>NC_140581.1:927550503-928191753 GCF_964204655.1 Triturus cristatus | reverse complement strand
ATGCAGCAATTAACCCCCATCAATTATTTGCAGTACTTGAAAAGGCTTGAGGCTCAAGATGGGATCTTAAATTTTTTAGGTACAGGCTACATTTGGTTTCTTTCCTGGATTAAACATTTTAATTCAACAGCCAATATAAACACCACAACCCAATGTGTACACAAGAGAGGTACACGCTGATGAATGGAAGGTGAAGTAGGGAATGAGGCTGGCCCTGACTTTTATCATACATTATCTTGCACATTTAAGAACGCTGGAAAGGAGCTAGCACGGGAGCCACAGGTACTAGAGCTGAATGCAGATTATCTGCTTCTACGTGTTATGGACTATGAGGCTACAGAGTCCAGGATGTTGAAGACAATTGAGAATTATGGCTGTTCCTATGGCTTTCACATTCATTTGAGTAAATCAGGCTCATTTCCACTATGAAGAAAGAGCTCAGATCAGATTTTAACTTTCAATGGATTTAAGCCATTTATTTGCATCATTTTATTTATTTAGTGACATTGCATTCAATGCATAGGGTTCGCAAAGCTTTTGGTAGAATGTATGGTGTATAATAGTGTTGTATATGGTTACACATTTGAATGCAAAGTACAGTATGTTGGACAAAGGGTATAGCTATGTTCCAGTCAGATTTAAAAAGGTAGAGGTAGCCAGAGAGCAGGTTTGATGTCACATGATGGCATTGGAACTAGGGCCATCGTCTGATGTCAATGTAACATTAACACTTGATCTAGCCCTCACAATCAAACAAACAACAAACTGGTAGGGGAGCGTGAGGGGTCGAAGAGAAATAGCTGGTCCATCTGATGTTTTCAATACTATCCTTCTGTACACGTTTCCTGCATTTCTATTCAGGGGTAGGTCGACACTAGGGTCAGAAAGAAGGGAAAGGTAGAGGGCGTAGGGCAAGCTTATGGAGTGGGATGATCAGGATTTAGCAAAGCACTCGGGTCGGACATTCACTAAGTCTCCCAGAGTGGTATAATACTGGCCGTGATGGGGCTTGGGGTGCAATAGTTCCAGCAGGGTGAAATCTGGCACCCCATATGTGGTGCTGTTATGGCATGGAAATGTCCAGTTATATGCCATTATAACCATGTACAGAGACTCCCAGGCCTGATCTTTGTCCCTTTTCACTCAAAAGCCAGGAGTCCAGTGATAAGCCCAGAAGGTCAAAATGATGCTCCTCCAAATGGAAAGGGTGCACATTAGGAATAGGCATGGGTAAGAAAGTATAATGTGCCACCACGTCCATCTCTTTGTAATAAAACCCAACAATAAACTTCACTCTCAAGCAAAGGATGGCTATCAAGGTCAGTTTGGTGGCTGGTCATTAAGGAAGCTATCCACAATCGAGCAAAGGTATCCAATGGGGCCTGTGGTTTATACTGTACTCTCACAGTGGACTATATGTGGACACTTGAGCAGCCATTCCTCCACAGTTGGCACAGAACTGCAGTGCAAATGTCAAAATATGCAGTTCTTGGCTGCCACTAGACCTTTTGCAATCATCTGGGCGTATGATTAGTTGTCCAAGAAGGTCAGCCACATCATGCAAGAGGGTTAAATGAGAAGACAGGGAATGTCTTTAATACCATAGACAGATTTGTCCAAACCACTTCCCAGCATGGCTCTATGGACTTGCATTCCCACAGAATAGAAAAAAAAATTCACAGTTCTCTAAACACCTCCACCAATTACAGTGGGGGAAATTGCTGAACAGTACATTCTCATTGGAGATCAGTGCCTGTCATACAACACTTTGAAATAAAGGATGTTCAGTTGGCCTCTTTGACTACCCCAACATGGTTGATTAATAAAGACAAGTCTTTCGGAGAAAATTACCACTTCAGCACTGTCTGTTAGTAGAGCCTGGAACACACTGGGTGGGTTTCAAAAACAAGTCGATGACGACGGCCCATAGACTCTGTACACACATCACGGTTGGAGCCCAGAACTTGAGGTAGTGAACCTAAAGGGATTCTTGTAATGCAGGAAGATGCAGTCCCAAGTGACAAGGCTAGTAGTTGCTAGTCTGTTCAATGGTCTAATTTGCCTAAACAGTAGTTCACCTTTAATGATTCAAAAACAAAGTGATTTGGAATGTCTGAAATCTCTGGATTCATTGTGGATTATACTGCGAGTCGTGATGCACAACAGCAGGAACTATGGCCAAGATGTACTAAAAGGTAGAAGATGTGCAGCTAAGGAGTTCAGGGACTCCTAGCTCCACAATCCACCACTTAAAGACTGCCCGCACTCTCCCGCCTGAACATCTGTGTGCTATTTAGCATGACAAGCAATCCCGCTGCATGGGACCCATCATGGAATGACAAGTGCTGCTGGGGGTGCTCTGGGACTCGTAGCAACACAATTTACCATTTAAGGAGTACCATCGCTCTTCTACCTGAATACCTATGCATTATAAAGCCTGACAAGCATTGTCAATTCATAGGACCAATGAAGAACGGACCAGTGCGGTTGGGGTACGCTGGGAATCATAGCCCCACAATCAATCACTGTAGTGTCCCCGTGCACTCCCCCCTGAATACCTGTGCGTTCTAAAGAGCGACAAGCCCTCCCTTTGTGCAGGATGCATGATTGTTACGCCCAGGCACAGCCCGGGCCAAGGACAGGCCTGTCTTCACCCAGAAGAGGCTGGGTTGGTCTGGGCTGGGCCACCCCTCTCGGCTTTGCCATCTAACTCTTTGCCGGAATCATTTGGCCAAGGTACTTTATTTCAGTTTTATTTAGCTGCGTGAAACCGATACTCCTGCAGAAAAAGTAACTTCTGGGTTACTTATCCTTTTGTTTTGTAAAGTGTCATTGTTATGTGGTCATTTTTAGGTCTCTCGCCTAGCGTTGCAGTGCACAACACTGCTCGCGCAGCACTGCTCGCGCAGCGCGAGACCTCTTCTACGGGCTTCAGAAAGCCGACCACACGCTCGTGCGTGTGGTTTTGCTTTCGCAGGCTGCAATTTGCTTTAGCGTGCTTTTTTAAAACAAAATACAGCACGCAATTGGGCAAAGGTGGGCGCATGTCCTGCCTTTGCTCCGCCCATTCCCACCGGTGTCTATTACACGCATCAGCGCGGCACAGACAACAGGCTCCCTCGCCCCTGCTCCTCTGTGGTGCGCGCGCACCACTAGTTTTGATTTCCGCCCTCGTTTGCTTTCTTCATGCTTTGTTTCTTGTGATGGTGTGATTAGGTTGCTAGCCGTGTGTCACGAGCAGTGTGTGGAGCATTCTCCGATTCGGTCACTGTTGTCGCTGGAGGAGCGAGCACTGACACCGCTGGTGCTGTTACTGGAGGAGTTACTACTAGGCTGTTGCTATTTTCACTGGAGAGGCACCCAGAGTGTGAGTCACTCACCGACTGCTGTCACTGGAGGAGCATTCTCGGAGTGTGCCACTGCTGTCTCCGCAGGAGCGCTCGCTGAATTTGTCAGTGCGGTCATCAGGGGAGCCCTGGGAAAGGCTGTCACTGCTGTCCCGGAGAGCAACACAGCCCGTCGCTGACTTCACTGGACGAGCAACACTGCGAGAGCTGTCAACGGGGAGTGCTCACACTTTAGTCACTGCAGTCACTCAGCGTCCAATGTGGTAAGCGTGTGTCCGTCACTTTCAGGTTCACTCTCTGTTTCAAGTCGTTAAGTTGCCTTGCTGTCACTGAGGTGCAGTGTGTAAGTGTAAGTTGCTCTGAAAGCCCCGCTGCCAGCAAAGTGCACCTGACCGCTCTCAAGTGTAATTAGTATAGTACGACTCTTTGCAGTCACTCTTTCTCACGTGTATTAACTGCTCGCTGTCTGCCCACAGTCACTGAAGTTTGTATGTCCAGTAAGACTGTCACTCTGGGAGACCCGCACTAGAGCGGTGTTTAAATCGGTCACAATCAGTAGCAATCACTACAGCGCGTCTGTCACTTCCATCATCTCTTGGATGCCGTCGCTACTTTAGTCTGTCCCTGTTGCTAACCTGCGAGGTGCACTTATTACTGCTGTGAGCCTGTCTGTCACTTGTGACACTTGTCTCGTGGTTGTCTCGCTGTCACTGGGGTGTGCTGTGTGTGGTAAACGTGTCGCGGTGAAAACCTTTGTTAGAACAAGTTTAACTTTGTAATAGTCAAGGACAGTCCCTAGAGAAAATGTTAACTTGCAGTCTCTCTCCTGAAGTCACCGCGCCACGGTGGTCTCTGTTGCTAGTCGCTACTCACAATACACGGCCTTACAGTGAACCCCCATTGTGATGGCATGCCAAGCGCTTATGATGTGATGTTCACAATGGAGCGCATTGTGAGGCGAAGCTGAGAAAGCACCCGCTGATTAAATCATACAGTGGACCCCTTTGTGATGTCATGCTCGTGAAGTAATAGGACAATGCACTCCATTGTGATGTCATGCTCATAAGCTGCAGCAGTGTGTCGTTTTCGTGCTCCCCACAATCAGTTGCGCGAGGTATACAAGAGGCCAACCTACGGGTGCCGTGAAGGCTCATTTCCTTCAGGCATTATCTGAAGCTGGCCTGTACGTGATGGAACATTAGCGTGACATCACAATCGCTCTGCAGCAAGAACAGGTGCAGCGTGTCTTTTAATCTGTCACCCGTGCTGCTGTGATGTCACGAAGGGCCGCCTTTCTAGTGCCATGGATTCTTCTTGCTGTGGTGATGCGGCAGATGCCCGTCTTTGTGGCGAAATGGATTCCTCCTGCTGTGATGTCACAGATCGCCTTGTGAGCCCACCCAGTGACGTCATACTGCCCATCAATAGCCCATGCTATAAAGTCACGCTGCCAGCTGCTGTGATGTCACAAAGCTTCTCTCTGATTAAGCATCTCTGCATTGACGTCATAAAGCTCCAGCTTTGAAGTTCTGTCCCAAGCTGTCAATATACCATGTGTTCTGATGTCAAAGACTCGCTGTGTTGTAATAATGCTCCTGTGCCGTCATAGTGGCGTGTATCGTGATGTGATAAAGCCGTCTTCCTGCTGTGATGTCATATATCCTCCATTCTGCTCCTCCAGCAGCAACACTTTAAATTAACTGAGAAGGGCACGTATCACACAATTTACTTAAGCTCAGAAGCTGTGATTAATCCAGGTTTTTTGGTTTCACTTTCTGCCTCCTGATCCATCCGCTTTATTAGCTTGCTTTTTGTTTACATGTTTTCAAACCTGCTGATTGTAAACAAACAGCTCATGCAAACCCACAACCACTCCACTGCAGGAAAAAAACATAAGTAAGAAACATTGCCATTTGCATCGCCAGTAGCTCTAACTTTCACCAATGCGAGACCTATTGCATTGCAAATGCTTAACTTGTGTAATTAGGTAGGTTTCGCCGCAGAGAAAAGAACAGCTGCATCGTCCTCAGTGTCCAAATGAGCAAACCGCGCATAGCTCATGCATCAGGAAACTGCACTATATTCGACAGACAATTTCATGGGGGGGGGAGCTTTGTTAGGTGATAGATGTACAATGGAAGAGCAAAAAGCAAAAACAAAAAATCTGGCAAACATTTTTTGAGGCAAAGACAAAGCCCTCCACAGACCAAATAATGTCCTTTACTGACCAGCATGCTAGTCAGTGCAACTCCACGCGGTCAACCAACTATATCGAACCTAACTCCACCACTCATTTAACTACAACCATTCATTGTACAAATAGGTTTGAACCTCTCCAGGTGGAGGATTATGTGAATGCCGACAAGCCAACCACGCCCATGGGTACTAGTGCATGTATAGCGTCTCACGCAGAGACTCTAACCAAACATTGCACTACTCTAAGCTCAGCTGGTGTTGGGGATTTCATGTTGTCTATGAGAACCGAGATTTGGGAGTTGAAAAAAGATTAGATTTTCTTTAACTGGTTTATTCTACCACTATGGTCCAGGTTTATCCCAGCAGGGCCATGTCTGCGATATGATTGGATGTCAGAGGTAGTAGGTTTCCGCAAAGAATTCCCCACATTGATAGGTCGAGGTGCTCCAACTTCGCAAAGCTGTTTTGGATATTGATGGCATAAGATTGTCTTCCATCAGTCTCCCCAGATCCATGTTGACACATGCCCGGATACTATAGGCCCTTGGGGACTCATTCCATGTCATATCTGCCAAGACTATGTCTAGTAGTGAAGTGGAACATTGCCAACATTTCACATCTCAACTGGATCAAATACATTACTGATGGTATGGTTTCATCTGGTGAAATCGGGAAGAATATCATCTGCGCACAAACGCAACTCAATTTTGTTAGCTTGTGCGTGAATCGGCTGGATTTCAGCAGATTGCCGTATAGCCACAGAGGGGTTCTAGCACCAGGTGGACAAGGGGCACCCCGGACAGGTGTTTCACCAAATTGTTATCAATCTGAACAGAAATTCCTTGCAGTTAATGACTTCAGACTTTTAATATCTAGAAATACACAACTATTACAACCGTGAAGAAACACTGAAACAATATGCATCTGATACCCTTGAGGCTCTTAAAAAATCTGCGGACTCCTGGTTTACAGTTCAACTGTAACAGATAAATAGTGAACAGCAAAATAAACATGCTTCCCAGGCTAGTACATGTCTTTCAAGGTGCCAATACTTCTTCCATCAAAGTTCTTACAAATTTTTATTTTAGCAATCTCTTTTCTGACCTAGATAAACTGCTGATCACCTTGATCTGGCAAAAATGGCCCAAAGTGTCTTACAAAAAGCTTATACTGCACAATGAAAAGGTAGGGTCTTGGAGTTCGAGAATTCTTACAGTGCACCACAATTACATTAGAGAAAGGTTAACATGCTGTTAAGTAAATTATCCAATTAGCTCTGCGAACACTTTCTCTGACTCTACCGCATGGGACACCAAGAAGTGTGAAAACATTCTCTGAAATTAGTCATACTGCTCAGCATGAAGTACAGAGTCAGCAATAGAACAGACTGAAGAACAAATGGAGAACAAGTCAAGACACCACAGATAAAGACATCTTCAAATCTGCGGTAAGACACTACCACCACCAGCTATGGAACACTAAGTGCAAAGCTCTTGCAGGTCGCTTTGACACTGGCACTAACAGTAGCAAGGAAATCATTGCCAGCAAATATTTCACTGCGCCTCCTGCCGCCTCCAGCAACATCTACCCTTTGCAAGAACTTTCAACCTGATCTCTGAATTCTTCAGTAACAAAATGACCTCCATACATGGCAAATTCGACCCTTAACTGGACCCCATCACCATTGCAACTAAGCTTCCCATCTCGTCTGGAGAATAAACCCTGACCTCGTGGCTCACCATCGCTACTTTTGAAACCGCTTCTACAATGAAAACCATTTGTTCGGGGGCCCCATCTGAATGCCCTAATCACACAACAACCAAATGACTGCTACTAATCAGCAAAGCACTAAACAACCATCCTAAATGCATCCATCGACCCAGCTACATTCCCCAAGACTTGAAAACATGCCAAATCATGCCCCTGCTCAAGAAACCATCCACTGACCCAGCCACACTTTCGAACTACAGATTGATCTCCCTCCTACCATACTGAGCAAAGGTGTTCGAGAAACTAATCAACCGATGCCTCACCAAAATTCTCAGGGCCCAACAGTTCCTCGAAAACATGCAGTCTGGATTCTGGCTCCACCACAGTACAGAAACACCACTCATGGGAGCCACAGATGACATCTGCATGATCCTTGACATAGGAGACACTGCAGTCCTCATTCTCCTTAACTTCTCTGCAGCATTTGACAGGTCTCACAGCCCCTAATTGGGCACCTGTACAAGATTGGCATCCAAGGACCCACTCTGTTGGATATGCTCCATCTTAAAGGATAGAACACAAGATGTAAGCCTGGCACCTTACTCCTCGAAAACCCTCAAACTCATCTGCAAAGTGCCTCAAGGAGTACCTCAAGATGAATCACTCAGCCCCACATTCTTCAATGCATACATGACGCCTTTGACCAATGTCATCCACGCACATAACATTATCATCTTCTCCTATGTTGATGACACGCACCTCATACTCTCCCTCTGACAAGACCCCCAGCACAATAAACAAATTCAATGTTTGCACAACTTTAGTCGCTATTTGGATGAAAGCAAACAGTTACAAGCTCAACACCAACAAGACAGAAGTAATCATCTTTGACAAGAAATCCTCACAATAGCACTCCAACTAGTGGCCAGCCGAAGCCGGACCCACACTCAAGCCCAGCACCCATGCCAAAAACCTTGAAATCATCAACAAAAAACTGGGCATGACCTCACAAGTCAAAGTCATGACTGCATATTATTTCCACACCCTGAAGAAGCTAAGAAAGATCTTGAAATGGCTCCCAAACACTAAAAAACAGTCACTCACGCACTAGTCACCAGCAAGCTGGACTACGGGAACACCCTCCACACTGGGATCACCAAGCAACTCTCCATAAGACTACAAATCTTCCAGACATCTGCAGCCAGACTCCTCTTCAGTCTCCCACACAGAACTCACACCACACCTAGGAGTTCCACTGGCTAACAATACAAAAACCTGCTCATTTCAAACTCCTCATACACACACTCAAAGCACAACATAACTTGGCCCCACCCAACTGAACAGTCACATCTCCTTCCACCAACCACTCAGACACCTCTGCTCTGCAGGACTCCTCCTCTCACACACGCAAACCTTATACGCAAAGAGATCAGGAGATCTGGAACTCTATTCCATCATTCTTAATGCATGGAATGACCTCCCACTCCACATCCTCCTCTCTTCTTAAAACCTGCAAGAAACTGAAGACCTGGCTTTTCAATAACTGTGGGTGGCGAACTCTGCTCCGACAGCGGAGTTGGTGGCGTTTTGTCAACTCTGCGCTCTGCTGGGAACGCGGAGTTTGGCCAAAAACTCAGACTCCGCGTTGTAGTGAGTTTGCCCCTGCCGCCCACCCTAGCAGTGAGGAGTAAGGGACCAGCACTTACTTTGTCTGGCGTTCTCCACCATGCCCAGGCTGCCCTCCTCCTCGCCGTCCCCCACAGTCCTTGCTGGTGGTAATTTAGCAAACTCCTATGTTGTACGTCTCGGGAAGTTTTTAGGCAACTTCGTGGAACTCCACATAGTGGCACTCCGCCAACCCTTACTTTTTAATTAACCAACCTACCATAGGCAGGGCTAGACACACACTTGCTCAGCACCAGGATACCCTTGTGGGTGCTAGTGTGCTTTACAAATGCACATAACCCAATAGAACAATCCATATTAAATCACAGGAATGTTAACAGCTTGATTGAAGACAATGGAGCAGCAGCAGGCTAGAAAGCCAGGTATAAGCATGATATGATCAGTATTAAAATGCCCCAGTTTAAAACCTCTAATTCTCCCTCTCCCCACGTTCTCCTCAGAATATGTGCATTGTGCATGGCAATGAGAGAGGCAGAATCAGTGGGCAAGGGAATAGAGCCAGCCTTCTCCATTTCCCACCTTCCGTGGTTCACAGTAGGACTATAAATTCTGCTACAAACAAAAATATTAAGGCAACTCAAATACAAGAGAGTCTTCCCCGGCAAAAGAACAGCGTTGGACTGCATAAGGTGTACTTTAACTTTAAAGAGAACATAAACGTCAAGGGACAGGACTTGCACATTAGGTGGAATATTTAATAATGCATGTGAAAATTTGTGATGTGTTACAAAAAAGGCAAACTGTCCTTAAAGAACCACCAGAGCCAATGGTATTTAAGACCCTAACTAAAGTACGTAGGTCAAGAGGAAAAAGTGCTGGCATATACAATACCCTGAACGCTTGTCCTTAAACAGATCATTCCACATTTAGGGATAAAACAGATGCCGGAGTTGATTTCAAACTGGACACAGGAGTGGCAGGAAATGTGACTGTACACTGCAAATGTCCTCTTCAAATTACTTTACTTCAGGTTTCTCAATTTGGAACAACTTTACCTCAAGCAGGATTCATAAATTTAGGCAGATCCCCTGGCGGTGTTTAGCAGGCAGATTCCCCCTGGCGGTGTTTAGCAGGCATATCCCCCCCCTGGCGGTGTTTAGCAGGCATATCCCCCCCCCCTGGCGGTGTTTAGCAGGCATATCCCCCCCCCCCCCCGGAGGTGTTTAGCAGGCATATCCCCCCCCCGGAGGTGTTTAGCAGGCAGATCCCCCGGAGGTGTTCAGCAGACAGATCCCCCGGAGGTGTTAAGTGCATATCAGCAGACTAAATGCAGACATGATGTGGTCTTGTACAAGTGTACATGACAAATGGATACAGATCACTTCATTCCTGACAGAACATAAACATGAGGGAAACTCACATTCCAAACTAGTCTTTAGAGATTACCACTCTTTCAAAAGGAACAGCATCAGCAACAGAATCGTATTAACAGCATGCGGTATAGACAAGTAACTGCTTGGTATGCACTTGAGAGGAAACGGGCTTCAGATATATGAACTATGAAATAAAAATCTCATTCAGTGGCCTATGGGACAGGCTAATGGGACAACAGATTTTTCAAAAAGGGAAGAATGAAACCTATTTATTATATATAGGATGTGTAGCCTAAGCTCAGTGGGCTAGAACACGTGTGATGCCAATGAAAATGGGAGCCCAGAGCTGCACCTCAATGAACATGCACAAGAGTGATGGTGGGGCCTTAAAGGTTCTGATACAAAAGAGAAGAGACAAAAGAGTGACCTTTGACACAGGTATGATACGTAATATGCACAATCTCGATGAGGCTAGCGGTCGCTCTTTGCAAGTAATAATGAACCCCTGTTTTAAGGCTATAGCCTTTCTATAGCCTCTGTTTTTTTTTCATTTGAGTACAATAATCAGAAATATGTTCAGTTGCTTTATTTGAAATAAAATCATTAAATCACACCCAAATATTTAGCTTTTAAATGCAATACTAAATGTAAAACACATACTAAGAGAAACAAGCAACACGTACTTTTATCAGCCAAAAGGATTCTGCACATTACTAGTGAAGCCCTTATAAAATAGATTGCAGATGCGTCTTATGCCTACAGTGAATAATTTAATCTACAAATCATGTTATGATCGATTTTTGTAGGACGTTTCTGTAGCTCATTGTCTGACAGATCTTTCTTCTAAAGTTGATAACTCGAGTAATAACATTACTGATGTTTCTAAAGATTGATGTATGACTTGTCCTTTCACTTCAGCTACAGTGACTCTGTTGGCATAATTAGAACGTAGTGAGTGACCGCTTTCATTTCTAGGAAGGCGCGTGCCAATGTCAATCAGACTTCCAATCTTGGAATGCTAAAGAAGAAAGGAGTTTACCATCCAGCTAGCGGCTGCTGAAAACCGGTTGCCTGGTAGTACAGAGCCTTTCCGCTGGTCTTCCATAATACAATGGATATTTACATAAATCTCTCATAGCTTTTCATTTGTGCCTTAAAGTGGTCGCTTAATTCTTGGCGACAGAGGATGGGACCCAACCCAACCAATGATCAAAGGTACTGTGAGTTGGCCAGTGTGTACATTCATGGTGTTGTGATGGGATATGCATACTCCATGCCGTGGGGTCAAGAAAGCGTACACGCCCAAAGAGCTGGGAGGCGTGTTACATACCACCTTCAAAGGGTAAAAAAGCATTGGATTCTAAACAATAATGAACTGTTCACATCTAGGAGGGAAGGCTTTAGGCAATTTAACTCAGGAGGCATGCCCAGGAGGTAGGGCTGAGGCATTTTACCAGGAAGAAGGCAGTAGCCGAGGAGCGCTTTTGGTGTTTAAACACCCATCTTATAATATTTAAATAGTGCAAATTGTAGGTTCCTACCACTCCGGAGCCTCTTAGTACCCCCGCGAATGCTTACAGATGCCTAGCCGGAATACAACCCCCTGGAGGTCAAGTTGACGCTAGAACCTTTGGGGAAAGGGGAATCTCATGTATGTTTTGAACACCCTAGACCCTTTGCCTTCAGTCTGACATAAGAGGAGGAGGAGGATCTGGGACTGATGAGAGAATATAGAATGACCCTGCAAACCCTGGTGGTATCGGCACACCTCTGCCCGATACAGAAAAAACATGCAGAGAAAATACAATAGCCCGAACAGATTACAGCAAATGGGCCATAGACAAAACCCTCTATGCTTTTGCTGCTATGTTGAGAAGGGCTCTTTCCTTCATGTGACTTGGTCATGTCCTGTGATACTTTTCTGGTCCAGGGTGGAGGGAACCTTAACTTTTGCGATAGGTAGACTCCTGGGGATTTTCCCCCTAAGATGAACCTATTGGGCTTGTCGGAAGAGGAGGGTGGCGCACACTGTGGGTGAATGTTAGTGAGAATGGCTTGCATCCTTGCCAAGTGGGACATAGCCCATAGATAGGGCTCCACTACCCCACCATTTCTGAGATAATGGAAAACTGGACTGAATCATTGTGCAATCATGGATTGGGAGGTTTATTGGGCTAAGGGCTATCCTTCCAAGCATGACAAAATATGGGGACCCTGGTTGGACTACCACAGCACAGTCATTCAGATCACCCGGGTACGGAATAGATAATGGCTTGACCTGTTAGTCCCCTTCTGCTCTCTTCGATATGTCTCAGCCTAATTTTATTTCTGGTGGTCTGCCTAATTAGTATGTATATTTGCCGTTGGCACTGTTGAGCTGGCAGCATTGCAAATATCCCATTCATGGAATATGCCTTACTGCTTATATGAAAATTAATAAAGGTTTTGGAAACAAATATAAAGAATAGATCAGATCTGAAGAAAATTTCAAAGAAAAAAATAGATTGCATTACAAGCAAGGATATAATGAAAAAGAAGAAAACAAATGTAGTTAAATGTGTGGCTGTATTAGTCATTTAGCATATAGTAAAACCTGCCCAGCAGCAGACAAGAGATGCGACACATGTAATGGAAGAGGCCACTTCGCGAGTATGTGTTTAGAACTACAACAAAATGAAACGAGAATAAATTATACAGAAACAAATAAAGAAGGTGACTTGGTACCTGTTTTCAAGAACATCGTTTTGAGCATCACTAATGAGATCAATATAGAACAAAAAAGACAGTACCACAATTTAAAAAAATCTACCTGTGAAGTAACAGGCCAAGTGATAATAGGAAGGGGATTCTGGCTTGCTAGATACAATTCTACCAAAACATAGCAAAATATTGTGGCCAGAAAAGACATGTAAAAAATGACACCCGATCTGATGGATACAGTGGAGGAAATTTAGATCTGCTTGGTTTTTAGAAAAGGAAAATTGGATTTAAGGGCAGCAGTAGCGGCTAGTGACATTTGAAAGTGGTGAGGCATAAGAGCAAATACAACACAAAGCTGGAGGTGCCAATGGCGGAGAATACATGCCGCTATAATACAACACAAACCTAAAAGTGGCCCCATATATAACAATGACATTTCTAGTATTTTTCCAAAGATTGTAATGCCCTTGAAATGTCCTTTGACATCTTACCAACTTTTGTTTGAAGAGCTTCGAATTCTTTGAGACTGAGAAGATATCATGGGAGTATGTGTGTCTATTTAGAGTTTTGTTGTCATTGTTTCGGGGGTAAGCGGCAATGGGGTGGGGTGCGCTCCCTAAGCCCTGTGCTCTAGATCTTACGTTACGATGATGAGTTTAAGGTCATTGAAGTACCTTGTGATGTTGATGAGTGGGGTATGAGAGGGGTGTTAGCCTTTGTATCCTCTACTTCCGGAAGGAGGTTCCCGTTGACTGTCCTGCATGTAGTCAAAGCTAGAGATGGAGGCGTTGATACTTCTCGCTGAGGTGGCGTCGGTGCGGTATTGGCATATGGTGTGGAATTTTCACATGTCTCTGTATCACTTCCATCGAATGAGCCTCCTGTTAGCGTTGTGTCTCCTGGTATCATTGTAGTGTGTGGATCTTGGGGGTCTCTGATTGCGGCGTCTGTGGCGGTGTCGGAGGTGAGTAGTGTGTCTTCCTGTGTGGTCCATTGTTGGTCAGATAGTCTTGAGTTGTCTACGCACTCTTTTAGTGTTGGAAATAGGTTGCCAAACTTTTCTAGCTCGTTGTTAGCTGCTTGTACAAGTACAATGCCGTTCTTGTAGATAGTTATGCATAGATCCGCTCTTAGTCTCAGTGACGGTGCGACCATAAACTTTGTGCCATGTGGGATGTGGTTTATGTTTTTTACGTAGAGCATCTTCGTAATGGCAGTGAGCCATTTAGTTTTTCTGGTGAAAAATATCAAGTTGTTAATAATTATGCCTTTGTTTAGGTTGAAGTCGGGGTCAGAGATCAGAGTTTCTGGGTGTTTTCTAATTAGGTTGTGTTTGAATTTTCTGACTGCATTCTTAGATTGGTTAGTTGGGTATTTCATGACAAAGGAGTTTGTGCCTGCGGGTTCTAAATTCCGCCATTATTTACTGAGAGGAGATTGGTTTCCGCCTGGAGGAGACTTTACTTGTATGCAATTATCTGTCTTCCTGTGCTTGCAGGTCAATTTATTGTTGCTGTGCCCTCTTCGCCCTCCTGGGTCTTATATTTCCCTTAGTTGAGTTATGCTGAGCCCTTACTAGGCCGCCGTCTTAGACTTAGATGTTTAGGCTCATCTTATGTCTGTGAGGTCCTTGGTCCAATGGGGTGATAACCCGTTCTCAAGTTATAATTTAGAATAACTAGTGTTAAAGTCCAGATGAAAACGGTCTCGTGATACAGCCGGTGTCTGAGATGTGGATCTGAGAAAAATGAGGTAGAAAGTGCTGGAAGGTGGATCCATAGCACTCGAGCCAGGCAGCATCAAATAACAGTTGTGCTTACTGTTTTCACACAGGCTGCACCGCCAAATGGTTTTAAATCAATTAGATAAATCTCGAGTCCAGCAAAGAGGGGAGCTAGCAGTGAAAATATTTATACAAATTAAAGCAGAATAGTGGCATACGTTAACACTTCCAGTCCCACTCCAGTCACGATGAGGTGTCCGTTCCAATCCCGCTTCAGTCACGATGAGGCCCACCACCAGTCGCGGACGGCATTGCGGGGGGTGGAAATGGGGTAGTCACGCGGGGATGGGGGGGAAGGCGGGATGGGCTCCAGGGGCCGACCAAACAGTCACTACTCACAACAGTGGGTAAGCCACTCCCCCCCCCCCCTGCCCTCGAACACGACCGCCCACCCTCCTGCCCCCAACCAGGCACTTCTGCTATCTCGCAGTGCGAGAAGCAGAAACATAAAGTGGTATTTTTTACCGTTTTATGTTTCTGCTTCTCGCACTGCGAGAAAGCAGTGAGGCGACGCCCAAATGCCCCTATGGAGGAGCCGCCACTGAAAGACAGATGTTGTGCCTGACGTTTATGTAGCAGAAACCAGAGCAGAAATATCAGAGTGGAAATAGCAGTATAAATTGGACAGAACTTTAACGCCAGGGTATTGTGAACTATGGCTAATTGTGGAAAAAGAAAATGGACAAGTTACTGAAGAAAAACTAATTGAAAAAAATAGTAAAATTAAATAGCTATGAACACAAGATCAAAAATGCAGGTTGAGCACCTATATGCCATCGTATCAGACCAGTACTAGTATCAGAATGAAAAGAAGTAAACGCTTTGCTCAAACAGTTGGAAGAGAAAGACGTAATTGAACAAGTAAAAGGGGCAGAATGGCTTAAACCTGTGCTTTTATCCAAAAGAGATGGAAAATTGTGTGTTTTTATCGACTCATGCACAATGAAAACAAATATAGTTTAGGACGGCTATCCGGTACCAAATATCAAGGCGATGGAAAGAAATAATATCTATTGCAAACTGAAATTTTAATATTGCAATATTGGCAGTTCAGGCTGGACTGTTCCCATGAGGCACAGGGTCAAGACTGATTTGCATATGGCCAGGTCTAACCTGGGGTGGCATAGTGAGCAAAAGAATGATGACTTAACCCAGATCTCTTGACTGGGCTTGAATGTTTTGATTTATTCTGCATTCCGTCCATCAATTGTGTGTCTTGGACTTTTAATATTGGCACATCACAGATACAATTCCACTCTGGTTCGAAAGGCATCACGACTTTAACATCAGAAGATACGTTTCAGTTAAAGAGGCTTCTTTTTGGTTTAGCAACTGTTGCATCCACATTCCAAAGATTTGTGCATAATCTGTTCAGAGACGAAAAATGTGTTTAGTATTTCAAAGATGATTTATTATGATATGGAAGGAACACAATGAGGCTTTAATAAACATGGTAAACATCCTGGAAAAAAGCTGGCTTCACTCTAAAAATAAATAAATAAAAATGTCAAATTAGAATCCACAGGGTAGAATATTTAAGACTTGATTTGAGCACAGCATAGAACCAACCACAGACATACTAAGGGCAATTAAAAAGGCACCTGAAAATGAAAATAAAAAGCAGTTAAAGTCCTATTTAGGATTAACAGAATACTATGCTAAGTTTGTTTTTTATTACAGAATCAAACCACCCTCCTCAGGAAAAGGCAAGTATTTGAGTGGGGCCAAGAACAAAACGGAAGTGTTGAAGATGTGAAGATACAAATATTACAAGTGAACATTTTAAAACTATTTAATCCTAACAAAACCACTATATTAACCATTGATTCTTTGTTTTTAATGTTATTGTCTGCAAGTAGACATCATTACAAAATGGAAGAAAAAATCTTCATAAACAGTGCATTGAAACGTGTGAGTAAACATTTAAAAAAAGAACACAATACAATACCATATCAATCCAATTAATTCTCAGTCCTCGTTTCTTCTTCCAGGGGCCTTCCCTACAAATCATATATTAAGGGTTCGCACACTCAAATCAATTAACTTTATATATCTAACCATGGATTCAAGCAATTGTTGTTTAAAGGCTGTCCTTTCACGGAAAGGCAACACTGAACAAGTAGTATTAATAGCTTCCGCTTCAAGAACATTGACCCCCCCCCTCAGAAAACAAAACATGCATTCATCTAAAAGTAAATATTAGGATGTGTGTAGTGAGCTGCACATTTACCTGTGGGGAAGGAAGTTCAATCACAAACCCTTACTTAGGGTACTGGAAATAGAGGGAGCAGTTAAGGTATCTCCCAGAGTAACAAAGCTTGGCTTCCAGAATGCAATAATTCATGTACCACACTGAATATCTACCCAGATGGAAGAATACATGGGCAGATTGTCACAATTGCCACATTCAAAGGAAAAATAAGAGAAGGAAAATGACGGACTATGAAACTGTGGTGATGTGAACTGGAAAGGATGAAGATGCGCCTTCTTGAGGTGGTGATGAAAGTGCACCTTCTTGAAACGAATCAGAAAAAGAAATGGCAGAAGATAAGCAGATGAATTCACAGATAAAATAGAAGGAGGCTCTACAGAAAAAAATAAAAACATAAGGGCATATGCAACTATATGGGAAATATAACAAGAATTGTTGGTGCAGGAAGAGAGTAGATTAGCTCTTCATTGCCTTTGGAACAACTAATCAATAGATTTGGTACACCAAGGCCACCTAGGAAAAACTCTAAAAGACACAGACTAAAGGAAAGTTACTGATGGCTTGGAATGGAGAGAGTAGTAGACTAAGTGGGTAGTGTGCATGGAAAGTGAGAAACCGCTGTTCACACAAAGCACCATGCACATGCAGTTGAAGCCCCCGAAGTAGTAGGTCAAAATTTGAGTTTAAATTTCATAGGACTAAAGTTTGCCTTGCCCATAGGTCAAATATACACAATGGTTATGGTGGATTACAGGAGCAAATGTATTGTATGGTTGGGATTGAAATAACTGCAAGTACAATTGCATTAATGAGTGAAGTAAGTAACAGGGAAGGACTGCCTGAAACACTGATAAATTACAATTGAGTACAATCTACATCAGGTGAAATGAGGCAATATCTAAAATATAAAAATTATATATACATATATTATATATAATAAAGCATTTACAATTGCCTCCTTACCACCCACAGGGAACAGACTGGTCGAAAGTATGAATTGTATAATAAAAGGCATCATACAGTTGCCAGCATCAAATAATATGAACATAGACCAAAAAATTGGAAATGGGGAGAGCTCATAAAACAAAACATCTAAAGAAAATTTTGATTTAACACCCTCTGAATTTACGAAGGAACTCAAACCGAAGTTCACTCTTAACACCCTGGTAGACATAAAATAAGACGACAAACGGAAAATGAAAACAACCAGACTAAGTTAAGTGAAGAACAAAACAGGTACACTTTCAAGAAGGCAATATGGACATGTTGAAGTAACAAGGATTACACCAATATAGCTTGAATAAGGATGGCTCCCCAATGATGGTCAAGAAACATTACAGTGCATGGGTGGTAACGGACTAATTCAACACAGGCAAAAAAGTATAGAGGAAGATAAAGTAATATCATACACGGAGGAGATTTATATTTCACATATGGAACCGGCAGCAGACCAAATTTGACTTGGGAGACAAAAGAACAGGATAAGGTGAAGGGGAGAATACAACAGAGACTCAGATGAACATGTGGGTCTCCCACGAAGTGGAAAGATTATTGGCAATGACTTTGTTGTAGTTAACAAATATTTGATTTTTCCACAGTAACTCTTTATTAAGGATTTACACATAATGGACAAATACATACAGCCGTTTATGTCAGAGCGACCTGTGATAATTGCGTACAATAGTACAGAACAATTCTGGCCTCCAGGCACTCCTTAGGTTAATGTAATTCATATGCGCAGGTAGGATTGTTTAGTCATTCCCATGTCCAGGCCTAATCCAGTTATCTGGTGGTCAAAGTGTAGTACATCCAGGTGGTGTGTGGTGGAGGGGGTAGGGGGAATGGGGATATGGTCACGTGCATATTCATCGTTGTAGTAAAGTGCCCCTTTTTGGCATGGTTACCCCCCACTTTTTAGTATCTGATGCAACTTTGACTGAACGTGTACTGGGTCCCTGCTAACCAGGTCCCCAGTACCAGTGTCCTTTCCCTAAACCATACCATTGTTCCACAGTTGGCACCACTTTAGCCTCCATGTAAATCCTTAGTAAATGGTACCCCTGGTACCTAGGACATTGGATCGAACGATTGCCCCCAAGGGCTGCAGCATGAATTGTGCTACACAAGAGACCCTTCATCAAGCTCAGGCAAACTGCCATAGCAGCCTGTGTGCCTTGTTGCAGAGAAGTGAAGATTCGAATTGTGTGCCATGTCTGCAAAGCACTGCATATGGTATAGGTAAGCTACCCCCTACAGCAGGCCTTAATACATCTGAGACCGGGTAAACTATAGCCATGTGTGGGCATATCTGCATGAGTGGATGTGTCCGTGTGATATCTAAGTGCACAGGGATGCCATGCAGAGTACATGGGCTACATGGCTGCTTCCCTGTACCCACAGATGTTTGATACAAAACATCTCATCTAAATAAACCCACAGTGATGCCAGAAATGGATGCATTAACAAATGCATCCAGAGGGCAACTTGGAGGTGCCCCCTGAAAACCTACTGACCACTAGTGGGTTGACTGACTGGTCTCTACCAGTCAGACATCCTAGACATGTTTCTGACTCCTGAGCTCAGAGCCATCGCAGGCTAGGAACAAAGCCTGCTCTGGGCAGAGGTGTTTACACTTACTCCACGTAGGAACTGTAATTCAGGGTGGGAAGCTTCAAAGGCCGTGGCTACCTTTGTTATGCAACGCAGGCCACTCGAGATAGCGAAAATGCCTCCCCTCCTGTCCTGACACCACTTTTTGGTGGCAAAACAGGCAGGTATATTAGTAAGATGAGGAGGTGTGCCCCCACCAAGCGAGCACAAGCCCTAAGGTGGACTAGGTGATGTGGACACCATCTTTTCAAATTCCTCCATCTTGCTTTGGACAGAATTAGTCTTCCAGAGAATGGGTTATGTCCACTTTCTACAGGAAGTAATCATATAGAGGGTGTGGACACCCTAAAGGTAGGTAGCCCTTTAGCAACTGCTTGTAACCCCCCTAAATTGACTATTTAGGGGGCATGCCTGAACTGAAGAACTTGGATTCAGTGGATCAAAGGAAGGATGAAGAAGAGGCACTGCCTGGTGAGAATTGCAGAAGAGTTGAGAACTCGTGGCACAAAACCCTGTTTGCTTGCATCCTCTCAACGATTGCGAAAGAGTGACTCATCCTGCAAGCTGGAGAACAACCAAAGCCTTGGTTAGCCTGCGAGCACTTTGAAAATCACCCACAGTTTTCCTGGGAGTAGAGGAGCCACTCTCCTCCAGCCCGCAGGCACCGACAAGCAGAGTCCAGTCTTTCGCTTTGCAGCTCCCTGACCCGACCAATGCCTGAGATGATCAGGAGAAGGTACTAGTGCTCTGGAAGGTCAAATCGGTCTCCATCAAGTGTGAATCTACCAGGACCAACTGGAGTCATGCAGCACCAATCCACAGGGTACCGGACGCCCTGCACCAAACACCAACAGTGATAGTTCGTGGCGCTGTGGGAATCCGGACTGGACTATCAGTACCAAAGAACCAGCTGTGCCCTCCTGCTCCAAGACCCCTTGCGACCCAAGCCTCCATTTGGGAGCGCTCAGACTTGTCTCCAAGTCCTCCTGTGAACTCCGTTTCCAGGTGCCCCCCATTCATCGTAGCACAGCCAGCTACAACCTCACTAGCAACCTTCTCTCGGTGAAACCCGGGCAGTCCCCGAAAAACTTCAGATAGTACTTTGGTCCACTACAACTCTAAACCCAGAAGGAGAACCCCTGAAACCGACTGTACTTACAGTTATGTATTTATGACTTTTCCTTCCATAGGAGTGCATTATGCGTAAAGACGAACAGGTTTGAAAGATTTACATACCTGTAAAAATCGCCGACCAAAACAGTACTTACTATTGAATGAAGTTCTTGGTTTCACAAAATATATAAAACGAAGTGTTATTAATCTAACTTGGTCTCAGATGTATTCTTTGAGTGTGTGTGTCTCATTTAGTGCCTCTTGGGAGTACAAATGCTTAGCACTACCCTCTGATAAGTCTAACTGCTCGCCCACAATACCACAAAGAGAGCATTAGTATTATCTGCTTTAGCCTCTGTGTAGAGAGTCCAGTGGGTCCCCAATTGACTTAGTGTCCTCATTTTAGTGCACTATATAGAGAGCCAGCTTCCTACAGTCGTGTTGCCAGTCTTCTGAGGTATTCTCTCTGGCGGTAATGCCTGGCCATGCTAATAAACGTCGATCTGTGTGTGCCTGATTTCAGGGTGGTCTCTTGTCTGTCTTTGCTGTTAAGTTGGCAAGGTAGGTGTCCCAGGCCCCACACGGAGCTGCTGCCCCTCATCGCAGAGGGAGTGAGCATCAGATGGTCATCTAGGCAGACGCCCATTTATGCAGAGCTCTTGGCCAAAGAGACAATGGGGATGCCACAGCAGACTTCCAGGAATTGCTCTGCGGTGTTTTAGTAGAATGAATCCCAGGTACGCAAACCTAGTGGCGTATTTGTTTTTACATGTGCCAGTGGTCAGTCCCAGGAGGCAGTGTAGGGGATCTAGCTGTAGGTGTCGCACCATAATGTCAGTCAATATCTACACTGCTTCCTTCCAACATTGCTCAATTTACGGGCAGGCCCACACCATATGGTATAAATGTGCCTTTGGGTAGGTGCATCATGGGCATTTCCGGCCAGTCCTGGAAAGGGGCGGTAGATCCACATAAGGGTGAGATATGTTTGGTACACGTAATTAAAAAGCATACATTTCAGTTGTGAATTCTTGGAGTCACACGGATCTGTTCCAACACTTGGGACCACTGTCCATCTGTAATGTCCTGTCCAATGGAGAGGACCCATTTTCCCATCAGGGTGCGTGCTCCAACAACCCATTATATAGCAGCATAAGTGCGCGTTTGCCCTTGCTGTGCTCTAGCATTAATTGTAACATTGGAGAGGCGGTGGGTTCAGTTAACTCTGGCCCCATGGAGATCCTATTGTAACTGTCTGTGTTGTGGGTCAAGAACTGGCCCTGATAAATGTCAGTGCTCTGTGAGGTCCTGGAACAGCAAGTTTTTGTGTTTATAGACACCCAACACAAGGATAACCACCTTTGACGGGAGTACTGTGCTGTGACAGTTACCACCTTGCAAAGTAACGGAAGCACCCACAGTGGCAGAGTGGGTGCGTATGGGGTAGGGGGGGTCACACCTTGGCATCACATATATAATAATAAATACAAATAATAATCCACATTTGTAAAGCGCGAAAATCACCCGTAAGGGTCTCTAGGCGCCGTCGGGAAGATCAAGCAAGCTATTACCCAGAGTCACATGGTGCTGGGCTAATCTGCCGCCGGGGATCGAACCGTGATCCCCAGATTCCGGCGTCAGTCGCCCTGGCCGCAGCGCCACACCTCTTCCTACCCACCCTAACAAAGTTTGGCTACTTTGGTGAGACGTCCCACATTTGGGGAGTTTCTTCTAGGGTCCATAAGCCCGTCTAGTATGCCACAGCCATCAATGGCTAGGATGATAAATGACCACTCAGGATTGGGTGCCATAGACAGCCATTGCATAGGCCACTGTAGCTGCACCACTGCACAGTACAGTTCGTAGTGAGGGGCCCCAAGTCCTCCTCTCTCCAGTGAGACATATATCAGATTGGAGGGGACTGTCTTCAGTTCCTGGAAGAAGTTTTGGGGGAGGAAGATTAACTGTGTTGAAAAGTGATAAAGTATATGGGGCAGTATCAGCATTTGTGATTGCAACTCTACCCATTGAGGAGGGCCGCAAGGAGTCTCAGAATATCAGGAAGCGACGTACGACGGTAATTGCAGTTAACCCACTGTCTGGCCCCGCACAGAATGGTAAACATTTACCCCACGATAGTTGGTGTCATATTACCAAAGCAGGCCCAAGTGGCGTGCTCCCTACCATGCTAAGAGGTTTCACGGGGAAGAGGGAAGATGTAGTCCAGTTTAGCAGCAAACGAGAGACCTTGTTTAACTCGTCCAGCACCTCCATCGCTCAGGGTAAGTCTCCACAGATGTTCCAGAGGTATACTGGCATGTCATCCACATAAATCTGGATCACCTCCCAGGAGTCACCGCTCAGTATTCCCCAACGTGGGCCTTGTTGTCAGAAAAATTCCACCAGTGGTTCTAGTGCCAGGGTGAATATGATAAGTGAGAGCAGGCATTCCGGTCTGGTACCTCTGTTCACCTGAAAAGTGGCAGAGATTTTTGCCTGGGTGCACCCTGGCAACCAGTGCCATATATAGTAGATCAATCCGCTTCAATATCTCCGGATGCATGCCCATACTCTGTAGCACTTCTAAAATAAGACCACCCAGGGTATCGACGGCTTTTTCAAAGTCCAGAGAGGGTGCCACATTCGGAGGTGTGTCGGGGTGGGGTGCTCTTCTACAGGGCCGAACAGGTGCCTTAGTTTGAGAAATGTATTTTGCCCTAGAAAGAAATTGTGTTGGTCATTGTGTACCAATGTGGCAACATACGGCAGGAGACGATTCACTATTATTTTCACAAGGATCCTACATTCCATATCAAGGAGGAAGAGCTGTCGGTATGAGCTAACCTCCAGTGGATCCCTATTCAATTTCAGAATAACCGCAATGAGTACCTTTCTCATAAATGTGCAGACAGTACCCTGGTCTTAGGTGGACTGAAACAACTGAAGTAGCCTTGGGGCATGTTAGATTTGGGGATCTCTAGTTGCCAATGGTTTGCACCTTTGTCCAAATAGGGACCCTGGCGTCTAGTCAGGGTAAGGGGGCTACACTCCTAAAATAACCCCTGCTCACCCCCTTGGGAGCTTGGCATGAGCAGGCAGGCTTATCTCAGAGGCAGTGTGTAAAGCATTTGTGAACACATACAGTAATACAGTGAAAACACTACAAATGGACACCACAGTTTTAGACAAATAACTATTCTTTACTAGACTTAACACAAGACCAACGACAAAAATCCACAATACGGTCATCAAAAATAGACTTTAAAATGGTAGGAAATAGCTTAGTTCACTTTAGATTGTAAATGCAACACTTTACTCTCAATGTACCTTAGATGCGTAATGCAGTACAAACAAAAGGGTCGCAGGGAAGGTGATGTGCCGTTCCTTACAATCAGGAGAGTGGATGCGTCGGTTCCTTACTGCTGCGCAGGGGAGTTGATACTCGCTTCCTTACTGTGTGGGGAGTGGACGCCCCAGTTTCTTACTGCGATCTGATGACGCTCCGGTGCGATGCGACAAAATGGCGTCTTGGTTGCGGTGCGACAACATAGATGCGATGCGTGCACGCCCAACGGCCTTGCGGCAACTCAATGAACTACTGAGCCGCAAAAGGCCCTGCGACACGCTTCTCCGGTGATGCGACATGCTTCGGCGCTGCGATGGTGACAGTGGCAGTACGCTTACTTGCGGCGGGACCTGGTGCGGCGGCGACACGTTTCTTCGTTGAGTCGCGCTTCCAGCTCCCAGCGACACGCAGTCTCTCAGAAGGCCAACACAACAGCAGGCACTTCAATTCCCAGCAAGGGAATTCAGGGGGAGCTGGTGGTGAAGTCTTGTATCCTTGAGACTTCAAGCAGCAGGCAAGCACAGTTCAAGCCCTTGGAGATTCTTCTTCAAGATGATGAAGGCACACTCAGTCCTTTTCTCCTTTCTTTGGCAATGAAGCAACCACTGCAGGCCAACCCTCAAACACACAGCACAGGAGCAGTCTCGTCCTTCAGCTTTCCGATTCTTCTCCTCAGCAAAGGTTCATCTTGATTCCCAGAAGTGATCTAAAGTTCTGGGGTCAGGGTCCCTCTTTTTATGCACACAAATCATTTGTCTCTGAGGGCAGAGAGTGTCTGTACCTAGTCCAAACCAGTTCTAAGTGCATTCTGCCAGTGCACAACTTCTTCCTTTGTCAGTGTGGGCCAGGGTCATCGGACCCACCACAGGAGGTGGAGCCAGCATTGTGAAAGGCAGGCACAGCCCTATTCAGGCCCAGGTGCTACTCCTCTCACCACTCCCAATGCAGATAGGTCTATTCAGCCTAGTGCTGACTCACCCTGTCTCCTGGAGCCACCCCAGCCCCTGTCACTCACAAACCAGACATGGAATACACAACCTAGCAGAGGCAGGCTGGATGGTTAGGTAAGAAAATACCTACTTTCTAAAAGTGGTATTTTCAAACAATGCTAAAACCAACTTCACTAAAAGATGTATTTTATCATTCTGAGTTCAGGCGTACTAAATTTGTTTCTTTTACCATGTTCCCTGGATCAGTTAGGATTATAAGATGCTATAATCAAACTGCCCATTTTGGCCTATGGGGACAGGTAGCCTTGCAATAGTGAAAAACGAAAATGGCTGTAATTCACTATCAGGACATGCCACACACATCGGGGCATGTCCTACCTTTTACATACAATGCACCCTGCTCTTGGGCCAACCTTTTGGGTGGCTAACATGTAGAAAAGGGAAGGTTTAGGGACTGGCAAGTGGGTGCACTTACCAAGTCAACATGGCAGCACTAGGCTGCACACAGGCTCTGCAATGGCAGGCCTGAGCCACAGGTTACAAGCTGCTCCGGTGGGTGGCACAATCCGTGCTGCAAGCCCAACAGCAGCATTTGATTTACAAGCCCTGGGCACACACGGTGCACTGTACTAGGGTCTGACAAGTAAACTAAATAAGCCAATCATGGAGTCACTTATCCATTACAACAATTTAACATAGGGAGCACCTGCACTGTGGCACTGAATAGCCGTGGCACAGAGCCCAAAGCATCTAAACCAGCAAAACATAGCAAAAACACAGGAGACAACAGCAAAAAATGGAAGGGAGACCCACGCCAATGATGCCAGGTGTAACTGGGCACGTGTCGCTCTGTAGGTTGCATAGAATTCCATAGGGAGCTCATCGGTCCTTGGGGTTTTATTTTGTGCCATCTGGTCTATCGCCAGGCGAACTTCAGTGATCGTGAACGGCTTGTCACCCTCTTCATGTTTGGCTGCATATTCTGCGTACTATTTAACTACTATTTGTTACTGATATACACATACACACACATGGAAAGAAAGGGATATATGTAGTGAGCTCCTATTTGTAGGTGATGCTTGCAAGAACTATCAGAGTTCCAATGTTGGAACGCTGATGAAGAAAGGCGTGCGCAAGCCTGTTGGGGGTAGATGGCAACAGGTTGTCTGATGGAGCACAGAGCCTGCCCTGTCAGTCTCCTTTGATGTGAAATGTATTTAATTAAATCTCACTGTTTCTCATTTGTGCTTCCGAGTTGTTGCTTCACAGATTTAATAGGGTGGGGTGCTATTTTCATTTGAAATACCTCGCACATATTTGGCATGTCCAACAAAGACCTCTTTATTAATACTCCAGTCCACCATTCGTCAAATTAAACTGTTCACTTTTCATAAATCGTGCACTTCTCTTTTGCCAAAATGCAACTCCAATAGCACACCTGTCCATGATTTTCAGAAGGAAAAATGCTCATTCGAGAGATCATATCCTCCGAATGGCCAGGTCACCGACTTTTAGTGCTATGACCATTGCTCAGAAATGCTTCCAACAGAAGAAAAACACATAGCAAAGAGAAGGCAATCACGCTCAACAAGGTCTGTTCCTACACATTTTAAAAAGACTACTTCACAGAAATGAAGGAATAAAATAGTGAAAAAATGGGTGCTAACCAAAACGAGAACAAAAAGGCTGGTGCGTTTCTCAACGTGAGGTAGAATTGGTTCCACAGAGCAGCACCGAGGATGTTAAATTCGGACCTGTACGTTGCGCACAGCGAGTCATACATACTTCAGGGAAGAGGACGACATGCAGCAGTTTTGAGAACTGGAAGTGCTGCTCGCGTATGGCCCAAGCCTGCCTCCGGGCGTGGAAGTTCAGTTTCCGCAGACTTCAGTCACAGCTGGCATAAGAAGCCGGTGCTTGGGCCAGGACTCGTGGGGGTGATGCTGGGCAATCACCCATGTAGGCTTCAAAAGGGCTGACTTTTAAGGATCCACTGGCCAAAAATACGAAATGAGGAGGCGTCGAGGACTAAAGACTTGAAGCTAAACTTGAGTGTATAAATCAGTTACATGAAAATACATATGAGAGAACGAAGTGGGATCCAGCAATTAAACACAGAGTGGCATAGTGCAATAATATGGCACCACAGAAAGGAGACCACATAGACAAAGGACTACTTAGTGCAAAATACAACACAAAGATGATTTGACATCACTTTGAGTGCAGTTTCAGTATCATTACACGCTCCCTCATCACGGTCCTTGGTCGACATTACGACAGCCAGCATTAATTAACCATTCTTTTCCTAGGAGTATGAAAAGACCATCCTCCAATAACGCGTCATCCTGTTTTTGTCCTGCTCCACGAAGCAGTTCATTGGCATTTTTTAATCACTGCCTTCAGGAACTTTTTAACTCCCTGTTTTTCACAAAGTACACATTCATTTTCTTTTTCAGATATTCGTCGGATGTATTATAGTCGAAACGCGGCATCTTAAGTATTTTGGGGGCCCCTCTTCAGAACACCTTTGAATGTATTACTTATTTTTGGCTCAGAAAGAGAAGGTAGGTAGAGACAAAGAGGCAGGTGAGGTGATGGAGTGAGGTGGAGAAAAGCAGAGATAAGGACCTGGAGATGTCACGAGAGGTAGAGGGATATAGGGGTGGGGCACCCAGAGGGGTGACATAGAATTGTTAGTAAAAAGAGGCAAGAGAGGCAGAAGAGAAACCGTAGCAGATTTTAGAAAGATGAAAGATAGGGCAGTGCGTTAGAGAGGAGCTAAATGAGAACTGAGATGTTTAATGACAGACCCACTAAACAGAGATGGGCAAAGATTAGAAAGAGGAGTTATGGAGAAAGGGTTTAGTAGAGAGATAAAAGTGAGCAAGTGGAATCAGGTTGATGCAGCAGTATAAAATGTGTGAGGTAGACAGAGTGCTGTTAGAGAGCTGTATCGAGAGAAAAGGTGACAGAGGTTGAGCTGCCTGAAATAGAGGAGGTAGAGAGAGGTGAGCCGTACAGATTTGCGTTAATAGATTGAAATAAAGGTTCAGTTAGGGAAAAGGGGTAGAAGAAAGGAGTAAAGGTAGCAAAAGGATGGGATAGAAAGAGAAGGGTGTGGAGATGTGAGGTAGCAAAATAATAGTGTGGTAAACCTCGAGGTTAGATAGATGAGGTAGTGAGTGACATGTGAGGTTGGGAGAGCGTACAGAGAGCGGGCTAGGGATACGGAGGTAAGCACAGAGCGCACTGGAGAGAGTTGTGAGTTCATGATTAAGTGTAGCAGAAAGGTATGTGAAAGACAGGTGAGGGAGAGGCACAGATTGGTAGAGAGACAGGGAGAGAGTAGTGAGGTAGAAAAGGTGAGGTGAAGAAAAGAAGCATGAGGCAGATGCAAAGATTGAAGGTAGAACAGAGACAGCAGTAGTCAGGAGAGGGACAGTTACAGAGGTACGGTGGAGTGAAGGGTGGGGGTTTTGTGATTGCTGAATAGAGAGGTATAAGAAGCTAGAGTGGTAGAAAGAGAGAAGAGGTAGCTATGGTAGACAGGCGAGAAGCAGACAGGAAGGCAAGGTAGACAGTGAAAGGTGAGATGAAGAGCGAGTTAGAGTGAAGCAGACAGGGGGTAGGAGGAGAGCTAAAATGAGGGGGGCGCGGAGAGAGAGAGGTGACATAGCAAGAGTTAGGCGAGGAAAGAAAGTGCAGTGGCGAGGGATGAGGTAGAGTTAGGTACAGAAAGAAAAAGTCTGAGGCATACCTAGTCAAAGATAGGGAGAGATGTTGAGACAGAAAAAGAGACAGAAGCGAAAAACAGATCACTTTACGGGGGTAGCTCTTGAAACTGGGAGGCCATGGGCAATTGCCTACTTAATCCATGCCTTAAAAAGGCTCTATGCTGGGCCGCATCATACCCAAACCTATATTTGGAAGCTAATGGGATGGCCTGGCCACAGGTGGTCTAATTGAGGTTGGGCGTGGGGTAAACAAATGGTGCCCATCACATTCATGCTGGTGCGGAGTTCCGTGGCCTTATAGCCAGCTTTAGTATATCCCACATCTCACCCATCCCACTGCACACTAACTCAAAAGCATGAGCAGCTCACGTAGAACACAGCTGGTCAATCAGGTGGTGTAACCCAGAACTGCCTGGAATTAGAAAAGCAAAGGTTTTACAATTTGGTGGTGCAGAGGGTCACATTTCCTCTTAAATTGGATCATCGGAGGAAGCAAGCGTGCTGCAGTGGTAGGAATGAGAATTTAAAGTAAGTCTGCCATTTATTGTCTTTGCCAGACCTGGATAAACGGAGACTGCAATCTGTTTAAGAGAAAGGTGATTTCAACTGACTCTCCCTGAGCCAGAAAGCTGCTCTACAATCAGTTACACTCAGGGAAGAGGAGAAAGGGGTTTAGGCCTCCTTAGTTCCGTTACCATCTTCAAGGAAGACAGGGGATGAGAATGAGTGGACATAAGGAGAATGAAAACAGAGGTAAGTTGCCTGCCACCAGGACCCTCTTGGTATCTGCACCTGGTTCTAAAATGTAAGCCACATTCTCAGACACTGTCCAGGGAGTCCCTGTTCAGGGTCCAGGGGCTCCTTCTGAGACAATCTGCAACCTCCTAGCTAGCGGAGCAGTTGAGGCTGCTGGTAATGGACTACAGTGAATCTGGTGCTGAACTAATGCCCCTGTTCACTTCCTGACGCTAACCTGGTTGACTAAGTACGATAATGGAGAAAACTCCTGAGAAAAAACCCAACGTGGACACCTTGGGAAAGTAGATCAGAAAAAAATGCTTGGATGACGTGTTGGCTCACACCGGGGACGATGACCTGGGCCAGAAGAACATGGTTACTCCCTTCACGTCTGGGAGCAATGAGAAAGAAGAGGATGTTTTCAGTAAACACCAGAGCTCCCTGGTGATTCCCCCATTAGTGCAGCTTTTAATCAAGACATTAACCCCTTCCATGCGGGGCGGATTCCCCTGCTGTGCTGAGCGCTGCCTGCGCGGGCGTGGTCATGACGGAACGGTTCCGTCATGAGCACAGCTCAACCGACGCTCATGACGGAACCGTTCCGTCATGAGCGTCGAAGGGGTTAAAGGGTTTATGTGAATAAAACATACTACACATATACAAGAAAGTAAACAGAAGACTTTCTCCAGCGTTGCAAACAAATGAAATTAGGCATCACCAAGATAGTCAAAATATTACAACTGGACCATAAACCCTTCTAGGTGGTAATAAAGATTGGTGGTGAAGTGGGATCACTGAAGTCGGGTGGTGGCGACTGGAGAATGACCTTGTACACGTCGCTGGCACATCTATCTGTGCAATGCTACGGAATGGAAAAGGGTTTTATTGTAAGGAGACGGCATCAAATAAGGGATATTTGGAAACAACAATATGGAATGGCCGAGTGACTATTCAATAAGGTGAAAATTGACATTGAAACCAAGGCGAGCAAGGAGGGTAGCGCAAACGTGAGCAACATGCATCTTTCACCACACAAGGGTGGATGGAGCTCCTGGAAGTCAAGTCCAAGGACTGAGGAGACCGTGAGAAAAGGAAGGCACTAACATGCATAGAGAATGTTTTTAGTTACTATTTTAGGTGGAACATATGTAGAGTGCTGCCTGAGGGCAGTCCTCAAGAGGAGAGAGCCCCCCTCCTCAGGAGAGCTTCAGGTTTGCAGCTGCTGTAGGGGCAGAACATTTCATGATATTAGGGTGGGTGCTCTGTCCCAGTATGTGCCAGGCGTACCTTCAGAAAAGTGTGCCTGACACAGACCAGGACAGTGCGACTGTTCTGTAGTCGGAGCACTGGGGTATTATACAGCAGTATTATTAATATTAACGAGTCATGCAAACAGTTGTAATATGCTTGCAAATTGCCAACACCAAAACCGTTCATACTATGCATACCATAATACGCTTGTTTTTTGTTCAAATGTTCAGTCCGTCAGTTGTGGTACTCTGCATTCTCGGTTGGGCCATACATCAAACACCAAAGCGTCATTCACCACAGCCAAACCAGAACAGAATTAGGCAACCCAGACTCTGGTCTCCATGATAAATTCTGAGCTGCACAAATGGCACAATACAGACCACCCACAGCACTGCAGGGCCATGCCAATGTCAAATTGAGTTATTAATTTACTGTCAATATAAATCGTTATGCTTGTAACAGCTTGATTCGCAATGCTTTTGCCTAAAAAGCCAACAGACAGAGGTGGCAGCATGAGTGAACCATTAGCAAAAGATATCTGATTTTTTTTTATTAAACTCAAATTCTTTATCCAGTTTTATATCTGGGCTAGTAAAGCCTTTCGTGTCTGGCTAATGGAATTCTACCCTGCCTGAAATGGAGCTTACTCAGCAAAATTTGCCTTTACTGTACACCAATTAGATTCACTCGAGTGTCTCCATTCCAACCGCAGGCCAGATGTGGACCAGAGCTACACAAAATGTTAGCATCGTTTGTGGCACGGAAAAATAGCTGCAAAAGATTTCCTGAACCGTGCACCACCCTCTCCCTTTGTCCAGGCTCCCTCGGCCTACCACCAAATAACTCCGTAGGTCTTTAAAGTAAATGCAAATTCAGCAATTTCTCTAAACAACAACATGACCAGCCGATTTGGATCCAGAACTTCGAACTCCAGACATATGGCTCAGTTTCAGTCAGTTGAAACAAGCACATGAAAATTAGATAGTGAGTAGACACAATGAAAAAAGTGCGTGGATTTAGAAGCGCCGACTCCCAATCAACTCATCAATGGTATATCACACTGTAAAACGCACATCCCTTTAACGATAGAAAATTGATTTAATGGTTACTGGTTTGAGCCAATGTTTGCTTAGTGCTGTTGCAATGTTCAATCAACCTAGGCTGTATTATAGTTTTGTTTCTCCTGGTTTGGAGGTATTGATGTCCTACTGTTAATGGCAACAAGGGCCTTGATACACAAGTGCTCAAGGGGCGCAGCGAGCAGGTGCTTCCCCAAGGCGCATCCATATTACAGAAGGGGCTGCAGAGGCTTGTGCAGCACCTCTCGAATACCAATCGAGCAGGCATACAATTTGTGCCCCTGCAATTGAAAGAGCTGCTCACTCTTTTACATTCTTATGTAGTCCCATACCAATGAGGGAATGTCTGACTCTGGGTCCACTTCTTACAACAGATGCTGGGGCACAGGTTCTTGTGAGATCACTCTGTGCCGCATAAAAGTGTCATGCAGTTAATGTGCTTCTCCAGGTCCTTGTTGAGGGGCAGAACCCTGGGGTCATAGGGATGCTCCAGGTATTTCTTCACAGTCCGAGCAGGGTGGGATCTGAGGGGCACGATGTGCCCGTACTTTAATTTAGGAAGAACAGTTCCCCTACTTTTTGTTATAAGACAACCGTCCCCGGATGGTTAATTCCGACAGCTGAAATGGTTCCACTGAAGTGTAAGGCAGGGAGCCTCCTGTGCTGGGAAACCGAGGGACAGTGGCATAACCCCACTGCTCAAAAGGGAAAATAAAATGATATCATATCATTTTACTTTCCCTATTGGAGGCAGTTGGCCACAGCAGTGGAGGAGTGGTTTGCACTCCCTAAGTGCGCATGCACTATTCGGCCGGCCCTCTTGGGCCGAACAAACAGTTAATGTGCACTTTGCATGTTCCTACCAGGCTGCATTACGCAGCCTGGTTGGGAACATGCACAGGGTCCCTGTTGCAGTCTGAACGTCGATCCACGGTGCTCAGACCAATCACAATGCTGCATTGCAGAGTTGTGATTGGCTCAGGGGAGCCTGTCTGCCCGGGTGCTTCCTGCTGCTGCTGGTTGGAACAGGAAGACTACGAGGACAGAGGAGAGGCAACAGCCAGCCACATAAGATTGTTTTTTTTTAAAAAATAGCAATTCCCCCCCTCTCCCCTCCACCCACGTTTGGTAGCAGCCGCTACTGCCGAGGGAAGGACAGACAGCTAAACAAGCCTTCTTGTCAAGTTGCCTGCTACCTGAAAGAAATGTAAATATGCGCAAATGGTCAATTTGCAAATGTGAAAGGTGCTTGAAAGCCGGTATTGGCTTTAACAGAATCACTTGAAGCTTCCCGATGAGATTTATTCTTTTTTGAGTGGTATTACAAGGGAGTTACCATCTGCGCTGTAAAAAGTGTCTTTTTAAAATACAGTTATAAAAACATTTGCACTAAATACAGTCTGGGTATTACTAAAATCTATATTTTGGTAGCACTTTTTTTTAAATCTTAAATCTTTTTTGCGCATTTTGCAGCGGCCAATCCTACTGTGTGCAATGCAAGTTTAAAATAATGAGTAACCAAAGGTACACAAGTCACTATTCTCCACTGCACCAACTAGGTGTCAATTCTGAAGCTCTTGTTACACGGACCTCTGAAGTGCATTAACTAAGAGAAGTTTCATAATAGTCAATGCATTTCCCACTGATTAGCTTAACTTGAATTTATTTTTCATTTAAGATGTGCATTATTATATATGTGGTTACCTGAAGGTGAAAGACAGAAAAAAGTTACAGCCACGCCTCTGTTTTCACTCCCACGCTCACTCACATAGCCCCAATTGCCCACAGCATCACAGTTCCCATACTTTGTTTTTTAATGCATTTTGATCCGGCGGAGGGAGGGAGTAGCACAGCGTGCCTAAGATGATGCTCTTGTGAAGTAGATTCTACTTCTTCAAATAAATTAACCAATGCTTCAGCCTCACAAGCGATGTTTTAAACTAACTATGGTGTCGGAATTTCATGAAGACCTCTAAAATATCCAGCAACCTGCTGATAATCAGGGCCATTAGAATTCTGCAATTTTGCGGCTGCAGCATTCTTGGCAGTATTATGAATTTGCAGCAGTTGCCACGCAATCCAACATCTGCTGCATAATCTGCAGCTTTTACCCTCCAAAAATTTTGTTTCTAATATAAACAGATCAAAAGTTACTACAAACATGACAACAGATGTTCCTGCTCACCGGAAGGCCCTTCGCTAAGACTGGCTGGTTAAACTTCAGTTGCTTATTGCTGAATTTGGGTGTTGAATTGGTACTAATAGGATTGCATCTTTTCTCAGACAACGTTACAATGCGTAAAAATAACAAAATAATCAAGTAATACGATCAGAAAACGTGCCGCATTACTCAGCATAATTTGTCTTTTCTTGACGCATAATTTAGTCAAACGTGCCGCATAATTTGGCCCTTCTCTCCTGCATAGTTCTAGTGATCATGTAAGTAATTATCCCTTTTAAGGAATCCATCATAGGTGCCTTCAAATAAATGTTTGCCATGACTGCGCTGTGCGTGCATATGTACCGTATGACTTTCCGGTTCTATTTGCACAGTCATTCAACCAAACATGTGGGGTAGAAACCTTGCCAGACTTCTAAATCTAGACTGCAGAAGCAAATTTGTTTGAGTGTGAGCATGCAAATGATGTTAGCACTTAATCGGCAAAGCATTCGGTTAATGGCTGGGGTGTGCAAATCACCCCGTATTTGTCTGACCAAACACTGCATATTTAAAACAATGTGAGGCTCTATTTAGTCACCTCCCAGACAGGTGCTACTGCTGTAGAGTGTTTTTTCGTTAAGGCACTATTTAACGAATCCCTACCAAAACTGTTGGTGGGCAGGACAGAATCTTACTTGCGCCTCATCTAGGATTCCATTATATTTCAGAAAGTTGGACAACTGATGAGTTACTGCTAATTCTGTAGCTTTAGACCTAAAAGGAGTAAAGAGATTGGCCATATATATTGGATATGTTAAATAGTAAGATCATCTCTTTCAAATGGAAGATAATGGCCTTTTTCTAATGGGAAGGTTTTACTGGTGTTTTTAATGATTTATTGCAAACTTCAAGAACGGCAGGGGAGGTAACCTCCACTGTCAAATGCTTGGCTTTGAAAGAGCCTACACCTGTGTTCTCTTTACTAATGGAAAACCTGCCTTTGCTTCAGAAATGAAGAACTGCATTTGAAAGGTGACACGCACATTTCTGTGCTACAGAGTGAAAACATGAGCTCTTGAAATTCATGCCCCCAAGCCGCACAGGGGTAAAACTATTCAGCTCTACAGCCGTCAGGTTAAAATCAGGGGAGATGTCAGCGGTCAAAGAGTAGGAACTTGGGGCTCTTTGTGGCGAATTGTGCGATTTTGTATTGTTAATTAGTAACTTTTTATTTTTATTATTAAAAAAATTAAACCGAAGTTACACATGAATGTCAAAATAATAAACATCAAGTAAAAAAATAAATAAAACTATGCAGGTTGGAGTAATGCATAACAGAGCTAGACTATGGTATGCATCATTTATAAGGAAATATATTTTTCAAGGGAAAAGGAAAAGTTCTAAGATTTTTTGTTCTACAACAGTATTGTGACAACTCAGTGTAGAGATTCTATGAATAGTACGTATACCCACTTGGGGATCCAGAAGTTCTTTCCCAATCTTAAATACCTCTTTTGAATAGTTACATGCAGAACTCAATTAATCCTTGTAATAGTTAGCATGAGCCTTAACTATGGCTGCCTTGCAGCAGTCTGTAGCAGTGATATACAGTCTCTCGTGGTTGCAGTAAAGGCCCAACTCAAACATCATTCCACACTTTTTAATGTCGGAACAGAGTCAGAAAATCCAAGGGACATTAGAGTTGGATCCTTTAGGTGCACGTGAACCAATCAGCGAGGTCTTCGGCATCCATGGTGGTAGTATAATCCGTAGAAGATGGGTTGACCCTTAAGGTGACATTATTTCATTTGTTGAGATGCATCCTTCAGCTGGATTCTCCCTTTGCATTGTAGCCCTGTTCAAGTTTGATTTTTTTTCTCTTTCAATTTCCTTGAAGTTTGAGTGTGGGTTACTGTGCATATGTTTTTGGGGTTTGATTATTTGGATTTGAATTCTGGAATGCACAGTATTCTCATGCAATTTAAAACCAAACCTATTTTCAAATAGAAACAAGCCTGAAAAAACTAATCAGAGCCCAGCTGCAGTGAATTTAAGTTATTATGGATTTTCTATGGTTGGCTGTATACGTCTACACCAGATCAAAGGCTTCATTATTAGCTCGAATGACAGCACAGTTTGGAAGAGGAGGCATGTGGTCCATTACTGGTCCCCAAAGCTGTTTCCGAAGGGAGATGGAGAGATTTTAATAGGTTAAATAAACAAAAACGCAAAAGTGTCTCTTGGAAAATCCATCTTGGTAGACCTTTGAATCTTGAAAGTATTGTTAACAATTTACAGACAGTAAGTTATTTCCTCTGCTCTAGGCAGGGACATTGAGCTACAGCAAAAGACCAACAGTCAGTCACCCAAGTAAGGCCACCAGTGATAAGACCCTAAATTAGGGGCACGTGGCCCTGTTTCCATGGAACAGAGGCCAAAGTTGTGGCTACCAAAGTAGTACAGACGGTAGCCGTACAGGTGTGGTTGACATTTAAATGGCTGGTTGTTATCCATATGAAGAAAGTAAAAGTTTAAATTGAGGTAGGGAAATAAAATGGACAGGATAGCGCTTTATGAAATCTGAAGCATGATAATTTATAAGCAAAACTCTGCTGTGTGGTCAAGTACGAAGGAAAGTGGTATGAGGGAAAACTGCTTTATATATCAATTAAGATATTTAACTCTTAAGAGAAGTTGACAGTAGCAAGCCAACATCCTCGGTTACTGAAGTACTACTGGGTTAGTAGTCTAGATAAAGGAAAGTGAATATTTAATGAAGCCAATGAAATAACAAATGCGTCCTAAATAAACAAACTCATAATAGTATGATAAATACACCATTCTTGTAAGATGGCAAAGGGTCAGCTGGCAAACACATGCTGCACAAAATTAATTTCTACGACATACAATCACTGATGAAGAATCGTTAGTCAAGCTGGCATAACCCAACTGCTTAGCACGGCTTATTGGACGAGGTTTGCTTGACCAGAAACACTGTTCCTGGTAACTGCTGCAGCGTCATCACAGCAAGGAAAATCCAAACTATGTTTAGTGCTGCCCCATCCCATGGCAAGAAAGCAGTGCCATGGTTTGCTCTAGCCTATGATGGTCCTTGAAAACGGTCAGTGTAAAATAATCCAGTTGTTGGTACCTACCGATGTCCTATCCTATTGACGCAAACAATGCTTTGAATTGCTTTCCGTATTTTGTTTTTAATTTTAATATATTGATATGTGGGACCCAAACTGGTTTTACAATATATATAAAAAAAAATCATTTTCAACTAACCTACACTATACACACATATATACACGTATAAATAAATATAAACATGTACATATATACACACACATATATATGCATAGACACATACATATATGTGAAATCCCCGCTTATTAAAAGAAAACCGATGCAAAGCACACTAAATACGAATATCCGCCCAGAACGAGAACCAAATTTGGCATATCCTATTCATCCAGGATTGTCAGAGCTTTCTCAAATGAACACAAACCATAGCTCCTTGCATACAGCAGAAGTCAAAATGTATAGAAGCAAATGGGCACCCTTGACAGTACACTGTGTGACCCAATTACCTATGCAAGGTTGCCCCTGTACTCGCCAGGCTACACGTTCTGCAAATAAGAAATAAGGCACACCCTTAGAAACATGAATAAACGCGTAGTTGATCACGCACAGAATGACAGTCCTCATCTGCAGAAAATTACAGAACAGGCAGTAAGCACAGATATAAAATGCAATTTTAAGCCTAGTAGCTTGCTTGTTAAATTGCTTTCTTTAAACATCTGCTAACTATCCCTGCTCTGTGAAACATAAAAAAGCACCTCCCTCCATTTTCAGTAGTCCCTCTTTAAAAACCGGGACATGAGCTACATTGGTTTAAGTCTGCCGGGACAGCTGGTGAAAAACGGGGACCGTCCTGGCAAATCCGGAACGCCTGGTCACCCTATGTAAAACCAAAGCAGTAAAAGGCATTACAGCCAGGGGTTTCCCTCGATGAAGCAACGCGCCTTTCTGGCAGCAGTGACTACAGAAGGCATCTGCCGCATTTGCTTCAACAAACACTGACCACATTAACTTTACACCCTTGAAACAAACAAGCCAGACACACAGCACTGAGAGCTGCAAGTCTGACTAACGCCGGGCCTAGATTCCACATGCTGCTCTCACAAAAGGCCAGCTCAGAAGTGTTTGTGTGTAAACTTCTTAGAGAAAGAAAAAGAAAAAAAAAAAAAAGAGGCAGGGACTCGGTCTCTCCCAGGATGCCATAAACCTTTCCCAAATATTTGCAGAGAAGGCAGGCCTGCGCGTAGCGACACCGCTTTGTGACACATTATTTAGAGTTCACTCAAATTATGCAACAAGGAAAGAAATTATGTGGCACAATGCAGGGCATTGGGTTGCTGTAATACTTCTCTATTTTAAAATGCATTAACACTATCTGGGCAAAGTTCCTCATTAGTTTTACACCTGAATACAGCAATCAGCAACTGAAAGGTGACCGGTTATTCTTTGCAAATGGTCAGGTACTGCGCTAAACACCACATGCTGCTTTTTTGTGATTTTTAATCCATATGATCTAGAGACATTTTTCTACAATCTGCAAATTAGGTCAACTCCAACAATAAATCCATCATTATTTGGAAAACAGTGGATGCCGAATCGTATTTTTCCACTGGCGCTGACTAACTTATGTGACTACCTTTTTGATACATTACATTAATAAATTTTGTTTCTTAAAAGTATTTGTTTCGTTTTGGAACTACTATTCTACTAAATTTACTGCTTGATGTATTTGGCCACTGGTGTGGTTTAATCCATTTTGATTTATTCAAACTTTTTTTTGTGCATGTTTGAATGTACACGAAATATACCAAGCATTAAATTATGCCGGAGATGAGACTGACCAGAGCGGTCAAGTTTCCTGCTTTTTGCTTGAGGATCTCATCCACGCCGGATGATTTCTTTCCATCTTTATACTGTATGGTCCTTAAATTATAATGGAATACAAGGGCTACTGGCACCAGAATGCAAAAAAAATAAAAAATGAAATAAATAAAAACACGGAACATTCATTTTTGTTAGGCACGGGGAGATTAAGTGATTTGCCCAGAATCACAGGATGTTGAGTGTCGTTGCCGAGACTCGAACACGGTTCCCCAGCTTAGAGGTCGACCGCTCTGGCAGTAAGGCTACATATCCTCACTTTCCCTTATGGCACCACAGCCATCATCCAGCCTCCTTTCCCTTCACACTGGTAGAAGAATCTACCCTTGCCTGCTCAGAATGCCCTCCATCAATGCCCCTTCTATGCCCCATACTTTGAGGCACCTAATGTATTCAGTACCTCAGCACTGACTGCCTCCTCAAGGTTGCGGAGGTGCTCACTCTATGCATGACCTTCCATTGTTCCATCCTTTCAGGCTCTTACACTTGTGCTGTCTCCCTCCATGTTCCTTTAGTCCAAAGGACTCTCGCTAACTCCAAGTTCCTGAAACACACTCCTCAGACCGCTGTGGTACTGTTGTGACTATGGCTCTCGCTTTTCGCTCGCACTTGCCATGTTCCAGAACGCAATGCTCCTGCAATATTCCCTTGCTTCAGAAACCTGAAACACTCCTTCCATTCAGGCTCCTGGCCCATTCTCTCCATCTGTGTTCATGCAGCACTTCTTCTCCGATACTGCATCACTCCTTCCATTCAGCAACGTGGTCAATTGACTCCGTACTATGAGGGCAGCTTGATCCGCTGCCGTCTTTGTTAACCAGCATCCGTCCGCATATGCGAACATGGAAATGTAATCTACAAGTCATAGAATGCCTACCCTGCTGAAGAAACATGGAGGGTGCTTAAAGTGACCCTTTGGCAATTGATTGGTTGGCAGCTGTGTTTGAGGCACCTGCCACACACCCTTTACTCTGGCTCCTTAATGCGGCATCTTTACATGACCGCCCTCCAGGCTGTCATGGCCGTCAAGGCCTGACGCTTCATTAACACAGTTAAAGAAACCACTGCCGGCTTCACCACCTTGGCTAAACACTGCAGAATAACCCCCACACTGTGCCCACTCCAACTGGCACGCAACCCTTACTTATGTACATACAATGAAGTTGCCAACACTCGGTCTTGAATTGTTATCAATGTTGGCCGCGGTTATTTTTCACTGCAGGACCGATACAAGCTACAGTCTGGAAAATGGAGACAATGGAATGGGGCAAAGTGTTGTACACGCTCCTTGACCCAAAATTTCCAACCACTGGCCAGCGCTTCGCCACATTCAAAGTTTTACACATTTTTTTCTGACCGGTGTGGCAGCTGTAGCTCATTCCTGCTGCGCTCATTTACCTAAGAGTTATGTTCAAATCCTGGTGGGTGTGGAGTCCAAGAAACAGTAATTATGCTACCACCGCCTAAAAAAAAGCATGGGCTGAAAGCTGCCATCATAGTATGGTAAAGATGATTTGAGGTGCAGCTTCTTTACCTGTGTCAGGCTGTTTCATACAAAGGCCACTCCAATGATTTATGCTGGGGGGCTCCAGGCAGATACACGCCGGACCTTCAGATAATTAATGCTGCTGTATGGTGAGGGGACAGGAGAGCAGCGGATGTGTGACAAATGATCGACCATGATGTAGTGCAATAAGTAACTTAAAATATGATACTCTAACTCGTGATGCTTGGCCCTTGGCTGGGCTGATCTATAAAGCCCAGTAGTATTATCCTTAAAATATTTCAGTACATCTTTTCAGAACAAAAACAACTGATGCCAATGAAGTTTGTGGGGTAGGCGATATTGAGCTCTGCCCCCTGAAATGTTAGGGTGGGTGGTGCAGTCCAAAGGACTGTGGGTGCCTCACATCTCCTAAAGGGCTTTGGGGGGCGGGATTACGAGGGGTAGATAGGGTGAGTTCAAGAAGTTAGGACTCTTTCCAGTAGGTGGGCACTGGGTCACTGGGTATGACAGGGACGCTTTTTGTGGTGGTGGTTAGTGAGAAGTTGTGTAGGGCTGGGCAGAGTGGATATGGCAGACACGCTCGATAAAGTTTTGTAAGCATTGCAGGTGCTGCAGAAGGAAGGGAGGGAAGACCTTTCACACCCAGGTGTGTATGAGGGACGGTGTAGGACAGATTCGTATATTCATGAATGGTGTTGTTGCCTCCTCGGTGCCCCAGAGAAAAGCAGCTGCGGCCCGTACAGGTAAGAGCAGTGGGGCCGGGTGTGGGGGGATTTTGACAAGACTATGACCAGGACAAATTCATTATTTATTTCATGATCCTGGCCATCGTCTGTCGAATTCCCCCACCACCCCCACTGCTCTTACCTGCATGGGCCGCGGCTGGAGAAACTTTAAAAGGACCGAGATTGTGAGCCCTCTGTGAAGGTAGGGCAGCGTCATGGGGGGGGGGGGGGGGGGAGCAAGTATTTACACTTCATGAGCTCACAAGCCACATCACATGGCTAAGTGGAAGGTGTGAAGCGGGGGCGGACCTTGGGCCACCAAACTGCAGTCATACCAGTCTGTGGTCATGGCTCCATGTCAGGAGTTGGCAGTGGCTTCAAGAGGGGGACCAATGCCAAAGAACGAAAAACCACAACAGCAGGAGCCGGGGAGTGAGGCTGCAGTGCTCCTTAAAGGGTGTAAGGTGGCATGGTTTCACAGTGAGCATTTGGCCCTAGCCGACGTGCAGATGCTGCATGGAATGATACCAACGCAGGGCTGCCAGGAAGGTAGGAAAAGAGAAGGACTGTGGTCCTGCCAGAACGGCTACAACAGGGGGGAGCACTCCACCTAGACAAGGCTTTCCTTTGGAGCAGTGAGGATGAGAATTCCCAAGGTGAGGAGGAGGAAAAGGGGCATAGGGAGGGACAGAATTTAAAAAGGAGGGCAGAGTTAGTAGGCCACACACAGATGGCAATGGACTGGGACGAGTGGAGCTGAGGCCGAGTGAGAGAAGGCAAAAGTATAGGGAGTGGGGATTTAGGGGAAGAAAGCACAGGGGAAAGAGCAAGTGGGAAATGTAGACTGATTTATGGCACAAGTTCCTGGGAGCAAAGTGAAAGGAAAGAGGGGAGACCAGGATCAAGGTGAAGAAAGGCAGAAGAAAGGCGGGGAAGTGGGTGTAGAGTGGATCTTAAGGGGATAATTTGCAGAAGGATGGGATGGAAGAAGGGGACATTGAAGATGTGGTTTACAGAGCAAAAGAAGGAAAGCAGGAGGAGTGGCATTGGTGGTGTGAGGACCCGAGGGGCTAGCGAGGGCTGGAGTTAACCAAGGATTGAAGGAACTTGGTGTTTTGCAGGTACAAAAGTTATGCCTGGAGGTGACTGCTTGAAGAGTTATATGAAAGGGAGGAGGCTGTCAACATGATGGCAGGCCTCAGTGCGGACCCCGATCTGAAGGTCATAAAAGAAGATGGAGAAAAGTTCTGGAGTGGTGCCAGTTGTGGTGGTAGAAAAAGCAATGGCTTGCAGAAGGAAGTATACTTAATGAAAGGGTAGTGTGTCTCAGGTTAAGAACCAAACCATGCATGGTAAGGAGGAGAGCAAGAGTAATGGGAAAGTGGGGGAAGAATTGGTAAATACAGTGGCACGAGCAGGGGACACAGGACATGCAGTGAAGGAGAGAAAGGAGATAAAACACAAGACAATACCTTATACAGGGATTAATTTGCCATTTGGGTCGCATTTGAAGGTGTCAACAATTGAGAACATCTGGAAAGGGGAGCATGTTGATGTATTTGATTTACTTCACAGGGAAGTGAGAACCAAAGAGGGTTCAAATAAAGAGTAGTTTAAGCTGTCAAAGATGCCTAAGGTCCCTGTCACTGTTGTGCTGTTCAATTACATTGATATAGAAAGGAAGGGACATGTAACCTTTGGGGACTATGCCGAAGTGAATTGTGAAAGTTTCCAAATGAGCCTGGAAGAAGAGAGAGTATTCACAGATAGTTATGTGGTTTTGAAGAGGGATTTCGTTTAGGGTATGACGAGACAAGGGAGAGAAGATGTGCTGAGAATTTGTGCTCCACAAAAGAGAATGCAAAGATACTGCAACACAAGCTGATGAAGGTAATTGGGGAAGGCAGATTAGAGGGTTCATCTGAGTCATGGCCACTGGAGAGGTTAATCATTTTGTGGAAATCGAAAATAATTGCTGTTAATATGAGATGAAGCCATCTTTTTTGCAGCATCCATTTTGTTAGCCTTGTGATTCTGCAGTCTTCACTGTTGCCTGCTTTTCTATTCTGCTTGAGTCATCAACCTTAGTTAACTCCTTCTGTACTGAGCCAGAGCAATGTATGAGCTCAGAAAGGCCTGTAGCTACTCAAATGCACCTGTTTGAGAATGTAACTGTATCATATCCTACTGATGTAAGCAGTTCTGTTTCCCCTCCCATTTTGCTGACTAAGTGATATCAATCTGCCCCTGTTAGTCGACAGCTATTCCTGTGTAGGCCTGTACCTTCTATTTGTAACTACATGCTTACTCTTCAACAAACGGTGTATAAAAGGCCCATGGTTTCTGTATTCCATGTACTACCTCCTACAGGGTCTGAGGGTGTTGTATTGATATAGTCCCACTCATGAGTGATTAATAAACTTATTTTGAATTCCAGCTTCAGTGGCAATCTCTTCGTTAGTCTAAGGACCCGTGGACAAACTTAAGGGTGAACCCTGCACCGGTGTGCCCCTGAAAAGGCACATTTCCACAGTTTGGCGCCAAACGTGGTGCTCATCGGAGACGCGGCCGTCCGAAGGAGTGGTCTTGACGGAGGAATAGAATCTGACTGAGGAGACGTCCAGCACGAGGAGACCTTTTGTCTTTGCAGACCGAAGTGCATTTCCAATTTTCCCCGATTTGACCCTCCATGTGGTGGCCGTTCCAGACTGAGATCTCCTTTGGCGCAAGTTTTGCAGTGACCATTAGGTCGACCAAGAGATTGGCAGTTGGAGGTTGGAGACTTTTGTTTGGTAAGGTCGCTGAAGCGACACACTTTATTTTGGATTTTCTTGGCGAAGATTCTGGTTATGTTTGTTTATTGCAATAAATAAAGGCAGGTAATGTGGAGATTTTTCTCTACTTTGATACATCTGGGATAAGTAATACTTTACTACAATTTGGTAGCATGCCTGCTCCAAGCACACTTTGTAGGTTGTGTTGCGGACTTGGTGGTTCCAAAATGGATTTAGAAAGTAGTCAGCCGGCTCCCCTAGAGGGGACACCTAATAGGTACATGTATATTAAATACGGTATTTCTTCGATAATGTGGAACAAATATACGAAAAAGGATCCTGATCTATGATGGCCAGTAAATGGGTCATTTGATTCTAAAAAGATTTAGTATGTTGAGCAGTGTTTGTTTAAAAGAAAGAGTCAACAAGATATGTTTGATTGTGTAAGAATGTGGGAGACAGAAGTGCATGAGAGAGTGAGGAAAGAAGAAGCTATAGCAGAAAAAGAACAGCGAAAAACAATATATATATATATTTTTTTCCAATTGTTCTTTATTTCGGTCTCTTGGACCATAAAAGAATTGCAGCATAAAAGAGATTCATAACATTGGAATACAGTTACAATTTACAATTAATATAACAATTTGTAAAACCATCATTCGTTCAATAACTTAATACACTGAGTGCGTCTGCGCCACATTGAAGTTAAAAATTTTGCCACCGCGAATACAGTTGGGGCGGACAGATCACTTTTCAAGATCCTGTAAGCAAGATGATAGCGCCTAAAGCCCAGATTTCTTAGTAATGGGACAAGCCAGTAATTTCTTGCTTTTCTGTATGCTGGACAGAAGAATATTATATGCAAGTCGCACTCCCTCCAGTAATCACAAGCTGGGCAATGGAGTGAGCTCTCAGCATTTGTCCATCGCGCAGTGTGCACTTTGAGAGGAAGGGTGCCATACCGCCATTGCAGAAAAAGTTTCCTGGTAAGTGGGGGGCCAATATTGTCATAAACATCCTCCTGGAGATAAAAGTATTTTACCCCCAAGAATTTGCCTGTCAGGGACCTCTCCTCTGCGTTGTTTATGTTAATGCGCAGCTGGTGTTCATAATAGGCTTTTGAGAGAGACTTTCGTGAAGTTCTAGGGCAGATGTTTTCTGGGTCGGACCATAGATTTTGCCTGCCTAATGCCTCGCATATTTGTTTGATATGTCTGAGCCAAGGAAACCGTGCAGGATTGCGCAGTCTCATTATTTCCTGAAGCTCAGCTCTAAAATTAGACAGTTCTGGTACCGACCATAGTTTCCGCCAATACAATAGCGGTTTCAGACTCAGTTCTTCTAAAATTGGTCTTAGACCTAGGTCCAATCTCAGTGGTAAAAGAGGGGTGCTAGACGGGAGCCCTGCTAGTTGTCTAATAAAATTATTCTCAGAGACCTGAAGAGTCTGGGTGGCAGAATGCCCCCATAATTCAGCACCATAAGTCACTGCCCCTTTTGCTTGCATCCTATAGATCTGTAGCCGAGAGGAAAGTGGCTGATAAGTCAGACCACGGGACATCCTTGCCAGTCCTCCTGTCATTTGGGTTAGTTTGAGTCTAGCCTTACTACAATGTGAGTCCCAAGTCATGGACTTGTTTAATGTTATCCCTAAGTATTCAAATTTGGAGACCCTCTCCAACCTAATGGGTCCTAGAGTGGGGTTGGGACGTAATTTCTGGGGGGGGGTTGAAGATCATATACTTGGTCTTCGAAGCATTGATCTCCAACCCCCGAAACAATATATAAAAAAGCATTGAAATTGAAAAATAAGGAGATGAAGGAAATCAAGGAAAAAGAAGATGGGGAGCGTCGTTTAGAGGTAACTGGCCAGTACCCTATTAGGCGCCCCATTTATCCCATACTTAATAGACCTCAAGATGATTCTATTTTGTTAGATCAAACTCCACCCCTGTATAAATTCCCTAGTGCCCGAGAGAATGAAGGTTCTGATGAAGAGCATTTTTCTTCAGAAGAAAAAGATGAAGATAAGCAGGACGGGCGGAAGACTCACTACTTTTACGGCAGCGGATCCAAGAGTGGCCTTGCATTCAGTAGTCAAGCAGCTTGTGGGAGTGTCTCCACCCCAGAACCCATAGCAATGGTTCAACAGTGGATAGATTTAGAGCAGTTATATTTTGTAGAGACGTTTACTTGGGAAGTAATACTTAGTTTTAGAAAACATTCTGATGATTTAGAGCCCTCTGATATAAATTCTAATTATAAACAATTAAGTGATGGCACCTTTCTTTCTTCACAGGTGTCTGATCTAATTAGGAGAGTGGTTAAATTGCGCACTGAGATGTTCCGTCTGCGAGAGGAGAAAAAAGCAGCTGGTAAAACTACAACTGAACAAACAGTTCAGACACCGGAGCAACAAGAGGGAGCTACGGGGACAGATAAAGAGACTAGTGATATTGAAGTTACTATGAAACCCATGCGTGAAGCAGCACCTCTGTATGTTCCCCCAAAGGTAGCAGGAACGAATGATAAAGATTCGGATGATGCAAAGGGATATTTTGTTTATAATTGGGTCTACACTCCTTGGAGTAGAGCAATTAAAGCTGCTTTGCTCGACCCACGGAAAAACCCGGCCGCTTTTTATGAAGTGGAAGGAGCTATTAGCTCCTGTACTATGACTATGCCAGATATTGACATGTTATTTTCACTTATGTGCCCCCCGATATGTGGAGATCAATTCGGAAGGTAGATGATAATGTAGCCTATGGTGATACTTGGGTGCATTTAGAGCAAATAGATGCGGCTAGAGAGCCTGCGCAGAAACCACGACAGGCAATATTAGATCTTCCCAAAGCTATGGTGATTAAATTGAAAACTCTTATACCCCCTAAGAAAATAGATTGAACTACATTAGCGTCTTGTAAACAGAAAGCGGATGAGTCAATTTCTGATTTCTTTACACGATTTGAAGAGACATTCCATGATTTTAGAGGGCAGTCATTGACAGATGGCATGGGTAAGCATCTGTTCAGCGACAAATTTGTCGCTAACATGTTGCCAGAAATAGCTAGTCACCTAAAGGCCAGCGAGAGTTCATTGACTACGTCTTACCCAGTCTCCCTTTTGACTAATGCTCAGTATTATGAGCGACAGGAATTGGAAGCAAAAGGCAAGGAGGATAAAAATGTTAAGGATCTAAAAACGAAAGTTATGTTGGCTCAAGTCTATGGTCCCTCATTTAGAGGTGGTGGTAGAGGTGGACGTGCGATGTATCGCCATGGTGTACCCCCTTTCCCTCGAGCAACTTTGTCTTCTGATCAGTGTGCTTATTGTTAAGAAATTGGACATTGGCGTGCTGCGTGCTCCCTTTTGCAAGGTCAGCAGTATCAACGGAGTAGAGGAAGTGTGAGAAGCCGCCCAGGGAACACAGGAAATAGGGGAGGCATCGATAATCGTAGCAGAATTGAGGCAGTTGAACACAATCCAAATTCTTTTAATACCTTTGATAGACAAAACCAATACCAAATGTCCGATTATTCGGCTTATGGTTCTAAGGATTCGGATTATGCATAGGAAAGCCTAGGATGGGGTAAGGAACTGGTTGAGGTCCCAGTAGATCAGAGGGGTCCCCATGTCGATGCAAACGTCTTGGGTTCTACTGATCAGTTTCTGGTTGATACAGGAGCTACTCTTAGTGCTCTGTCTAAACAATTGGTTTCTAGGGCTCCCGTGTCTGGCACAATGATATCGATAGGGTTCGATGGGACACCTAAACTTAGCCCACTGTCACAGCCACTTGCATTTAGTCTTGATAAATTGACTGCAATATGTCCATTTCTGCTTTCCCCTAACACACCGGATAACATTGTGGCTATCGATATGCTTAAATATTTTCGTGCTACAATATGTTGTTTCCCAGAAGGTGTGCGTGTTATTTTAAACGATAACTATCCAATGGTGGAGAGGTCTTGTCTTATTAAAGAGGATATTGCTTTGGCATCGTTACCTAGAACCATGTGGGCTACATCAGATACCGATGTGGGACAAATTGTTATCCCACCAGTACATATTCAAGTGAAAGAAGGTGCTTCTTTGCCTCGACTGCCCCAATATAAAATATCTCGGGAAGGCGAAGAAGCATTGATACACATTGTTCAGGATTTGATTAAGGTGGGGGTCGTGGAAGAAGTCCCTTACAATACCTGTAATTGCCCTATTCTTCCTATTTTGAAAAAAGACAGATTCTAAAATGTATAGATTCATCATTGACTTGCGAGAGGTTAACAAGATCGTAGTGCCCCAATACCCGGTAGTCACTGACATCACAACACTTCTTACTATGGTTCCTCCTACTGCAACTACATTCAGTGTGATCGATTAGAAGAATGCATTCTCCTCAATACCTATTCATCCTGACAGCCGATTTTTGTTCGGCTTCACTTTGAATAATCGATCATTCAGATTTTGTAGAGCTCCACAAGGGTATACAGAGAGTCCTAGCATTTATATCCAGGCACTGAAAAGGCAGCTTGATTCTTTCCCTGTGCCAAAAGGGGTGGCTCTTATTCAATAGGTCAATGACATCTTGTTGGCTGCCGATACCCCTGAACAGTGTGAAGAAGGAACACTGTTATTCCTATCATTCCTTGCCTCTCATCCTCACAAAGTCTCTCAGAAGAAATTGCAATATTATAGGCAGCAGGTTACCTATTTAGGTCACCTCCTGTCTAAGGAGGGACGTGCACTTACACAAGATCGCATTCAAGCTATTTTAGACACGCCTGTGCCCCATACTCAGAAGGATGTCCGTGCACTGATTGGTCTTACTTCTTTCTGTAAGCAGTGGATTCCTAGCTTTTCTCAAGTTGTTAAACCCTTGTTGGCCCTTGTACAAACACTCCAATGCCCCTCCCATGGACTACTGAATGCCAGCATGCTTTCCAACAGTTGCATCAAGCTCTTTGTTCTGCACCAGTATTAGGAACTACAGATTACACTAAGGCTTTCATACTCTATGTGTTAAAACAGAGAGCACAACCGTCCCGCTCGTGTACAGACACGGTGATATGCAGCGTCCTTGTGCACATTTCTCAGCTGTCCTTTATCCAGTAGCCCGTGCGCTGCCTGGGTGTTTGAGTGATGACGGCAACAGCTGTGACCATACGTCAAAGTGAGCGAATAGTCTTGTCACACAGATTGCATGTGCTAGTATCCCATTCAGTTGATGCAGTTTTAACGAAAACATTTGACTAGTGCCCGCTTGACAGAATATGAATTAACACTTTTGGCTCCTCATATCACACTGAAAAGATGCTCAACTCTGAATCCTGCTACATTACTGCCATTTCCAGCCGCTCAGTCTCAGTCACAAGAGTTACATGATTGTATATCCCTTACTGAAGAACAAACAAAGGGTCGTGTTGACCTACAAGATACGCCCCTTTTTAGTGTTGATGGGGAACTGTGGGTTGATGGGTCCTGCTAGAAGTTGCCTGATGGCACGACATCCCCTGCCTATGCAATCACAACACTTCAGACAGTAGTTGAGACAGCTCACATTCCACAGAAGTCAGATCAAGCAGACGAGTTGATAGCACTGACAAGAGCATGTGAGCTTAGTACAGATCTACTTGTTAACATCTACACCGATAGCCGATATGCATTTGGAGTGGCTCATGATTTTGGACAACTCTGAAAGGAAAGCGGCTTTTAGTTCACATGGGATGCAAATAGTGCATGGGGAATTAGTACACAATCTCCTTACTGCCTTGACATATCCTAAGAAAGTGGAAATTGTTAAGTGTAGCGCACACAAGAAAGTGACTGATAAAATAGGAAAAGGCAATGCCTTTGCAGATCACACAGCTCGTGAGACTGCAATGCAGCGAAGTACTACACCCATGTATGTAATTAAGTCACAGGCTGAGCGTTGGCATGATGCCAGGCAAGAGGTACTGGATATGCAACGATCTGCTTCTGTTGAGGAATTAGACCAATGGTCTAAGAAGGGAACATTGGATGATGAGGGCTGTTGGAGGAATAAAGAAATGACAAAAATGGAAGTTACCCACAGCCTATTTACATCCCATGATTCACATGGCCCATCACATGTTGGAGCGTCCTCAATGTCAAAGCAACTTATGCAAGTTTGGGCTCATCCAGATATTGCCGGCACAGCTAAAAAGATAGTCCAGTCTTGTCTGATCTGTCTGCAATATAATCCTGGCAAGTGAACACGAACTCCAGCAGGAGGGTTTGCCATACCTACTGCACCTTTTGAGGTCCTGCAAATGGATTACATACAGTTTGAGCGTTGTAACAACCTAAAGTAGGTCTTGGTAGTGGTTTGCGCCTTCAGTAAATGGGTGGAGGCATATGCTATGAAAGATAATACAGCTCTTACTACAGCAAAGGTGCTCCTAAAGGAGTTTTTCCCCAGATTCGGCATTTGTCGAGTTTAGTGGAGTGACAATTGACACCATTTCATTGGGCAAGTTATGGATTACCTCATGAAAGGGTTAGAAATTAAATAGAAGTTCCATGCTGCTTTTCACCCACAATCAGCAGGGCTAGTGGAACGTTACAACTCTACCCTCAAGTTAAAATTGGCCAAAATACAGGCTTCCACATCTTTGAAATGGCCTGATGCACTGGCATTAGCATTGCTATCTATTAGATAGATACCACATGCACGATCTGGCCTCACACCGTATGAGGTGGTTTTTGGAAGGCCAATGAATATTTGGGGAATTCCTAAGCCACTCCCTATACATGATGTACCCTATGTATTGATGAACGACTATTTGCCTCAGTTGACTGACAGTTTGTCTTCTATTTATCAACAGGTTCGGGAGACTCTTCCAGACAGGTCACAGGGTGAGGGCTATAATCAATGGCCTGGAGACTTTGTCCTAACGAAGTCCTTTCAGCGGACCAGCTCCTTGGAGCCTTGTTGGCATGGCCGTGAGCAGGTGCTCTAGGCTACCAGGACTGCGGTTCGAGTGACCAACTGGAAGAACTGGGTCCACGCAACCCATTGTCGGAAGGTGTTGCAGGACCTAGTGAGCTCAGCTGTGTTGGCAGATCATCGCGACATCCTGGACACAGAGAAAGGATAAGCCACGTCACCTGAAGGACCTGAGGAAGTCTTCCCGGACCACACGATCCATGGTGCATCTCGATATCAGCTGGGACCCCGGAAGAGACACTTCGTTGCTGAAAAAGACTGTTTGAGATCACTGTCCTGGGTAGTGAAAGACTGAGTTACAAAGGGGGGGTACTCTTTTAGTGGCTACTCGTCTCAACCTCAGTGAAGAAACCGTCTGCCCAGGACCTTAGGGCACCATCTGTTCCATTGCTCAACGGCAAGCTGAACATGCCTGCGTGAAGTAATCAACCGCTGCAAAAGTTTGTGATCGAAAGAGTATGTTCATTATGGGACTCACTTTGATTTTTGTCATCATTGCTACAATAATATGGGTTGTAGAGGGAGTAGCTCCTGCTCGAAAGCTACTGACTGCTACTACTCCTGTCCCCATTGAGCACTGATATTTTACTCTCCCTTATGAGTAAAAGCATAGAATGTCCTATCTCAACAATACTTGCATTCAAATGTTGCATCACACCCATAATGCTACGAACATTACCAACTGTTGGGTGTGTGGAATGATGCCAGCTCATCAGAAAAAAGGGAGGAACACCTTTCATTCCTTTGCCGTTTCACACAATGGCTCCTGTAGAGCCTGGTTTGCACTATTGTGGGCTTCTCATATTGGTAATATTACCAACTTTGATGTAGGAAGACTTAACGCTCAGTTAAATAGAGTGTTACCCTGATGAGGAAGGAGATCCACAAGCTAAAGGAACAGCATGGTAATTGGAGGAGGATCGCCGAGGAAATTTCTCCACGCACTACGTTTTCCCTAACACTCGAACTGTCAAGGGTAATGGGCCTCATGTTATAGCTGTTACTAGTGCTCGAGCAGACCTTTGTGTGAGTAGTATTGGCAGTATTCCTGTAGGAAAAAGTGACTGTACTACAGTGCTGAACATTACTGGAACGAACAATAGTAGTTTTTTGTCCTCACATAACACCTATTTAATTTGTGGAAGTAAAGGCTATAACCACCTTCCTATTTGGTGGTCAGGTAGCTGTTATGTCCTTTTTGCTACCACCTGTGTTTTTGGCACCTGCATCCTACCACAAAGAATATAAACTGTATAATGACATTTCTAAGATCCAATTTGAGAGGACAATAAATCACGATGAGGTGGATCAAACTGATACTGCATTGCAGCAGTATATTGACTTTAATTTTGGACTATTCTCCTGTATTGGTGCGGCCTTAAATAGCAGAAAAAGAAGGCGCTTAAAACGTGCTGTAGAGGCTGTAACCAATCAGACAGCCATGGCACTTGGAAACATCACGGAAGAACTACAAATTGCGAGCATTGTGGCGCTCCAAAACAGCATGGTTTTGGATGTGATCCTGGCAGACCGTGGTGGTGCATGCCGCATTATTGGGATCAGCTGCTGTGTCTACATCCCTGACCACGCCCCTTCAGTTTTTGAAGCAATTTCTAAGCTGCACAAGATAGCCACTGAAATCCATCAGGATTCAGTAACATGGACTTTGACTGGATGGCTATGGACTATGTTTACTGTATGGGGCCGGAAGATGTTGTCAACCCTATGTAAATTTGTTGTGATCCTTTTTTATCTGTTGCCTATGTATCCAATGTGGCCCGATGCTCTGTTCCCTTTGTGCTTCTACCTGTACCTCATGTATACCAGCTAAACAAAATGTCAAGAATGTAAATGCCAGACTAGTAATAGACCAAGAAATTAGTGAGTTAATGATGGACGTCCATGATATCTTCCATGCTCCTTCTAAATCATAGATGTCTTGAGCTAATGCTAAAAGGGCTGTCTGTGGAAATCGAAAATAATTGCCGTTGGCATGAGCTGAAGCCATCTTGTTTGCAGCATCCATTTTGTTAGCCTTGTGATTCCGCCGTCTTCACTGTTGCCTGCTTTTCTATTCTGCTTGAGTCATCAACCTTAACTCCTTCAGTACTGAGACAGAGCAATGTATGAGCTCAGAAAGGCCTGTAGCTGCTCGAATGCACCCGTTTGAAAATGTAACTGTCTATCATATCCTACTGATGTGAGCAGTTCTGTTTCCCCTCCCACTTTGCTGATATCCATCTGCCCAGGTAAGTCGATAGCTATTTCTGTGTAGGCATGTACCTTCTATTTTTCCCAAATCGATTTTATCCACACTTAGTGTGGGAGGGTATGCTCAGACGTGAGTCCCTTGCTCATTGCATCATCAGGATTCAGGCAAGCCGGGCCGACGAAGGCTGTGATGCCAGAAACCGGTCCCCGGAAGCTTGTTTCCTTCCCAGTATAAGAATTGGCTTGGTAGTTTGGTTTGCCCTGTTCCCATCATGCACTGGGACAGGTACAGACTAATTTGCATGTAGCCGGGTTCTGAGCTGGGATGGTGCAGTGAGCTAAAAAACGGTGATGGATTAAAACCATGATCTCTTGACTTGGTAAGAGTATTCTGCATCATTCAGAAACTCTGTCCATCACCACCCCCTTTTTCCCAAATCCCTTCTATTTGTAACTACATGCTTACTCAAACTGTGTATATGAGGCCCATGGTTTCTGTATTCCATGTACTACCTCCCACAGCACCTGAGGGTGTTGTATTGATGTGTCCCACTCATGAGTGATTAATAAACTTATTTTGAATTCCAGCTTTAGTGCCAATCTCTTCTTTGTTAGTCTATGGACCCGTGGGCAAACTTAAGGGTGAACCCTGCACTGGTGTGCCCCTGAAAAGGCACATTTCCACAATTTTACCCATAGGAGTGGTTCTGAAGAGAGAGAAGGTGAATGACTTTAGATCTGAGGGATTGGGCCCTGAAAAGGTCTTCTGTGGACGTGGCTATTGAGCTAGTGCAAAAAGCAGGTGTTGGGGCATGCATGCCAAAGAATGACAAAGTCAGTGTTCAGAACAGAATTTTGTAAATAAGACCTTTTCAATAGGCTGTTCCTTTACTTGCGCATTTATTAAATGTAGTCATTTTTACAGTGGTGGTTTACTTTTACGTCAGCAGTGTAATCTGCGACACATTATTTAGAAGATCTTTCTTGTTGGCCTAGAAGATTCAAATTTTTGTAGACGGGGACTAGAGCTTTTCAACATTTGAAATTAGATAGAGGAGTTTCTTTGGCACCAAAAAAGAAAGTGGGTCTGAGCATAGACTTGATTTTTTTGGCATCAAGAATATTTCAGTAAGCTAGGTTGCTAGAGGATGAGAAAATAGTTATGCTGAAATTATTGAACAAAATATTGGAAGAGAGAAAAGTAAAGATGAGGGGCATTCAGGTGTTGCTAGGCAATTTGAACTTTGATTGGAGAGTGGCCAGGGCAGGAAGAACATTTCGTAGAAGTCTTGGTTTGGCATGGTCAGGGCAAGGCTTTGCACACCACAGGGTGACACTGTCAGCAGGTGTGCATGCCTGTCTGAGAGTCTGAAGGGTGTTCTTGAAAAATGCCAATAGTATCTCTAGATGGGATGTGGGCAAAGCAGCCCAAAAAGGCTATTCAGATCTAGTCCAATGTAGAAGGATAATTGGGCTTTGGCCTGTTTTACCAGGGTAGATAGTGTGCGGTAGAGCGGCTGGCAAAATAGAAGGAGGAGGAGGAAGGGCGTAGTATGGTTTCCTTTTAGAATTCTCTCCATTGGTTGTGTCACTAACATTGTGGGCCAAGCAATTCATGAATTCAAGAGAGTTCTCTTTAATGTTGACAATATGTCGGTACTGCACACAATGAATAAGCAATCTGTTATGATGTGGAAGTGTTACAGCTGTAGCAGGTGTTTGTACTACGTTGCTTGCATCAGAATATAATTCTTAGGTCCAAGCACGCTCCAAGTGTTGACAATGGCATTTCGAATGCATTATCTCGTTCACAGTGGAGGAGATTTCATGGGATTGCATCAGAAGCAGACTAGTTGAAGTTTCCAATGCTGGAAAACATGTGGAGAATAGGGGGACGAGAACCATCATTGATTGAGGGTTCTTTAGAAGCTTTGAAACAAAGAACACATTTGCCTGCTTAGGATGATTTTTAGGCATCAGGAGCAAGGAGGAGGTCATATAAGGATGAGTGGTGGGAGTCAGAGATATGTAGTTAAGTTAATTTATTATGGAGATGGTTGAAAAAGGTTTGTCCCCAGAGTGAGCAAGCTAGCGGGAAGAACCTTTTATGGTACGTGACTTTGGAGCTATGAGCCAACAGCCGGTGAATTGATGAGGATTGTGAAAAGGTGGGCAAGACAGTGGGGAGGAGGCAGAGGATAAGGAGGCAATTTACAATGGCTTAGCCACAGAATGTATTGGTGATGTTGAGAGATGTTTGCACAGAGGACAGGGAAATAGTACAATTCTCTCTGGAGATGAAGTGGGTCTTTTTGGGACGTTTTGGGTGTTGGGAGTTTTTGGGTGGTGGGAGTTTGTGTGTCAGAACAAGGGTTAGTTTGAGACAAGACAAGGTGGTGGTGTAGGAAGAAGTGAGTGAGAAAAAGAACACAGGTCAGAGTAGTAGGCACTTGTGTGGCATTGAGTAAATATCCAATACAGCCGGTATGTCCGATATATTGATAGCAGAGGTATGTGGTTTGCAATTTAACAGGGAGAGAGTGGGTTTTTCAGCAAAGGAATGGCTACAAGTTGTGTTTCTTCCAGTTGCTGATGGTGTAAGGCATAGGGGGTGTTGGATGTGTTGGAGGACTTTGGCACCCACTCATTTATATTAGGGGTAGCGAGGGAAGTGGAGGCAAGAGGGTGTTTCATGTAAAGGAAAATGAACTTGGAAAGGTGGTGATTATTTAAGATTTTTATAAGCTGTATGTGTGCCTGAAAGGTTTACTTTTGTGAGGGTGTGGAACATTAATGTTCTTCTGTTGCCGCTTGTTTTACAGGTTACATTACATGCCCTGGGGTCACTGAAGATGTTGGGCGTGTGGCATAGCATGCCCTTACGAATGGGAAGGTACTGAGAAGCGTGGAAGAAAGGGTTTTGAAATCAAAGTCCTCCTCTAGGCCTACATGACGGTATAGATTTTCAGTCACTCGTTTGTAAAAATGGTAGCAAGGCAGGCTGAGCAACATCGAGCTGGAAGGCAACTGTGAATCAACGACACCAGATATCAAATGAAATGGCAAAGTAAGGAAGGGATGCGTTGGGGGCCTTATTTCCCACATCAGCACAGTTATTTACTGTCTGCAAATCACCGGATGGGTCACTAATTCACCAGGGCAAAAATTATTTCCCTCAACTTAAAGGCATGACGTTGCTAAAAGGGAGATTGGGGAGATAAGACGACTATTGTCGGGCACAGCCATTATATGTACAGAGCATATTCCACAAAGTGAATGAAGGGGTGCAAGGAAGCTCACAGCTATGGATAAAGCAAGGAGGAAAGTCAATAGAAAAATGCAGAATGTCAGTAAAGAGGAAGGAGTAACAAGGATACTGCATCCAAAGATACAGTTTGAGGAGAGGCATTTCCTTCTGGATGATAGGGTGCACCTGTCAAATATAGTGATGAAGCCGTACCCAACAAGTGTGAAATGCATTGGGTGTTTGTGGATGAACGTTTGTGGAAAGTGTAGGTGAATTACTAACATCGGGGCAGCGTTTGTGGTCTGTAGTGCTGTAGATTCACATGCTGTGTATGCTCCTGCCGTCTAGTGTTGGGCCTGGATGTGTGCAAGTTTTTCTTCAAAGAAGTCTTTCGAGTCACAAGGGATAGTGATTCCTTCTCCTGCGGTAATGTGCATAGTCATTGGCTCCATTGTTAGATTGTTTTCCCACACGGTGGGTGATGTAATGTGAAGCGAAACGATGTAGAGAGATGTTCATACGAAAGTGGAAAAAAAAGATCATAAAGGATACTGCAACAGCCATATGCATCCGGGAAGAATGGTGGGCGCATGTGAATCTAAAGCACTACATGCCACAAACAGATGCCTGCAGGGTAAGTAACATTTTCCATTTCGAGTCATGTGTGGATGTAGTTACACATGCCGTGCATAGACTGCAAAGCAGTCCTCCCAAAATGCAGTGGCTAGCCTGTGGGTGTTGCAGCAGATTGAAAAAGTGTACAGAGCACTGCCTGACCAACATTAGCTTGTTAGCGGGCTAGCACATACACACAGTAATGCTTTGTGAACGCGAGTGGTCTGGACAAATTAACTGTGTATATGTATATGTCAGCTAATGGGATGTTCCCCAGAAAGGCCAGCATAGAGGCTCCTTTCTTTCGAGTGGTGTGGGCTCTAGAAGGAGTAGCTTTAGCTTAGCATGTCTGGATGCATCTAATGATCATCTAGAAATGCTTGACTTGGATAGAGCTTTCCTTTAATGGGGTTTGGAGGAAGTAAGAAAGAGTTGTTGTGTCTTCCTAAGTGGTTTGGTTTTGTCAACATAGTACATGAACGCTCATTTTAAATACAACGTATGGAAAGCCCGTTCCACAACTTAATCAGGTGGTGAGAAAATAGACAAAGTTCTATGGACTGGTTAAGGTGGAAATGAGAGACCACCTTAGGGATGAATTTGGGGTTTGTGAGGAGGACAACCCTATCCCTATGAACTTGGAAGGGATCTTCCAGGTTTAATGCCTGAAGTTCACTGGACACACCTGAGTAAAGTGATAGCAACCATTAAATCCACCTTTCAAGAGAGGAACTGAAGGGGGCAGGAGCAAGGGGAGGAGTCTTGTGAGTACACTGCTGAGATTTCATGCCAGGCTGGTGGGTTCCGGGGTAGAATGACCCTCTTGAGACCCTACATGAAAGCTTTAATGCCAGCGACCCTGAAGAGAGATGTGTTTATTCTGAAGGCAGGCTGACACGCACACCAGGTGTAGTTGTATGGAGGTGAAGAACTAGAATAGAAATGTTGAGTAAGTAGCAGACTGTGTACTTCTATCAAGCAAAAGAGTGATCCTTTTAAAGCCACAATGTAGGACAAACTCTTCAACTTGGCCACATAGCAGGCCGAGGTGATAGGTGTGCGCACTTCCTTGAGAATACTCATGCACTCAGGTGGAAGATTAAGGTACTCAAATCCTATGACCTCAGGAGCTAGATCACAAGGTTGAGAGACCTGGGGTCTGGGTGCATGATTTCTCAATGGTTCTGCGTGAGACAGTCCGGCCTGTTGGGGAGGCTTTCATGTGGAACCACAAAGAGTTCAAGCAGAGTCATGAACCAGGGTTGGTGGGCACATGTGGGAGACAACAGGATGATGTGAGGGATGCATCACAAAGCCTCTGAAACATATATGGAAGGAGACGTAGAAAAGCCTAGGCAAATATCCCTGACCAGTTCATTCATAGTGCATTGCCACTGAACTGTGGGAACTTGGAGGCTAAATTTGGCTATTTGGCATTTTCTGCTGTTGCGAATTCTGGGAAGCCCCATCTCTGGAAGTAGCGGAGAACATGTTGGTGGAGTTCCCACTCATAGACCTGTTGTCGCATCAGGCTGAGGAGGTCGGCATAATCCTTGTCCATCCCCATACAGTACTCTGTAGCAATGGATTTTTTGGCAGAGAGCCCACCACCAAATGCTAAGGGGTAGTGGCAATAGTTGTGGACAGCGTGTGCCCCCTGTTTTTGAAGAGAATACATGGCAGTCATATTGTCCGTCTGGACAACAGCAACTTTGCCTAACAGGTGAGATAGGAAAGCCTGGAACACTAGAAGGCTAGGAGTTCCAGGTAGTTTATATGGAGGCCCTGGTGTCTGGGTTCCCATTGGCTTGGACAGTCCGGTCCTGTAAGAGCACACCCCATCCTATAAGTGAGGCATCCATTCTAACAGTCCTCTGTGGAAATGGGTCGAGGAAATGCCGCCCCTGCAATAGGATGTTGGTGGTTATACCACTGCACAGAGCGACAAGTGCGTTGGCGATCAACATTAGATAGTCCCAATGGCCCTCTGACCACTGTTGTGCTAAGCATTCCTGCAACAGATGTATGTGTAAGCTGGCATGGGGTACTACGGCAATGTAGGAGGCTATCATGCCTAAGAAGTGCATGACTGTTCTGACCAGGACTTGTTGATTTGGCTGGAAAAGAGGGGAGCAGTTCCTGAAAGCACTTGATTCTGGCAGGGTTCGGATAGGCCATGACTACCTCCAAGTTGAAAATAGCACCCAGATATTGTTGGATCTGAAGGAGAATTTTGCTGCATTGAAGCTCTATTGTGACTGTGTGTTTGCAGCATTGCTGGCTGGTGGCACTTCTGATCAGCCAATCGTCCAGATAAGCGAAGATGTGGATACCCTGTTTGTGCAGGTGGGTTGCCACCCCAGTAAGGCACTAGGTAATCACCCAAGGTGTAGTAGTAACCCTTAAGGGGAGCACTTTGAATTGGTAAGGTCTTCCGCAGATCACAAACCTGAGATCTCGACAATCTGCTGGATGTATTGGTATGTGGAAATAGGGGTCCCTCAGGCAAAGCGCAGTCATGAAGTTGCCTAGTTGGAGATGCGGCATGACATCCTGGAGAGTGAACTAATGGAAGAGCTCTGAAAGGATGTATTCGTTTTGGGGCCTGAGGTCCAGAATGGGTCTGAGGGACCCGTCTTTCTTGGTTATTAGGAAGAACAGAAAGTACACTCCCTTGCCCTGCTGATGGTAGGGGATGGGTTAAATAGCCCCTGCGAGAAGGAACGCTTGGACCTCCTCTGAGAAGCCTTTGGTGTTCTGGGCGAGAGTCTGGGTTTGGTGCTGGAATGGTGGAGGCATGGGAGTTAGCTCCAATCAAAACCATTTTTAATAATATACAACACTCACTTGTCTGAGGTGATGGTCTGCGATGTGAAAAAGAAGCCTTGTAGGCACCCCCTGACCGGTATTGTATAAATTATGGGGGGGGTGAGGGGGGGTGGAGGCAAGTCAGGGTTTGGTTGTGATTGCAGCTCCCTTTTACCGCTGCCTCTTGAAATGTTGCCCCTGTAGGACCCTGTAAAGTAACCCCATAGGGAGAATTGCTGTCCCTGGGTGCACTGGCAGGGTGTGGAGACTTCGGGGAGCTCCATCATATCCCAGTGGGGACAACCATATCTTGAACGATAGCTGATAGAATTGGTGCACAGCATTGGTTGTCTGATTGCACGGCCACACTTTTGCCCACCGCATCTATGCGCTTACTCTTTTTCCGGTGGCAGGGCATCCCCGCTGGCCTGGGAGTTGGCTGGCTTACGAGCAGTCGTGACCATCAGAGAGTCAGGAGGGAGCTGTCGACGAATTAAAATGAGGTCAGTGGGAGAGGCTTTTTTTTAAAAAAAGTTACCACCCTTGGTTTTATGACCTTGGCTCAGAAGGAGTCACTGAATATGTTGGGCATGTGGCATAGCATGCCCTTACGAATGGGAAGGTACTGAGTAGCGCAGTGAGTGGAAGAGAGGGTTTACAAAGTCATCCTCTAGGGGCTCTGTATGTAGATCCACCATATGAAACAAGATGGCCCTACCAATGAGTGCCTGATAGGACGTGGAATCCTCCAGAGGAGAGGGACGGGCAGGGTAGGGTAGGGTAGGTCAGGGTCTGTGTCCCCTGGTGGGCCTGCACCATAGGAGTCCCATGGGGCACCCTACAGAGGTATTGAATGTGTCGACTCCTCCCTCATGCCCACCTGTGTCAGAGTGAGGCGACCCCGGAGGTGTGATGTCAGGGGAGCCCTGCAGACGCCAGTGGAGAAGATTAAGGCTGAGAAACAGGGTGAGGAGACAGTTGTGCATGTGTTAAGGCGCTGGTAGTCTTATCCACCTTCTTGCACTGCTTTGGTGAATTCGAAATGTCCAAGGCTTCCTTAAAGGACAGCTCACATTTAGAGGGTGGAGTAATAGCAGACCCTGGAGAGCGGGCAAGGATATGGCCCATATGTGAGAGGATGAAGGTGTTTCTGCCTTGCGGCGATTTTCTCCTGCAGTTTGTGGAGAATCAATTTGATCATGCTGTTGTCTGTCCTGCTGGTTGGTGCCAAATTATTCAGCTTTGGTTTCGGGGTCAAGGTTTTGGTCGGCGCCAAGGCAGATCTGGCCAGTGCCGAGGGTCAACTCAATACCAAAGCAGCCGGTCTCAAAGGTTTCTTTGGCTCCAAGCCAGAGCTGGGCGTAGCGTCAGAACTAGTTTGTCGGTATCGATCAAGGTCCGAAGGCAGTGGTGAGCCAAAGGCCTGTCTCTGGCACGCCAGCGTGGTTGTCTGCCCTTTATCGGAGGGCTGCTCAGATTGAGAGTGGTAACGAGGGGTAGGGGGTGCCATTCTCACAGACTGCTGGGCTGGTGGAGGGTCCTTAATCTCCAGATTGGACAGAGCTTTCTTCAGGGGAGAAAGACTCTTCATCTGCAGACTGTTGGATGATGATCCCCCTCAATGTTCTTAGGACCGAAGAGGTCTGGGGTGTTGTTGCCGCTCCTGTGCAACATCTCGAGTCAGCATGCCTGATTGTCGTGAAGAGGCTTCTTGGAACGGAGGAAGCAGCAGGCATCGCAGGCGGCTTGGTTGTGCTCTGGCGACCGGCATAAATTGCAGACCTGATGGAGATCAGTCTGAGGATATTTCACGTGGACGCTAGGAAAGTATCGGAATGGCGTCCATTCCATCATTGTCAAGGCATGGTGGAGAGATGTGATTGAAATACAGGAGTAGGCCCCAAAAAGCAAAAGCCCAGGAGGGGCCACGGTTGATCCGGACCTGCCTGAGCAAAGTAACCAAACATCGACCTGAGACCGAGAGTAAGGGAGACATGATCAAAATACAATACCAATAAAGGGAAAAATCTGTGTGAACTGAAAAAGAACAGTGTCGGTGCCAACCCGGACCACAGGAGCACACGTCCGAACCAGACTGCACGAAGAAAACATTCTAACAATAGAGCTGATGACCATGTGTATTACCAGCAAGAGGAGAAGTCACTATCCCTCGTGGCTAGAAAGTCTTCTCCAAAGAATTACAACTTGCACGCATCAGTGCCCAACACTAGATGGCAAGGGTATGCACAGCATGTTCATCTACAGCTACACATGCCTCGAACACTGCTTTAGGAATAGGGTAGGACTGGGAACAGAAACCGGCCCTGGCAAACTGCTCGGCCGGCACCTCCTGGGGGCCAGGGGGGTGCAGCTGAGCTGTTTGCTAGGGCCGGTTTTGTACAATTTCGTTACAGGAGGCAGATACGGCTGACCCCTGGAAACAAAAACAGCCCCCCAGGGCTCAAAACCATCCCCTACCCTGGCGGCCCACCGGGGAAACGTCCAGTGCCCGCTACGGCCACTCTGGCCCTGTTTAGGAATCGTTTTTCTGAGTGTCAGGTTGGCAGGCAGTTTCAGGATTTGAGATAGGTTGGTTACGCTACTGGATGGGTGGATCAGATTAGGGGGTGGAGGGTTGGGAAAATTCAGAGTTCATGGGCCAAGAGACAAAGTCTTTGGGATACTAAGTTGAATTATGCAGGGTATGAGCAAAAAAAAAAGTTTAAAAAAGGTGTGCTACACTTTTGGGAACATTTAAGGGTTATTTAGCAGTCGGGGTGTAAGGCGCAGGTTTGAATTATGTCTAGTGAGGCCTTAAGATTAATTTAAAAACGGTGAAGTCCAAGAGTGATTGGTGATTGTTATACGCGCCCATCTCATTAAAGCGGCCTTTTTGACACACTTGAGGGCATGGAGTAGTTTCTGGAGTGCTCCATCTCACCGAAAATAACATAAAAACTTGAAAAATGTACAATAATTAGGAAATCAATATCGGAATCCATTATTGCCGTCGTTGTAGAAGTCTCAATCTCCTTACTCAACTATGACATTCATATGTAGTCAAAATGCAGTCAAGAAAGGTGAGGAGCTAATACCAAGTATTTGGAGTGGCTAACTAAAAACAAAAAGGCTGAAAACATGTAGCCCGTGCAAAGCACAGATTGAATAATAGCCCCAGAGCGAGTGGGTGAGAAGTACCATGAAAACAAATAACAAAAGCAAGACGTGCTGAGGGATGCTAGGGAGATTTTCCACTCATGTTGAGAAAAAATAACTTCAGGAGACCAAGGAGGAATAAAAATTAAGACAAATCTAACTAAACAAACTCTTACTAGAAAGGAAGACAGATTGTAAACTCAACAGCACAATTATTTTACAAGGATATTTTAATTTCACAACAAAATTAACTCTTGGATCTCATATCTTTCCTGATCAGTCTCGGCAGGAGTCTAATAAGATAAACGGCTAAGCCCATCGAGCACAATATGGAGCACAGCCAGAAACTGAGACTCTTGTAAACAGCAGAGATAACAATCTCATACACTAGAAGGCAAATAATGTTCATCCCTTTCTCATGTGACCACGTGAACTCTGGCAGAAGAGTGTGGCGGGCTCTAGTGGTAGAAGGATGTTTGGAAAAGAGCAGAGTCAGGCAGCAAGGTGAAGGAGGACGGATATAAATAAATGGTGCACCCTTGGATCTATACATCCAGGATTCGTTAACATGTGTCTATGGGATGACCTGAGCACTAAAGGAGACAGTCACAAAACATAGGCAAGCAAGGTGGAGCATCAATAAAAGAAGGTGCCACAGTGCAGAGAAGGTTCAAGCTAGGTCCAAGGCAGCATCAGCAACATCCCACCAATACAATGACGGATCACTGCCCAGATTCGGAGTCTCCCTGTCAATCTTTAATCAACTGTGCAAGGTAAACATTCTGAGAACAGGGCCATTAGAAGGCTGAGCACATCACAGCGCATTCTCAGCAAGACAAGTCTCAGATCTCCCTCCTTCACAAAGTAATCACACAATTAGTGAAGGAAATCGGATCACTTTAAGCATGGAGAGACACAGTTTCATCCCTAACTACACCACTGAGCAGCAGGACATACAAGGTACAGGGGGCTGCACATCTCCATTCTGCATTATTATTCAATGCACAGGCCACGCCCACAGGCTGCACACTGTACTTGATAGAGTATACACAGCATACACATCGTTCGCCAGAAGAATGAAAAATAGAGAAGACTAACAAAAGAAAATTCCAACCATGACCCAACAATTCTCAGTCAGGAATTCAATCTCGCACACCAACAGCACAAAAAGACCCCCAAACAAAACAGGGCTAAATCATCTCTCCTAGTATGGATGGAACATTAAAGATGCTCAAAGGAAGAGGATGGGTTTTAATGAGTCTGCACATACTAATGTTTTTTTAAATTTTATTTTAGATTACCCGTTGTTGGGGTACATTCACATCCTTTAAGGCAATCAACGTTGCTGTATTGTACATTTCCCCGCTTCTAACAGAGATACATTTGCTAGGAACAGGTTAACGGCCGAAAGGACAAGGCACCGCCAACAAAAAGAGCTACATCAAAAACTCAACAGGCATGGGTACAATTGCCTGTGGACATCGATCTACAGCTGGGATCACATCAAAATGGTCTCATCTATTCAACCGAGATTCAACAAGCACGGCTCCGGCAAGAATGGGTCACATGGTTAGATTATGAGGTCATGTGATTATTAAGCAAGTAGGATTGTATTCCGACCAATTTGATGGCAGTAGATCACTGTATTTGGATGCTGATATCAGTAAAATAGTCCACGACATCACAGGATTGTTATATTAATTGATTTTTGTATAGCGCCTAATCACCGACAGGTCTCTAAGCGCTTTTGAGAGGGTTGCCAAAGGTCGTAAGCGGATGCATGGCAGCACAGGGGGTTAAGTCAAACAGTATCCAAAGCCTCCCTGAACAAGATAATTTTGAGCTGTTTCCTGAAAGGGAGGAGTGCCGGTTCCTTTCGCAGGTAATAGGGCAGTTGGTTCCATAGTTGTGGAAGTAAGACGACGAAGGCTCGGCCCCCTTTAGATGCGATATTGCACCCTGGAGCGGCCAGGCGGCAGGCCTCAGAAGACCGCAATATGTGGCCCGGATCTCAATCCTTCAGGCATTCTTTAATGTAGGCTGGGGCTTTGCCGAAAATTGCTTTATGGGCAATGCAGGGACCCTTACATTTTGCTCTTTGCTTAATAGGAAGCCAGTGCAGTTTGCAGAGCAGGGGGGGTGGCGTGGAACCTTTTTGGCAGCCTAAAAATTTGCCTGGCTGAGTCGTTCAGTACCACCTGCAGTTAATTAACACGTTTCTGGGGAAGGCCGATATACAAGGCATTGCCGTCGTCTAGTATGGAGACAATTGTGGCCGATACAATAATTTGTAGAGAAGCAGATGAAAGGAGGGGGACAAGTTTTCATAGCTGTCTCATGAGCCCTATACAAGTTCCAACCACTGTGGTGACTTGGTTGACCATGGAGAGCTCTGAGTCAATCTTTAAACCGAGGCTTTTCAAGGAAGATACTGGTGTGGGGGTGGTACCCAGCTCCTGGGGCCAGAACCGATCGCTCCAGGGGTTGTCTTTTGTGGGGATGACAAAGACTTCCGTTTTGTCAGGGTTGATTTTTAGTGAATTGGCTGTCATCCAATTCACTGTGAATCGGAGGATGTTTTGAGCCAACTCCTGGGCATGGGTGGAGTTGTCAATCCGGAGAATGAGTTGGGTGTCGTCCGCATAGTTAAAAACTTGGCAATCCATGTGGGCTAGAGCTGACACCAGAGGCTGTAGGTAAATGTTGAAAAGGAGCGGGGACAATGCGGAGCCCTGTGGGACGCCGCAGGTGAGGATGTCCCCGTTTGATACCTGCTCCCCCAACTGGATCCTCTGGGACAGGAAGGATTCTAGCCACTGGTGTGCCGGCCAGTGAATGCCCAGGTCTGTTATTCGATCCAGCAGCTGAGTATGGTCATGACCGTATCAAACGCCGCTGATAAGTCTAATAAAATCAGGGTGCTCATTTTTTAGGTCTTGCCTGACCCAGCGCATGCGCTGGTCTGGCGAGACATTTAGTGAGGGCTCCAAAAAGTGCTACCAGGCCAGCCTAGAGCTACAGTGCATGTGCGCGGGCGCGCGCGTCACGCTTTACCGCGATTACTTTCACGGCAGCTTTGATGTTCTCCATGAGGCTTCAATAGATTGCAGCAGTTAAAACAAGCATTGGCATAGCCAATAGGTCTCACTTTTGGGACCTTATAAGTGTTTAGTTATGCAACTGTTGCATGGCTAAACACTTATAAGGTCCCAAAGGCGAGACCTATTGGCTCTGCCAATGCTTGTTTTTATTGTCAGCCATGATTACGAGGTCATCAAGAACAGATAGCATCACCAGCTCCGTACTGTGAAGGGCTCTAAAACCAGCTTGTTGAGCCTGGAGTAGCTGATGTTCCTCCTGGAAGGATGAAAGTGTCCTGAGGACGTGTTGTTCTACCACTTTCGCCAGGAAGGGGAGCTGGGCCTATAATTTTTTAGATTAGCAGCATCTGCTCCTGGTTTCTTTAACAGAGGGGTGACTCTGGACTCCTTCAGATTGGAGGGTAAGTAACAGTCTCCAAGGAGTTGTTCAATAAAGCGAGGATCTGCCTTTCCAGCCCAGGAAGGGCCAGTCGGAAAATCCTCGGGGGGCAAGGGGCTGCCAGAGAGCCCGATTTAGTGCAATTCATCAGTTGCGTCAGTGACATAGAATCCAGTTTAAGGAAGATAGTGAGTTGCTTGCAGGGGGGGAGGGGTGGCCAGATTCTGGCCTAGAGAGCTCTGGTTGATGGGGGTATTATCAATCTCAGAGAGGATGTCCCTGACCATTTGAAGAAAAAGTCTGGAATACGTTGCAGTCTAGGGGCGCAGCTGCAAATTTTACCTCAGAGTTTTGGCTGAGTTCTTTCAGTATTCTGAAGGTCTCTTTCTGTTGGTTAGGTGCGTCTGTAATTCTCGCCTCGTAGTATTTGGCTTTCCAGACAGTAATGGATTTTTTCTACGCAGTCAGTAAGGTTTTATAGGTTGCCAGCTCCGCTGGGTCATATGCTTTTCGCCACCGCCTCTCGGCTTGGCGGTGGCTCTGCTTCAATTCACTCAAAGTCTCATTTAACCAGGGGGCCCCTTTCCCTTTGTCTCGCACCCTGTGAGCCTTATAGCTAATGCACATGCTGGTGTATTTTTCCATTTGTATATTTTAGACTTCCATGCCTCAAACGTAAGAAGGTTCGGACATTTCCATTTGATGGCGAGGGCTATATCTGCGAAGGCCATCATTAAATCAGTACATTTTCAGTTGTATGTGTCAGCCATTGGCTCAGTAATCAACCCCAGAAGGCAGGCCATTGGGGTTTGGATTTGGTGTTTGTGGGTCAGTTTCTTTACCTGATCGCATACCTTACAACCCAGAAGGTCTGAATCACTGTAGAAGCCCAGGTCAAGCGGCAAAAGGCAGCATTATTGACAACACATTCCTGGATACCTTGGAAATGCTACGAAGAATCACTGGCCAGTCACCATTAGTTACTTCTACTGCAAAGTCCCTTTCTCCATTTGTTCCTAAAGCCTGTTAGGTCCACCTTCAGTTTTCTCCTAAGTGCCCTGCATATGCATGTTATTCTATGTGTGTGGGGTGGGGGATGCTCCTTATCAATGTGTGTAATTTTGCCTTAGTTTGTATTACCTATTAAAGTTATTCCAAGTAGCAATCACAGCTTTCCAGAGGGTGCCATGTGTTAGGAAGTGCTTAATGGACAGATCATATCCTCGACTAATCTTTGCAAATGCCATTTGGGTCTCAGATTTGTATAGTTGCCCTACTTGGGCGATGATAGCTCTTGGAAACAATGTGCTGCTGGCTGTTAGCACTGCCTTTTTAAATCAGGGCAAGCACCAGAGTCTTCGTTCCGCTAGCGGAGGCGGAGGTCCCTCCTTCATTAGAGGGAATTAGGAATCTGAGGTGAAGACTTCCACTTCCAGATCTGTGGCACACATGTCGGGCCTGCTCCTAATTCATGGCTGCTGCAATGCCAGTTTGGGTATGCTCGACACTAGTCCCAGTGCTGCAATGTGCCTGTCTGAGATGAGGATCCAAATTCTGCCCAACCCCATTCTGCCTCTGGATAAGTGAGAGTGTAGGATTTTAAGTTTGGCTTGGAAGAGTAGAGAAAATTAGATCCCCATTTCTCAGAGTTTGAAATGCGCTTTATGGTGATGCATCGCTAGAGGGTATGCGGGAAACATTAGGACTTAACTGCTGTTCACAGCCCGCTTGCAGGATGATATCAAGGACCTTGAAGTGGAGCGACTAGGCCACTGTGGGCCCTGGGCAGCGTGTCTGGAGGCGGCTGCTGAGCAAGTAACTCTCAACGGAGAAGGTGAATAGCACGTGAGGTGCCATTGTGGCTGTTATACAGTGCTTAATAAAGCTATTTCTTAGCCCTCCATGCCCAAGGGGACTCCTACCACACAATTATTAATTATTTTGGCTCACACCTCAGCATCTTCCGCTTTATCTAGTCAATGAGGCCCTGTATCTGCGGTTTGATATCCAATATCTGGGCCTGGAATACCTTCAGCAAAGGTTTCCCATATGCTACTCTCTTAGCGAGCTTCTTCTGATCTTTGTGCAACAAGCCCAAATCAATAGCAGCCATGGTGATCTTGGCTTCCAGGGAGACACTGGTGATACTGATTGACTAGTATTTTATCTAATTTGTCCACCTGTGCATGGTCTTTTGAAGGTTGACTGTGTGCTTGATTAATGCGCTTCTGCCTGGTCTATGCTATCTACCCACCCTTCAGCCCACTGTTGTAGTGGCCCAGGGGTGGCAGAGCTGATTTCCTCATCTTCAAGAGAGAATGTGCCGAGTGCCAACAATGGCCAGGGGATGTTTATTTGGAAACCATTCTGCCATAATCACTCATTTAGCCAGGTTTTTGTTGTGTCTGCCTGATGAATGTCTGTTTTGTCCATGATGAGGACAGAGGGGTGACCCACTTTCTAAATTGCACAGAGCAAGAAGAGGTACACCCTAGTGGAAGCACGAACACCCAACCAAAGAAGCAATGCAACTCACAATGCTGCCCTTCCCGAGCACGACCCGTGCGGGGAAGGACGGGGGCAAGTGTTTCAACCCTTCTGTACATGGAACTTCTTAACGTCTCTGGGAGTCGTGGCCACCAACATCACACCAACACCGGCTCCATCATTCCTCACCCCATCGAGCACTCCCAACACAATCACCATGCTGTGAAACCCATCTCTTCTGGATGTCTGATGTGTCTAGCTTAGGAGCGGACCTGGCACAAAGGTCTGCAGAGATGCAAAGCCCATCTCCGGCCCGGTCTCCGGCCCAGAAAGGAGCAGCTCCTTCATGTCCCCTCAAAGATCAGCACCCACAACAAGCAACACACCAATCCCAGCACATTAATCACAGAGCACATCATTTGGGCTAGAAGCTGTCCACAATGACAAGGCCCCACTTCATTACATCAGCTGTCAAGTGTCTATGCCGGATCAGGCACACCTCCTCAGGAGAGGCCTCGACCGCTACATCTGTACTGTAGGCTCCCGGCCCACACTTATTCCAATTTGCCCTGTGGGGTGCTCCAGGAGGGAGTTACTGCCCAACTCATCTGGTGCAGAAAGCTATGGAAGTCAGGAGAGTCGTCAACACTATCCTGTCAGCTGGGAGCCTGCATGTGCCCCCTAGGAGAAGCTCAGCCCCCACGTGTCCCGCTGAACCAGTCAGACAAAAGCCGAATAGTCACACAAGGTCAGGAACAGGATTATCCACCGCCAACAGGCCAGCTCCTGTCTGCATCTTCCAGCTTGAGGATCGGATTATGATGGATTACAGCAGTGCTGGGTAGGAGCTCTTCTAAACCTTTCCCTCCCCCCCCCCCCCCCCCCCCCATCTTGGCCCGGTGTGTCCCACCCTCTTTAAAGTAATGTGTTGTGTGCATACAAATTAACTATGTGGCTTTCACATGGGGTTTCCACAACCTCCACTTTCTGTGGTAAAGGAAGCAATTTAGAGCATCAGTTAAGTCTTGTTGCTTTTCCTTGGCCTGTGCTGTCATCCTCGTGCTGCACTGGATGCTGAAAGAAAGGAAGGACTTGTAATGAGTGAGGGGAGGAGGGAGAGGAGGGTGGTCAACTTCTGCAGAGTTGTAGCTCTCTCAGTATTATACAGAAGTTCAAATCTGCCATCTGCCTCAACATCACCCCTGAAACACCATGATTAAAGTCCTACAAACCATGCAACAGAGTTTCACCCATACCCAATCTGAAGTCCACTGATGCCACCAATGATTACGCTGTGGTAATTCTGCCTTCCATCCTAGTTTAAATGGCTGAGGCAGATTTGGTATTGCCCAGTGCAGCCAGCCTCATTTTGTCCCATTAGTACTCCAGTCACTGAGAAACCATCATCTGCGTCACAAGTCCGCATTCCTGAGGGGCAAAGAAATCTTTCTGGTCTCTTCTGGATTGCTGCCCAGACATCAACAGTGTTTCATTCTCCTGTACTACTTTCGCGAAGGTGATCTCCACAAACCATGGCGAAACCCACTCCTGTGGGAAATGCACTCACGTATCCCTCTATCACTGGAGGCTCCAGAGTCAAATACCACTCTTCCCGTCAGGTGGCAAGAGGTCATCACTTTCCACATGCACACTCTGCCAATCATCAGCCTCCGGAAGGCACCAAACACCCCATTCACTAGCAGGGAGCATGCACAAGGAGCTTCCTCAGACTGACAAAAACCATCTTGAGAAACTCCAGTGCCCTGTGGAGGGGGGAGTTTTTTTTAGATCTCTCCTAGAAGTTCATACATCAGACTCATCCAAAGGCACCAACTGTTTCCTCACTGTTTACATTCCCAATGAACACATCCAGGCTGATGAAGTGCTCCGAGTGTCAGGAACCAGGATCGGCTACAGAAGCAACAAAGAAAGCAGCCATCTCAGTCACTTTCAGGTTCAATCCCTTGATGTTTTTTTTTTTAAATACACTGCATTATCCAGAGAACCTGTGTCCTGTAGAGTGTATTTTTGAGTTATGTAAACTCTGGTGTCCACCTTAGGATTTATAATTATCTACTATGTACCTCAAGTCCAGTCCATCTTAAAAAGAATGTACAACAATAACACATAGCAGCACAATAACAGTACTGGGTGTAACTGGAAATATACCAGTCTAACTGTCTGCATACTAAGTACTTTGTCAATAGTATAAGACCATCATGGTTTAAGAGAGTAATACAAAACGTACATATTTTTAAGTTTGTTTTTTGAGTACCTGGAGAAATCAAGCACACACACCAGAGAAACAGAGGCATTCAATTGTATCTCTAAAAAATAAAAACTTCACAAGCAAATTCCTTTGGAGTCACATGGATAGTGGTCGCTACACTTGGACAAACTACTTCTCAAATGCTGCCCTTAACCCTGCGAACACCAAGTTAAATATTGGGCTTGCGAAATTCGTTCATAAAGCGTCAAGATTTCTTGAAGCCAAACCTCCACTTCAGTAGGAGTCGAGATCCTGAACTAAAAGATGTTTTATCTCAAACTACATGAAACCTAGGGCGACGTATTGCACCAGAATATTACTAAGACATTCACGACCACTGAACTCTATTTTATTGATCAGCTGTTTTAAATTTTTTACTATAGTCAAACCAGATTATTTAATTATTAGCATGTACTGTTTTAAATTCTTTACTATAGTTAAATCAGATCATTTAATTATTAGCATGTACAGTTGTAAATGGTTTTTAAAATCAAACAATAAAGAGCTATTATACTTCTCAAATATTTAGCATCAAGGCCATGTCAACCTGATACAACGGACTGGAATCCTTCACCCTACTCCCATCCCCTCCCCCCCCACAATCCCCTCCAACGGGCTCCTATTAGCATGAAACTTGCTAATAGAAATCAGAACTTAACTGAAGCCATTATCTGGCTGTCTTCTTAAATTATTGTCATGGTTAGCGTCATGAATTAGCTCTGATAACTACTGTTGTGGCTCATTTTAGGAGCTGTATTGTCATTCAAAAGTAGTATTGTATGATTTAGGTAGTGAGCGGACACCAGCTATTTAAAAGGTAACTTAAATATATTGAAATTGTATACCTTTTTCTCCTTCATGGTATCCAAAAAGCTTACAAATGCTCTTAATGACATGCACCCCACCCTTCCTACCTTTCACCCACACATGTGTATAGGACCGGCTAGGTTTTCATTTATCTATCCTCATCCTGCCAAGATGAAAAATGTGGCATTATGCAGAAAATGTAGATTGGTTTAGTGATAATTATCTCAAACTACAGAAATACAATTCTTCCTTGTCCAGTAGTCCAATTGAAGGCATAACTCCCCTTTCTCTAGAAATTCTTCTCAAAGCATAATTTTCTTTAACAGTCCATAATTTGTTACAAATAGGTGCCTGACCCAAAGATTTTTTAGGAGTCTGACACCCATTCCCCAATGGGGTGCTCGACTTCCTTCACCGGCGTGGGCTACTTCCACAGTGGGCGAAACAACCAGCGGCGGCCCGTCATTAAGAGAGTAGGGGCACCGCCCAACCACCATTGTCCGACGCAGGAAGAGTGTCTGTCAGGCTGAGCAAAGGTCAGCCTGACAGACTCTTAGATGTTCAGGTCAGGCGACCAGGCACTGTAAATGTGCTAAATGGGCAGGCGCCTAGCTGCTGAGCCAATATTGGCAGGGCTGAAGATTCCACAGCTCAATGCGTGTGACCTCAGCGTGGCAAAATCTTCTGTGAGCCTCCCCTCATGAGGAGGGGGAGCATCACTGATTGACTCGGGCCTGGGCACTTCAGCTTTAAACCCTGAAGTGCCCAGGGACAAGTGCCCATCAGTGACGCTCGTTACAGAGTGAAGTAGGGTCAGCAACTCACTGACCCCATCTCACTTTGTGACAAGGTAATGAAGTTCCTCCTCTTATTGGTAGACCATTGAAAGGTTCAGCCAATGAGAGGAGGCAGCAGGATGTTCCTTCTGTCCCTTCCTTACCTAAAGCCTCCGGGAAACAACAGAGGCTTCTCTTCCACACCCGAGATCACCGCTATGGCCTGGTAAAAAAATATTTTTTAAATGTTGGATTGCCTTATAAACAAACTCTCTCATAAGCACAACATAGCACAGGTATGCCATTTAGCTGGCTATCATGGGCCTCACCAGAGCACTAAACTACAAAATAACAAACCCAAACTTCAAACAGAACCCATTGATAGAACATTATGCATACATTCAACACAGCAGACATACGCCACATGGTTTGCTTGAATCCAGCTCACAACAGCACGTCCTACAGTGATCTGACATACAGTAATATCCAAAAGAGCACACTGGACAGAACCAACATCCATTCAACATAAGCACCTAAGTCCTAATCCTAAAACTCAAAGGACATGACCAGTCAAGTGAATCCACGGGCAGAACAGAATACCCGCAACACATCACAGCCTGAATCAGACTCTGGTCTACAACTGTAACCCTGCTAATAGTCCCTGGATTACCAAAAGTGATAATTGGCCACACCAATACCAAATATGCGCTTGAAAGGTAAATACAGGATAGGTTTAAAAAGAATACCTAAGAGCCAGTATTACTGGAAGGCTTGTTGGACGTTTTTGCAAGGTCTCGGTCAAAACCTTAACTGGGGCCCTGTGGACGCTGCTCTCATTTCTGCCAGGTGCATTAAGCATCTGTTTCAAAATATATTTGTATAAATGAACACTAGGGAGTACTCCTGTCTCATTATTAATGAAGATGGCACACTTGCTTTCAATTAAAATGTACAAATACATTTTGCTGAAGAAGCACGTGGCCCTGGAACTAGGGCATAAGGTCCCCTCACCTCAACCCCCTTTTGATAAGCCTTATTAATGGTGTCCTGCTTATCTTCGAATCTAGGCGGTTCCTAGGAGTATGAAATGTCACAATTCGCTTCAGAAGTAGCAATTAATATTTGTATTGCTTATATACATCATTAGTTAATTAGATCATCTACATGAAACCATGTAAAGTTTGTCCATGAAAAGGCAAAAGGTGTTCTTTCATTGCTTGTGTGTTTTATAGCCATGTATTTTGTTTTATTGAGTTCGTCAGACGCTACACACCGCCTGGAGGAGGAAAGGGTGCGAAGCATGCGAAAGGAAATAGGGGATCAGACCGTTCATGTCACAGATTTGATGTGTCACATTCCAGTTCATGTTTTAAAACAGCTGATGGGGATAGGTTGGATGAACTCCTATCATGAGGTTGAGGAATTGCCTTCAGGATCCACTGGCGTGTGGGTCACGCATATTCATGGTGTCCTAATTGTGCACTACTGCTGGAAGAAAATAGATGCAAGTCTTGTTTGTGTCTTATAGTAGGGCTTAGCTTATTCCAGGTCTTGCTTAGGGTAGTAACCTTGTTTTTGATGGAACTCACTAAAGGATTTTCAGGGAAATGTTGTGGAACAAGAGCGAGTAATGTCAGGAGGTGGTATCGGCTGCACAGCCATTATGGGAGATTGGTTGGCAAAGTTGATGCTTGATGATTTCAATTAGATCGATCATCTGACAGCTTTTAGTTGCAAGTTTGAATTCTTCACAACTTCTGTAAATACTATTAAGAGCTCAGACATTTTTTTTATTGGTGTTTGCCAAATGGATGTTAAAGCTACCATACAGTACATCATAGCATTGATTTTGCAAAATGTTTCATGCATGTTCTGCTTTGTTTTCCACTTTGCCTTTTCCCTTCAACTTGCTCTTTCTTCTGCAGTTTGTTAGCTGGTTATTATGATAAAGGATGTTGTATTTTCGCCTTTTTTGAATAAGGCCACTACATTCAAGGTTCTGGTTGGTTGCATGCAGATTTCTTTCGAGAGTTCATTCAGCAAGGGGGATAGAAAGCAAAGTGGTGAATGGAAACAAAAAGGTGTTATGTGGAGCACTTTCAAAGGCCTACAATAGAGGAGTATGTACTCCTGGTTATAGGCAGATCTTGGACTCCACTTTGGGCTATAGGTGTGGATGTTAGCAGGTTATTTTGAAGTACCTTGCCCAGAACTGTGGAAAAAGTTGGACATCTCCCACTTCCACAGCTGCTAAACACAAAGTGTTCTTTTCGGCCCGCTATGGGAGTAGGCACACAAAGTAGTTGGGCAATTTTCACGTCTGGCATTATAGTGATAAAATCTTGGGCTGGTTTATTTAACGGATTATCGAGCCATGTGGTTAGGTACCCCATGGTGAGGATGCAAAAAGTCGAACAATGGCTTTTCTAGGGTGGTTCAGGAGCCAAAATAGAAAGACAGGAGCAATAAAAGAAAAAGACTATGAAATAATTATTCTCATAACCAGCAGTAAGACTTAGGAACCACCAACCAAATGAACTAAGGCTCGACCCTGCCTTACTGTCCTTGTAGGAAAAGCATAATGACAAATCTGTCCAGAATGTACATAAGGATCTAACTGTTCCCTCCTCCTCCTGCCTTTCTCCTAACTGGTGTCTATTGGGTTCAGCTGGTGTTTTTTTGCAAGTAATCGCATTTCCTCGGTTTCAATGGTGTATGCTGTTCAATATTATAATAAAGTGCAAACCATTAGTAATTGATCAACTGGAGTCAGCATCCAAGGGTCTCCTCTCCACAATGCTGCTTTTCATCAGTGATTGTTAACAGACTGCTTGGCAGCATAATCTGGAGGGGACTTTATCTTAGAAATGACAAGCGATACTTAGTTCTCAAATATGTGTAAAAGTAAAGAGCAATAACTACACATGCAGCAAAATAATTTGTGATTAAGAGTTCAACTCGCAAGCACACTACAGAAGATAGCAAGAGGTACAGAGACAGATGCACAGACGCACAAATGCACAGACGCACAAATGCAGACGCACCCCTGCGGGACATACCAGAGCTCTAATTTTAATGGACTCTCAGAAACAGTTGCAGCCCATAAAATGCTAGTTTGCATAGGTCTCAACTGGTGGCATTGCTCACAAATGGTTTTTACAGAAAATCAGGCCCATCAAGCTATGACACTTACTTTCTAAATCTACTCCTATAACTTGTGGGACGGCACAGGACTCCTAAATCTCTGCTAGTTTATTCAAAGTGTTTAAGGTCTTTATAGCAGATTGCAGAATCAAACAAAACTGGATTCCACTGGATGGAGATGACATCTGTATCTGAAACTTCAAGAAAATCCTGGTGACCTACACAACACTGATCCCTACTGAAAGAAAACTCAATACTGGACCAATGAAAACATAATCTGTATCACTGCTTTAAAATCTGGGTTCCTCCTTATGGGCCAAATACCAGCAGATTTACACTTAACTGACCATTAACCATGGGACTAGAGCACCAACTATACAACAATCTGCAAAACATGGAGTTACCAATTTTCCACCAATTACATCTCTTAAGGGAGAATGTTAGAACTACAAACCCTTCCACATAAAACAGCAATGGTTCTTTCAGTGCTAAACTTGAAACTAGACTACTGCAATACCATATATTCCAGTCAACCTTCCAAAAACAATCTGCAAAATACAATTGCCTCCAATACTGTAAGTTGTGTTCAGTCTCTCACAGTTCAACTGTACAGTTCGTTCTATAAGTTTGATTGCTCAGTTCTTACCACCATTGGTGGATCAGTTTGAGATACACCAAAGTTCTTCTCTGCCTGCCCTCGCCTTCCTGCTTCTAGGAGGATCACTAGCACTGCCGGGATCTCTTTATTGAATGAGGTGTCCTCGGCAATAATGCTTCTGCACAGTTCCGATGACTGTAGGCACTAGTCTTGCAGGTAGAGCTATTTGGCATTATCAATATTTAACCATGTTATGCAACAATATCTAAAAGTTAAAAAAAACATTTTTTACAAATGCAATAGATCACATAGGCGAGACCTAGTGCTTTGCCAATGCTCATCAATGTACTGTTCTAAGATGGCATATGTCCATGTTGGAACAGTAAATTAAAAGTAAAGAGCAGCAGCAAAAACAAGGAAGCCAGAGTCACTTTACAGCTGCTGGGTCCTCATAAAATAAATGAATAAAAAAATGATTTAGAACGGGAAGAGGAATGGTGGGCATTGTGTGGAAGGAGAGTAAAAAGAAGGTGACAAGAGAGGGCAGAGGAACAAGTGGAGGATAGCGCAGGAAACACGGTCTCCCATGAACAACTGAATGGAAAAGAAGCAGGCAATGTATATCATCATCAACAACAACTTTAGATTGAGGAAGAACATTTCCGTTTAAAAAAGGAACGGGTGTACAGCACGTGCAGGTTCAATTCAGCAGATCTGAAAGTGCATTTTTATGTGCTACTGATGAACTTTTACAAGGCGAGCCTGTTTAGAGTCGGGCTGCCAAAAGGGTAGGCCTGGGAGTGCCTTATGCGAGCTGCTGATGCTTGACAGATGCCAGGAGTCGCAGGACCAGAGAGCTGTCCTTTCTAGGAACAGATCCCGAAAAACAGCATGTGGTACCCCTCCACTCAGCACCCCGCCCTGAGACTCCCCACAGACACTACCGCCTTCAAGGGACCCGGAGGCCGGATGCCACCGTGCTGGTGAGTGTGCAGTGTCTTATATTCAGTCCTAGGAAGGTCCACCGTACCTACACCTCCTACGACAGAGCTGAACGTCATGCACTCATTCAATCAGGAATCCACTGGAGGGCTGGAGTGGTAAAGGTTAAACCCGAGCCACAGGGTAGCAACTAGTCAGGATGAACCAGGGACTGGAAAGAGGTGGGATTCGGACCAACCCACTGCTCCTGCATTTCGATAGGAACTCTGTCATACATTCTGAGGGGCCATTAGTACACCAATGTACACTTTTTGCTTTTAAAGAAGAAATAAGGACAGGTTGGCTCTCAGGCTGGTATTTGTATTTAAAATACAGAGGCTAAAATTGTATATAAACAGAAATGGTTTTAAATTACACCTTCTAAAGTCAGAAATAAGTCCGTTCTCAGTCCCTAGTGATTATATGATTTTTAACATTCTTCTGATCATGTTATGGAGCATATTATGGTTTTTATTAACTGAAATAAATTTACTTTGACTTTGTCTGGCGAACCAAGAATTTACAATTGTTGCTACATTTGTTCCCAGTAGAGGACAAATAACTACAGAAAACTAAATTCACAACTGGTTCAATACCTAAACCACTACCAACTGTAATTACGGTCTTTTCAAGATGGATAATCCAGTGGGCTAAAGCACAAGAGTTATTCAATGAAAAATCCCACATGAGCCAAAAAACACAGCCCCTTATGTTCAAGGCTTGTAAATGTAACATTAGGTCAACTTGAGAGCTGAAGTCGGGTCAGCCGGCATCATGCTCTTTAAGAAGTCTAAATCATAAGCACCCAAGACTGAGTTACTGTGGTTACAGAGGATGCTAGCTTAGACCACTGTGGCATAGCAAGTCTGGAGCATAATCCCGCAGACCGATAGGTGTAGGGTGGTCCTGTACGCACACTATCCATGTAGCAATATTACCTGCAGTGTGGGCACGTAACGGATTAGAAGAACAGTAGGCCTTTATGCGCAAACACCGGTCCTCAAGAAAGAGTGACTGCCCAGAACCGCTGGAGCCGAGGTGCTCATCATGTGATTGATGGCTGGGCTGCACACAGCGCAGAGTGGCGCCATGGAGATTATTGCAAGAGTGGTTGAGGAAACTCATGCTAAGATTAGATTGGCAAGCAGTTTTCAACACCACTGGGTCACCAAAGTCTTTCAACTACCACAAGCCGGCAGGGAATCACCATCAGTATTGCCAAGTGGGGAGTCCAAATCAAGCACACCCCCTACTAAAAGCCAAACTTCTAACATGAAAAAAGAGAACAATGAAAAATTAAAAGAATCCGTTCACATAATGAAAACAAAAGAGGCAGCAATTTTTTTGAATGGTCATTTTTTTTTTTTTTTTTTTAGCAATTGCCACCTGCCAATAGCATGGCAGGCAGTGACAAGGAGCAACAGGGGGTACCGGGCCGGGGGGCATCAGGGGGTACCGCGTATGTCGAGTGCAGATGGGAAAGGAAGTTAGAGAGAAGAGAGGAGGAAAGCGAACAGAGAGGAGGAAAGGAAACAGAGAGGAGGAAAGGAAACAGAGAGGAGGAAAGGAAACAGAGAGGAGGAAAGGAAACAGAGAGGAGGAAAGGAAACAGAGAGGAGGAAAGGAAACAGAGAGGAGGAAAGGAAACAGAGGAGGAGGAAAGGAAACAGAGGAGGAGGAAAGGAAACAGAGGAGGAGGAAAGGAAAGAGGAGGAAAGGAAAGAGAGGAGGAAAGGAAAGAGGAGGAAAGGAAAGAGGAGGAAAGGAAAGAGAGGAGGAAAGGAAACAGAGGGGAGGAAAGGAAACACAGGGGAGGAAAGGAAACACAGGGGAGGAAAGGAAACACAGGGGAGGAAAGGAAACAGAGGGGAGGAAAGGAAACAGGGGAGGAAAGGAAACAGAGGGGAGGAAAGGAAACAGAGGGGAGGAAAGGAAACAGAGGGGAGGAAAGGAAACAGAGGGGAGGAAAGGAAACAGAGGGGAGGAAAGGAAACAGAGGGGAGGAAAGGAAACAGAGGGGAGGAAAGGAAACAGAGGGGGGGAAAGGAAACAGAGGGGGGGGAAAGGAAACAGAGGGGGGGGGAAAGGAAACAGAGGGGGGGGAAAGGAAACAGAGGGGGGGGAAAGGAAACAGAGGGGGGGGAAAGGAAACAGAGGGGGGGAAAGGAAACAGAGGGGGGGGAAAGGAAACAGAGGGGGGGGAAAGGAAACAGAGGGGGGGAAAGGAAACAGAGGGGGGGGAAAGGAAACAGAGGGGGGGGAAAGGAAACAGAGGGGGGGAAAGGAAACAGAGGGGGGGAAAGGAAACAGAGGGGGGGAAAGGAAACAGAGGGGGGGAAAGGAAACAGAGGGGGGGAAAGGAAACAGAGGGGGGGAAAGGAAACAGAGGGGGGGAAAGGAAACAGAGGGGGGGAAAGGAAACAGAGGGGGGGAAAGGAAACAGAGGGGAGGAAAGGAAACAGAGGACGAGGCCAGAGTACCTCACATGCACGGCAAAGCAAAGTCTGGTGTAAGCAGTGGAAGATTGCATTAACCAATCAAAATACTGAGATGCAAATGCTATGGGGTGGAGGAGACTAAACACAAAAAATAAAGAGGAGAACCACAGAATCAGGAGCAAGACAGTTAGATGGACAGCAAAGCCATCCAGCCATGAGCAAAGGGGTTAACCCAAAGCCTATGCTAAGTATAATGTATTGGAGAGAAGAGGTATGAAATAAACAGCCAAAGAGGTCCATATCAAAGAGCTGAAAATGGTGTTTAGATAAAGGGAAAAACATCAACAGGGTTTGCAGAGAATGCTTCATATCGCCATGATGTGTCCTTTGTCCGTTTGATCTCTGTACACTCCGTAATGTCGGATTCCGTTTTTTTGTTTGTTTTTGCAGAGTATTATTCCCAGTGTTATTCTCCTGCAGATTCGAATCTTGTTTGACACTGGTGTCTTTCTATTCTGCACTGTAATCATGTTTCACTACTGTTGGTTATGCATTTTATGTTATTTCGTTGTTACGTGAACCATAACATATTAAGAAAGACGGCCGAGCTGTGATGGCATTGAGTCAACACATGCATGTTTGCTTAAAGATAATGGCCGCTTCCAAAACACATCCTTGCATGACAACAACAAATAGCAAATAGCGTGTTGTCAAAACATTACTGACCCTGCTTCCCAAAAACATACCAGTTCTATGTCGGCACAAAAGCGCGTTGGAAACTTGCATTTGAAATACGTTTCTTGCTACTGGTTAGAAAGAATGTCAAACCGGAATAACATTTACCCTTACACTGCACGTGGCCTTAAGTAAACAGTTTCACAATCGCTGCCAGGGAGAAATACAACAGCAGCAGATCAGACCTGGTAAGGGGCAGGGTTTTCACATGTTGTGCAAGTGTAAAAATACCCTGCTGGATACCTCCGTGCCAAGTCACTAAGCTACCGAGCAAAGTGACACACAAGAACACAGGTATAGCCAAACTACGAAACAGAAGGACGAGGAAGAGGGGTACACTGTATTGTACCTGCAGTATTTATATAGAGCTTACTGCCCCTATGTGTGGCACCAAAACACTTGTCTATACTGGCAGCAAGCTACTGTGTGGTTGGAAGGTTGTTGTCTGTTTTTTTTAATCTTATGTGGTAGTGTTTACATATGATGCGGGATGATCACAGAGGTGTTGTTATTGTGTTATGTGACGTAGCACTGATCAGTGGGGTGGATGAAGAGGTGTGATCGAGATGCACTGCCGGCAGCTTTGAACAGTTCGGCAGGTCTTTTTATGGTATATGTTATGATCACAGTCCACTTAGTTGGTTGGTGCACTGGGTTGCCCAACCTGCTATTTTGTGTCAAGCTTTTGGTCCTCAGCAGAAACGGTTGGACAGAGAAATGGTTAAGGAGATGTGCTGGGAAGGGCTTTACCATCAGTCCATGACTGAATGTAATTGCTCCATATACGTGGGTTGTAAACTGTAAATTTAACTTGAAGGCGTGAATATCTTTCTGGGTTCAATACCAGGATTGTGGGATGATACCGGTGTCCAGGAAATAACCATGTTTCTCTGGTCTTCTGAAGTGTATATGTTGCTGGATGCTTTGAACCTTGGCTAGTAGCAAGATTCAGAGATAGTCAGCTTGTACTGAAAAAGCAGCGCCTCCTACGTATTTTTTATGGTGAGGTAGTATGAGGATTTGTGGTGCAAGCCTGGAGCGCAGTGTTCCCTGTTCTATTTTGCATTCCTCGAATTTAACTTGGGTATAGTGGTCCTTTTCCTTGGGAGGCTCTGAAGACAATGCAGAGTTCCTTGAGCACAGTCTTTCTAGCAATAGGGAGACATTTGAGTGACCGAAGGACTGGAGCCAGGCACCTTTTTGCGTGAAGGCAGAAAATGAGTCTTGCAGCAGCATGTTGGATTAGTCGCATTTTACTTTTTATGGATCTGGGCATGCCAAGGTATAAGTTGTTGGCAAGGTCGAGCCTGGAGAATAAGACACCGGGTTTGGCTTATAGTTTGTCGGTATCCAAGGTATTTGAAAAAGTGTCAGTGTTTTTATTGTGTCGAAGGTACTCTTTGTGACATAGTTGACATGTGGCATCAAGAATATATGTCTGAATCCAAGGTTACTCCAAGGTTTTCTGACTTCTCTTAATATTATTAGATGGGCCTTGAGTTCCTTGGCCTATGTAGCGGTAGGTTTGTTTTTTGCCATTGTCCACAGGTAATGATTTTGTTCCTTGTGGTGTTGAGCTTTAGGTGGTTACTCATCATCGATGTGTTTATGGCACTATGAGCAACATTCAGTTTTAAGTTGGAGGTGTTCAGGGCATTCATTTTTTGTATAATTTGCATGTCACCTTCATAGGTCTAAAATGAAAGGTTGAATGACTTAGTCAGGTTGAGGAAGGGTGATAGGTGGATGATTAACAGAGGGGATATTATGGACCTTTGAGAGCTTCGTATCAGCTCCCACACAGTGTTGTGTGTGAGAATCCAATGTTAAAGGTCATAGCTAAATTAAACTTCATCTCTGAGCTAGAAACAATCTGTTTTAGAACATCTTCATGTGTTGCAAGATCAAGTCTGACTCTGTACCTTTACTGAACACGTATTGGTCTAAAATGAAGTAATTTTCTTCTGCAGATTTTGAAAGTTGGGTCAACACTTTCCTTCCTTTTTTTTTTTAGTTAAACACAGTTTTAATGTGTAAGAATACCAGTACTAAAGTAGTGCATTGGATAATATCTGGCATTTCACTAGTACAGGATGACTAATAGATTATGCACAGAACAAAAGGCCGACTCCGTCTCAAAAGGGCCTTTTGAGTAACGAGAATGCTAATAAATGTCACAACGTACTAATCTATAAAGGACCAAGGAAGATAAAGGTAAATGTGGGTCCTATGCAGAATCAGCATCCAAACAGTAAGGCCCAGCATGGGTAACAGCTGTGTGTGGTGAAAGACGATGAGCTGAGGGAGAGCGGCTTAGTCCCTGTAAGAGGTCCAGGTATGAAAAAGGAAAATGTAAAATGAAAAAGGGAAAGAAGCGAACGGGGTTATTGTAAAGGCTGCCCCACAATTAATGGAAATACATTTCCTAAGAATGGTCCGTTTGACATAGGCCTGTAATTGGCTGGGTCAGATGTGCTGAGGTCTTACTTTTTGAGGAGCGGTCTAATGTGAAGTTTTCAGCCAGGGCCGAACTGGGAACCGAACCCGGCCGTGGCAAACTCCTCGACCAGCCCCCCTGGGGTGGGGGTGGCAGAGCTGTTTGCCAGGGCCAGTGTGGATTGATTTCGTTACAGGGGCTGATATTGCTGGCCCTCGGCCCAAAACTGTCCCCCGCCCTGGCAGCACACCGGGTAAAAGCCTGGTGCCCGCTACTGCCAGTCCAGCCCGGCTTTCAGCTCTGGTTGGAATGAACCTAGTTTGTGGGACTTGAGTAAGCATCTAGCTCCCTCCTCTGCACATGTGTGAAAAAATGCAATATGGATTTTCGGTGGTGCCGGGTCTGAAAGTTATCCTAATGGTCTGCTTGAGAACATAATGCTGAGAAGATCTTTTTCTGAGAGGGTATTGAACGTACGTAGTAGTGGAAAATTGCCTTCGTCTCTTTCTATGTTGGTTGGGTCATGTGTTGTGGTGGTGTGTGTTTTCCTTAAGGTAATGTTCTAGCTTTCTAATTTGGAAATAAAATTGCTTTTTTCAAGGACACCATGGCAAAATTGAATAGACTACATGCGTTGCAGGATCACCACATAACATGGTACGAGTACATGCATGCGTGTGTTTCTTACTGTGTGAATGCGCCATTACATGTGGTATTAACAAAAGACAAAGGGATTGCACAGTGCTTAATTGTGGTGCCCAAATACGGTAACATTTTATTTATGGATTCTGCAAACATGTCTCCAACTTGTAGTACCAAGGCCACTTCAGAGGGCTGCAACCACTTAAGCAGCTTTGAGGTCTAGCCTGTGTTACCCACGAATCGGCGTCACTATTATGCCGTCAATCATGAAAGGTTCTTTTAAGGTATTGCATCCATCTTGCCCAGTTTCCTCTCTTCTGCCTCCCTTTCTATCTGTCATTTCAGTGATGTGGAATAACTTTATAGTGACATAAAACAATAAAGAACTGAGCAAAATAACAACGTCGCCTGGCTCAAAGTTGACGATGGCTGCTAAGTAGATGTTTCATGGAAGATCTGACAAACAATATGGGGAAGGGTAGGCAGCAGTTTCCTGACCTCAATGGGACCTCGTCGGTGTGGTCTGGAATACTGTATTGCGGTTCCCAACACCTGAATCCTCTCACTGTCGCTCATTGTTCTCCCTTTCCCCTCTGATACCTCCCTTCTACTCATCTCCTTCTCCTAACCCTAACCCTAACTGCCCATCAGATGTTCCAGACCGACTACTTACAACGCAGTGCCACCTTATCCACCGTCATACTAGAGTTTTCTAAAACTATGCTACGCCAGCAAGACCACTTGAGCATTCTCTCCATTTTATTCCCACGTTGACTTTCTCTTGGTCCCTCTTTGATGTCGCTCCTGGTTACTACTCAGCACTGTCAGGTGACTCGATGGTCATACAAAGCAAAACACAAATTAAACGTAAAGTGCAGCAGAGTGCGGCCAAGTGCTGCTCTGCCTGTTTAGGTCAGAACTATAAAATCTGATGTGAGAAAAGCTTGCATCAGCAATCTTTTAAAATCACACCACCCTTAATTTGCCATCTGTCTTCTGCAAATGGCTGCATCAGCTGTTCTTTTTCTGCAATTGACCCCACAGAAGACAATATTTTGTAATCTTGATTATGTGAATCGTAATTTGCTCCACTTCTATAGTCATTCGTTTTAACATCTCTATTTTTGCCTCTGGTACAAAATTAAAATCCTGCTTTTCTTTTGGCTCGTCCAGTGCCGGTAGATCGGGATGCACCATGGTTTTCGCGCCATAAATCTTAATTCTTATTCGTGATAAAAATTCCAGTTCTTCAGTTACAAATGTCTTCCACTATCTCTAGTTCTAAACTGCAATAGCGACAATTCAAGTTGAAACCTGAAGCACTGTACTTGTTGTTCCTGCGGGGCATACATTGAGCCATGTCCAAAAACCACATATGGATCCAGCACAAACCATTTGTAACCGGTCAACAGTGGCGATCCTCTTTTGAGCATACTACAAGATGGTTTCTGACCCTAAATATTTGCAGTTAAAACACACTGATCATACTCAAGCAGTCTCAAGGGCGAATATTGCCATCACTGTAACGCATCTCGCGAGTGGCAGTTTGCTAGATGCAACCACCAGGGATGCACGTTAAACACCTCAACCTTGCCTTGTGCCCAGAACCCCTTTCACGTAGTGACCTCACTTGCGCAGGAGACGTGCGGATGACGCATTTATAAAACCTATACCATCTTCTGGACGGAGTGAGGAGTTTAATAAGAATTAATTGTGGTGCCCTAGCCCGCACGTGACATGCAGTGAGTCCCTATTCCGGGTGTAAAACACTGAAAGTGGTCCCGGTACCATGACCTGCTCTGGCGGAGCTCGTCTGCTGGTGATCTGGAGCCCGGGGAGGGCCCTGCCAGGGCTGTGTGTACATTCCGTGGGCGCGCAGGAATCCGTGTGTTTGTGTTACAGTCCAGGCTGTTTATGTACAGAGCAGAAATCTTTGGATTAGGGGCTGTATGGTATAAGCAAGCACTAAAAATGAAGGACGTCCCGAAACGTACAGTGCAGCTCTTGTAAGCCTGCGGCGGCCTCAAAGCGCTGGTCTTCACTAGACATCAGTTAACAAGATCATGAGCATCTATAACCTAGGATAAAAGAACCCTGTGACTGAACTCAACTACTGTGTGGCACTGCACCAAAACCACTTACCAGTGGTTTATCTTTCCTCTAACTGGAAAACGCTACACACCCCAGTAACCAATGGAGAGCAGTGGTGTCTACTCTCCGCCAAGCGCCTCGAAGCACACCCTCACTAGCACAGCACAGCACTCGTTTATCAGTAAAACCAGTGGTTTTTGACGCACCCTATCTCGCCTCTGGGTCCTCTTACACACCTGCGCCATTTCATCCCTCAGGGATGGATTCCACCCACATAGCCTTGTAGCGTTGCTCCCACTGAGGCTGCAAGAACCTACAACTCAGGAAGGTAGAGAGGCTCCCAGCATTTAGCGACTCAGCCGCGGTCCCCCAAACCCGAAAGACCGGGTGACATGCTCTGTTCCCAACTCAGAGAGGAATATTTGTATGTTATAATTCAGTAAAAATTAACGAGTAGAACAAATCAGTGGCCAGATTGAGTGAATATTCCCAACTTTCTGGACATAAGCGTCATAGGTCTTTATCTTTTTTGTAAACTCTGCCGTTCACTAAGCCCTTCAAACTAAATGTCACTTTTGTATTTTCTGTGTAGCATCCTTTTCAAAACTTGCCGATTTGACAAGCTATGTCCCCTCACAAAAAAATCAAACGTCAAGAAAATAACGGGGCAGTGTAGGGGAACAAGATGAACTAATCTAGAAAGAGCACACTGGAGGTGAATGTAGGTGAACCCGACCACAGAGAGTACACTTCAACTCTTACACCTGAACCACGGCAGAGCCTGGGCCACAGAGCTCACCGGAATGTTGTATGTTGATATGAAGCAGCACATCTAACACCCAACTGGTAGGACTGGACCAGTAATGGCTGCCTGTATGCGAAGTGGGGCATTGATTTCATGCACGCAGGCCTCATCTTATAGTATGGTATATTCACGAGCTCCGAGGAAACATTCACAGCCAGTAAAGATGTGAACAATGTTCCACTGCAGGGGAAGACGTTTTGGGGTTCATGGTAAAATAGACCGCAGATTACAGACCAGCAACTGGTCCTTCATTATATAAAAGGTTCTAACTTGGGATGGATCAGGTCAGACATTTTAGCACCTGTGGGACAGAGAAGACAGCTGAAATTAATTTAAATAAAAAGACTCTGAAAGCACGCAGGGCAGGGAGCACACGTTTTGTTTCAGACGAAGAGCAGTGGAAAATGAAGTAAATGCCTTCCTCTCTCCTTTCAGGAAGGAAATATACTTTCTTCTAATTAGATCAGAGGAAACCAAACGAAAGTACTCATCACATTAAAGGTAACAACTAACCCAGTTCAGCTGAGAAAAGAGTGGAAGTCGACTACTCAAGTAGTTACTGCAACAAGATAGGGCGTAGCTAAAGTGACACAAGAACCAGAAACCTCCCAAAAGTGTAAATTCACATCTAAGTTCAATTCTGGTGCTTCAAAATATAGGGATTTCCCACAGCCTTCCTAAAGACATGAGCAAGTCAGGAGGAGAGATTTGCTCAAATTTATAATTGATGGGGAACAACATAGAGGAGGTAGGAATCTTCATCAACCAGGCTAGGATTCTAGAAATTTATAGCAGAAACAGAGGTTAAAAATTAATGTTGACATTAAGACACATAAAAAGAAACTTATGACTATCCAAATCAATTACCCGCGCTTGTCGTTCAGTGTTATCTGGGGGATCAGCAAAAAATCAATTTACACATCACAGAAAGACCCTGTGAGCTGCCTGCCCCTTTACTTCATCTGTAGGATTTAGGTCTAAGTAAATTTCAGAAAATAATTAAAACTTTCCATGACAGGGAGCCACTGACAATGTAGCCCACACGAAAGCTGAAAGTCAGGCTTGACTATTGGAATGCTTTCTTCATCCCAGGGCTCACAAGAGGTGGACGAAGTAATTACTTCCCCAGATCACAAAAGAATTCTTATAGGCTAACACATCCAGCACAGAGGTCAGAATCCACTCTGTCACACAAAGTCATCTCCCGGGCTACCTTTGCAGAGCAGGGTTTTTACCCTCAACAGGCTTCTACTATTTACTCATGGTGCTTGGGGAGAGATAAGGCCTCTGGAGTCTCATCCCAATCTTTCTGGCAAGTGGTGTTCCTACACAGGACGTGGTGCCTTGGTATTGAGCAAGCCAAGGCAGGGCAGCAGAGTTTAGAGGATGGTGCTAAGGAGAAGGCTTCCTCTTGACCATTTCAACCATGGCCGCAGTTGAGGTGTTTGATGGAGGCCAGGTGGGATAACGGAAAGAGTAAGGTAGAGTACAGGACACCATAGGTGGATTTTTGTATAGTTCGGGTAGAATTGAGGGGATGACGAGCAAAAGTTTCAGTGTGGAATCAATAATGCTTAAAGCATTCTGTGTGGCTGGAAGAGGGGAAATTGTTGGGCCCAGAGTTTTGAATGAGGCATGAATGGAGGACAGTTGAACGTCTCAGAGGCTCTTCGCCGGCCTGTCCGGCACCTGTGCAAGTCAGTGCTGGCAGTAGAGGCCAATGTGAGGTTCCCAAAGCAGTGAAAGGGGAGTGCTGCACTGGTCAGCTGGTCTGACTTCAGTAGCGAATAATAAAGGTGTTGAAGATGGCAAGATCCCAGCCAGGGATGACTGGGGCTGGCAACCTGGTCGAAAGCTGGGATGGAAAGTTGGAAGAATTTTTGAATCATTGGGAAGCATACGAGGAAAATTAGATTCTAGCCGACAGTAACAGTAATAAAAATAAAGGAGGAAAGAACAGAACTTGGGAACAGGAGGTGACCTACAACAAGCACATGAGATTGTACGGATAACCAGGTAGTGGAGATTGGCACTTTACACAATAAGAATCACCGCACAAATCCACAATTCATAAAAAGGACGAATTGTATCGCGTAGAAGAGAGCATAAAGACAGAAGGAGTGAGAGGCCCGATAAGGCCAAGTAAAATCAAGGTTGACCAAAAGCACGGGAAGGTACAAGTAGAGGGTTTTAATTGGGGATGGTTTTAGGAGGAGTATTGAGGTTCTATGAGTTTAGGAGCTTTTGGCATGAGAAGGACGCAGAGGGACAAAGGTTTATTGATGAAAGGACAGGTGGAGTTAACATACAATCAGATGAGCTGAATGCAACTGCGGAGGGGTGGCCTTGGGTACAGAGGGAAAATGAGTGCAAGATTAACGAAGCAGAAGGTTTTGAATTCGTAATAATGGCAAAATGACCTTGCATGGGCTTTATGGCTCTTGGCCCATCTCATCGTGCAAATGAAATACATTTTGGTCTAGGAGATTAAGGTCCTCAGGTTGCAGTATCGAGAAGTGAGGGCAAAGGAGGGTTCGAAAGAGGAGGAAGAGCAGTTAGTGAAAAGGCCTAGCATACCATGAATCAGAATTTTACATGTTTTCCTCCTTAACACTAGCAGCAATTGTGAAAGTGGCCAAGAACTGTGTTTCGCCCTCTAAACTGATGTCAACTGGAAACAGCAGGTCCATTTTGCAGTCATAAAGGTCAACAGGCATGATGAAGAATCTAGCAAGTTTGTCAGAGGAATGGGAGGAGAGGTTGGCTGAAATCATGGCTTCAATGGATAGCACACCAAGTGGTTTGCTGGTGTTGTGCTGGGCCTTTCTTGGACATTGCACTCCATTCTGGGGGGTAGATTTGGCTATAAGGCAGCTTTACACAGCAGTTTTTATTTTAACATTTTTTAAACTTTTTTTTTTTTTAAACAGATTGCGTTGTAATATAGCATTCTGTAAATTTAGGCATGAGATCACCAAGGGTTGTGACCAAACACCCTGTTATTCAATGCTTTGGGCAATTTGTAGGTGGAGAGGTTGTAGGTGGAGAGGTTATGGTATACTTAGGGAAAATGGGAAATGGCTCATACCACAGTTAGGCTGTACTTTAGGCAACACTGGCTAGCAGTTTGCCCAGACAAGGAAGCAGTGGGTTTAAGGAGGGATTTAAATCAGTTAGTGAATGTGTGTGAAAGGGAAAGGTGATGGGAAGAGGAATAGGAGGTCAGTGAAAGCGATGGCAAAGGTGGCAAGAATGACACTGAAGAAATTAATATGAGAGGGGAGGGCTGGAGGTCCTATTGACTACAATCCTACTGATAACCTAATTGTATCGCCGTTTGGAGCGTTTCAAAATAAGGTGAAGGAATAATTTTGCTTTATTAATCAACTGTCTTGACCTGAAGCCTTATCAGCCACTGGCTTTAGTGCACAGGAAGTTGGAGAATAGCTCTTTACAATTCATCGGTGTCGATGACACAATGTGAGTAGGGGTCGAAGATTGGAAAGGGACAGAAGGAGGAAAGAACGGTTGTGACGGTATGATAGCAGTAGGGCGCTAGGAACCTGTGTGTGAAGAGAAGCAGGGAGAGAGGTAGGCAGGGAACCAGAAGGGGAGGAGTCAGGCAGGAGAGTGGTGGTAAGAAAACAGTGAAGGTCAGAGCAACTCAAGCTCCCATAAATATATGAGAATAAAAAGGGAGTTACAACTCATTACGGTGAAATTCCTCCTTTTATGCAGTCTAGACACGACAGCGGGGAGCACGGTAAGAACTCCCTCCTTTCGCTTTCACCTGCACATCTGAAAATCTTAACGTTTCCATTTTTTTACCCTCCCTCCCCAAAGATGTGGGCAATAGGTTATTAGCAGAGATCATTTTAGGAGGGTTTTGATAAGTTTAGCCATCTGTCTAGGGTTTTGGCAGGTGGGTTTCAGCAGGTCAAGTCTGAGCACTGGGGAACATGCTTTGTTTCTGGTGGGAGAGGTTTATATAGTTTAGGAGGATTGGTACAGGCAGGTTTAGGACAGTTTGAAGGGGTCATAGTAGGATTGGCTTCACCGCTAATCCAATGAGCCATCTCGAGTGTGGGGCGGGAGTGCAGCTGAGCAGTGAAGTTTGGATAAGGACAGACAGGGATTGGAGGGCAAGAAAAAAGCAGTTAAAAAAGAATGGCAACATTTAATGGTTGTTAGGTTACAAAGACAAATTGGTGTGTTTAAAGACCAGCGAAAGGTGATTGCGGTGGTAGGTTGAAGGATCAGGGCTGGTTGTTATGCATTTATATTTATCACTGAGGTGATCGTTATTAGGCTGTAAGGCGCTGCCATGGATATTTATCATTAGCGCAGACCAGTCTCATTAAGGTATCTTCATCACACTATAGCAGTGAGTGACTATTGCATTTTCTGCTGGTACTCCTAAAGCCTCCATACCACAAGAATGGTTTATATAGTATAAGTGGCATCTGACTTCAGTAAAAACAAAAATGACGTCTGTTCCACATAGTCAACTAACTCATGAATGAACCTTATGATAAGTATCAGTGCTTGGATGTTCCTGAACTTGAGTGCAACATACATTTCTAAAATAATTAAAAAAAGACATGGCCAACATTAGATACTAACAAATTTCATTGCATGGATCCTTTCATGGTCCCAGCAGCAGTATGCTTGTTCAAGGAAGACTGAAAGAGCGATGCTGTGGTTGAAGCGGAGGTCAAACTCCACTTTCCATAACTGTACCATTTCTTTAAAATCTGCAGCATACCCATCATTTTTTAAAGGATTTACTGTTGCATTCTCCACTATCTTGTTCTTCCGTGCGCCGCATTGTTTGTATAAGAGGCGCTTAGCGTTTGCTGAACCTCCACAGAGATCTGAGGGACAGCAGAAACAGTCCTCCATGTTAAACGTTTTAGACCGCGCGTTAAACGCAAATAAAAGAAACAGAGGGGCTTACAACAGTATTTCAACAGCTTAATCGCCTTTGCAGGAGGACTTGTTCGGAAAATTGAGATGATTCAACCGCAGACAAATGAACCTAACTGGAGAGAAACTTTACACCCGAGATGTCCAGGAAGGAACTCTCAGATAAACCCCTAAAAGTCAAGGATCCTTAAATTGTAGCATTTATAGGTACAAAGTTACTAAATTCCAGAACTTCAACCTACAGTACATAATTGTGTTGCAGCCCAAAGCACGACACGTTATTTATTTTAGAATTTTACAGTGCACTTTTTGTAATCTTATTTACTTCAGAGCACATAGGAAGGAATAAACAGTATCGAAACTGAAGTGAAAAAAAACAATGACGGTCGTGAATGCTTCAAATCAGAAAGGGTGGGTGCCCGTAAACTGATGTTTTGTTTCCATTAGTGACCGCTGGAGTGGCAAAGAAAAAGGCCTCGCAGTCAGAACATAAACAATGGAAAACCCACTTAAAAAATTAAGGTCGATTTTTCAATTGTGTCATAATTTTATACATCACATAGGACAATAACTCCACAGCTTTACTCTTGTGCTTGAATATTCATTTTCTTAAACATGCAGGCAATATTGGCTCAATCCCTTTTTCTCTACTCTATCCTCATTTGTGCTGCAACAATGATTTAGAGGCTGCTCTGCCAAAACATTTTCTTCTCATGAAAAGCCATTCTTTGAATTATGTCAAATATTCTACTACAATAGTTCTTAACAGTTTGACTTCTGTGCTTCGCCCCCCCAAATGAATCACTACTGGAAATAAGGGACCCATGCCCCTAAGCAATTTCTATGATTTAAACCTCAAAATAATTCAGAAAGATAGATAAGTGTACATCCAATCAATACACAAATTGTGAAAATTTTTAATTAATTCTGAAAGAAAATTATGTGAAAATCTGAAAGGGAAGAAAACGATATGCTAGATTCTGCCATATTACTTTGTCTTTTGCTCTAAATACATGCACTCTTTGTCAGCGAATACCAGGGCTGCTTTAATTGAGGCCACAATCGCCCGTACTAGATTTCATTGTGTTGTACTTTAATTGCTCCCACAAATCAAGATAAGGATGCCATCTTAGATTTTAGTTTCCAATTCCAAATTCCTTCACATTTACAAAGCATTTGAAAACATTCATTTTTCAATTTTTGTATATTTCTGTACTTAGGAGCATGGCATTCTGTGGGAGTCCACAAAGTATGTGGTAAGTCTGACATGGAGAGCAAGTGGGGTTGGGTACATTGGAGTGACTGTATCTTTCAGGCCACCAGGCACTTCAAAGGTACACAAAATATTAAAGTACTAAAAAGATTCTTGCGTCCAGTCACTTCAGAAAGTGTAAGACAGTTTTACATCTGGGTATTATTTTCTAGAATATAACGATATGCAATTTTGCAAGCTTTTTCTTGTAAGTATGCATAATGGCTGTGAAAACATCACTTTAATAATCTTCATCTATGTTGAAATTCCAGGTGAACAGGTAAAAAATAAAGGCGTGTTTTCTACCAAGTGGTTCTAAGTAACTTCACAGACAATGGCAACAAGCATTGGCATAGCCAATAGGTCTCGCTTTCGGAACTTAAGTATTTAGTTATGCAGCACAATATTCTTAGCGCAACAACATTAACTGTTGCACGGTTAAACACTTATAAGGTCCCAAAGGCGAGACCTATTGGCTATGCCAATGCTTGTTTTATACTGTCGACACGTTTCAGCCACTTCATTCGGGCCTCATCTGGACAAGGGTATAAGGAACAACAAAGCATAATAAAGAAAATCAAAACCACAGGTACCTCCAATTCAATTCCAGTTACCTACGTTTATACTCTAGGATGTGCTGATCACCCGGACATGCAAAAGTGCCCATATAGCCTAAACTCAAAATAAGTAGTCAAAACGTATGAGAAGTAAAATTGCTATTAAACAAAGTCCTTGATTCTTAAAACGACCAGAATGCAGCATAACTGCAAAAACCCTACTGATCGGATTAATCATCCAATTAAAATCACAATAAACCTGGTTTCCATGCCATCATCATGTTACAGTGTTACAAAAGTGAATACAATTAATCAAGTGCCGTCACCCACCTTAGGGAGTGTGACCCTGTGGGCCTCAAACTTTGTGGGCCTGTCTCAGTCTCAGTCTACCAGTGCTAACTACACCTCTGGGATATTCTAAGTACTCTTATGCATAGTTAAATCACTTACCTCAAATGCACTCCTCCAGGGGCACCGATATGTTCCTCCTCTATTACGGGCAAACACCTTCGCAGGACCCGCGTTATGCCTATGTTTAAAGAAAGCCTCCCTCTGATGCTAACCAATCATGTGATGTCTACGTAAGTGCAATGGAGGAAATGCTCCATGTACCTAAAGCGCGCTACCGCTCGGGGGTCCTCCCAAACTGGTCAACAAGTAATCTTATATTTACTAAAAACCACACAAAAGCATAATGAAATATGATGAAACTGCAATATTATAGCGACATTACATCCAGAAAGTGACACCTTCCCCTGATTCTGCGTGAGTGCAATGGAAACAAGCACAAGCGCGCAAGGCAGCAGGGGGAGGGGATAGAGGAGGGGGCCTGCGCGATTCCCTTGTGGGAGCGAGCAGCAAGGCGTGATAATTGCTAACATATGGTGCCGCTGCTCGCTCCCGCAAGAGAATCGCCAAACGTGCACGCGTTGCCATTCAGAGCAATGCAACGCGTGCACGTTTTTGCCCGCAAAGCTGTGCCAATTACTAAAGGTCTTTTTCCTATGCAGCGCAAGCGCGCTGCATAGGCGAGACCTAAAAAGGGAGGTGGGAAAAAACATCTATTAATATCTATCCATCTTCCACTTCATGTTGCCATGGCTCTTCCTCCACCGTCCTCCCATGATCCCTACTTCTGTAAATTGATCCTATGGATCAGATGTGCAGTGTAGAGCAGAGACGTGAGGGAGCCATGCATATTATGGGGTTCCTCATCAACGGCCACTTCCAAGTGCACCAAAAACATAAATTTTTCGCAGGTCTGTACAAACCTCTGGGGAGAAAAATGGGAGGCAAAATCACATAACATCACCTTTCTCAATTTTGTGTTGGGTCTCGGGCATCTAGCAAGGTGGTCGATCTCCACATACCCTACTCCTCTTGGGTAGGAAGGGGTCCATACAAGGTACTGTAAGACCTAAGTATCAGTTACATCCCCGACATCACAGCAATGAAAAACAGGTTTTGCTTTTCCCTTCTATTACCACAATAGAAAAATACCCAGATTTTAATCTCTTATTCCAGATAGTGGCCTCTCATTCAATCTTTACACAACAATAGTATAAGATTAGTGAACATCTATGACAAGTCTTTCACGAATAGTGAAATATACTAACAAACAAGGGTGTGACATAACATTTCAGTATTTTAGGATCAATCTTTCCTCTGCTTTTTTCAGAAAACAGTGGGGTTGAAAATCTTTTTTATATGAATGAGAGGATAATCTCACTTTTAAAGCAATTCCGGAAAAGACAAGTACCAGCAATCCTAACTATACGACACCTTGTACATCAAACCTATAGCTCGCCAATCTTGCTTATATGGAAGTTGCACTCACAAATGTACAAAGTTGTCAATGCAAAGAAAACATTTGGGAAAGCCATGTTATCTGAGAACAGTAGCCCAAAATGCACCAACCTACAGAATAGAATTTAATAAAAGCTCAAGCACATGCCACTCAACTGCTAAAATTAATAACTTGTCAAGAGAATGTGCTTTAAAGTGGTCCTAAATCAACAAATATAACTATGTTGAATAAACACTCTGGGCCAAAACCAGCTATACCATTAGTTTATTTCATGACACTCAACTCATAACTGGTGTCAATTCACTACGAGCTGGCTGGGGCGGGAAAGATTCAAAGGGCGTGATCACCATTTCCTTCAACAATAATATGTTTACTTTTTACTATCCACCTGAACATATAGCAACTCAAAGATCGGTGAAAAAACAAAAACAATACTTCTGGAAATAGCAATTGATCATCTTACCATGTTCTGCTCAGAGTCGTACCGTATTCTTAAGGTGTCCATTGCTCGGATCATCGACTGCATGGAGGTAAATATGTTCTGGTAAACCAGCTTTGTGAAGCCTCTTCTGTCTTCGTCTGTGTACCCTGATCCATGAATGATCCTCATCTGCTTAATGAAAGTGCTCTTCCCGCTCTCTCCTGTGCCTGCAAAAACACAGCATAAACACGGGTTAGGCGCAAGACCTGGCAACCAGTGGGAAATGGGTCCACATTGCAGCAGTGCCAAAAACACATTCAATATTATGGGTGAGGCTACAGACTCTTTACAGGCCTGGTGATCATGAAATGGCTGCCAGGAATGGCGCGCAAAATACTGATGTGGATTCTGATTTTTTCAGTAAATCTTGCAGCCAAAAAGTGGGTGAACATGCTTGAAACAAGCACTAAAAATTGTAAAAAAAAAAAAAAGTTTATTAATCTGTTGATTGCAAACATGCAGAGACACATCTTTCTTACATCAAATTACACCATATTACAAATTGTAAAATTATAGAACTTTACATATAAACACTAATTGAATTAAGGAAAGATGACGGTGATTAAAATAAACAGACAGAAGGCATTAAAGTAGAATGATAGAAGAAATACTGAACTCTATGCATTCAGGAGGACTGCAATAGGACTGACAGAAAAAACAGATGGGTGTGGGTGGCTCAGATTAAAAGGAGACGGAGAACATAATTAAAATAAATAGAATTTGTGGAAGACTTTTCCACCAGGTTTTAAAGTATCTATTCATATGTATGACCTTATGTGCACAGTGGCTCACACAAACTCTTCCAAAAGTCTGTTCCTCGCTTGCTTTCCCCCTGACCTGTTATCATCACTATCACTTTGTTCATTTTTCTGATCCTAGTCAATAATATACAATACGAGGACTCACCTCTGAGACCGGCCTACATGCCAATTCGCCTATATTTTTTTTTTATTCCCTTGGGAAAGGAACTTCCTCCTTTCTGTCCAACTGTCCCCTACAAGCTTCTGCGATTCCACTCATGACAAAGGTCTCTAAAATTCGTAACAAATTATTGGGTGATGGATGTTGTTGTAGAGATTGGATCCTGATCCAAATAGAATTTCCACTCCATAAAGACAGAATATGCTCTGAGGTGGTAGAATAAGCTAGCAGACCAGCTAAGCAGGAAAAAGGCTTGGGCAGGCTTCTTTGCAATGGGAGCATGCACTCCTGCCAGCATTCAGACCTTTGATTAAAAATACTCTGTCCTTCTGGTGACCCAGCAGACTGTTCTACATAATTCCATATTCCTCTGATTACCAAGGTATTAATGAAGATTTACAGAGAGGAGGCAGAGGTCTTGTTATTGGGTGTTTATGGAGATACAAGCCTTGCTTTGTATCATCAGCAGCCAGGTAACCTCTCCTCCCCACAACACAACCTTCCCCATGGCAGTTCCCAGTGACTCCATTTTCTTTGTCTCCCCCTCTCCCGTATCTTACAGCTTTGCAAAGACTTAATTTGGTGGGCTGTAGGCAGGGAGAATAGGCCTCCGGTGTAAAAGCTGCTTTAGGGAAGTGGTCCTCTACATCCAGCAATCTCATGGTTCAATTGTGATGGAAGGGTATTCTCTTCAATGAACTACTTCTCACCCTGATGTGACTGGAAGGGGTTGAATGCTAGATTTTGCAATCCTTTTAGGATTTTAGAAATTCAGAGGGTTCTTGATAGGTCTGGAGGTCACCTCCCTGTGTGGTCAGGTCAATCAGTGCAAGCATTTTAGAAGGTATGTATGCATCTTATATAGAAACCTCGGTTCCCTTTTACTTAACTTCGAGAATAAGAGATCAATGTCTATGTCTCTCTACAATAGTATATCCCTCTCGCCTTGTGGGCTCTGCAGTCTCTTTTGATCTATCAAATACTGTTAACCCAACATTTCTTAGCCATTTCTAATAGCTATTACTTCAGGAGGTAGAATGGAGTGTCATCAGTCAGACAATGACAGGAGCCTTACCAGAGGTTTCTCCAAGACCGAGAGGTTGTGTTCTTGGATACAAAATTTCTCTCCAAAGTTTGTTTTTCCTTCCACAAGGAACAGGAGATTACACTGGCTATGTTTTCCCTCCGCCTCCCAATAGCTTTTTTTTTGACATTTTTGGGATATGCATTGAGCTTTGTTCTTCTATCTAGAACTTACTTCCCCCTTCATCTGGCAGCTTCTTTTCATCAACTATAGGGGTCATCAGGTCAGAGGACAAAGCCTTCCCATGCTATCCTGAGCAGGTATATCTAGTTGATAATCTGCCTTGCACAGAAGAAGGCAGGAGATCCTTTGAGTGGAACGGCCTTCGATAAGTCATGGCAGAGTATGGCAGCTTCCTCAACAGAGATGGGTGGGAATATGTAACACAACCACCTTGGAAACTCTTCCTATGCTCAAACTTGTTGTGTCTGCAAAAACACCCCAGAACCAAACACATTAAGGTGCCTCCCCATTTAGGACTAGGAAAACTTGTTGATGTATTAGACATGTACTCTGGTGCTTTGCCATTTTCTATTTACTGAGTAAGTTTCAATTTGCTACTACCAATGCCTTATAAACACCTTAAGGCGTGTAGGGGTTTTCAAACAAGGGCTTTTACCCTGGTCCTAGAGAGTTGAAGGTTTTCAGCATGTTCCTGAAGTCAGGGACTTTCCAGCTAGGGGTTTTCCCATTGGTCTAGAGAGTTCAAGGTTTCCAGCATGTTCTAGGAACTAGGGGAGGGGCGTGGCTGACAGTAGGGACTATAAAAGGTATGTCACCCTAGGCATTTATGCTAGCTGTACAATGAAGACTTCCTCATGGTACCAGCCAAGACGAGGACCACGAACAGTTTGAAAACACGGGTCACATTTTCTGATTTTTCCGAAGAATTCATTCCACGAGAAGAAGTGAACAACTTGGTTGTATTGCATGTGCTGTTCTGTTATTCAGGGCCCCTGTTAAGCCAAAAAGAAATCTCCCGGAAAAACTTCGGTTTTAAGCTCCGATTAAGGATTTGTGTTTTTGAGAACTGCTCTGAAATAGGCATCAGCTGCTACAATGTTGGAGGCAGATTTGAGAAGAGCATATCAAAGACCAAATGCTGCATAACACTGAAGTAACAGCATATACACTCTGCTGCTAACAGTGTCCATTACTTGTTCCTGACATGCATAAGGTGTAGTACTAATTCTCATGTATGGACTATAATATGAACACTCCTAGCGCATATTATAGCACTTGTAATGTACTCGTTATTAGTGTGCAGTTATGTGATGTCATATGTGACCACATGGTAACCCTGGTGTGATAACATTGTTCTCTGTGCTGTTCTGCTAATCCATGGATATTGCACTATCCTGTGTATACATCAGTCAATCACCTGAACTGTATGTTATGGACAGTTGTATGTGTATTTAGATATTCCATTGAGTTCTCATATGCGTCTGCCACTGTTCGTTCTTTCTTTCTATCGCTTTCTTTCTTTCTTCCCCCGGACTGTCCCAGCGCTAGAGACATGTTTCCCCCCCCCCCCCCCCCCTCGTAAATGGGGGTCGGGCATCCCAGCGGAATTGGAAATTAACAACCTGGTTTGCTGTGGTGTCTCAGTGGGACAAACAGGTCAGTGCATGACAGCACGTTTGAAAAGTTAGGCAGGAAGTTTGAAGTAAAGTGTAGCTCAGCTCAATTGATAGCAGAACGAGTGGTCATGAAGGACCAGTATAATTCGGTGTTCAAGCAGAAATAGGATCTTGAGACTATGGCAAGTGACATTTCCAAAACCTGAAACATGGCTCCAAGAAATGTACAAAGTGGTTGCCTATAAACAACTAATAGCCAGGCTGAATGACCAACTCAACAAATTCAAGGAAACGTGGAGAGACTTTAAGGACCCATGAATCACCGACCTAAACACTGCCCTTCACCCCGGGTCCCTACATCTATGCTCTGCACCCTGGCTGGTAAGTCCACAGACCTGTTTCCCATCTACAACCCTGCACCTGTCCTCGCTTCTGCCAACAACCAAACTCTTTAAGATCAGGGACAAGCTATGCTGTCTTAAATGCGGGTGATTGAGAATAAAATTGAACAGAAAGCCCAGTGATGTTACATTCACAAGAAGAAATATCAACACGAGATGAAATAAAGAAGCCGGAACTGTTTGTTACACCTATCCTGGGCTGGGAGCACTACATAATCCCCCACATTTAGACGGAGTTCACAATGACAACCATGGAAAAAAAAGCAGCAAATTCTTTGCATTCAGAAAGAGGATCCTCCTACTTTGTAGCCCATGATGAAAAATAAGAAAAGATCCTTGCAATTTAAAAAAAAATACTTTGTCTCAAAAATCTTAAATGGAGTAACAGAATTTTGATACACTAAGGTGGAAAAATTCACCAACAGACTCCCTTGGAGGGCAGTTGCACACCAAGATTATTTTAATAGGACAGACTATCTTTACTGTCCGTTGGTCTGGAGTATCACTCCAGACACCAGGGATTTTTTTTTTATATCTTTGTTACTGTGAGGCCCTACAAATAAATCGGTAAGCGGAGCCCTAAATTCAATCAAATCATTTGATGAATGAAGACTTTAGCTGTTCAGGGGGTTGGGAGCCAAAATTCCCTGAACTCAAGAATCACTGGTCCAGAAAGTACCAGAAGTAGTCAAGTGTATCCAGGCTACTCACAACTATGGAACATATGGCACCAAGCGTGCAGTCAGGAGAACGAGGACAGGAGTCTGTGGAATATGGTAAGAATCGGGCCTGGTATGAGGGATACATATCCACTACATTCCTTGATACTACAACGTCAGAGGAAAGTTGTATAAAATAAGTTAAAGGGTATTTTAATAACAGTGTAAGACTAACTTTAAATGGTGGTTCAAAGCTCTCACCCAGAATGATGTAATGCAAGGCAATAAAGTGGAGTCAGTGTAGGGGGAGGGGATGTATTATCATGCAAGCATGCGAATAGCTAACAGGCATCCGTAATCAAGAGTTTTTTAGTTGGAAACAAATGGCCATCTCCTCAAGGAGCCATTGCAGACCGAACCAAGTCAAGCTAGCAGAGAATGTGCCAGGTCATCAGTCGGCCAAGGTGTCAGTGAGACCGGGCACTACTGACAAAGAGTTTAATTTAAACTCAAATACCTGCTCCCCCAGCACATCTCTGCAGGCTGACACTTCTACCACTCCCTAACATGTTACTAAAGGACCCATCTATAAAGCAGCAGCTGGCACAGGTAAGCACGGTGGGGCAGAGCGGGGCGGGAGCGGAGGGAATTCGACAGATGACGGAATAGGTATCATTAATTAACACCTATTCCGTCGTCTGTCTGCTCCCCACCCCCCCCCACCCACCGCACCGTGCTTGCCTGTGCCGGCCGCCACTGCATTTATAGCAAAATAATTATGACAATTTACAAATTATCATGGTAAAAGTAGTGACACAATGGCCCCTCAATGGGAGGATTCAGAATTGCAGGACACTGCAACCACACCACCATCCTCGCACAATTTTTAGAATAGCACTGACCATATCTTTGTAGGATATTTTATAATCTGTTGATTTTGGTAGCAATGCACAAATTTCAAAAATTTCCAATAAACTAATTGGGAAGTGAAGGGGTCTTCATTTTTAATGCTCTGGTGATTTTCCCTACCAGGCGGACTGTGAGAACTAGTGAGAAGCATAGGTAAATCTATAATTTAAACCTCAATACGAGACATTATATGCTACTTTTTAGGCAGCGGTTTAAAAAGGTGGATCGTGAAAAGCATTTCTTATATTGGCACAGGCACTCATTAGATAACCGATTGGGCTTTTTGTTAAACCATCAAATACCTCAGTACAGAGACAAATTAAAAGCACACATACACTACATGTCACAAAATCTTTCTAGAACATTCCGTCCTTCAGCAACTTTTCTACAATTCTACTCACCAAAATAGAAAACTAATGCCACAATAGTTGCTTCTGAAACTTAGTTAACGGCAGGAAAGTAGCATACCTTAATATGGGGGAAGTGAATCCAGTATGCGTTTCCTGAGTCTCTAGACTGGCAAGAATTGTTTTGCTGTCCTCAAGTTACACCTAATTTTTAACAAAAGTAAGAAATTAAACTGCTTGCAGCCTCAAGGCACCAGGCCTCATGAATTGTTCCTGCACAGTTCAACCACTATCTCAGCTGAAGTCAATGGATATTATTATTGTACAAGAGAACAATGCCAATGAGCGAAACTCGTGTGCAAGATTGCCTTTCTTAGCCCCAGGTGCACAAAAGAGCTAAATGAAATATGTGCTGGCACCACATAAAAAATCCTGTATAAGCATGCCCTTATACAGGCACAAAGACATGCAAGTGAGCTCACAATTACATCCAGGCATAAAAAGGCACCATTTCGCTTAAGCACAGAGTGAGCAGGGTCAGCCGGAAAGCAAAAATCAGCCATGCAAGATGATGCAACACCAGCCCCCATACTATACCGAACAACTAATGAGGGAATACGACCCCCTGCAGTCAGTGGTGGCTCCACCGCTAAGGCGGAGGAGCATTGCCTCACTGCCAGGAGCAGCAAGGAAAGGAAAAAATAAAATGGTTATCATCATTATTATATTTTTTCCTCCTGCTGCAGCAGTGCGTGAGGGGGTGGGCCAGAACTGCAGGGGAGGAGTGGTAGACCCTCCTGTGCACAGTTTAGACCTAAATGACTCTGCACTTAACAGATAAATATGTGTAAATGGATATTAATGTCCATAGTCCATAACACAAAGATAAAGTGGTATCTCCCAAATGTAACACGTTGTTAGGCGTCTTTGGCAGAAAAATAAGTTCTTTTTATTCTTTATTCTTTTATCCAATGGAAGTTCCTTAAAATCACAGCACACATTTGACAGCCGACGCATTTGGTCCCACTTGGGACTTCTTAAGGGCTTAACATGTAAAAGACATGTTCCACAAGTTCTTCAGGTCTAGCTTTAGCATAGCAAGAAAGGTTGTACGATGAGTGAATGGGATACGAGTCTCCCAAATGTGTCGTGTGAATGTTTTGAACCGGACTAATTTTTCCTGCAAAGACGCTTAACAACTTGTTTCATTCGGGAGAGACCACTTTATCTTTATGTGTGATGAACTATGGACATTAATATTCACTTAAACATATTTATCTGTTTACTTGAGTGCAGAGCCATTTATGTAAACATCTGTTTTGGAGAAGGTCTTTTCTCCATTGAGAGCGTATGAGGGTCACCTCTCCGGCTCATTGCACCATGCCTGAATTGATCTTCATAGCCACGACACGCCATTGACTGGTGCAGGAATCTGTTGCCCTGACCTCTCTGTACTCCTGTGCAGAGTGACTGTTAGGTCGGCCCTCTGCGGCCGCCCAAAACAGTCATGCGCACACCCCTGTTCTCCATGCAGGCTAAATTACAGCCTGCATGGATAACATTTCCACCCCTACAGCCCCTGGCTGAGCGCTGTTACAGCGCTCAGACCAATCACAATGCTCCTTTGGATCATTGTGATTGGCTTAGGGGTGGGAGCCTGGCTGCTTGCTTCCTGTTCCAACCTGGAGTTGGACACAGGCAGCAGGGGAGAAGACGCGGGACGCGGCAGCAGAGACAAGCTAAGTTTTACTTAAATTTTTTTAAGCATCCCGTGAGCCACCCCCTCCACCCCCACGAGCTGTGCCGCCAGCCCCAGTCTGAAGAGGTGACAGGATTTGTGGTTCCAACATTGCACTTAAATTTACAAGTCAAGGCAACGCTCAGGAAATGTCATTCCTTTAACTGCTGCAAGGCTGGACCACAATGCAGCATCCAAGTAAAAGTCTACCGCGTTGCCCTGTGATCCAGACAACTACCCCCCCCCCCAGCTTCCCGCCCCCCCCCCCCAAATGAGAGACATTAGGTCCACCCAATAAATAAATAAAAAATGACGAGGCACTGATTGCAACAATGTGCAGGGGGGGGGGGGGGAGGCGGGGAGTGTACACCACATACTATATACGAGTCAATTAAACAACTGATTTTTCAGCTCGGGCTGAAAAATTCTAAAACCTCTGATGCGAACCTTGCCTTCTGACAAACTGATGCTTATGTTTTTAACATGCCGTTTTAACAGAATGCCAGCAGAATGGCCCTGCATACAGTTCGCGGTATGAGAGTATGTCTGGGCTCAAGCAACCGAAACCTCTCTCGCCAGAGTTAAATCTTTGAGCGTACCCATAATCTGGTTTTTGCACTTTCACATACTTGGGTGAGAACAGGGCCAGACTGGCCGTAGCGGGCATCAGGAGTTTCCCGGGTGGTTTGCCAGGTTGAGGGCCTTTTTTCTTACCGGGGTCCGGTTTTGCAGCTATGCTCAAAAGCAGCAGCGGTGAGACGGGAGTGGTGCTTTCCACATCTCCACATCCCCACAGCGCCCATGCCCCCCCCCCCCCCGATCTGTTTGCAAGTGCCAGTTTTGGTATCCAGTCTGGCCTTGGGTGAAAATACAAACAATTTCGGCTAAAAATGCTGTAGAAGCCAAAGGTGACGTGGTACAAATATAGTATATAGTCTGACAATATTATATTGAGTGGCATTTATCCTGAAATCACGGATTTACTGAAGAAAAATTAAGCGTCATGGATCAAAGAACAGGCTGCAAAAGGCTTTTGCAAATGTTCTCTTGGTAATGACTGGGTGCCTTAGTTACCTCAGTGTTAAAGCATTTCTTCTGGCAGCACCAATACAACGTTGTTTTAGCTTTAAAAATATTTATAGAACATGCCCGGGTGATACAAGTGAAGACAATGTTGGAGCACAGCAAATATGAAAAATACTTTTTTCAGAAGGGTGTGTCCCAAATGTTAAATCTGTGTGAAAGCAATGTGCAAAAGGGCCCGATTTATAATATGGCAGACAGGATACTCCGTCACAAACATGACGGAGAGCCTGTCCGCTGTAATACAAGTGCATTATATCCTATGGCACTTGTAGTTCCGCGGACGGGATATCCGTCACGCTTGTGATGAAGTGTCCGATCCGCCGAAATATAAATCAGGCCCTAAGATTGCAAAATGTAAGGTAAGCTGATTTTTTCAGAAACACTAGGCACTAATTCTAATATATTACCACTGGACAAAGATTACCCATGAGCTTGTTGACCTTTCTCTAATGAACAATTTGGTCCTCGGGAACGATGTCCCAGATCACTGAATTAACAAAAGTAGACTTGGGTAACGAAAAGAGGGAGTCAACAGAACCTCTGCCAGGGAGAATTCCTACTGCAGTCCACTGCGGTTATGTTTTTTCGTAAAAAGGGCAAAAACAAAACTGATTTACCATACAGAGAGAGATATCCCTGCTCAATGTTCTATGTAACATTGTTATCTGTACAAATAGAGCCTTGAAGGAAAGAATTGCCCTTTTTACACGGCGACAACCAGAAATCTCAGGGTCACCTTTGAAGTGTGACATGTAGATGATTTGATTAGTGCTGGCCAAAGCTCCACCTCTGTAAAGTTCTACATAGCACATTTGACAAGTTCCAACTGGATCTGAAGAGAAGAATTGGAGGAGGAACTTCCAATAGTCTTCAGAAGTCAATTAGATTGAATGCACAACTTGATTGTCACACAGCTTTTACAGTGTTTCAGGAAAATGCATCTGTTCCATGAATTCTAAGAACTAATGAGAAAATAAAAATGTCAAGTTTCTTCTACTTTGCTTTGGATAGATTTCTGCAACCCCCTTTCCACCACTGTACAATTTAGAAGAGTTCGACAGGATGTCTACACCCTGTGGAAGGATAGCCTAGAAACGGTTACTCTGCCGCAGTGTGGTTGCTGCTGGGCAATAGGAAGAAATTAAAACCTGTACCGGAAGCCTCGAGCTTTTGAGTTTGAAGGAACGGGTGTGTTCACCCATGCAGACTGCCCAAGACTTTACACACTAATAATCACTTCATGATATGTACAACTGATGCCAGGTCATTCCTTCGCCAAAGTCTCACCTTGATGACGACCCGCTCTATATAGCTAAATCGGTTGAAAACTAAACTTCTGCTTTTAAGTTACAAAAACATCCAGCACTGACTAACCCAAAGTCGTTGGTTTTACCCTTTCTCGCCTCGCCTCATCTGTAAAATCTTGTTTGTTACACCAACATAATTATTTACAATATAGAATATATAATTCTTTAGCCATCCAGCACAGCATTTGGGATGTTGTGCAGGAAGGCTAAAATCCAAAGCCAGTAGATACCCTAAAGTAAGACCTATTAACTTTGCCAATGCTCTTTTTACTTCGTGATCCCATATGCATCTCAATCATACTGCTACCAGTGGAGGAGCAGACAGCAAGAATTGGCGATGAGGATGGGATAATTCTTGCACTCTGGTGTAACGGCAATGCAGACTGGGTGAGTTGAATGTTTTATTTGCTTAGGTTCCATCCCTACAACAAGAGCGCAGCTATCTCTCGGCCAGAACAATAGTAGCAGAGTCCACCGGAACGCGTGCGAATCATCAAGAACATGGAATGCAGACTTGTCCCACAATCCATGTTCTTACAGAAGATTCCTACATACAAACTTCCTGAGTACAACAAAATCCAGTATAATTCTCACCGCAAATGTAATAGAAAACACAAAGCTGAGTGAACATCAGGAAAACTAGCAGGAATTGCTTACAAGTTCGCTGTGTTGAAACCCTGCAAGAGAAAACAAAATGAAAAGGGTGTTTGCCAAAGCGAAAAGGACCAGCATATTTCCAACCGGTAGTAAACTTAGTGTGGACATGTAAATAAATGCATGATGCTTACTGAACTTCAGACTTGGAGGCAAATCTGAAGTGTGCATTGATAACAAATTTATGTAGTGATGAAAACTGAAGAGCTGTAGAAAAGACGGTGACGGAATAACTCAAACTATGAGAAAGAAATGCCAGCTAGTGTGAAAAAATATCAGCACATGATTGCTTCATGTATGCAGTGAATGTATCCAAAATAATTAAATGTGTTAGGTGGAATAAAACACTAACCCACCAATAGCATACGGTGAAACCCATACTCCGATAGGGAAGAGCCAAGGTCACTCTGTATATCAAACAATTGGTAACAACAGGTCACAAAGACAGCGGCGATGTTAAGACCTAAAAACAAATTGAAGGAGCGCAAAGGCACATTAAAAGAAAGGAGAGCCTCAGAAATGTGAGAAAGCAATTGATGAGCTGGGGGTGGAAAAGCAACACGAAGAGAGTAGGGTGTGTGGGTAAGAATGGAAAGCAGCACACAGACGAGAAGAGGCAAGATCAAGAAAACGCATGCACCCCCATGTAGTGCTAAAGGCAAATGCAGGTCCCTGAATTCAAGCAGTGGAATGATACAAGTCATCCAATCAAAATAATGGAAAGAATCTATGCTCTATGGAAGGGATGGATACTAATAGAGGAAAGAAAGCCGTCCACTAGTCAGCAAGCAAATGAGATTGATAAGAAAGCTAACCAATGTTAAATAATGACCTGCCCAAAAGCCCATAGTATGTTTTCGTACAATCCACAATGGGTCTTGGAGGAACAGTATCCGAATAAAAAACAGATGGTGAGTAGAAAACAGACGGTGAAGGCCAGTTGACAGAAAGGCAAATTATCATTGCATTTTTTATGAAAGTGCTAACAGTTTAATACCATGTTTGGTATATATGTAAGAAAGAATTTAGAAAATTATTTTGATCAGAACAGAACCTTGAACCCTAACTTAATAGTGAGAGCCAAGAATACATCAGAAACCCAGTCCTTCTTGGTTCGATGCAAATGAGTTGATTTTTAATTAGTAGCACGTTTCCCTCTAGCTCTCCCTGACCCATGATATACCTCTTAGATGAAAATAAAAACTTATGACACATAGGACATGAGGTATTAAAAGAATAAAAGGTGTTGGGTAGAATGTTTGAGATGAGATCTCAGCCAGTGAGAGTTTTGCAAGTATTTCACCCATTATCCCTTTTTTTGTCACAAACTTAGTGCAATAATCTGTTTTTTTTTCATGACAAATGGCATCAACCAGAGGTTTGCTGTGCTTAGCGTGCTTTCTTTCCCGCTTTCATAAACATGTAGAGTTGCACACAAAAAAAACAACATTTTTTACCACATTTATTTCTCAATTTTCTAAGTAGTAGTTAATATTTCATATTTTTCTGGTTTTACCGATTTGCATTTTGTGGGAGAAAGGTGCGAAACCAGCAGGGGAACCCATAAAGCTGCACATTTCTGAAAAGCAGACAAAATTCAGAAATCAGCAAGGGGCATTTGTGTAGATTGTTCATGGCAGAAACAATGCCTGGGGTTTAGGGGCATGGGCTACGGCCTGACACTAAAACAGGCAGTCCCCCCCCCCCAATCTGTAATAAAAAAAATAAAAAAAAATACAAGAAAACCTCTGGTGTCTAGTGTGGTGTTTTCCCTTCCATTCCTGTGGAAGAAAGCATTGGGGTTAATCCCCCCAATTTAACTCACCCCCCCCCCCCCAAAGTGGGCAGAGAGACTGATTGCCCATTTCGAGAGGGTGGCATAGCCAGATGCCAGGATGGTCCAGTCCTCATCCCATTCTTGTTTAAAAAAAAAAAAAAAAAAAAAAAAAAAAGAAGAACTCCTGTATTGTGGATTTTCTGCACACACCTTAAAGCCTTGTGCAGCAGGTGCGGACCGGCCAGGATGGCCTAGCTGGAGGCCACTCCTAGGTCTAAGTCCACTGCACAATCTCTTGCACCTGCATCCTCACTTTAACACACCTACTCACTCACTATCTTGCTAATTCACTGCTTCAATCACCCATCTATGCTACCGTCCTTCACTTTCACTCACTCCTACTTGTTCACTCACAAATCAAACTGACACTTATTCGCCTTTTTTTTTTTACAGCATTAAAATAGCCAGTCTGTTTTGCTGCAGAGCTCTGCCATGGCAAGGAATAGAGTGATCAGTGTAAAAAAATATTTTAATATGGAATAAAGAGGCCCAGGAACCAATTACATCTCTGCCATGGTCTAAAATACCCGCGTTTGCTCTGCAGTTCCCAAGAAATAGGCATGCGTGGATTTGGCAAACCCTGGATTCGCAACTCCATTTTTGAGTACCACAAATTTCAGAAGGGTTAAAAGATGGACACAACTGAAATGTGACACTACATGGGAGGATTTTTAGTTGACGTTGGATAACTCCTACTTTTAACAACATATTACAATTAATTTTCATAACCAACACAACTTTTTCAATTACGGGCTTTACACTACTCAGTTTTGGATTTGTGGAAATTTGAAAAGTCCATTTTCTACACAGGTGAAGAAAGCTTCAGATCCTGTAGCACTGTATGTATGGTAGGAAGCATAGAGGTACTAAGAACTCTTAACAGCAGCAAAAAATAAAATACATTTAAATGAAAGGAGTCCTTTTATTGGCACCACATTTACAAAAAACTAGAACCAAAGCTGAGATGTCATGTGTAATCTCTACTGATTTTTAACAAGTCATGAGTGATGTAATATGTGAGATAATAAGCAGTGCATTGCTGTGGCGCCAACTATAACTGGTGTATTTCAGTGTGTTTTATTAATGTTAATTGTTATCTTATTGAAACACCTACAACATCACTTTAACCTTTGTTTTATGTGAATTTCTGGGCCCTTTTTTTGTAATGGAGGTGAAGATCTTATTACCAAACCCAACTAAAATGCCACTTTAACCTTTTGCTTTTTCCGTAAATTTGTGGGGTTCGATCATATTGTAGTTGACCATATGTCCAATAATCTGAGGAAACCTGAAGGCAATATCCCCGTTTCGCAGAGGCCACCCCCAAAAGGCCTTTTAAAAAAAACTTTACTTTTTTTTTACTTTTTCAGGACAAGGGGACTAAGTCCCTTAACAGCCGTCATAACTTTTTCTTACGAGTTGCAGCCAGACAATCAGATCGCTCGATACTGCAGGACTGGGCTGGTCCTGCAGTTCAGAAATGCATGATTGGAGAAAAAGCTCCCTTCGCCAATCAGAAGGCCGCATTTCTTTTCTAATTTCCAGTACTATTGGACTCCACAGGACCAACTGTTCAGCTACCCGGTCTTTTAAATTCTTTTAAGCTCAACCCGGGCATCTTTTAAACACTACTTTCGGGGTGTGGCCAAGATGGCGGAGTGAGTGGTCGCATTCTGCTCCCGCCGGGCCCACAGCACCTGGTAAAGCACATCAGACGCCGATCCCTCTACCGAGAGAGACTGGTTCCTGCGGCGATCCCGGCAAGGGGCTTAGAGGCCACAGGAGCTGCTCCGAGGTTGAGTGGCGGTGGGAAGCCAGGAGGTTTCCATGATCCAACAGCGCGACGGCATCGGCTGCCGGCCCCCGCCACCTGCACATGTGGGCTCCTGGAACAATCTGTTGCACTCCGCCCCGGCAGCTGCCTGCGGCTCCGTGGCAGACCCACCGAGGCTGTGGCTTGAGGTCTCCGGCCCGTGGGTGCGCTCAGCTGCGCCCGAATCCACGGTGAGGCCTACAGCACATGGCGACGCTGCCGGGGGCTTCCCGCTCGACTCCCCAATACTGGAGGAACTTGCCTGACATGCTGGTCTGCTACTGGGGTAGGGCCACCATCTCCTGGGGGCGGCCTGTTCGAGGCCTGTGGAAGCTGGGGGCGCACTGTTGGGTGTGCATCCCAGGATGCATTTCACTGCCGTTCCTGACTTTATATCACTGATGGCCTGCTGTGCCGGTACCGGACATTACCTGCTCCAACGCCGGGGGGCACAAGAGACCGCCTCGGCCTGGGGGTGACCCGCGGGCCACCATGCTTTTACAGCCAGGGGTCTACTAGTTCTTCCGCTGCCCCGGGTTTAGGATCCGCACAACGCACCCCTCGAGGACTGTCTGGTGGGAACGGGTGCCCCCCCCCTCTCAGTAGGATTGGTGCCATTGGGGTCTCTGACGGGGGCCCACGAGCTGCCAACAGCGCTCGGAGGACTGAGGTGACAGAGGCACAGGTACAGGGATTAACCGGATGGGGCCCCCCCCTGCTGGGAGAACATTGCCGCGACTGGGGTAGTCTACAATCCTGCTGCCTGTGGTTGAGCTGTGAGGGCTTTGGGAAGAGTGCTGGCGGGACCTACGAGACGGCGTCGATGCTGGGGTCTCATCAGTTTTTGGGCCTCCTCTGTGCACCACGTGAGCCTGATGTGAAGGGCTCCTCGGACGCTCTCGATCCCATCCATCTTGGGGGCTGGATGCCCCAGGAGCATCACGGGGCCTATTGCTCACTACTGTCAGGCACTGAAGGAGGGCTGGAGATCAGTCCAGCAGTAGCAGAACGCCAAATATAGTTATGCACGTGGGACTTGACCGCTCTGGCTCGCACTGCGGGGGCTGCAGCTATATCGGGCAGCAGTAATGAATGGCGAGCGATTGTGGGATCAAAGATGCTAGGCGTTGCTTACATCCCGATGTACAAGATTATTCCTACTAATCGGCGGCCCATAAGACCTATGACCGCCTGGATCACTTCCTGGTCACCCAGGCCGCATGGGCATGCACCAGCGTTTCTACCATTGAGGCCCGATCCCTCTCAGACATGCGCACATCACCCCGACACTGCACTGGCCACACACACATTCACCCCCATCGCATTGGCGTCTGAGGGACTCCTTGCTACGGTCCCCGCAGATTGTGGAAGACATTAGGCGTACACTGACTACCCAAAACTTAATGTCAGCTCCACACCCCTTGCTTCTGTATGGGAGGTGCTTAAACTGGTCACAAGAGGGGCCTTCATCGCCAAAGCGGATTACAATAACAAAACTAGGCAGACTAAGAGGGAGGGCCTATAAGCTAAAGTAGGGGAACTCAAGGCTATCCATAAACGCACAGGAGTCCCCAGAATATGGTGCCAGTTGGAGAAGGAGCAGCTCCAACTGAAGTGTTTAGATCTCGACTGGCCGAAACCGTGGTAATTCGACTGAAGCATAAATATTTTGTGGGTTCTAATAAGGGAGGTTGCATGTTGGCTCACTGTCTCCGCAATCAACAAATGACAAAGGCAATTAAAACGATACGGGGAGAGCAGGGGTCTGAGGTCAGGGACGATGCCGGGATAGTGACAGCCTTTCAATCCTTTTACGAAAACCTGTATTCCGCCGAGTCCTCTACCCTGGCTGACCCCAGTGGGCATCTCCTTGGCGCAGTGGTTACTTCTCTTCCACCCAACGAGGCGGACGGGCTGGAGTCCCTATACAGATGGAGATCGCTGCTATTGCCCGTCTGAAGCCCTTGAAAGCACCGGGCCCCGTCAGCTTCAGTGCTCTTTTTTATAAAACCTACTGTGCTGAACTGGCCCAGCTGCTCACCAGATTGTTTAACTCCTTTGCGGACACGGGCAATCTAACGGCCTCCATGCTGCGAGGTACTATTTCGGTCATCCCCAAACCGGGGAAAGACCCGGCGCTATGCAGCTCCTAACGGCAGATTTCTCTGCTTAATATTGATGCAAAATTATTTTCTAGCATCTTGGCCCATAGATTGAACCCTCTTATGCCTGGACTGGTCAACCCAGACCAGTCCGGTTTCATCACGAATCGGCAATGCGGGGACAATACCAAAATGATTTGCCACTTAATTGACAAGATACAAAGCTCTATGGAGGAGGCTTTACTACTGGCGGACGACGTGGAGAAGGCCTTTGACCGCGTGCACCGGCCCTATCCATTTGCCACTCTGGAACGCTTCGGCCTGGGTGTCATGTTTCGCAAATGGGTGGCAAGCATTTATAGCGCTCAGTCAGCAGCGGTCCGGGCAAACTGAATCCTCTTGAGCGATTTCACGGAGGGGAGGGGGACCAGACAGGGCTTCCCTCTTTCCCCCCTACTCTTTGCTTTATATATGGAACCCTTTGCTCAGTGAACTCCGGTATAATCCGCAGGCACAGGGTGTCCCGTTCGGGGAAGACCACCATTTAACTAGCCTCTACGCCAAAGACAATCTTCTCAGTAGCCCATCCTCGGACTTCAATGCCGGCGATCATGGAAGACCTGCAGGTCTTTAGTCAGGTCTCCAGATTTAAAATAAACATGCAGAAGTCTCAAGTGCTGAATCTTACTGCGACACAAAAGACGGTAGACGCCTTGCATGCCCAATTTGCTTTTGACTGGAAGACGGAGGGTCTAACATACCTCGGACTGGTTCTCTATTGGCCAAGACAGTGGAAGTGAACTACACGGCCCTGCTCTCTCGCATTCGCAAAGACCTAGCCCAATGGCGGCGCTTGCCTTTGTCGTGGTTTGGGAGGCTGGCCGCTGTTAAAATTAATGTATTACCCCGGGCATTATATCTTTTTCAGACGCTTCCCTTACAGCCCCCACCGAACTCACTCTTACACATACAAACTGAGATTGAGCATTTTATTTGGGGCCCGATCTCTTCCCAGCTGAAGAAGACTCTGCTGCAGCACCCCAAGGAAGAAGGCGGCCTTGCCTTGCCCAATATCACACGCTACTTTCAAGCCTCCCTGCTGCGTTACCTAGTGGAACGGAACCGTGCCATGATGAAGTACTGGGTTTTCATGGACCAGACTGTGGCAGGCCACCATGTCTGGAGGGAGGCATGGTTGCCTAAGTCTGCACGTTGCGGGCTCATTTTACCACTTATCCCTCTCCACTGACACCGATCTTCTCAAACCCTGACTTCCCGCCCAGGATGGATAACCGGGCTGGTTTGCGGTGGTTGGAGGGCAGGTGTAAACAGCTGGGGCATATGTTCGGCCCCCAGGGTCATATTCCCTTCAAGCAACTCCGAGAGGATTACGGCCTTGTAGGCTTGGACCTCTTTCTACGCACACAAATGTTGCACTGGGTGACTGGTCCCGCAATACGAGCCTTGGTTGGTAGACTGATGCTTCTGTTTGAGAGGTGGCTCGTCTTTAAAAAAGACGACCACAAACCTATCTCCGAAAAATACTCAATCCTCACTCAGGGCGTTAAGAAAGCTCGAACAGCTGGACAGCAATGATGGAAGGCAGAATTGGGTCATACCCGGTCAGACAAGGAGTGGGAGGATGTCTTCTACAGGTCCCATCACACTGCGCACTTCATGGGCCACACGGAAACTGCATTTTAAATTGTATCATACTGGTATTACACCCCGGCCCGCCTAGCCAAGTGGAACTCTCAATGTGATGGCCTCTGTTGGTGCGGCTGTCCAAAGCTCACGAGATATTGGGGGAAAAATACTCAACGAAATTGATAGGGCCTTTGACACCACCATACCTAGACTTACACGATTCTGGGACTGTCCAATGCGCGGACCTTCTCCTTGCGTTCTTCCAAAAGGTAGGCAGAAGGCACTGGCGCTGAACGCCGTACACAGGGTGCTCTTGGCGGGGTGGAAGTCTGACAGGATACCATAACATACACAATGGCTGCATCAATTGTGGTACCTTTTGGGCATAGAGAGGCTGTCTATGGCTACCCTAGGGAATAAATCTGACTACGCCAAGATTTGGGCCCCCTTTATCTCAATTTTATCCACGGAATTCCAGGAACTGTCCTGTCCCATCTATCTCCGGATTCTGAAACGGATTCCCGAAGGGCGCGAGGGTGCATAGCGCAATCGGTCCCAGATGGGTTCCCTGGCTCCTCATGGCACTGTTGCCTATCGCATTGGATAGCACCCGATCTCTAGAGTACATCTTCCTTTGTTTCTTACTCATCTGGAGAGAGGAGGGGTTGGGGTGGTGGGTGGGTATTGGGGTTTCCAAATTTATGTTGTGTTCTTGTTTGGTCTGCATTAATTTTTTTCTCCTTCTCTTAAAAAGGCAGACCCAATAGCATTCAGCCGTCAGAAACAGGTTCTTGTCTTGTTGCCATACACATGCTGGCAGCACATTGGACTTTGCTATTATCCACTTTCGTGGAGCTCGGACTGTCTATTGTCTCCCCTTAAACGCGGCTGGCCCTGAATGGGTTGTAGGCGACATGCTGTGTTAGCTACCCGAATAGGATAGCCTTTGACCCACTGGCCCGCCTTTCTGATCTGATTGTACTGTAGCCAGCCCGCAGGGTTGTAGGCGACTATGTAATGAGTTTTCATGCTAAGTGTTCTGCTAATAAAAACTGATTTAATACTACACACTACTTTCTTGAAAGTGGCTTAACAGGTTTAAACAAAGCCAGAAAAAACTTTGAGTAAAGATTTCACTTTCTGCCATATTTGGTGCAATTCCTTTCAGCTGGTTTTCCTGCATCAGAGACCAACTTTTCTGAAGCAATTAACATGAGAAATCAACTATATGGGGCCACCTTTTCCCTGGCCCCCGTTTGATAGATTGGCTCGAAGCTTTCCATAAAGGAGCCAAGGTGGGTGAACTTTCTCTTTGGAAGCTTTCATGCAGAACAACACTTGTTTTGGTGCACAAAATGTAGTGGTATAAAACCGCTTATTTCACATGAAACTATGAAATATGTAAACTATTTCACAATTTACTGTAGAATATGGGTTTGATAATCAAAAGGCAGCTCCCAATCCACTCTGCAGAGCTTTGACATTGTTAGGGATACTAGGATTAAGTAATCTAAATTATGTGATTAGAAACAAGTTATGCAGCACATTGTCTGGCAACATTATTTTCATTTGTTTTAGCTGGAAACAATACTTTCAGTACACTGCAAATTATGTGGTAAATTATGAAAGAATGCAGTAAATCTTTAATTATTTGAATGATCAATTCACAGAATCACATAAATCCACAGGACCTCACCATTATGTATTTTATCAACAATGTATTTATTAACGGTTAAACCAAATAAGCATTTTAAACTACAATCATACTCCGTAATACCCACATTTTGAAGTACACATTTTTCAAGCTAGCTGCCCCAAAATAAACCTATTACAAATACATAATGGGCAACATGAACTGTGGTACAATATTGCATCTGCAGACCCCAAAGACCTCCAGAACTACCGTCCCATCTCACTACTCTCGTTCCCCACCACAGTCATGTAGAAGGCCATCAACCTCCAACTCACATCTAGAGAAACAACCTACTGGACTCTTCCCAATCAGATTTCAGAGCCAACCACAACACCGAGACAGCTCTGATCCCCACAACGGTAGACATCTGCACTCTACTCGACAGAGGAGAATTAGCCACCCTGATCCTGCTGGACTGCTCCGCAGATTTCAACACCATCTCCCACCACACAGTCCTCGATCGACTACACCAGATTGGAATCACAGATGAAATCGCTCATATGGATGGCATCCTTCCTGACGGGGCACACCCAGGGAGTCTGCCTACCTCCCTTCACCTCACAAGCCAAGCACCAAACCTGGCTCTTCGACTGAGACTTGCTGCAAGCGCCTGGATACCCGCTCTGGTGACAAGCCTCGCAATACAAGTATGACTTGTTTGATTTCAGGATTCTGGCAACATTTACATTATGTAAAATATATATGTGCGTTAGCAATTACAAGTTGAAGCAGACATCTTAGGCACTTTAAGTTGTGAAGTTTGTGAACTTACTACAACTTTGCATATGGACCACTTTTCTGACAAACTCATTTCTAGACATCCTCAAGATAAAAGCAGAGTTTTGAAGGGTTTTTCTCATGCAAAAGTTAATTTTAGTTTTAGTCACTAACCTAATTTTATTTTTGCAAAGGCAAAAAACAGAACCCATTTCACAAAATTTACAGAAGCAGATATCAAATGGCTTGACTCTTTCTATTGTCCCAATGCACATTTTGCTTCATGCATAAGTACATTGAGGAGTTATGAATAATTTATCAATGTAATGTTAATTAGACCTATCAGAAATGTTTCTGAAAGGGCATCAATACGAATGAAATTTCACACGGGCCAAGACAAACTAATTGTAAAAGAATCGTTAGATTTGGCTGCTTGTCAAAATCACATTTTTTCTCAAAATGACGGGTTTACTTAGCAAATCAAAAAGCTGGCCGTAACATCCACTGCTCTGGATTCCAAACCAACTTAAAACCATAAAAATGTATCGATCCGACATAATTATGAGAAACTGAAAATATTTTTGAAATCTTCCTAACACACACACCAAACACAATAATGAAAAATATAGGGAAAAACGCACACATTAACTTAAAACAAACGTAACCAAACAAACACAGTTTCGTTCTTATAAGAGGTTAAACAAAATTTGATGTTCCAATGCATACGATTCTCAGCTATCTAGTAAATTGCTTTGCTTGAACTGGTTAAAATTACACACAAGTTACATTGTTCCGTTTTAGTACAGCCATGTGACACTGAAGGCTTTCTGGAAAGCTCCTTTGAGTAGAAGTGGCATTTTTAAGGGGCATGCTCTATTGGTTCAGAAGACACTATATGTGTGCAAATAAATCACCTGCATGTGGAAATTACCGGATCTTAATTCACAGAAGCAGGATCAGTGTAAATTAGAGCCCACAGATCAGGTTTACTCCTAGGAGACCCACCAGTTTAACAAATGTTTATTAGGCAAATATCTCCTATGAAGAACAGGAATGGAACCTTGCCTTGGTGGTTATCCATCAAAAAGTTAGTGACCACCCTGAAGATAGATTTGTGAGGACTCAAACATTTTGCTGGTCGTCTCCAAACAATTACTTACATTTCTCGGATAATAAAAATAAAAAAATAATAATGAATAGGTACACTTTTTATGGTGCTCCATGTGAAAACAGCTCATCTTCCTGAGAAGTTAAGATAAATTTTAAATTTGCTTTGTCAAATTTCCTCCGTATATACTTGACCGGACTGATCATCATGTAGATGATCCATTGAAGAATGCATTGCACCAGTCAAAGATTAACCAGTGCGACATGATCTCATTGAGATTCTGTGAAACCATGAAAAAGAGTAGATGTGTGCATTTTTTGTGACTCAGGCCTTCCTCGTGCCCCTGTAACATGGCATGTTTTCAGTTCTGCAAGTAAGACTATTAGTTTAATATTGTAGCACAGTAGATCCTGAAACATCTTTAGATACCAAAGCAGGTTGTAATAACTGCAGCTACAGTGCCGGAAGCTGCACCCTTATTCGGATTCAAGAGGGGATGGTGAGTGGGCGGTCACCTGGCAGTATACTGACCCAAGTCTCCTAGACTAATGCACTGGAAAGCAACGTAGGGGAAAGGCAAGAGGCATGCACTGCTGACAGAGAACAAAAAGACCATTCCATTTCCGCTTTGCTCCCCCTGGGACTCTTACACTGATCTTCTCTTTCAGCTCAGGTCAGAACAGGTATAACTCGTGGGATAGGGATGAGGGCTAGTTGCCAAGATCCAGCACTAAGCAGCCTCCCTCCAAGGCTGCCAGGCATCTTAGACATGTCAAGTCAATATTGAGTTAAACTGAGCCAACTGTTGTATATCTTCCCAAGGCTAAACAAGCATTTGCAATGCAATAGGTCTCGCATTTACAAGACTTTGAGCTAATGACACTGTAAATGTAAATAGCTTAAATTCTCGCAAATGCGAGACCTATTGAATTGCAAATATTGTTTGTTTCCAAGTGCCCCATGCTGCGCTTTCACGTGAACAGAGGCCCTGCTCAGTCTAAAGAAAGCGGCATGGCCACTATTAAGTGCTAGTGCTGCATGGGGCACTTGGAAACAACCAACAAAAAAAACAAAAAACTAGAAAGCAATAGGTGCATTTGCGAGAGTTTGATCTGTTGGCATTGTAAATGTCAATAGCTTAAACTCCCCTAAATGCAAGACCTATGGCACTTCAAAGAAGTGGCCGCCATTGTCCCGGTGCTTGGAAAGTGATGGCACGCATGGTGCGCTGAATGTTGCTGCAAAGCACGTGGTGCCAGCAGCAATACAAAACTCACTAAAGAAATGGTGCTTATAGACTAAATAACACAGACGTGTAACAGAAGTAAAAGAGCCAGTCCTCATGAGAGGTTACACATTCAGACAAGGCGGTACTAAGGAGGGCCTAACAAGCTGATTACCGAATCAGAAGCCAGCATTTACAAAGGGCAAAGACAGAAACCAATGACAAATATGGGCGGAGAGTGGAGCGAGCTTCAAGTGCATACTCTAATACAACTCGACCTAAAAACAAAAAGTCCACAAGAACCAATTGAGCAAAGCACAGTGGCAGGGTAAGCCTGGCAGCGTTCAGTGCCCTCACCCAGCTGTCACATGGATACTGCCAGTGGAAAGAAAGCCGCAGAATCCGTCATTGCTGTATTCACAGTAACAACCGGATTATAGAGGTTTTGGGCCAACAACCCTGGTGCCCGAACACTGCAGTGTCTTGAACAAGCAGAGCATCGTGTTTGGGAAATTTGTTCTGTCTGCTCAGGAGCCACAAGTGAGTTTGAGTTTAATCACCTCCTCTTTTCATCAATATAAATAACCATCAGAGTGCCTTGGTTGGATGCAGAGGGTACTGCCAGCCAGATGTCTGTCCAGTCAGCGGCCATTCAGTGCCAGCCAGGTGTCTGTGCAGCCGCGGCAGTGCAGTCCTTCTGTGCCAGCCAGGTGGGGGTTGGAGGGCTGTGCTTGGGAGATGGCCTAATACACTGTATGCCGTGGTGTACGGTGGTTAAAAGGGGGCGCAGGGCGCTGTGCCTGGGGCATAGCGAGTATGCCGCGTTGTACGGTGGTTAAAAGGTGGCGCAGGGTCCCGTGTCGGGCATATGGCCCAGTATGAGGCGGTGTATGGTGGTTAAAAGGCAGCGCAGGGTGGTGTGCCTGGGATATAGACCAGTATGCCGTGGTGTACGGTGGTTAAGAGGCAGCACAGGGGCCTGTGCCTGGGATATGGCCCAGTATGCCGTGGTGTACAGTGGTTGTTATCCGCAGTGACCGGGGCAGCAGGGGGGGGGGGGGGGGTGTTATTGTCCCCTACTGCATCTGTTGGGGCCCAAGCTGCGGGTGGATAGGGCCCAGCCGGTGACACGCCTCACCATAGCCGGTTCCGCCGGATTAGGGCCCGAGGGCCCAGTTAGTCAGCAGGCGGTGTTGTGCACTTGCGTGACGCCTCACCCTGACGTCACGCCCATGTGGCACAACACGGCGTGTTTGTTGAGTGTCTCACACCTCGGCAGCGCTGGAGGCTGGCGAGATGCCACGTGACACTCCAAATGTTTCTTATAGCGCTTACTACCCCTCACATAGCGCTAAACGTGGGAGCAAGTGATGGCCATACTAGACCGAGGTGGAGGGGAAAGGTTCTGTGAGTGCGGGACTTTTGTTGGTACGTGTCTGGATGTGTGTGCAGTCTGTGCCTTCGCACCTGCTGTGGGTGGGTCGTGCAGACCTTGTGGCGGTGGCAGTGAGGCAGCTCCGTGGGTTACAGAGCCTAGGCCTACCCCCCCCCCCCCTCCCCCTCGGCAGCAGAGCCAGGGGGTGACAGCAGCAGAGCCAGTGGCGACAGCAGCAGAGCCGGTGGTGACCGCGTGTAAGCAGGTTGCATGAGCTTTACCATCGAGCACAGGTACAGCACAACAACAAGAACGGACACAACCCAGTGAGCGGTTGACAAATGTCGCCGGGTGAGTGAGAGACAGGAGGAAGGGAGAACCAGCTAAACTGGAAGAAGTGACAGAAGGAAGAGGGAGAAAGAAAAAGCCGGGGGGAGTGATGGTCATGCGGCAGGAGTATGGAGAGGCGGACGGGGAGTGTAAGGGGTGTGTGGGAAACTTAGGAGAGGGTCCTAATGGGTGTGGGGCAGGCAAAAACGAGGGAGAATGTAGCACTGAAGAGATGGGGTATAAGTGAATCAAAGCAAAATGGAGGGGGGCAGAGAGTCAAATAGTGAGTGGATGGAGTGCTGGGGAAGTAAAAGAAAGAATAAGAACTCAAGTAAAACCAGCGTAGTGTGCGCGCACTGCAAGGAATGTGAGGTATGCAGCTGGCACCCGGCCACGCTGCTGCTCGCTCCCGAGACCCCTAGGCCATGGGAGTCAATATTTAGAGAGACGGCGGGACATGCACCCGCCTTTGGGCAATTGCGCACTTTCAATTTTTTAAAGCCACACGCAAAGGCCAATAGAATTTGACAAGCAGACGCACAAGCTTTCAGAAAGCTTTCTGAATGTCTGCAGTGATTACAAAAGGCCCTCTCCTAGAGCAGCGCATTCGCGCTGCGCTAGGAGAGACCTAAAAAGAACCAGTGCCTTTTTGTGAAAATTTGCCACACGCATAATTTGAGTTTCTTGCAGCATCATAACATTCTTGAACGTATTGCTATTCCTAAACGGCAACACCACCACCAGCGGCCCATGCAGGTAAGAGAAGTGGGGCCGGGTGGAGTGTATTTCAAAAGACAACGGCGCGGGGAAATAATTTAGTTTTACCTCGTGGTCGTCTGTTGAAAACCCCTTCCCCCTCCAACCCAGCCCCACTGCTCTTACCTGCAAGGGCCATTGCTGAACACCACAATATATTTGAGAGCATGAGCCAAGAGTCATTTTAAGCGGCACAGAGCTAGGTCCATATTCAAATGGACATAACTGAAATTCATCTTATTACTGGAAGCCTTTTTCCAGGGCATATTAGTTAACCTTTTAAGTTCCTTGTCAATCTAACATTCATGCTACAGACTAGGAGTACAAATAAGAATCCACATTTTTATTTTTTTATTTTATTAAATTTGTTACTATAACAATGAAGATCTGCATAAGAATGCACAATTTTGACCTTACCTTCTCTGCAGCATTACCGTAGCTTATTAGGTCAAATTGTTCCCATTTGTGCTCCATGCCTTGTTGAGTTTATAGATGCTATGTTTTCTTTCCACCTCTACAACTTAGAGGTTGTTACATGCATGCAGTGTCCCTAGGTCTGCCTTACTCCAGTCTTGTCATCGTTCGGTAATGGCCCCTTCTCCTCATAACAAGTTATTACCCTTTAAGAATATGAATGCCTCACGTGCACACTAACCACCCCCCCCCCCCCCCTGCTCCTCTACAGGATGCATGAAGGTGTCTTTCAACCTCCCCAAAGAACTTGTGGTTAGAACAAGTTATAATTTTTACATCCCATCATGTTCCCATGTGCTTGAACCACCTCAAAGTGAAGAAAGTTACAAGAGGATAAAACCACCTCTTGTTGGTGACCTTTCACACTTCAGTTTAGGTACTGCTACAAAGGTTTTCCACACTTAAAGTGCATTTCTTCCCACTTGATTGGATCTGATGCTAAGCAGCCTTCGGTTGACCACTCTAGTGAGTAGGCCTTACATTTTTTACACATCATTTGGGGTGATCTCATTGTAAAATACCTCCCATTACCCTGCTTACAAGCACACTTTACCTACTATTTCCTGTATGTTACATATAAATGGACTCATGAGAACTTCAGAGAACTGATACCCCACGCATGCTAATCACAACCTCCTTTACCCCAGTATGTTGAATCTGGTTCATTTCTCTAGTTTTACCTCAACTGTAAGCTCCCCGCCTCAGATGTTAAAGTGGCATTTGTGACTACATGTCTATACACTATCCTTATCAGATGGAAGAGAACCGATTTGTCATAATATAATTCCCATGAGTGGAGACTGCCTGAAAAGTGCTTTAAAAGTTCTAAGTAAGCCTAACAACGGCCACAATAAAATATGAGCTAATGATCAGTCCTGTTCGTTTATAATCGTCATTGCGAGTGGCCTGGAGAATGGTGCAATAATTACTGCAACTGATAAAACCAAGCACCAAAGGGGGTGGAATTTATTGGGTGCTATAAAGAGCTCTACCTCCAAATTACCCCCATCCACAATAAATGGCAGTAACATGCAGCCGATGTAAATGAACAGTGTTATAAGTGGTATTGCCAAACATATTGAAATCCCTGCAAAGACATAGAACACGGGCTTAATTGCTTGATGGGGATAGTATTAACGGTTTCCCTCGAACCTTTAGGGTCCGTTGCGACAAGTAGAGACTGCCATGACATCGGCCCTCCTTCACAAAGCTATTTGTAATGGAAAGTTTTATTTGCATATGCAAATCGATTATGAGCACAAACCAATTTACGACTAAATAAAAAAAACTGGGTTCATACCTGTGAATAAACCTACTCTAATGAAGGTATCTGTGCGTATAAACAGACTTCCGTGGGGGGAGAGTAGACACTCATAGGCCAAAAGACCCTGGAACTTTGTGAATAGCCACTAACTTACACACTTATGCACTTGTGTGTATTCTCAAAAACCTTTGACCCCTTCCTGCCCTGGAAGGGGGTCAGAGATATTTTCGTGGCAAGAGCAGGAGTAAATTCCTTTCCAGGAACAACACTTGACCAAATCATCATAGAAAGATACAACAATAATGATCATCATCAATACACACTTTCAATACCCTATCACAAAAAGATTTCCTAGATATTATCATTGCAGCCATACCATCAGGATCACCTTCAGACCCACCACCCTCAAAAATCTTTTAAAGACATCCTTCACTCAACCTGTGCAGGGGAGGAAGCCAGATGTCTACTCATCAAGTCCCTGGAACTAGGTTCATTCCCACCAGAGCTGAAAACCTCCTACAATAGACCTTGCATCAAAAAGAAAAGCCTCGACCCATGTAACCCAGCATACTACAGGCCCATATCTTATGGGCCATTCTTAGGAAAACCTTTGAGCAAGCAGTGTTTACTCAACTCTAACTTTACAGAACATAATGATTTGATGTCAGACCAACAGTCTGGCTTCCGACCAGGCAGAGGCACCGAGTCAGCCATCCTATCCATCTGGGATGATCTAAAACTCACAATGGACAAGAACGGAGTGGCTTCTTTGTTGCATCTTGAGTTACCAGCTGCATTTGACACGGTCTGCCATTAAACGCTAATACAAAGATTCCTCTATCTCGAAGTCCATGAAAATGCTCTAAAATGGATTGCTTCTTATCTCACAGGCAGACAAAGTGTAGTCTACCACCTTTCACATAACCTCTTCATCCACAACATTGTCGCTTTCCTCAGGGGTCCATCATAGCCCCTCTATTGTAATCAGTTTTGAAAAGAGGTTGAACATAATTCAACTTTACCTGTTACAATGCAGATGACACCACCCTAATCATTTAATTGATGCAATACAAACAAAACAGCACTCTGCTCTCCAGGCTTGCACCACTTATATAATACCACCTTATCATAAGACTTCCGTAGTAGGCACTGCTTTCTCAGTAAAAGCCACCAAGGTCTGGAACAAGATCCAGACCGCATTAGAAGCACCCAGGAGCATACTCACTTCAGAAGACAGTTGAAAACATGGCTATTCCTTAGATAACAGCACCAACCCACATACTGGCAACAGAGCCCAGAAAGATTGTTGCACCCTCAAGTGCAATCCTCAGCTTACAACCCACAGATTAGAAACAACCCAACCACCAAACTGCTTTGATATGCAGGTAAGCTATGAAGGTCTGACCTATGGGCTTGCTGTGACATTTTATAGTTATCTACTTAGTATTATTGTGGGCCATAGCTATTATATATCTAAGACCATAACATGCAGGGGTCAGCAGCAAATTGTAACTTATACCTCTTATATTCACTTTACATATATCTGCTATGAGGAATATCCATCTCCAGTACTGAACTGCCCAAAAAAGACATCACCAAATATACAAGCAGGTAATAACTGAAGAGATCTGTCACAACTGCTGGACAATTCAGAGAAATTTAATGTAGCCCACAACAGCACGCCCCAAATATCTATTCACCGACAGCTTCTTTACATCTCACAATGACACTCAGTTATGGGATGTTAATATCAATGGCCATCCCTACAGGTCTCTCCACTTCTCGCTGCCTACAACCATGCCAGCTCAGGACCACAACAATACACAAAATCAACTGGACAATCTGGCACCGTACCCAGCTAAGCAGACTGTATCAAAAGAAATACCATTAAGGGCCCTGCAGAGCTATTCAAAGCTGCCCACATACTGAACACCATAATACTATACGTCTGTTTCTCACACTTTATCATTCACTACGCAGATATGTGCTGTGTCCCATAAAGATATAACCACACCTCAGTGGTTCTCATGCACAATATCTATGTAAGCAAGCGCTTCAGAGTCCCACATAGAGGTAGTAAGCGTTAAATAAATGCTGCAATACAATACAATAGTAACAGATGGAGAACACCATGCTAAGATTTTTAGGGGGCTGGGGAGGGGAAATGGTTAAATGCTCCCCCTTCTCCCAGAGAGAGATAAAAAGACATGCTTCTGCAATTATTCTGTTTCTTTCACATGCAAGTTTTATCAATGAAAAGAAAAAAAAAAACACTTTTCCAAGATAACAAGCGGAAAGCAATGACAGATGTAGGTTTCTAGGCGTAATATGACACAATTAATGAATTTGATACAATTGTAAATCTGCACCCACTCGAGGTCTGAAATCTGGGGTGCAGATTTAAGACTATTTAGGAATGGGGTCTATTTCCTCTATATTTAAATGTTTCTCAACATCATGATGCCAAATTAAGTAAAACATGATAGGCCAGTGATGAGAACATTGCACATACGCCAAATGTGAAGTGAATGGAATCTCCCAACAGATAGGCACCCGGAATAATTTTTTTATACCTGCGAATGCATGACAAGTATACCGGTGAATCCAACAGGGTCAGACTGGCCTACAGGGTAATCAGGCAGTGTCTGAGAGGCTGGTCTGCCAGCGTGGGCAGGTTATTTGACTGTTTGTGGGCCTGTTTTATGGTCTGATTGGCCGTTTTTAGGTCTCGCCTAGCGTGGCAGCGCATACGTTGCTCGCTGGGCGAGCAAAATAGAGAGGAGATTTCAGAAGGGAACTTGAAGCCCCGCCCATCATTTATTGGGTCGCGTCGGCGTTTATGCTAAACGCTGGCTTCCCATTGAAAAGGGGGCTTTTTGGTCTCTGCCCTTTCTCAGTTTTGGACGGCCCACCCGGACTGGGTTGTCTACTTCACGGCTGTCGTGAAGCACTCCCTTATCTTTAGGGGGGGGGCCATTCGTTTCTAATTAGCATGGCTTTAGCGCGGCCTGCGAATTAGAAACAGATGATCCCCGCTAAAGATAAGAAAGTCTGCAGTACAGAGTTGTTCCAGATTGTAAACGTGGCTGTTTTAATATGTCGTAACATTCACATTATTAGCCTCGATGTCAATATATCCCAGTTCGTGCACGTTTCTGCCATAAGTGCCCATTTCACGTGTGCGTTCGGGGTGCATCTGGTTTCACAAACACACAATTCCCTTTTATCCCACAAGTGATGGGCGGGTCATGTCCCAGCTCTTTCGGCAGCTGCCTGTGTTGTGAGGTGTCCCGTCTGGGGGCTCCCAGCGTCAAGAGAGGTGGAAAGTAAACCTTGCCTCTCTTCAGGGAAGGAGTGAGTGACCCTTCATCCGAGGAGCTTTTACTGCTAGTGGTTACAGTATTACAACCCTCCCTCCCCTTTGTTTTCCTTCCACGAGTCACGGGGGCCGCGGACTCGGGTTGCACTTTCCCCCCTTGAACTGTTTGAACAACGCCCAGGACCCTTCGCTGCTTGGCCCAGATAATCCATCCATAAAAGGGGCAGGCCACATTCGTACCATTATCACTGAGAGCACACACACACACACACACACACACACACACACACACACACACACACACACACCCCCACAGAGATTAGGGTGGGGTTGTACACTGTTTATGTACACTGTTCAGTGTGTAGGTACACAGTTGAGAGTGTGTTTGCACACCGTGTAGAGTATGTGTGTCTGGGGTTGTACACTTTTCGCACTGTGTACAATATATTTAGAACTGGTACGAGGTTTAAAGAATGTGAACACCGTTTGGAAAGTGTGCTTGTGTGTGCGCACTTTTTGGAGCCCATGTAAACTGTTAAAGAGTATGGTTGGACGCTAGTGTGTGCGTGTACACTGTTCAGTGAGCGTATGCACAGCATTTACATTGTGTGCGCATAATGGTTAGTTGTGCATGTGCTTGCGTGTGTGCTGTTTATGGTTTGTAAACAATGTTTACAATGGCGACCGCGCTTAAAGCGGGTGTACACCTTTTAGAAAGGTTTGCGGTCCGCTTGCGAGTGTATGTGCGTGTGCACATGCCTGCTGGCTGTACAGGGTTTGTACTTACTGTTTAGAATGGGCACTGCATACAAAGCGAATTTACACTGTTTACAACGTAAGCTGGTCCGCGTGTGAGTGTATATGCACGCGGGTGCTGTGCAGGGTTTGTATTCACTGTTTAGAATAGGGACCACGTTTAAAGCGGGTGTACACCTTTTAGAAAGGTATGCGGGCTCACTTTTGAGTATGTGTGCGTGCAGGATATGCGTATGTACTCACGGTTTAGAAGGGGACCGCGTTTAAAGTGAATGTACTTCCTTTAGAAGGGGTGGGTGTGTGTTTTTTTGGACTCACTGTTTAGAATGGGGACCGTGTTTAAAGCGAGCATGCACCGTTTAGAAGGTAGCGGGTTCGTGTGTGTGCATGGTTGGTGCTGCATTCGCTTCCTAAGCTTCATAGGCCGGCGCTGTTAAACAACTATTAAGAAGGAGTCATGCTGGGTACGAAGTGCGCTGCCAAAGGCTCATATTTAGTGGACATTCCACCCACGCACCACAGCAGCTCCATGTGCTAATATGCATCCTCTGCGCACCCTCCGTGGGTGAAGGGCAGTGATCCAGGGGCAAACAAGACACAGCGCAGGTCAGTCGCTGCCGGTAGCTGTTTCAGTTCATTTTAAAAGCACAGGCAGGCATGGGGACCAGAAAGAGCGCCCACGTCCAGATGTCCACAGAGCTTAATGTGTGAGGGGAAAAAAGTGTAAGGGTGCAGAGTTGTCATACGAAGCCAGTCGTCGGCACTGCGGATGCTGTGATTTCCTAGTACCATACCAGATTCCACCTGAGGCCCCCTTTTTCCACCTCCACTTTGTGCCTTTACTTCACTCTTGTGGCCTGCTCTCTTATATTGCCTTTTTGTCTTTCTCCCCTTCGTTCTCTCCCTTTCTTCATTTGTCTCTCTTTTCTCAGGGTCAGTGTATAATGATGAAAGAATTAACTCTTGGTCCCCAGAAATGACTGCCGTTGGCCAGCACCTACAAGCACCTGCACAAATTAGGGGCTGCCAAATACTAGAGGCTGGAGGTTTGTGTGGTGTGTGTGGTAGGTTGCTGTTATTCTGGGCTGTGTTGATTAAAGGACGTTGTCATTTCTCTAAGAAACACTGCCCATAAATAGTCACCAAGCAAAAGGTGGATGACATCTTGTGTGATTACCCTCACGGGTAATGCGCCAGATTTAAATCCTCCTCAGTCACAATTACTCTGACGCGTTGTCTGATTTCTATTTCTCAAAGGTTAACGACATATCAAGCCTTTACCTCCAAAATCAACATCAGTAAAGCTTTCTTCGCTCCTACCATCCCAAGTAATACCTTTTCCAGCTTTAGGGCTCTTTCTATTGACCAAACCACAACCATCATTAAATCTATTAAATCGGGCTCGGCTTTGGACCCCTGTCCCCCTTCAGTTCTCTCTATGGTCATGGACACTATTGTTCCGGTCATTACACATGTCTAACACTATATTGACCTCCGGGAGCTACCCGGATTGCCTCAAAAATACGCTGGTTAAACCCCTGTTAAAGAAACCTAGTTTAGACAAGGAGGAGCTTAAGAACTATAGGCCCATAGCTAGTCTTCCTTTCCTAGCTAAAGTGGCAGAAAAAGCTATGAACCAGCAGCTCTCGGAGCACATAGAGAAACATCAGTTACTGGACGATACACAGTACGGCTTCCGTAAATACCATGGTACGGAAACCGCCCTTATCAAGGCAGCCGATGATATCAGAATCATCCGTGACCAGGGTGGGACAGCATTACTAGTACTGCTCGACCTCTCGGCAGCCTTCGACACGGTCGACCATAAGATCCTGGTGGACCGTGTCGGGAGGATGGGCATTCACCTTTCGGCGAGAGATCTGATCTCCTCATTCCTGGCCGATAGAACACAGGTGGTTACATATCAATCAGCCAAGATGTCACTTCCGTGTGGGGTTCCTCAAGGCTCATCCTTGAGTCCGACACTATTTAACATCTATGTGTCGGACCTTGCTGGCATAATCAAAGCATTCGGGATGAGCCTAACCTCATACGCAGATGACACGCAACTGGTGTTGGCCATCAAGGGTGAAGGGATGGAAGTAGCAGAGCGCTTCCAAAATGCTATGAGTACGATCGGAGAGTGGATGGCAGGTAACTGCCTTAAGCTTAAATCCCTTTCTCCAACTTGGCCCGCCCCTTGGTGGCCCCCAGCCTTCGGCACCCCACCCAGCCCGTCTCCCAAGGTCAGGAATTTGGGTGTCATTTTTGATGACCATCTTAACTTTATGGCACATGCAAATAAAGTAGCAGCTACAGCCCACTACAAACTGAAAATGATAAGGAAGATTCTCCCATTCCTCCCAGATTCTGCTGCCAAAACTCTGGTCAGCTCCTTGGTTCTCTCATCCCTGGATTACTGTAATGCACTATTCTTAAATGCTCAAACTAGAGTTACAAAAAAACTACAGACAATACAGAATGCGGCAGCACGTATTCTGTCTAGAACACCCAAGTTTGCACCCATTTCTAACACCATCAGGACATATCATTGGCTGACGATTAATAACAGGATCAAGTTCAAATCCCTTTGTATAGTCTATAAGGTACTCCACGATCAAGGTCCTCGCCCTCTTAAGGACCAGCTTATATTCTATCGACCGACCAGACAACTCAGATCTACGACTCTCAACCAACTAGTACAGCTTCGTAGTTGGTCGTGTGGAGAATATGAGGCAGGAGTCTGAATACGTGCGATTTTACTTGGGCAAGTTTTCACCTACTTTTCCTTATTGCATCGAGTTTCAATGGGATTAATGTAATTTTGCAGCCACTTTTGCACACACTGACTCGTGCAAAAATGAGAACATTTTACAATCGGGCAAGTACACAAGCAACACCTTCACCGACAGAACAGTGCGATAGGTTTGGGGCAAACATTGATGTAAATATACACAGTAGCCAATGCAATCCCATGTAATCAGGCCATGGTGGCAGGCGGTTAAAGACATTGTCATTTAAAACGCCATTACTTGATTAATGCTTCATGAAGGGGAAAAAAAAAAAAAACATTTCCAATGCCAATAGCTCAAAACAATGTCATTGCGAGACCCATTTCATTGTAAATGATTGTTTTAATATCAGGAAACTAACAGTAAACAAACAATGAGTGCAGCAAGCTCAAATCCGTGCAACCTTCCATACCTTGCAATAAACTTATACAGCGTGTCTTTACACTTTCAAACTGACCCAATCTGCAGACAAGGGCCACTTTTTTAGCTTTTTAATTTAATAATGGGGGCCACTTTTACTTTGGTGCCCGGGCTTATTTTCTGTCCCAGTCCGACCCTGGAATCCAATGTATGTACTGTGCAAAAATGGAGGTGGCTCAAATGAGCACAAAAGCAATACATGCAGAGGACATAAAAGCAAGCAATCAATTGGGCATAGGGGGGGGGGGGGGGGGGGGGAGAAAGTAATTTGATTACCACATCACCCAACACCCTACGCAGACCAACCAAATGTATAGCACATGCAGCAGTTTTTACTAGAAGCATGCATGAACATCGTGGGAGCCATACAAGTAAACACAATCTGCGTAAAACAGGGTGAGCATGCATCTAACAAGTCAAAATAATGCCGGAGGCAAGCCCATAGAAGTTTAACAAACAAGTTATGCCATAAGCACAAACGAAATAAATGAAATCTAGATAATCACAGCTGCGCCATTAGGTTGGTGGAAGCTAGTACTTTTTAACGGGAAAGATTGCATTAATGCTTAGGGGTCACTTTGTATAAGAGACCAATACAATGGTCTTCATATTAGTAACTGCAGAAGGAGCAATAACCAACAATATTTCATGCGTATGTGCATGGGTCCCGTGGCATCTGGCATCACGTACCTGAGACACAGCGAGTGCAGAGTTGGGGAGACAGTCGACTATCAGACACCGCAATGGAGTACAAACTATGTCAACGACAGTACAAAACATGGACAATACAGGGTACAGAACTGACTTTTAGGTGCACAACCCAGTTTTACAGCAATAGTCATCGGTATAGCAGGTACCATCCGCATTACCTGTTAGATGAAAGAGCAAGTATTTGAGATATAAAGCATGTATTACCAACCACCTATGCTAACAGAACACTCTGAATCTCAGTGACATGCCTCCAATAACCTCATCCCCCTCCATGTAACAGGCAGACAACTTAACACATCAACCAAAGCCAAGTACTATCAGGGGCAGGCAATCCATTCTGCTACTCTTGCCTAACCTAGGTTGGCTGCAGGTCAGGGGGCTGCTTTCAGAAAAGGATGGTCTGCCCTTTGGCAACAAAACCCAATTGCACAATTCTATATGGGGCTCCTGCAGTGTGGGGATCATTTTGAATAAGTTTGCCACGGTTGAATTTTGGTTCAGTATGGCCCTGGGTACCATGCCAAAACCATCAATGAAGCTGCCAACAGAAGCAGATGATTCTTTGCATCAGCCTCCTTTCTGGCCCTCCTAGCCCAGGCTCCATAGAAGACTCCAATAACACCAACTACTTCTTCACTGAAAAAAACACAAATGTTTGGCTGCACATTCACAATACCAAGCCTACTTGACCCCTCTTATCCCATCTTTCAGTGTACCATGCTGCAATGGTTGTCATTCAAAACACTTTATCTTGCATATATTTATGAGTTAAACTCTTCAAAGCCACCTCCCCCGAAAATGTTTTACCGTTGTCCTTCATCAGAGCCCTCTCCTCGCCATAGAAGTTTTGTCAACCTTACTCACCATCAACACCACCCTCAGTCAAAGGATTTTCGCAGATGCTTTCAAGACAGGCCAACTCCTCCCTAACCTGAGGGCACCCAAATTAGACCTTGAGGACCTCGACATCTAGTAGCCCATCACTCACATATCCTTCATCAGCAAGAACAATAAAGCCATCTACTTTCAACACCATTGGCCATCCCACCCTTATCTGAAACTCGGAAATGGATTTACTGGAGGCATCCTTCACTGGTGCTCCTCCATCCCATTCAATTGGTATTAATGTGTTCACTAGGCCACTTTGATGTCACAGAAGCTCCTTTTCACTTGGGCAATATGGAAAGGTACCGTCTTGTACCCCTAACCTCCTCCATCATCCTCAATGTAGCACCTTAAGAGACTCCACTCACTAATAACAGCATCCACATTCAACAATACACTGAGCCACATAAAGTCTCCTCTGACCCAGAAATCCAACACCTCAAGACCTGCATGCACTTTATTCAGACCTGGATGTCCAGCAATACCTGAATCTCAGCCTCACCAAAACAGATTCTGTTATTTGCCAAGAATAGCAAGCAAGGAGGAGTTCAAACATGGCTCTTCACATGATTCTGGATAGGTCTCAATCCAATCCTCTTCCCAGGAATTAACTTCAACACTGCTGTTCAAGCCCTGTACTTACATCTGGATGACAGCAAAGCTTTGCACAAAGCCTCCCAAACTCAACACTGGCAATCTAATAGAGCACTGTACATGTTGTATTGCACATCATCCAGAGCCTGAAGAAATAGGACATCATGTGCACCCTGATGGAACGCCACTTTCTCCCGCCTCCAGCCCACATAGTCTTCAAAACCAACTGCTTTAACTATAAAAGTTTGCAAGTACCGCGCAGTGCAGTGCTTCGATGTGCCCTATTAATGTCAAAGCTTCCACAGGTTATAGAAATACACCTTTTTGAAGAGACTTTATCATTTTACCTGTTTGTTGTATGATTTACATAGCAAATATATTCAGGGTTCGGCTCGTGCACGAGCTCTAAGATCCAAGCTAGACCTTTGGCTCGCTCTCCCTGTTGATTGATTGGCTCGCCCACCTCCATTTCATTCACAAACTGACACTCCCTACTCCTTTATCTCACTCTGCAGATTCTTTTTCATGCCCATTTTCTCCCGTAGTCGCTAGTTTTCCAAATCCCTTCATAAGGTTTTTTTCTCTTGCTTTGGGTGAAAGTCTGATTAGAAAACTCAAGTGACAGTCCCCAAAGATGAGCGCTCCACCTGCAAATGTTGGCTCAAGTTAAGCACCGACTGTATCCCTCACAAAATCTAGGGAGATAGCACACACTGGAAAACTGGGTTACTATGAAAATGTTTTCACATAAGGTTCGTTCGCCCTGAAGGACTTTGCATAGGCCCATCCAGCAAGCTATACATGAACACAAGAGGGGAGGCAGCGCAGGAAGAGGGACTCAAAGAAATATTAGCCTTTAATAGAATATTCTAAAGTATTACAGGAAGCTACTTATTGGCACAATGAAATGATTCAGTGCCCTTATAAGCAACACAATGAGATCACAGCCATCAAAATAATATTTGACCCATTTCAGACTTGAAAGCCGAAATAGTTGCAGCAGAAAATAATTTTTTTGTTCCACCGGTATAAAGCTTTGTAGAATGTACCTATGTAGGGCTGCTTTCTTTGTTGCTAGCATACACCTCATAAACATTACTTCAATAATGCAGGCAGAGGCCTATGAAGTTTGTACAGTGATTTGCAGAGGCGAGTTGAACGAGAGGACACTGTTCCTGGAAGCAGTAACATTTCTGGCAGAAACCTAGATTCTACAACTCACTACAAACCTAGAGCAGCACCGCCTGTAAAGAATATTCCTTATAAAGCAGCCGCTTCAGCTAGAGTGACAGGTGAGCAGTTTACAGGAGACGTTTAATGTTTTTGGTAGGCCAAGTATCATTGACGGCAACATTAAAAGGAAACCCCAAAGTAACGCTCAGCCCCATCCTCCCATGGCCCACTGATGCGATGCCCGAGGTCCGCCAGGCGAGAATGAGAACGCATCATTCATGAATGCCAGGTGGCTAGGCTGTCCAGACAAGGATCAGTCCACCGACTCTTAAGCTCAACCACAAAGCTATTGCTCAGAATGAGAGGGGCCATTAAACTGCCCCTACCTAGAGACACCTTTGTAGAGGTCACCCAGTGAATTGGACCATGGGCTGGCTGATGGGCCAAATATGAAAATGGTGGCAATCTCCAAGAGGAGGGAGCAGCCTTGAGACAAAAATACAGCCTCTCCTGCTCACTTCAGAAGAATGGCATAGCACAGACTGTGGTGATGCACTGTCTATGCAGGGATGCAAATTGATATTCCTGTTCTGTCCTTCATATGCACTGGCATTCCAAACCAGGTGCCCCGATGGCACAAAGAGCATAAGCGTCTTTTTTTGCAAAGATAGGCTTTAGTACAATAGTGGATTGTTGATCAAATCAAAGTTGCAGGTCTCAGTGGTTTTGTTTTTGCTCTTTTATGTTTTGTCTGTATGACAGATGTCCCTGTGAGTATTCGTGCAAAGAAAAATGTGATGTCACCCAATGCTGAAGCGCCTGTGACACCATCAATCCAATGAGGTGAACAGGACTGTCGGGCGTCACTGAAAAAATGGTGCGGGACCAGTGTTGAGTAGACTACAGTAGCAACCTGAAAGGAAACACCTGTTTTTAAAGTCACTCATAAATTCTCCAGTCACAAGGAAGCAAATATTATTTCACGGTGAAGGAGTTTACATCACCAATAACTGGTGAAGGAAGCATATTTTATGGGAAGGCCACGCGTTCAAAGTAAACTTAAAGCCAGTTAGTAAGGCTTTAATTTGAACCATTAATAACAACAAGTGCTAACCTTATCAAGATTGTGCGTGGATTGAGTAACCAAGAAGTATAAATAAAGGCTTTCTCCAGCAGACACTGACCTGTATGGTCAGGTCACTGTTTAAAAGTTAGTACATAAAAGAAGATTTTATACCGAAGAAACTGTGTGGACATTTGTTGAATTAATATACTGCGCATCTAATATTTTACCACTGATATTTGAGACATGTACCCACACACAAACCCACTTTTTGTGATTTACTGTAGAACGATCTGTTCAGAGGTTTTCGAAATTTGCATTTAAAGAGGTGCTGAGAATGGCCATGAAGGAGTTAATAAATAAATAGGTCTGGATCGGTGGTGTCCAGTTATGCTCTGACAGGCCACTGTAAAGGGGACGAGTCGTTCCAGATTGGCTCTCCACAGCCTGAACAATATGTTGTGCCAGCCATTACAGGACATGGACTCTGCATCCGGAAAATGAATTAAAACATATTTAAGGGGGCAGATCAGCAAACCTTGACACCAAGGGGCAATGGATTGGCTAGCCACAACATGACTAACAAGGGCTCAGGACATGTTTCCATGCAATGTTTAACGGTGACAAAGGAGCACATATAAAGGATGAAAGCAGATTAGTCACAATATAAATCGTTTGTTGGTCGTACAATACTAAACATTTCCCACAATCATTTCAGTAAAACATTGACATGCAGAGTGAAACGTCATTCCAACACCAGCAGCGGCCTGTCTGTTCATTCCCTAGTGATCAACTTTAGTTTCACATTAGACGTTTGTGGTAAAACTGGAGTGCTAACTTTCTGAATTCATGACAAACGTAGGTCACACCAGAATCAAAGCCATAATACGGAAAGCATTTCATACAGAGGAAAATGCCATAAATGAAGACATTTGGTGTTACTTGTTGTCAAAGAAAGCATGGTTAGAGGTCTCAATTATCTTTCTCGTCCATTTTCGTAAAGCATTCTGACATGCAGTCAAACATGTACTTTAAACACCAGTAGCAGTCTGTCAATTAACTCCTTTATAATCAACTGCAGTGTCACCACAGAGTTCAGCTCTAATTAACAACTAGAGCGCTAATGTTTTGTATTCAAGACAAAAGAGAGGCACTCCTGAATGCCTTTTTAGGTCGAGCCTAGAGCAGCGCATGCGCTGCTTGCTCGACTTTTAGTAAAGGGGTAAAGTGCTTGAGTGCATGTGCGCGCGCTTTGCGTGCCTCTCCACGCTTTAATTCCCTCCCCCACCACAGATCTCGTCACTCTGCTGGCCTCATTAAGTGCATCGTGATCGCAAGCACTTTTGCACACAACTCCCGGGCTTCTCTTGCGTTTCTTCCCCACTGTTCTTGCTTTAATTCCGGCTACTGCGTCAGCTCTTGTTTTCTCTTACCTACCATTCCCCGTACTTCTCTTCACCTACTGCTTTTCCCTCTCACCTTGCGTCTTTCACTGCTGGTTTCTCTCGTCCTATACTGTTGCTCTTCCCCGCTATTACCTTACTAAGGTAATAGGTGCCTCTCAGTCTTGCTCGCCCCTCCACCACCACAGAACACGTCTCACAGCCGTCACTTTTGCGCGCACCACTCACGTGTTTTTTTTTTTTTTATTACCCACTCCCTGGCTTGTTTAAACTTCTGTGCAGACTAATGCAAAGTTGCCTCCGGTTTCGCATCCTCTTATCGACAATCATAGTTTGAAAGTGTGGCGATTGCTTTTTGAGTGTTTGCTTGAAGGAATAATCTTCCCACCACCTATGCAGTAAGCTTAGGAGGGTCTCCTAAATCCTCCCTCGGCGGTGTGCGGGCTGAACTTCTGAAGGTGTAAACATTGATGGAATTTCATTTATGAAGGTGAAGGGAATGGAAATGCTGGACCCATAGACTCTCTCCTGGCTGTGCTGGCCGAATCAATTAGAGGCAGATGGAAGGGGTCGTATGTGTTTAGTTTTAAATGATAAAATTAAAAACAAGCCTTTGACGGCCAGCTTGTCTTAGTTTAAAAGCAATGCAGCCTCCCTCATTAGCTAATGTTTTTTGCTGATGCCGTTTGCGCATTGGCAAAAACAAAAATGCTTGCTCTGATGTTGAAATGCATCGGCAAAGAAAAATAAAAAAAAACGCAGTGATGTGTATACATTCACATGCGTCAGCAAGCATGCATGCAGTTATGGCACGAGGCAACCACCATTTTGTTTATTTAAACTGCTGCTCAAAGATAACTGGTGTTTATCTTGTTTTTCTCTTCCGGTCAGTTACTTCTTTTACACTATTTATTCAACTTGCTGTATGGATCAGAAATAAGCTATCTAGTCTAGAACCAAATGCCAAGCATAGTTTTATTCTTTTTTTTGCTTGCAGATAACACCGATTTTCTTTTCTACAAAAGAAGACTGTCTATGCTGCAGTAAACTAGCCACCGAGGGTAAGTATACACCCTGAAAACCAATTGACAGCCACCTTTAGGATCTTGGTTACAAAAAACACACCTACGCCACATTTTATCATGTGAGAAAATGTGCACCTTTTGATCTTGCGTGTGCCAAAAACATTCAGCAAGGCATGTACCTGACGGCTGAGGCACGGGTGTTATCAAAACAGTTCGAGGAGAGTTAGGCCACAACCAGGACATGTTTCCAGGCCCCGACTACTGCAGTGAAGAAGTCATGTAGCCTTTATAACCTAGTTTGACTGGCCGACCTAGTCTGATGCCAGCTGCCCCCCTTTTTTCACCTTTCCTTCTCTAGACCCTTAAACCCCAGAACGCCTCTGCTGCTGTTCATGAAGGTCTTTCAACTTCCTGCTGAAAGCCCCCACTGAAAGATGGATCTGCCTGATAAGGTGATATTTATTTTAGCTAGCCGTGTCAGACTCCCCATTTCCTTGCCCCTCCCTTCCAGGCCTTTCAATCAGTGTCCCTGATCAGCACCTTCCTGGCATTGCGCCTTTCCAGGGTTTATTCAAGGCTGCTGTTAAGGGAGCTGCTGGTGATAAGGCATAGGTAGGGGATAACTCCACCACGCAAGTCACCTCTGAAGCCAGGCCCAAATCCTAGCAAGAATCTGATACCCATTGGTGTGGACATTTAATTCACTGCCCTTGCACACAGCCGCACTATCGATTTTCTGCTCCTTGCTGCGGAGGAGGGCAATGTTGTGTTTCAGGGGGGCTATGTTGTATTTCAGGCTTGTATAGTTCTGGGCATGGCTGGAGTTTGCAACAGCACTCAAGTTCTTGATCATGCTACCAGTTGGACTATATGGCTGGAAGTTTGCTAGGCTATAAAAAGTTTGCCCCACATTTACTATACTTTGCGTGGGTGCTCACACGTCCTACATACCCAGGCATTGAAAATTATAAGTATATGATGCTGTCTTTTGCATCACGCCAGTGTCTGTTCAAATCTTTGGAAAATGTGGGGCAAAATGTATCCCAGGGGATATTGGGATCAGCTAATACAACTGGCATTGATCAACTAATATTTTTATTTTTGGATGGCTTATTTGTATGGTTTTGTCCCTTTGAGACAGCAATGCATCAGGGCCTGCTTTCTGATCTTCTCAAATTATTTGAAGGTATATAAATCATGTGCAGTGGTTTCAACATGCCATTTAAGTGAACAAGTGTCAGTTTCAAGTATGGTATGGGTCTTTATATAGCGCTTGCTACTTCTGAGGAGGCGCTGAAGTGCTTTGCAGACCGTTACCACGCTACTCTGTTGGGTCCAAGTGTCTGTGATTAGTTTGTGCCGCGTGATTACAGTTTGTCAAGCAGTTTATCCTGAGGCCGCCGTGCAGTTTTGCAGCTTTATCCCACTCCATTATGCAATTCCTTATGTAAGCCGATTATATATTGCGTGGCTTCTGCAGTTGTCATGCAGTTTGCTACCTAGGGGTCCTATTATCAAGTGTCTTGTGCCTGTCACCAAGTCTGCACAATGGATTCAGTATAATCATCCCTCGGGGCCAGCACAGCATCCCTCGGGGCCAGCACAGCATCCCTCGGGGCCAGCACAGCATCCCTCGGGGCCAGCACAGCATCCCTCGGGGCCAGCACAGCATCCCTCGGGGCCAGCACAGCATCCCTCGGGGCCAGCACAGCATCCCTCGGGGCCAGCACAGCATCCCTCGGTGCTTCTTACACTTTAATTGCAACTTCTCAGCATGCGGCACAGCAGCCACATTTCTCTACAGAACAGCTAAAAAACATTGGCAACGTCAATAGCTCTACCTAAAAAAATTTAAGGCCCCCCAAAGCATAGCCAATAGGTCTCGCCTTTGGAACATTAAAAGTGTTTGGTTATCCAGCACAATATCCTTCATTAAACATCAAGTGTTGCATGGCTAATCACTTATAAGGTCACAAAAGCGAGACCTATTGGCTATGCCAATGCTTGTTTTGGAATAGCTGTTGCATTCAAAGCCTTTCCTGAAGAGCAGGCTGAAGTCAATGGGCATAAAGATGATATGCAAGCCTGAAACTAATGAGTTAAAAATGAGAGGGGAGGTGTGAGCCTTAAGTAATTTGAGGCATAATATATTTTCAAAGTGGTTAAAAATAGGTAAAGCAAGAGATGTTTGCTTAAGTACAACATTCCCTTCCCACATCTGTTTACTCGACCTACCCATTTTCTCAGTCGCCCAACTGCTTCCCAATTTTAAAATAGTAATATTTCGGTAGAGAAGTTAAAATTATGCTAAAGTTCTGTATGCTAATAAATTACATTTTTTTTAAAAACTACAATTCACTGAAAAAGCAAGCCAAAGCTTAAAGTGAGGTTTATAGTTGGGTATTAAAATTGGGTAAAAAGTAAAAACTACATTTAAAAAAACAAAAACCTCTGACGTTTGCCAGGGATAGTTCACTGAGCTACCTAGAACTTGCACCCATGCCATGCACTTCTTATAACCTTGCATCTTTCCTCACTTGTGACATGTTAAATGGTGTAATTTGAGATGTCATTAGCCATGTCATCAATGCTGCAACTTAACAGGTCACGAGTGATGTAATAAGTGAGGTCATAAGCAAAGCATTCTGCGAGTGCAGGTTATAGCTAGCTCAGTAAGCCCCACCTGGTGAACTTCAGTTTTTCTTTTGTTTTTAAATGTTCGTTTTTACCTTATTTCAATACCTAACCATGTCACTTTACATAGCCATCAGTGTATGAAAAACAGAATAAAGGCTGCTAATGTGAAAACAGGGATGGAGGCTGTGGACCATTTCCTCGAATATGTCTCTTTAAATCGAAGTTGCAGTAAAACTGACTGTACAGAAAAGGGCACCCATTAATCACCCAAACTATCACACTGCATCGGTTTGTCGCTAATTTCTTTGTGACTGCCATCTATGGTTGGAGACTGAGTGTAGTTCAATACCAGTATACTTTGTTCCACCACCCCAAGCTACCCTTTGACCTCCCTCACGCGAGGGCCACGAGCTGATGAGCCACGCTCGCGCTCCCCTCTGTGACCTCTGGTTCCAATGCACAAGTCTCCTGTGTTCCCTGCAGATGCAGCCTCGCAGGAGATGCCCCAAGCGAAGGGGCACTCTCTGTGCCACTGCGACAAAGGCTGTTCTTACCAGCCCTTCAGATCTGGGAAAATAGCTCATCAGTCAGACGGACATCCATGACCTGGCTAGATGTGGTCATTGGGCGCAGCTGCTACATACTGCAGCTTTTGTAAACCCACAGATGCGTTTTAGTAAAATATTAGTTAAAAAACGTTACTTTAGGGTATTCTTGAACTGGAAGACACGTGTTAAGAAAATGATTATGCAAAACTAAGAGTCGTATATTAATTAAACGGCCAATATTTCATCCTGGTTTCGTGGACCACTCATTAATGGTTTAGTTTTTTTTCTTCTACCGGCCCCTTCTTTTCAGCAAACTAATCTGAACTAGTTGGAAACAAACATTTAGTTTGAAGGCTCAGTCAGTATGGCCCAATTTTTCGTTTTAGAAGGGATCTCTTTACATTTTTAAATGTGCTTTTGCAACATATTAAGTGTTGCTTTAACTATTAACATGTTTATATGAGACATTCTTTCCTAGAGAGACCACAGGCCGCTGTGGGGTGACTGAGTCGGTAAAATCGGACAAATAGTGTCATTCCAAGCATTTCACATCAGCCCGCTACAGAAACAAGGGCTCTTTCATAAAACTTCTAGGAAGAATATTTCTAGATCATTTCAGTATGAATTAGACATCACTGATGTACAGACAGACACGTGTTCAATATGGAAGACATTTTACAAGGTAGTGAAGTAAATACAGCTATAGCAATAATGCCCCATAAAAAATAAATTAAAAAAAACTAGTTTTGCCCTTGCGAGTGTGCTGAATTCATGTCCTCAAAAGGCATGCAGCTGAGTGAGCCTGCCTAGCGGACATTCTCTGGGACAATCAGTGAGCATGACCAGGCAGTAAGTGCATTCTCTTTTGTCTGTCCCACAACTGACTTTTGAGGTGGGAGAATGTGCTCTTCAGGCCCTTGAAACAATTTACCAGACCAACAAATCATGCTACCTGGAACATGCCAATCACCTGTTAAGATAACTTGCTTTTAGTTTTGAAGCAAACCGTGTTTTGGTTAACTACACCGCAGCCACTAAGTGTCCATGAGACCATGAAGTAAACCAAGTCAGAAAGTTTTTACTTCTTTGTGAAGATATTTAACTCCTACTACTTGTTTATCAATTATTGCCTTTCATTTTTAGGTCTGGCATAAGCCAAGACATTTTCATTTTACCCAAATTATATATACTCAATAATATGAGGGTTTCACTCAGCCCTTTTCACCCACTGGTCTGTTGTGTCATTCACATTTTTCTCTCGTCCCACTACAGCATACAGCATGGGGGTCAGCCCACTTCAGCCACTGACTAACTGCACTATGAGCGTTGGCTTTCTCCTCTTTCACATAGAACACATCCATACACAAAGTGGTTACCTAAATGCTAGAGGCTACTACAGAAACTTGTACCTTTCAAGACCAAAAAAGACTTTAGCTTTTAGAATTTTTCGCAACAGCTTTGTAAATCAAATTTTGCAAACAATAACAAAACAAGCAATGTCAAAGCAAAAGGCTCACAGCCAATACCAGACCTATTGGCTTTGCCAATGCTTGTTTTATCTTGAGTGCACTTTCGAAAGAAAGAAGGTTGATCTCCAACTGGGGAACAGCCACACACATAGGAAAATGGTTGATTCTTGTGAGACGAACAGGATGTGCAGGGAGGTAGAGAAATGCGTCTGAGTATGGAGGAAAAGTACATTTAGTTAAAAGGCTGTGACCTATGGTTCGCTGCCAAAGGAAGCAGGCAAAGACCATGTAGAGATTTACAAGGACCTCCCAGGCAGTTGGCCCTTGATATTATTCTATAACGTACACTGGATTTCAAATGGAGAGCCATAGTTTGAAATACACTTGAAATCAAAATTACAAACAAAAGCATCTGCTAAAGGGAATTTGAACTTATAACAGAGTTTTGTAGAGCGCATAGATATTGCAAAAGCTAATGGGGGAGGTGGGCTTATGTTAGTAAGTCGCCTGCCACTGTATTGATTTACTACTAAAGCACCTCCATTACATCATGTCCTTACATCGCAACACCAACCCCACTTTTTTCCCTTAGTTCAAGTTACTCTTTCCATATTTTTAATAAAATAAAACTTTCCCTTAAAACTAATTTATTTAAACTTGCTTTGGACTATCTAATCACAAACGAGGTAGTGGAAAATGGTTACCAATCCGTGGGAACAGAAGGTAACCTCAAAGCATTTCTTTAAAAATCATTGTTAAAGACAACTGTACTGACTTTCATAGTCTAACACATGGAAGCAACATTTGTGAACAACTGTATTTGTGTTCGCTCATTAAAGCAAAACCTATTGGGTTTTGAAAAGCTTTCATTTCTTTCAAGAAAATGGGAGGAAGAACAATGGATCAGGGACAAAGTAAAAAAAAAATGGGAACATTCATATGGACAAAAACAATGGGGACAAACACATGAAAAACCAATATAAAGACATAGAAGGGAAAAATGTAAGAGGAAAACCAGGCAAACACACGCATGTGCCCAACTAAAATATTAGAGAAGCCAGCTGCAGTGAAAAAAGCAAAACAAAAGATTGTTTTCTGTATACCAAGCTTGTATGTTATAAACACTTTAATGTATGATCACTCAGTATACTTTTCCGATGTAAAATAATCCTTCATGCATTACAATGCAAGCACTCCATAGCAGGCACAGTGATACACCAAACCAAACGGAAGTCGCATGAAGTTAGAGGAAAATACTCCTCTTGGAAATGGAAAGGCAACTAATCTAGTTTAAAGAAAAGTTAACAGATTAAAAAAAAGCAGAACTGTCACGCTAGACTTAAAAAATGATCACGTGAAGATAATTGGTCATGGAACATAGAGTAAACTTGAATGGAAAAATATTTTGAATGAAAGAAATCGCTTTATCTGACTAAACAGATATTAGAAAACAAATTGACGAAGACAGCCAGATGTTAATTTAAGCTTTACACTTTTTTGCTTAGGAAATAAAAAAAAAAAAAAAAAAGTACCAGAAACATACTGAATGACATAATTATGTTTGACAACTCAGAGTTGAAATATGTGCACAACATTGATCCCCACCCCATTGCACTTTAGGGGAAAGCATATTAAAATAAATAGTGACACTTCCTTAACACAAGCTCTGTCCTAGAAAAAACACTAGTGTCACACATGAAAACCATTTTTCATACCCTTATATTTTCTAAATAACAGGGCCAATTCACAGAGTCCTTTATGGACACGTGAAGTACTAGTTCAGGTACTCAAAGACCTTTGTAAATAGGCCCTTGCTATGTAATCTGGATAATGTGCGATTTTGCTATTAAGTAATTTGCGATCTCTCTCCTCCTGTACGGTATTCAGCATAACACTAATAATTATAAATATGTAGGACACTATCCATTGAGGATCACCGACAAGCATAACTGGAATAGGATCTTGCAAGTTAAAGCCAGAAAATAAATATTAGTTTCATGACAGGATGTACTTCTGAGACAGTATATGTAAAGACAATAGTCAAGGTGTCTCTTTCGAGAAAGTTTAAATACGTGGACAGGACAGTACTTTACTGGTGTAAGATGTCAGCGATGTAGTGGTACTTCAGGCAACCCAGCACAATTCTGTAAAATCAGTCCTTTAAAAACAAAGTTATGTCTTGCATATTACTTTCTGTACACCTCAGAACAGTTTTGCAATAATACTGAGTTATAAAGGTTTTTGTATGCGGGTTAAAAAAAAACCTATGAGGGTTGCAATAGAGAAGGAGAGCGAGATGGTGTCATGGGAGCTCTGCTTGATCATTGGCTTTTGAGGCAGCCAATCAGGCTATGATGAAGAGACACGCGTAATGAGGGTTAGATAAGAGACACTGAGACAGTGGTGCTCTTTATGTGCGAGAGCGGAGCCCCGGTGCATTGCTGTTGCACAGGCCTTCTTCAGAGATGAAGATGCCGGCGGGGTAGCTATCAATGAGAGCCAACAGAAAGGGTATAGAGATGACATTATTTCCCCAAGACTCATTTGTGCTCCAAAATGTATTTATATATTTTGAAGTAAGACTGACTGATTATTAATAATGGGGAAGCTAAGACTACTAAAAACACTAAATAGCAACATTCTGAAGCTGCTGTACTTTCTCATTCCCTGGAAGAATGCTATTTTTTTTTAAACTTAGACACAAGTGCTCGTACTATGTGTTCCTGGGTGAAATTTTCTATCAAAGTCCTGCAACACTCCCCTGACAAGCCTGCAGGAGGTCCAGTGGCATCAGCGGATAGAGGTGAAAGAGTCTTTGCACCCCAATTATGCCCGTCTTACTATCCTGTCCAGGACAGGAGATTCAATTTTTCTAACTTTCAATAGGGGTTCTTACCCAGTCGCTGCATGGTGCATAGAAGTGGCAGGTGTTTGTGATAGGCACCTACTAGGACACAGGCGTTAAGGCTGAAAACCAGATGTACAAGGCCTACAGATCTTTCTATCAAAATTTATCATGATTAGGCTTTTTGGCTACTTGTTATTGAATACTGTTATCACAGTACCCTATGTGGTAAAATATTATATACTGATGTGCTTCGCTGTAACTTGGTGATGCAAGTCTTTTTTCTTTTGTTCGCAGGATTGTACGGAGGTTGTTTACTTATTTATTTCTCCCTTTCCTTGGCTGGCTTAGGTCAGGTCAGCTTGTGGGCCGTCGCGCCCCAAATAGATAAAGAGTGGGGACTTGCGTCCCAGTCGCATTTAAGGAAAGGGGTGGGTATTGTTCAAGGTTTTTCTTTTGATATTGTTGGTTTATTATTATTAAGTTGGTACTTTGTCTTTATCTCTCTGCTATCTCTATTCTTTTCTCTCTCATATGCAATTAGACTGGTCCACCGCATCACAACTCCCAGTCAATAAGCAGAGACTGTATCACATTACACTTCGGCCCCCGTTATGCTTACCTCGATACACACACTCACATAAGCATAAACAAAACAGATTGAAGGGTTCTCTCTACCTATACCTACGAAGATGTCTACTCCATTTCATCATCGTAGTACACATCAACAGAATGTCTCTATGCATTAAAATATTCTCTTTAAATACCAATGGTCTCAGCCAGCGGTCCAACGCAGAACATTCACAGACTATGGTAATCAGTTGAAGGGGGACATCATGGGGCGTGATTTCGATGTCGGGCGGAAAGCCATCCGACAGCCTGTCTGAGGCTTTTCACCTGACATCCCTCTGTCTGCCGTATTACAAAAAAGACGGTCGGAGGGAAAAGTGTTTATTTTCTATTGAGGCTGGTGCTGCAACCCGCAGCACAAGCCTCAATAGAAAATATACACTTTGCGACTGCCGTGAAGGCGTTTGCACCCTTATTGTGGATGCGGAACTGCCAACTCCTTGTCAGGCGATCTGTTTCCACTACGAGTGTCCAACCGAGATGGTTATTAGGCCCTATTTTGTTACAAGAACCTGGAAACAAAATTTTACAGTACATGAATTACGGAGATTGGCATCTCCCCGACAATATGAAAAAGATTGGGGTTCTCACCTTAATATCAAAAAAGTCAGACATTACTGTGATTTCCCACACACATGACCAACTTGGCAGATGCTTATATCTAGGGTTAGAAAGAGACTTAGAATTCTATATTGATAATGTCTATGCTCCCAATGACAACGCCGTAGAATTTTGGAATGATCTAGACAAGCAACTAACTGACCTACCTGACAACCTTGAGGTAATATTGGAAGGAGACTTCATTCTTCCAATGGATGGCAATCACAATAGAATTTCTTCACATAAGTTTATGAGCAAGAACTCAAACAAATGAGAATTTTCTGCAATAATAATAATTTAACTGACATATGGCAACTATCTAACTCCTCAGGCAGCGATTACACGTTCTACTCATCCCCACATCACTCCTTCTACAGGATAGAGTACATATTCGTCAGTAAACGTCTGCTTCCTAGGTTTCATTCCCCTAAAATAGAGCTTATAGTAATATAATCGCATCATGCATGTATATCTATGGACCTTAACCTGAACTACCACTCCCCTCCTCCTTGACAATGGCGTCTAAACGATGATCTTCTTGAAGGTGAGAGCAGCAGAGAGGAAACTGCAGAGGCTTTTGACCACTTAGAAGAGAATCATATTGCTGACACTTCCCCAAACACAAGATGAGACCACTCAAAGCCACACTTACAGGACTCTTAATCCAACAAATGGTACTCAAAAACAAATCCGTATCTGAACAACTCACAGGGATAGAAACGGACATTCTGCAGCTGGACAAACAGCTTAGACATTCTAAGGGCTCAGAAACCTTATCTAAATTACGTGGCTTACAATAAGAGTACAACCAAATTTTTAAGTGAAAACGTCCGGAAATGGGCCAAAGTCTCCATTGCTGTAAAACTATGCAATAGAAACAGCCAGAAAAACCCTGGCAAACTATCTGAAACATACAAACAACAAATCACTCATACTTGCAATACGAAACTGCAGAATGAGTTACATCCTTAACACTGGGTATGCTTGATGCTTTCGGAACATTCTACTCTAACCTATACAACTCCAATAAGCCTGTTGCCCCTCTCCATAACCAATGAATATCTTGACTCGTGTAACTTCACTCGGGTCTCGCAGGTAGGCCCACTTAATCTTAATGTGCCTATTGTGGAGGAAGAAATTGTATCCGCTATACACAGTCTGAGATCTGGAAATGCACTCGTCCAGAAGGTTATTCGGTCAGATTCTACAAATGGTTTGTGGAAAGATTGGCGAAGCCTTTACACATGGTCTTTCAACATTATGCAACATCAGCGCCATCTCTAGCTCCTCTACTGAAGCTACAATCGTGGTAATTCTGAAGGAATGGAAGAACCCCCTGGATGTTGGAAAACTATAGACCGATCTCTCTCATCTACCTTGATTGCAAAATATATGCAAAGATTGAAGTCCGTAGAATAGAGGCGGGGATATTGAAACTTGTCACCTCACAACCTGGGGTTTTAAAAGGTAGGCTCGCTTCAGACAATATTAGAATGCTTGGCATGCCTTTGAAAAAGCAATACTCCCCCATTCACCAACTGCACTTGCATTAGATAGGGAAAAGGCCCTTTGCCAAGGTCTCCTGGTCATTCTTGCAAGCAGCCCTACACAAATACTGCACACAGGAAGATTTTGTATGCATGATCATGGCACTTTATTCTAATGCAAAAGGGGGAAGTTAGGGTCAATGGCCACCATATCTTAACCATTTTCATTGTCTCAAGGGAGTTGAAAGGGCAGTCCGCTTCCCCTTTCTATTTCGGTTTGTCATTGATCTCCTTACTAAGGGATAACCCAGATATTACAGGTATCTATTTTAGTTCCAGCAGAAAAGTGGTGGCAGCCTATGACGACGTGCTTTCGTTCACTGAGGAAGCTCCACGGACTATTCCCATCATTATGGAGGGGACAGAGAGAAAGAGATACTCACAAATGGCAGGTTACTCTTTAAGCAAGGACAAAATCGAGGTCTTGCCCTTAAATGTCCACTGCACTCCTGTGGAGATTGGTGATTTGGTCCTGAAGTGGCAATCAGATTATATAAAATATGTCTGGTTTGGGAAGGATCTCAAACACTACATCTCCATTAATTAACAAAATCATGACCAAAATAAAAAACCTACTCAACAAATGGTCCCACAAAAATTTCACCTGGTGGAGTCGGGTGGACACTGTTAAATTGATGGTAGCACCTTTGGTCAATTTTATTGCCAGTATGCTTCCGCTGTCACTTTCCCCCTCCTTTTTCAAATGCATGGATAAGTGTACATCTGAATTTTTATGGAAGGGCAAGACAGCAAGGATCTCCATGATTACATTGAAGATGAGTAAAACCTCTGGGGGTCTGAAGCTCCTGGACAACCCACGATACCAGCAAGCATTCCTGGCCTCTCAAGTGTCCTGGTGGTTCCGGATGCATGAGACTTGTCCTCCTACCTGGCTTAATATAGAGATCCAGTTAGAATACCCTTTATCTTTCAGCAGCACCCTCTCCATACAAAAGTTAGCCAGACTACCTTTGGAGCATTCAAGATCCATAATAATGGATATCGTATTGGCCCTACTACTGCTCAATAAGCGGTTTGACCGTCAAATAACTGGTTCAACTATGGTCTTCTTGGCCACATGTTTACAGATCCAGAGTTTGCAAATATGCAGTATGTGGCTAAATTACTCCTTCACAGCAAAGGTCAAGCCGAGGGCACCTCGTACCTATATGTACTTGAATTGCTAATCTGTTTGATAGGGTATGATGCTAAGCTGTATTGTGATGGCAGTTCTGTTTTGTTATGGCTTCTCAACAGGTTTTCCTTAAAATCAATAAACAATGTGGCAAAAAAAAAAAATGGTTTCTGTGCACAAGATTGAGCACAAGCTATTTACTCCAACAAAACATATTTATTAGGCTTTGCTAATCCTTGTTAATTTAGCAATTGTTTTTTCCCGGATCTGAAGTCTTGAAGACATGCTTTGAGGTGGTCCGTCAAGTAATTACTCGAAAAATCTTTAAAATGTTGCTAGACCTGCCGCTCTAGTAACCTGACCAAGAACTGGAAAGAAACGTATTCAGGCAGCACCGTATTGTGCAGATTCTCCTTAAACTCAGTTGTCCCAGTGTTGTTACTAGTGCTCATTAGTGCATGCTGAGCGCAGCGCTTGAGCTTCATTGGACCATTACTTGTAAACTGACATGGGCATGTTCATTTGCACAGATCTGACTGAGATCATCCAGTTATTGGTGAACCCAGTAGAATGCCTCACAGAAATCAAAACTGTAGCATGGCCAGAAACACCAGTCTACACAACTGCTAAGTTCCTCTGCATGACATTTTTCCATGAATTTGAGGAGTAAAAACCTGGAGCTAAATACACATATGCTCTTGTGGGAGGCTGGAATTACCACGGTGAAAATCAATCTTGAATTTTCGTCCATCTCAGAAGAACAGGAAAGATGTAATTGATTCTAAAACCATGAAACTGTTGAGACATCCAAAACCACTCATCACCAGAGAAACGACTAAAACTGCACTGAATAGCAAATACACAATGGAGAAACAAAAATAGGTTATTTCATAAGGAGAGATGTTTAATAGTGTTTCATATTAGATGAAAAAAGCAAAGAGAAAGTGAAAGGAGTGATACTCCTGGGGAAAGAATTTGAACAGTCATACATTTAGAAGAAGTGGTTCCTGGTGAACCATGGCCACCAGAGCCAAGATCAGATGAGTCAAAGTAATATTTACCAAATAAAACTCCCCATGACAGAAAAGGAAGATAATGCAGAGTGGTCACAGGGCTAACCCCCTCTTACAACTGTAGCCTTGAACTGAAGATCACATGAAGAAAAAAAAAAAAAAAAAAAAAAAGGATAGTGGGTGCAAAACAAATATACTCCGCACAAAACAAGGTAACATGAATACACTTCTTGTAATACAGCCATGTGTTAAACCAGTATTGAGTTCATAATACGGGGCCTCTAGGAGCCCCTATTACCAACAAGACACGTCCCTGCAGCACTGTAGAGAATTTTTTACATGTGAATTATATAAGCATCTCAGTGAAAAGAATGTTTATTTACAATATATCAGATCTTAAGAGGCTAAAAGCTTGTGATTCCTCGGATTACTGAATGCTTCCTTAATGGAACCACTGCTTTGCAAAACTGTTGTAAACATGAATTTGCTTGAATAGGGAAAGAAAACATTTTCATGATAACAAAAGAATGGTACTGCTTGCCTCGTTTGAATAGAGTCAAAAATGCTGGGGTAGGGAAATGGTTATTTCCTATAGCAGAAAATAATTCTTCTTGTTCCAGCATCCACAACTGGGCCAGATCCTCACCTCTTTAATATCTGACACAGCAGTAAACGGTGTGAAAGGTGACCAGTTAACTTTTGCAATGGCTGAGAACAAAATGCGATACACTATGTGCAGTAAAGTTTGTCTTTTTTTGTTGTTGCCAAAAGTGTACAGTAATCTTCCCAAACTTCATGTAGTTTGCAAAGATTTGCACGTCTGGTCATTTCTGACATTTGGTATATACTTACCCTCAGATATCACCAAAAGCTTCTCATTAATGAAAGAGGGCATATAGCGCGGTGTTGCAGGCATCTACAGGATGCAATGCATCTGCAAAACTGGATGCTTTGCATGTGACCTATGCGTCTGTATTTTCTCTATAGTCCGAAATATTTTACATAAAATACCTGCACTCCAACTAGAAACACTAGCATTTTGCTGACATACTATTTAAGGGTGTAAATGTACTGGAAGCTCATTTTTAGATCTTGCCAACGGTGGTTGGCAAAAGCTGTACACGGCTGTAAAACCTTGAACTTCCGCCAGCGTTTTCAGATCTCTAGTTAACATTCACTGCTTTGTTCTCCCACATACACTTTGAAGCAGACAGTGTTTGCTCTTGCAGACCTGCATTGGAGAACTTTTGCCTCAAATCCAGCAAAATTCTTTCAACCAAAAAATATCTAGTGCATGAGCTTTATATGGGGGAGCTCTTCTAACCGCTGCCCCACTCCTTAAAATGTAGCGCTGTCATGATACAGTAGAGGATTTATGCTATTTGATATGATGACAAACCGCTCTTATGTCACATTTATCGGTTATATGGTCTCATAATTGATCATATGCGTGTCTTCATATGTGTTGTATATTCCTGAGATAATACTGATCTTGTGCGGTCTTGCATACTTCTAACAAGCTCACACCATGAATGGAAGCGGATCCAACTGCACGCAGCCACCACTCATGGTAGGTCCGTATTTATTAAAGCACCACTCCTATCATGGCTTCTAACCATGCAATGTATTTTCCAAAACTACATAATTTGCTTTTTTGCTCTACATTGGCAAATCACATGAGACTTTCCAGCTTTCCTTTGTAGTATAGAATACCATTGGTAGCAGGTCAAGTATACACTAAGCTCCACTTGCGACCAACGTAGCCCTCTACCATCCTCTGCTACTGGTGCCTACTCGGGTGTCACTGGGAGGGAGCACGGCAGGGATTCAAAAAGCAGACTATTAAGGCATAAACGTGGCTGTGATAGCAGAGTGCCTCACTTTGAAGATGCTAAGCTCAACACACAAGTGCATATGCAGTTGCCTCACAGTTCTTTCCAAATCAGTCCAACACACACCGGAATGACATGCCACAGCCAGTTACATTACCATAGTCACCATCTCATGCGCCACTGTACTACTGAATCGGTCATTGAAATCTGATGTCCCTTGCAGGCCTCCATATCAAACGTGTATGACCATGCAGTAAATTAGGGGAGTGCATACTTGGTTCTTGATATTGCATACTTGGTTCTTAAGTATACAGGAGTACACAGTGTCTTAGTCCAGCAGTTCATGATTTAGCTTTGGTATCTAAAGGCCAAAGGCTTTGCAGCTCAGAGCCCGTTTCATAAAATGCATTTTTTACTACGCAAGGTAGTACTACAGTAGTACGGTTTACTTGCCACAAAATGCAATTCTATAGCAAGACCCGGAAGCGAGGATTAGGCTTATTCTCTCTTCACTCCAGCAGCCATTTTAACTTTGAAACATTACTAGGAAAAAACGACATCTCCCATGGACATCTGGGAATGACATCATCCCAGTTCATCCAATAGTAGAATAGTCCATCCAATATTATGCCGTGGAGACCCTCTATATTCCTCTTTCTTCGCTGCTCCAGAAGCCATCAGATATGTGCTCTGTGTTCCTTTTCAAATTGCCTTTCAATTGTACTTTACTCTGTTGAAGGTCGCGCTTCACGACCGCTCCCATTATTGCCTTTGTTGTTTAATTGTGGGTAATTACAGGCAGCACGGGAGCCCAGTCTCCTACGCGGTCATTTCAAAGGTTCGCGGGAGGTGCGGTCTTCCGACCGGCAGGGGGCCCGCGCTGTAATTACGGGCTGCACGCCTCTCTCTCCCTGCGGCGGCCGGAACATGTCAGCTATGATACTGAGACAGTGTTCCGGTAGTAATTATCACTGCAGGAGGTTTGAGGAGCGCACGCTTGTCTGACGAATTGAATCAAATACACGAGAGGTAATTGACTAAGTGTTTGTCAATTACACTCCCGTTAAGTTGACTGAGCGAGCCGGTGCCTGAAGGGATCAACACCCTGCGGGGTAAGGTTAAACTAGTGGTCCACGTGACAGGGACACCTCAGGCACTTCACCCCACTGTATTTAAGGGGGCAGTCCCTACTGATTAAGCACTTTACGTGCACCATTGTCCTTTGTGACTCTAAATACCCTATTTTTTCACTGGGATCTTCCCTCACACTTGATTACCCTCATGGAGTATGAGGAGGTTGGGACTATACAGAGGAGGAAGAGGTAATTTACCTGCCCATTGATGACCAGTTTTGTGAGGTCGCATCCATCCTACGGGAGGTGACGCAGGTGGTGGCCCCATTGGAGAAGAGATTGGCGGCACTGCAAGCGCAGTTTCAGCAACCCCTCAAACCGAGGGAAGACACTCATGGGCCCCTTGCCCCCCCACCTCCTACACCGGCGTAGAATCCACCTTTCACCCCCCCCGAGTTTGGAAAAGCGTAAGCGCGCAGACTACCATGGTGTGGATTTTGATGCCTGTACACACATTAAAAAGGCTTTTCTTGATGCCCAACCTGTTATGGACATTCAGACTCCAGGTCACTCGGACGCAGACCCACCTTCTCCACCACAAATGGATTTAGGGGATGAAGACACTCCCATCAACTCCGACGGGATTGGTTCTCGACCGTGGCGCCCAGCGCCTAGTTCCCTGGGAGGGTCCAATCCCCCAACAGACATGGATCTTCCCTCCCATGACGATTTACTGAATCCTGATGATCTCCTGCACGCTTAGATCGGCGGAATGGTGTCCGGCCCCTAAAGTGGCAGCCTACATGGCCAGCAGGCTTCGGAAACCTCTGGATAAGGATGTGAGAAGCTGCCTTATGGCAGAATGTCCTAATCCTGCACTGGACGGAAAGGTGGCCACGACCCCAGAGATAGACCCCAAAATGGCCACCTTTCTCAAGAAATTTGTACGCGACCCTAAAAAAAGGATTGACTGTTCTTGGCGCACGTGCCAAGATAAACTCTTGGATGTCGCCGGTCCCCTAGCCAAAATAATGGACGTGGCGGAGGACGCCAAAGTCTCCGGTCCCCTCATATCCCCGGAGGTGCTCTCCAACGGGCAATTATATTTCTGGGAAACGCAAATTGCGCAATTTCCATAGAAAGATGCCTGTTTCTTCTTATTAAAATCGATCCCAAACAGGGAGAGCTTTCCACATCAGAGGTGGGGACAGAAGCCCTGGGGAACTTGTTCGGGGACCCCTTTGTCAAAGAGTTGGGGAAGTTTGTCAACACTTAATTCCCTAGACAATGTGCAATCCTCAATCAAGAGAATTTTTACTACTGGTGTTTTCGCGCCTGCCGGACGAGGTAGGGGTCGCTTGTCCGGCCGCCCATTCCAAACAGCCTCCAAAAGGTGGAGAATCCAGACGTGGCCAGTGACAGGATCCTGGGAAGTTCCGAAACTTCTACCAGACAAAATCTTATCCCCATCGTCGTGGAGGTAGAAGTGGCCAAAGAGGCAACTTCAATAACACACAAGGTAAGGGTGCAAGACGCTATGGGGATTTCAATTGGGGGACGGTTGGCCCTTTTTCCAATCGAACTGGAGAAATCTGTCCTTGGACGCATGGGTGATACAGACGGTGGGAGGCTTCCACATCGAATTTTACAGGACTCCGTCCCAAACCAGTCCTCCTGCACCGTTTGTTTTCTCTACCCGAGCAGAAAGCGCTGGTGACTCAGGAAGTGGGTGACCTCTTACAAACGGGAGCAATAACTCGTTCAGTGCTCCACCCCCATGGTTTTGTCAGCAACTTTTTCCTAGTGGAAAAGAGACGGCGGTCAGAGAACAGTCAATCTCAAAGAGTTCAACTCTTGGCTACTCGACCGCCACTTCAAGATGGAGGGTATTCACTTCCTACGGGGCCTACTCCAGATTTCAGACTGGATGGTTCACCTAGACCTAAAGGACGCCTATTTGGCGGTAAGCATTTTTCCCCCCACAGTCAATTCATACAGTTTTACTGGGAGTTCCAAATCTTCTAATTCACCGCTCTTCCATTCGGCCTCTCCTCAGTTCCTTGGTGCTTCACCAAGTTGATGAAACCGGTTGTCTAACATCTTCGGGCTCAGGGGATGAGACTCATTGTCTACCTCGACAATATCCTACTGATGGATCAATGCCCGACTCTACTGTCCAGACATTTGCAAATGGCAATAGACTTATTGGAATTCCTAGGCTTTGTGATCAACGAGAGCAAATCCGCTCCAAGTCCATCCCAATCAATGGAATTCCTAGGTTTTGTAGTGAACGCAACAGAAGCAACTCTGCCTTTCCCAACGAGGAAACTAGCCAAAATCCGTCACAAATAGCGACGGATGACGACAAGGTCCCACATCTCACTGCTTCAGTTAGCAAGGATAGTGGGACTTCTAGCATCCTCTACTCAGGCGATCTTTCCGGGCCCTCTCCATTACAGGACCCTTATCGGATCTGGACAGAACCCTTTGGGAATATTGTCTGGCCAATCAAATCTCCTTGTCGGCAGAACACCTCCCGGGGAGCTCCAATCAGGTATCCAATTGGCACTCTCGCCATTGGAGAGATGCCAGCCTGTGGAAACTGAATCCACAGATTTTGAGACAGATTCAAGACAGGTGGGGTCCTTTCTCCATAGATCCATTTGCATCTCGACTGGACTTCCAAGTCTCACACTACTGCAGTTGGAGACCGGACCCACAGGCAACAGCCTTCTGTGCTCCAATCCTGTAGGAAGGCATCGAACAACCGTATGCTTTTCCCCCCTTCGCTAAGATAACCATATTGCAAGTCTGCAGACAAAAAGCAGAGGTGGTGGTGATAACACCAATCTGGAGATCTCAAGTCTGGTTTACAGTGATGGAGTTTTCCTGGGATTTTCCAATCCCTCTACCCCAAGTTCCAGATCTCCTTTGGTATCCTCAAGACAATTCTCACCCACTGGTCATAGCCGGGTCTCTTCGTCTCATGGCCAGGAGGGTTACAGGAGACATTGGCAACTCCCAGCCCTTTCATCAGAAGCTTCCTCCTTAAATCGCCAAAGCCTGGGCGGATACTACGAATAGATGATACAACTTCGCTTGGTCGCGAAGGTTATGTTGGTGTAATCAACACCCAATTAATCCCTTGGGAGCAGACATTGTCCACATTGTAAACTTCCTCGTGAGTCTGGCTTCCCAAGGTTTCGGTTATCGATCAATCAATACTTATAGAGCAGCGATTTCGGCAGGACACTTGCAAGTGGATGGCCACCCAGTTGGGGAACATCCGTTGGTAAGGAAACTGTTGAGGGGTATTAGACTTTCAGTTCCTCCTGAACCGAAGTACAAGTCACTTTGGGACATTAATAAAGTCCTTTCCCTTGTTTCAATCTTGGCCGCCGAATAAATATCTGACTAGGAAACAATTGTCAGCGAAATTGGCAATGCTTTTATGCTTATTATCACGCTGCAGAGTTTCGGATGTCCGGCCATTGGATATTACAGGTAGGGTGTTCACCCCCGAAGGTGTTTTATTTTACATTTCGCGCAGAATGAAAACTAATTCTAGATCGGTTTCTTACCCAGCATTACGTACAAATTCCAAGTTGTGTGGTTCATGCTATTAAAGCCTATGAGGTTATGACTGAGGATCTTCGTCCTCATGGGGAGAAGCAATTGCTAAATCGCATTGACCAAGCCCCATATAGCAATTTCATCTCCTACGATTGCCAGATGGGTCAGGTGGATCATGCAGGAAGCAGGGATTGATATGTCCCACTTCGGAGCCCACTCAGTCAGGGGGGTCATGGCTTCAAAAGCATTCCGTCTAGGAGCTCGCCTTGAGGATATCCTCAATGCAGCAGACTGGTCCAATGATTCCACTTTCAAGACTTTATTTCAGACCGGTTCCCTCTGGCAAGTGTGGTAGTGGATAAGATTTGAACTAGCCTAATCCTCACCTCCGGGTTAATTCTATTAAGGACACGGAGGCGAGAATTAGCCCACCCTCGGAATTCTTGTGACAAAAATTCACTGGTACCCACTGGTTGGGAAATGTAAAGGTCAAGAATTTATTACAATGTTGATCTCTGCTGTTCGGTTGTAATTCTAGATTGAATTCTTGTTCTGTGCTGTTAAGAGTACTTTTATTACCCTGGCAAGTAATGGGTATCCCTTTTTTGCAGGGGCCGATTCCAATAAACAGGAGCAGTGAACAGAACGGTGGTGGTCTGTCGCAAGAAGAAAGAGGGATATAGAAGGTCTCCACGGCATAATATTGGCTGGACTGTTATACTATTGGATGAACTGTGATGATGTCATTCCAAGATGTCCATGGGAGATGTCGTTTTTTTCCTAGTAACGTTTCAAAGTTAAAATGGCTGCTGAAGTGAATTTATACATTAAAGTGGAGAGAATAAGCCTAATCCTTGCCTCTGTGTCCTTAACCCCTTGTATGCCCATGACGAGCTGGACTCGTCATGGAGCACAGTCGTGCTGTGCCCATGACGAGTCCAGCTCGTCATGAGGCATACCCTAGGGAATCCCTCTGGTGCGCGCCGACGTCATTACAGTGAAAGTGAAACTGAAATGAGCCAAGAGGCTCATTTCAGTTTCACTTTCTACGTGCTCAGGGGGCTATCTAAGCCCCCAGAGCACGTAGAAAGACGGGAGAGGTATTGTTGGAAAGGGGAGAATCTCCCCTTTCCAATGGTACCACTCCCCAGTGGATCCCTGCTTGGGGATCGCCACAGGAGGGCGATCCCCAAGCAGGGATCCACCCACTAGACACCAGGGAGGGGGAGCGGCCCCTAGGGCAAGGGCCTTTGCTCCCCCCAAAGAATTTATGGCCAAATTTAGTCTTTTGGCCCCCCCTGGGGGGCAGATTGGGGCATTATCCCCCAATCTGCCCCCCCAAGGGTGCAAAAAGCCCACTAGACACCAGGGTTTTTTTATAAAAAAAACAAAAATACAAAATAGGGGTGGGGGCTGCCCAAAACAGGCAGGCCCATGCCCCCACCCCCAATTACTACAGTCTTTCTGCCTTGGCCCCTAATCTGCCCCGTTTTTCGTTTTTTTTTTTTAGAGTGAGGGCTGCCCTCAACGGGCACGCCAATGCCCCCACCCATCTGCCACCATTACAGCCTTTCTGCCCCCCCTGGGGGGCAGATGGGGCATTGGCCCCCAATCTGCCCCCCGGGGGTGGGGGGGGGCAGAAAGCCCTCTAAACACCAGGGAAATAAAAAAAAAAAAAAAAAAAATCAAGAAGAATAGGGGTGGCCCATGCCCCCACCCCACCCCCCAATTACTTCAGTCTCTGCCCCACCCGGTTTGGCAGATGGGGCATTGGCCCCTAATATGCCCCTGGGGGGGGGGGGGGGGGGGAGGGGCAGAAAGCCCACTTTAAACCAGGGATTCGTTTTTTTAGGGTGGGGGCTGCCCGCAACGGGCACGCCAATGCCCCCACCCTCCCCCCCCCCAAAAATGACAGTCTCTGCCCCCCAGGAGGCAGATGGGAGCTGTAGCCCCCAATCTGGCCCCCCTGGGGGGCGCAGAATGCCCACTAGAAACCATGGATTTTTTTGTTTCATTAGTGTAGGGGTAGGGGCTCCCCAAAATGGGCATGACAATACCCCACCCCACGAGAAATTCCAATCTTTCTGCCCCCCCCCCCGGGAGGGCAGATTGTGGCAGAGGCCCCTGATCTGCCCCCTGGGGGGGCAGAAAACCCACTAGGCGCCAGCGAGTACGCTGGCTTTTTTTATGGGTGGGGGCAGCCCAAAATGGTCATAACAATGCCCCCACCCCCACAAAAAATAGCCACAGTCTTTCTGCCCCTTTAGGGGCATATCGGGATGAAACCACCTTCCCCGATTTCCCCCCCAGGGCGGCAGAAAGCCCACTGGGCTCAGATTTTTTTTTTTAGCAATGTGCCTACCTATGGATTTTGGGCCCTAGTGCAGTTGGCACGTGGTCAAACCTAGCAAACCTGTACATTTTTGAAAACTAGACAACGAGGGGAATCCAGGATGGGGTGACTTCACTGGCTCTCACTAGGTTCTGTTACCCAGAATCCATTGCAAACCTAAAAATGTGTCCAAAATAACACATTTTCCTCACATTTGTGGTGGAAAGTTCTGGAATCTGCGTGGGTCCACAAAATTCCACCCACTCTGCGTTCCCCAAAGTCTTCAGAGAAAAATGGTACCTCACTTGCGTGGGTAGGCCTAGTGCCCGCTTCAGGCAAGGGCCCAAAACCTATTGAGGAGACATCAATATTACCTATCACAAAATAACCTGGTTTTGCAAAGGGGGTCCCATGAGTTTTTGGCCCCGGGCTTGGCGGCCATCTAGGGAAACCTACCAAACCCATACATTTCTGAAAACTAGACACCCGGGGGACTCCAGGAGGGTATGGCTTGCGTGGATCCCCCAACATTTCCTTACCCAGAATGCACTGCAAACCTCAAATTCAGCTGGAAAAAAATATTCTGGGTAAGGAAACGTTGGGGGATCCACGCAAGCCATACCTCCCTGGAATCCCCCGGGTGTCTAGTTTTCAGAAATGTGTGGGTTTGGTAGGTTCCCCTAGGTGGCCGCCGAGCACCGGGCCAAAAACCCAGGTGACCCCCCTTGCAAAAACAGGTCGTTATGATGTAGGCAATTTTCATGTCGCCTCAACACGTTTAGAGCCCTTCCCTGTCGCCGGTACTTGGGCCTCCCACACGAGTGAGGCACCATTTTTACCGGGAGACCCGGGGGGATGCTGGGTGGTGGGAAATTTGAGTGAGCCCGGTGATGCCACAACTTTCCCACACAAAAGTGTGAAAATTTTGATTTTTTCAGCTAAAATTGAGGTTCGCAGGGGATTCTGGGTAAGGAAACGTTGGGGGATCAGCGCAAGCCATGCCTCTCTGGAAGCACACGGGTGTCTAGTTTTCAAAAATGTATATGTTTGCTAGGTTTACCAAGGTGCCCGCAGAGCTAGGGTTCAAAAAGTACAGCTAGACATTTTGCCAAAAAAGGGTCATTTTTCACTGCGAAATTGAGGTGTGACCACGTTGCGTTTTGCGCCGTTTCCTATCGCGGGCACTAAGCCGACCCACACAAGTGAGGTACCGTTTTTCTCGTAAGACTTAGGGTAATTCAGATTTGTGAAGGAACTGTTATTATCTATTGACTCTCGATGCATTTCTGCCTTCCAAATGAAAGATTGCGTAAAAAGAAGTCATTCTAAAAAATGACTGATAATTCTCATGCTAGTATGAGTATTCCCAATTTCAGAAATGTGCAAATATCTACTGTTTCTAAACTATATATTTTGTTCCCATTTCAGAACTACATAGGCGTCTTTCATACCGATAAAAAACCATTGCAAGTTGCTGCTCAGTTTTTGGCTCTGGGTTAGTCGGGTTCTTGGTGAACCTACAAGTCCTATATATCCCCACAACCAGTAATGTCCAGCGGATGTAATGGTATATTGCTTTCAAAGAGCTGTCATAATTAGAAGAAGTTACAGGTGAAAACGTTGACACAAAAGGCTGTTTTTTTTCAACTAATTTTCAATTTATCCAATATTTAACTGTTACTTTCTATAAAAAAAAACCTTGATGGATCTACACAAATTACCCCTTGCTGAATTCAGAATTTTGTCTTCTTCTTGAAAATGTATTGCTGTCCAGGATCCATTATTGCTTTTGTACCCATTTCTTCCATTAACTGGAAGGAGGTCAAAAGCACAAAAAATAGCAAAAATAGGCTATGTCCCAGAAAAATGCCAAAACTGTAAAAAATGTTGGGTTTCTGACAAGTCTGGTATCCCCGAAAAGCTGAGAAAATGGTGATTTCAACCCCACAAACCCTTTTTTGATAACATTTGCAGGGAAAAACCCAGATGCTTTCATTTGCAGCCCGTTTTTCCAAAATAAAACAAAATTTTGCTGTATTTTGGCTCATTTCTGTGACCCCTCTAGGAGAATCCACAAACCCCGAGTACCTTTAGAATCCCCATGATGTTGGAAGAAAAGGACGCAAATTTGGCGTTGATACCTTATGTGGTCAAAAAGTTACAGGGGCCTCAGCGCGCACTATCCCAAATAGCCAAAAAAGGGCGTGGCACAGGAGGGGAAAAGGCCTGGCAGCGAAGGGGTTAATAGAATTGAAACTTTCCGTTACGTTAGCTAGGAAATTTCTCATTCACAAACCAATTAGTGGAAACCTACACCACCTCCTGTATTTCCTATGGGGAGATCGCTGCACATTTAAGTTTAATACATAGTAGTATGCTTAAAAAAGAAGATATGCCTATATGAAATATAGGAGAGGTGGTGATTGTTGTGGTGGTTTAGCATTCCAATGGTAGGATTTGAAGAGTTTGTGGGAGAGACGGGGGATGGGTGGGGAAGGGCAGCACCATTCCTATTCCCAAACTATACTTCTAAAGTTACTACTGACTTTAAAGGTGAGGAAAGAGTATTAAAGTTACTCCAGCCCAGACTTGGAGTATGTCTAGCACCACAAAAGACCATACGGAGGAACCAAAAAAAAAAAAAAAATTACATTCTATATATCACTCACTGCTTTCTTTTCCCCGTCGCTGCTCCAAACCAGAGGGCGCGTCATCGAAATCGGGCCAACCAAGCCAGGTCAGTTTAAAATTACGCAAAACCTAGTAAACCAGGGATGACGATGCCTTGTTCTGACCAAGTATACGCTTTGTCGGCTGATCAGCAGACAATAAAACGTATACTTTGTCAGAATACGGCGTAGTCATCCCTGGTTTACTAGGTTTTGCGTTATATAATCAACCAACAAAAAGCCCTCGAGCTCTGCCAGGTCACTTCAACGCTCTCACCCACCATCCGGTTTCACGCCTTGCTGAAGCACGCAAGCTTACTGTCACTTCATTTCAACCATGTCCGACGCATTTCAAGGCTGCTCCGCCCCTTAGTCATGGACTATGCACAGAGGGATACGACTCACCACTCATTACTTTCCATCCTTTTGAGAGAAAGACCGCCCACGGTGGGCGTGACACTTCTTCAGACAACCAGCTGCATGCTGGCAATTGCAGTCCCATACGAGGCGAGCATAATCACATATATATATATATATATACACACACACATACACACACTCCGTATTCTGACACAGTATACGTTTTATTGTCTGCTGATCAGCCGACAAAGCATATACTTGGTCAGAACACGGCGTCGTCATCCCTGGTTTACTAGGTTTTGCGTAATTTAAACTGACCTGGCTTGGTTGGTCAGACTTAGACGACGCGCCCTCTGGTTTGGAGCAGCGACGGGGTTGAGTATATATTACCTACTGGCGGTCGCCAGTAGGTAGTTATAGTTAGGACCCCTTTTCCATAGGAAAACCTCAACATTCTATTTTGAATAACTTTGGCGCCGGTCGATGAATCCTCGCGAATTTCTCAAAATAGGTGGGGCGCTACGCTCGCTCCTACCCTGAAAGTCTCGGGGGGGATCCGTCAAGCGGGGGCTGAGATAAAAGGAGGGTCCCAAAACGCGTTTTCCCCATGCATTTTTCCGTAGGACCTTTAGAACGAGCTACAGCCCGAACGGCTGAACAGAATTACTCGAAATTTGGCAGAGAGGTAGTCCCTAGGTCAAGGAAGTGCCTTTTGTAGGTGGTGTAAATCTGTTCAGTAGATTCTGAGAAAATAGCCTTTAAATCAATATATATATCCGAGCCCGCTTACGGTACGCTTACCGTACGCTTACCGTAAGCGTACGGTGGCGTGCGCGAGCGCGATTCTGATTGGCTCTTAGATCTTAGTAAACATTCGAATCGGCCGAAACCAGGAAGCGGCGGCCGCCATTTTGTGTATTTCACTCAGAAAAAAAAGAGTGAAAACAAGAAAAGGGGGCAATGAGGAGAGTTACAGACCCCCTTACATTTGTGAGGGCGTCAAAGAAGGACTGTAAAGTACAAAGAAAACATTTATTGATTTTTAAAAAAATCACGGGGTACGCGTACGGTAGAAAAAAAAAAAAAAAAAAATGAAAATCAGATTTAAGTGTTTAGATATTAGGGGGCTCTAAAAAGAGCCGTTGTGTTTATGAAATGATTTTTTAGTGGTACCTACAAGTAAGTACCGATGCAGAGTCTAAGGTTCAAGAGGAAGACTCTGTTCCCTTCATCATTGAAGTGCACACCATCTCCTCTATAAATGTCTTGCATGTCATAACGCAAGTTGTTGTGGTAAATGGCACCCATACCATAGTCACGGAGGAAAGCAGAAACAGATTTGTTGACGTGCTTTCTTGCTTTGTCATCGCACCGCGTGCCCACCGTGCGTGCACGGCAGTAACTGCGTAAAGTGGGCGCGCGGTGCGCGAAGCGCACCGCGGGCTCACTGTGCGCGCACGGTGCGCGAAGCGCACCGTGCGCGCACGGAACGAACTGCGTTAAGTGGGCGCGCACGCCACGAATGGCGTAAAGTAACTTAGCATTTAAAAAACCGTACAAATTCACTGAAAAAACCATAGGTTTCACACACGTTATAGTTAGGAATTAGCATTTAAAAAACCTTGCAAATTCACTGAAAAAACCATAGGTTTCACACATGTTATAGTTAGCGGAAATTTTACTGATAAAAAACCAATGAAATTCCCCCGTTATAGTTAGTGCAGGCAACTATAACTCACGCGACCGCAATCTTCTGCTGATGACATATGTGTCTTTATGAAAAAAAAATATTTGTAATATATGTATAGCTAAAAATGTATGGAAGAAGACATGGGCAAATAAGTGTCTAAATACAGTATTAGCATCAGCAGAGGATTGCGGTCGCGTGAGTTATAGTTGCCTGCACTAACTATAACGGGGGAATTTCATTGGTTTTTTATCAGTAAAATTTCCGCTAACTATAACATGTGTGAAACCTATGGTTTTTTGAGTGAATATATATATCTCAACATTTTGCAGAATTATATATTCTATTAGCTTAAAAATGAATAGTTCTCTTTTCAAAAAACTAAATCAAGCCATTAAACCTACTAAATATTTATTAAAATTACAATTGCTAGGCAAAGGATTTTAATTTTATTTAAAAATGTAAATTAGTAAAAAAAAATAGTACATTTGAATAATTTTAATATTTAATAAACTTATTTTAAAGCTGTAATGTTCTGAAACATTTTACTTTATTAGTTCTAGGGTGGTAGTAGTAGTAAACGTACTCCTAAATGTAAGAGTAAGTTTACACATGTATATTTACTCATGTGTAAATTTATCTTTGCATATTGGTCTCTCAAAGTCCAAAATGGACTACTTCCTGTGAAGTTTTTTTTTCTACACTCAAAGTACCTTTTATAGTCAAAAGATCCGTAATGGTCTTCAAATCTGATGAATAATTCAGCTTCAAAATCGAAACTAGGCTTGTTTATGGTATCCACGGTGGTGTACCGATAACCTGAATATTTCTAGGATTATCACAAGGTGTGGGGGCGGTGTTGCATGATGCACTGATGCTTCCTGGTTTCCACAGCTGCCGATAAACAGTGAGTCACCTGTTCACATGCTCAGAATGTACAGCTGAATGTGCAGCTGAATAATCATGGTCAATACATCTACCTTTATGGATGCAGCCCATTGCTTTTTTGGAAAGGGGTTGGTCCTAATCACCTATGTTCAAGAATTGGTCTATAATGTTTACAGGACTATTCTCCCTCTGCGGCCTGCAGAGTACTCTTTGAATAACTTGGATAACAGCAACTAGTAAGTGAATCATTCTCTCAGATAATTTGGTTAGGAATACACAATCAGTCGAGAAATACAGAATTCCTCACAAATATTTTTTTGCGGTCTTCTCTAAATCTCCTGGCTCTAAGTGGACAGGCACTTATTTTATTTGAAAATAGTGTGGGAGCTGCTGAGCAAGGGCGCAGTTCTTTCAGTGGGCGAGTACTGATGCTTCTAGGAAGCAAGGACTCTTGAGTAGAGTGTTTCACTCCCTTCCTTCAGTTTCAAATGCTGTATTACTGGCAGGTACTGACGGTTCTTGGGAGAAATAAACCTCCGATATGTTCTTGAAGTGGGCATTAATTCGTGCCCTACCTGGGTTCAATTCCATTTGGTAACAGGTTTTCATACCATACAGCGGGAAAAATAATTCACAACCAACCAGCCTTTAAAGTGATATAACAACTCTGTACTGGAATACAGACGAGAAATTAGAAAGTGGCATACTGGCAAAATTAGGATTAATCACAATAATACAATTAATAGGAAACAAAGGGAACGTTGATTTTAAATGTTTGAATCTGCAAGCAAAATATAGAAATCCACTTAGAGAGAAAACAGCCACTGTAGCACGGTGTGCTAAATTATGGGGAAAACAGCCACTGTAGCACGGTGTGCTAAATTATGGAACAAAGCAAACTTGGGATTCTTTATGGAAGGATTTCTCATGGGGGAAAATCAAAAACCAAATCCCAAAATCCAGTTAAGAGAATTCTTAATTTATAACCCCCCTCAACGTTTTGCACGTGGCAGCAGCATAACTCACAATAATAGCTCCAGACAGTGTTGCTGGCTAGGCTCAGGAGCTTGTCTCAGATATTAGAATTGATGGACTTTGGTATTAGGAATTTGGTCTGATTTCCTCAAAGGTCAAGTCTCCAGACATGCAGCAAGAAGCAACTTTCCTTCTGCTTTCACAATACTTCTAACAGACAACTTCCAACAAGGCACAATTTTGTATTACTCATCTTTGTGACTTCAGTTGACCCATCACACGTTATGTATCTTAGACAATAAAAGTGGATTGCCTTTGTAAGGTATTTCGATAGAGATCTGAGTTTTTGGTGGCTTTTTGTTTTTCATTTGTGCAAGAGTTTTTCTTTTTTAGTTGTTCAACCAACTGGAATGTATGTTCAGCTCAATTTCCACAAGATGATCTAACCCCAGCTTCTCCAATAGCACAGGTCGGAGGTCTTGATTTAGGGAGCACTAGATAAAGTTTAGGTCTCGGCTAGCGAAGGCTGCGCTTGCGCAGTCTTGCTCGCGAGATTTACTGACTTGGAGAAGTGGGGCTTGAACCCGCCCCTCTTCTCTCCTCTTCTCCATTGGCTGGCCTCTTAAATGCTGGACAGCCATTGGAGAAGAGCTTTGTCTCTCCAAACAAGCACCCTCTTTTTCGGCTTCGTGGGCGTGTTTTTTCGATTCTCTTTAAGCCCCTCCTTTTACACTGGTTTTTTACATTTCTTGTCTTAGGGTCACGCCCTTGCTTTGGATTGGGCAACGTCAATATTTATTTAAAACTATATGTTCTTATTGGTCTGCAGCATTTTTTGGTACCACCCTGTGGCTTTTTTTCCACACGCCCATAAGACAGCAAGTCTACGGCATGTCTTGCTCACGCTGCCTACACACGCCAGTCGGCTCTGATTGGTTGGCAACTACTAAATAAGCACTGTGATTGGTGGACCTTGTCAACCAATCAGAGAGCCTACTGGCGCGTGCAGGCAGCATGAGCAAGACACGCTGTAGACTCTCTGTCCCAAGGGCGTGTCGATCTTCATCCTTCGGTTTCACATCATGCAATCTTGTAGGTCTCGCCTCTCCACTCCCGAGATTGTAGCGCAACATGAGCCCCTTGCTCAGGCCTCCATAGCGGCAGCAGTGAATTGAACCGGAGGTATCTGAAGCTAAACGGACATGACAGGTAATGCGACTGGATGGCGTATCTGACCTGAGAGCAATACGGGCATAATGCTAACTGACTGCCTGGATGAATCTAACCGGAACGCTGCCGTAACAGAGAGGAGGTGCCTCGGAGGTGCGGCCCTAGCAGAGAAATGACGTCTGGAGATCCTCCCTGAGCCCCAGGAAACAGTGGACTCTTCGGCGTCCTGCTCTGTTCCCGGGGATCGACTGCTGCCACTTCCATGTTGCCCCCCCCCCACTGCTTCTCGACTACCTCCCCTGGGTGGAATGTGTGGTGCGATGCAGGCATTTCCACCCCCCATCGGCTGGCCTCAGAGTAGATTATCTGCTTGCTTGCCCATAGACTGCCGCTTCGGGGTGTCTCTGCATGCTGTGCTCGGTGCTACAGCCAGTCTCTGCCCGCTGCGCTCCCGGTGATGAGTGCGGTCTGAGCCTGCCTCGGTCTCACACTTGGGACGTCTCTACCCCTGGCAGGAGGGCAGAAGCGCCAAGTCTGGTAGTGACATCTCGCTCTACTCCTCACCCCCTGGCGGCGGTGCCAGCTCCCTGCAGCTCCAGCTGATAAGATCAGAGCCCTGCGGAGAGCTTAGCAGTAAGGTAGGGGCGCAGAACAAGGCACCCGGGACACCTCGCCACACCACCCCGGCGCGGAGGGGGTTGTCTGCCACCGTCACTTTTCTCCTGCTCTGTTTCCTTCACTTTACCACTACCTTTACTTTACCTTGATCCGTTCACTCCTCCACCTGTACCCACCTGTGTGTCTGCTTCATATCTGCCCTCCACCTATGTGCCTACATTACTCACCCTGTACCATCTCTACTCCATGCGCAACCCAGCTTCACCAGAGTCCCCTCACCTGTGCCATACGCCCCCTCACCAGCACGTCTCGTCTACTACACCCGTATTCCTGCTCCACCCGTACCTTCCTGCTCCTCAACCTGTGCCCTAGCCTCTACTCCGACTCTCCCCCCCCCCCCCCGATTCACCTGTTCCCACCCACCGGCACCCTCCTCTACTCCTGCTCACTGCACCCCTCCACCTGCTTCCTTCTGCCTCCCAACAGGTGAATCCCTTCTACTCCACCTGTAACCCTGCTCCGTCTGAAGCTCCTCTTCTCCTCCACACTCCACCCCTCCACCTGTTCCCTTCTGCCTCTAAACAGGCACATCCTCTACTCCGCCTGGGACTCTCCTCCACCTGAAGCCCCTCCTCTCTCCCACCTCCAGCTCCCGCTCGATCCCTCCAGCACCAGTTACCCTCACCTTAGCTCTCCTCCCTCCACTGTTCTTCTCTCTTTGCCCACCTAGTTTCCCTCCTCTCCATCTGCACTGCGATACTTTCCCTCCAGCTGCCCTCTCTCCATTCTCAGTTTTCACTTGCACATATCCGCAGAGCTTATTTCTCTCCATATGTTCCCATACCAGGCGCTTCATGCAGTTTGGTGCTTACTTTCCGTCCATATTAAACGATAGTAAATGTATCAGCACACAGGCTAATATGCTGCATTGCTAAATACATATATGGTCCCAAAGGCGAGAGTGATGCATTGCAAATGCTTGTTTTCTGAGTTTCCTTAAAATCTAGCATCATAAAATTAAATCATGGTTCACCTTCCTCAACACGGCAACACATTTTCATCATTATCAAAGATGAATTTATAGCTTCTTTGCAGATTTCTTGGCAAGTGGAGAGACATACATACCCCACATTCTGTGCTTATTGGTTTTAACTTTTATTTCACATGGAATTTCATCCTTTGAGCAAAGTCAGCTTGTGAATGTTTGTCTTTTATAGTATATACGGTTCATTTTACAAATAGTCACCACACCTGCCTTCTACAATGGAAGCAGCACTTACATTCTATTCAATTTAGAATGGAATATTCGTTTTTTCTAGATTTATACAGAATTCTAAGTTTTTTAATCCGAGATAATCTCCAAACAGCATGAAAGGTTGATCCCCTACACATGACTACAATCCACATAGATTGGTACCAGTAAAAACTCACTCTGATATCCCTAGCACAGTGATTTGGATAATACTTAGCTGGTTTTTACAAAATCACATGTCTACCTTTACAGCTGCAAAACAGGTCTCGTTTTGTAGGGTTTTCCTGTATCAGTTTAAATTTATTTCTGGATCTGTCAATTTCTTTGCATCAACAAATATCAATTTAAAAAAAATACCTGGTAACTCTATAATGCAGTCAAATTATCTCTGTTATGGCGGGAGAGCTCCACCCCACTGTTGAAATCCAACAGAGGCAAATATGAAAAATAAAAGGATTATAAAACAATATTATCATTTTATTTTTCACTGAGTCAGCTGGGTCTGGCCATCCTCAGCTTTGGGGAGAAGTAATGGGCACTGCTAAGTGCGCATGTCAGTTTAGACCGCCATCTTAGGACGGCCAAATTGACATTCGCACTTAGCCTTTCTCCAAGCCAGGCTGTGTTATACAGCTGGGTAGGGAACAGTCCCAGGCCCACAGGTAATGTCTGAGCACCATACCAGGCTGCACAGACCAATCCCAGCGCTTCTCTGATGCTGGGTAATAGTATTACCAGCCTGAGACAAGTGTTGGGATTGGCAACTGGGAGCCTGCAAAGTGCGCACCAGCCCTGCCAGAGTCTAGGATTAGGAGAGAGGAGCAAGATGGCGGCAGCCGGAGTGACAGGTAAGTACAATTTCATATTTCTTATGTCTTCTGTGCTTTTTTTTTGTATTTCCTCTCAGCTGCCCCACCACTTCGCAATGCGAGCAGCCACCACTGCAATCAACACAACACGAAAAATCATCTTTCACATGCATTTCTCACTGATCACACCAACCCTATCCCAAACTGCTTTCTATAACAAAACTGCATAAAAAAATGCAAAAAATGAGCTAGAACTCCATGATCCCCACTCTCTTGTATTTTTGTTTTTTTGACCTACCCATTGTATTGGCATTAAAGAGTTAAAATTGCTAAATAGTTAAAAGCTACCTTCTACATGAATGTTTTTGTTGAGGAAAACCTGTGGCGGAAATGAAAGCTGCCTTTGCATAGCCATTATATGCAAACCTACCCACACCAACCAAACACACTTTTAGATGAAAACAAACATGCACATTTGCCAAGAATATAAGGGATGCACATCAGAAAGTGGTTACCCTTGAAATGTACCAATTACTTCACAGAGTAATAATACAATATTTGCAACTAAATCAAATTAATTACTATGCCATAATAAAGATCCAGTAAGGGTAGCTCAATAGAACAATTTGTATCTTAAACTAAACCTTGATTCTAAAGGATTACGTCACACAAATTTATTTTTGGAGTGATCCATTATTTATTTAGCTACTACACAGAAACACCCACTAAGGTTACAACTGAGTGCTTGCTTGATCCTCCATGTAGTTTCTCATGTGACAAAATATAACTGATTTGCAAGATCCTTGGGAGCCCATGATGCTCTGTAGCGGTGTTTGGAGAAGTGGGTTGGAGTCGTGGGTTGGAGTCAGGATTACAGCAATGAACTGCCCTATGGAACACAGGATGAGCCGGCTACAAACGCCTTTGAGAAAGAATACCATGGACCAACCGGGAATTCAGCATGAAATGGTCTGGAAAGGTTTCAACTGTACCATCCATGTTAAAAAATGAACCCATATTTACAACAAAGATACTTACATTTTACAGCCCACTGCCTTCCCTCTAGCCTATTATCCCTTCCCCCCCCCCATCCTGCCACCCACAACACTCGTATTCAGAGTTTGACTTGAGCCTACACGCTTCCCCTTAGTATTTTTTAAAAACATTAACAATAGAGGGAGACCCAACTGAGTGAATAGAAGAACTTTATCCCAGTAAAAATACAGAACACTATTTCCTACTGGGAGTAATTGGTCTAGAACTATGCAAATATATAGGTATCCTCAATATTTACAACTGTATATTATATAGTTATATATTTATTGCTAAGGGTGATAATGTTGGGGTGCTGAGTAGGACTTTCTTCGATGTCCGAACTCCTTGGTACAGTACATATATAATTAACAAATAATAATCAAATGTGCTTTGGTATTTTATCAGTGGTAGCATTGGTATAACACTAACTCTATGAGGGTGCTCCAAATAGGGCACTACACTCAGCCATAATTAAGCATTAAATGTTGGGGCGTCTGTATGATTGAATTTAGCTTAATTACATGCCTGAGGCACATTTTCTGCACACCCTAATATGTATAATATCAATTAAGTATGTAGCAATGTTCAATCAGAAGTGTTATCGGCATTCTCCTTAGGATGGTTTATGAAGTAACTTTGTTAGGCTTTGTGGACTGGGAATTCCCCTCAAAGCATTGGGCGCAATAATTCTCACCGCTCCTACCAGTCTTTACTTTCCTCGCTACCCCGCTCACTGCCAGTGCCCAAGAATGGCCTTAGGTGTTTCAGCTTGAAGTCCACAGGCACCTGGACTCAGAGGATACCCTGATTTTGTTCCTGGATCACATGACAATGATATTTCCTTACAAATTCTAACAAAGCTAATTTATCAACATTCCAGGAAACAAATCTCTACACGAGAAAATCATGGAGAATCTGTATTCCAGCAGTCGGAAACTGGTACACTGGCACTGTAATTCCCACACCTCTCTTATTCAGACGCATGTGGGGAAGGAACTAAGGGCTAGATATACATAGCACTGGCCGAAAAATACTGGTCACAATTTCAACCAGTTTTTTTGTGGCCTGTGTGGTAATTTGCAAACTAACCTATGTACTAATAGGTGGGCTCGTAATTTACCAATTTATAGTGGGTCACAATTTAAACGCCTCATGAACGTTAATGAGGTAGGTCACAAAATCTGACAACTAGGAATCACAGCTATAACAGGGATGGTGGCCTGGTGGGGTCAGCAGACCACCATGTCCATGGTTGCTTTCAAATATAGCATTTTTTTTTTTTTAATGCAACCTGTTTTTCTTCAAGGTAAAAGTGATGCATTTGAAAAAAATTATGAAAAGTATAAGATTAATTCTTTTCTTAGAGTAAGGAGTTGTCCCCTGGACCACTGCCTACTCTTATCTATATATCTATATCTATATCTATGTCACATTCATGAAGGAGTCCCCCCTTCCTGTTAGCAAATGACTTTCCTCCTCTTTAGCAGTAGCGGTAAAAGATTATTTTGCGACTGGAATTCAGTCACGAAAGGTTAATACATACCAATCTGATTCAGTATTTAGAAGAGACGCTCTAAGCATACCCTTCAAAATATCAGATCGTTATTTGGTCGCAGACCTATTGCGATTCAGTAACATGTTACTGAATCACAATTTAGTTTTGTACACAAGAAAAGTCCTTTTTGTTGTCATAATCCACTTGATTGTGAATCAGACACTTTGTAACCACAAGACAGGTTTGTACATCTGACCCTTATTGAGGGATGTGCAGGGGACATATGATGGGAGAAATCAGTGGCTAATGGAAAATTGTAGTAATTATGACACCCTGTAACTTGTAATCCAAGTAGGTTTATTCAGGTAAGCAGACAGGTCATCATTAACAGCTATACAAGTCCTGCAAGGCAGCCTGTATGCTCATATCAACAGCCCCACCAGGAGCAACCTGCTATCTGCTCAGCCCCTCTCACCAACTGTCACTCCTCATCCAGTCACCCCAGCATTCTACTCAAGGTCCATTTACCAACATTCCATACATAAGACACACACACAGGCCGAGCAGCTAGGACAGAGAAACATAGGAAATAAAACATCATGCTAGAATGCTACAAAGATGTGTGCACGGAATGTATTCTTGGTGCAATTTGTAGGTCATTCGAGAGTGCAGCTGACTCTTGGCATTCTGTTGTCAATTCTTTCAAATATGCATAGGTCAGGCTTTGGCTCCACCTAAATCATTGCACGCTCTTAAATCATACAGTTGGGCGCTTAGAGTATCAATGTGCCTTCCAGAAAAGAGCTGTCATTCTATGAACGAGGGAGGTTTTTTACATTTGAAAAGTACACTCAATCACGCTGTTTGCCACAATCAACTATTTATCTCTTGTATGCGCACTACACAGAAACCAATCTTTTTTTCTACTTTTTTTTTTGCCCAGCAAGGCCAAAGCAAAATGGACATGCTCTAATGTGATGAACATCATTTATGCATGTTGAATAGGGAAACCTCATTTGTTAATGCTCACATTTAGCTGCGAAAGGCCATTAAAGACCGACCCACAGGCTTTGATAATGCTGGTTTTAAGCTACAGCATACCAGTTGTCAGCCCTGTCAATTACCATAGCCGTTTTTCACGTTTGCCATTCTACAGGTATTTGGAGTGAGAAGAAATGACAGCACAATCTTAGGTACCTTGTTTAAATTAGTTTTGGAAACAGCTAATGTGCTTACATATGATATTTTTTTTGTAGATATAAAATAGTTAATAAGATCACAAACCAATCGGTTAACTTCAAGCTGTTCATTCTGGTTACCTCGAAGGTCAGACTGATGTTGAGTCAAATACTATTCTCTCGCGGAAGGGGTCAGCGTTTACAGTAATGCACAGTATAATTTGTCATTATTTTGTACTTGTACATCAATTGTGCTAACATACAAAGGCACCACGTTTACTGGTCAGCATCATCTTTTTCTAACTGCAATCTTGCTGCTATACAGCGTTAGTATAAGTGCACCGCTGCAAGCAGTCTTAAATAACACTACAAACAAGGTGGCTTTAATTATTTCAATCTAATTTTTCTTTGTCTCTTACTTTTCAAATAAATCCATTCAGAAATGTTTAACTTTAGTTTGTAAAGGGAGTACCGGGAACACAATCTGATTGTTAAGTGGGAGTCCCAGAACTGGGGTGCTCACCGCTTCACTCACATCTGGACACGATTCTAGGTTTCCATAAAGTTAGATGTTGCTGTAGGTAAACCCAACCTGAGGTAACCTGCACTCCCTTTCAGTTTATAATTTCACTGTATTTAAAAGTAGGTCATGGTTCAAAGACACCACATTGCTTACAGCCTCCGCATACCCCATGGGCTCGCCATAAACCTTACCCCACACGCTTTCCTCCTGGGCATAGCACTGGATCAACAGAGGCAACCATGTTCCATATTTGAACGGGCTAATCAGTCCCATTTGTGATTTACTGGAACTTTTTTGGTAATTCCCGTGATTCATTTAAGCTAATCGGTTTTTTGCAGTAAGACAACTCTGAAGGCGGCGAATCTTCCATTTCTTACTGTAGCTGTACATGAGAAAAATGTTGCTGGGAGCTATTACAAGACTCCGGGGACTTAGTCCGCTGTCATGAAGGTAAATACATTTTTTTAAAAAGATATAAGGGAGCAAGGTAGGGACATCCTGATCCCTTAGGCCCCATTGCGGAGGGGGGGGGGGGGGGAGGGGGGGGGGAAGGAGACCCCGAGGGATTCCCCCCCTTTCCCCCCAGGCCAAAATACAAAAAAGAAATAGACAAACAATTCAAGGAAAAAATGTCAATTTTTGCGGTAACCCCATGAAATGGAAAAAATACCGAGCAAAAGCAAAATGGCAGGGAAGGCCTACCCCTCCCCAAGCCATGATAGAACCCAACGAGCCAACCATTGGGACAACATTTTATAAGGGGAGCGGAGCATAAGGTTCCTCTACTGGAGCTATTATATACCCTGGGGAGCCCACTTCTGTGGCAGAAATCAGAGCAAAAGAGGAGAGGAGGCTGAGTGCCCCCCCCCTCCCCAAGTCTCCAAAGACCTCAAAGACCCCATACCCAGGGCCAATTTTATTAATTAAGGGAAGGAAGGCTGTGGGCCAACCTCCCCAAGCCATTAGAGGCCCATGAGAGTCCTTCCCCAGGGCCAAAATTTGTAGGGTGGGCAAACAATTACTCTAGGTCGACAGAATTGGCAGAGTTTTACCCACTCGGCGCAGAGTTCCGAAAGACTCTAAGTGATGCTGAGTTTTTGCTCGAGTGGCTCGCCAACGCTAAGATGGCATGTTCTCGCAAAAAAAAAAAAATGAAATCTCACACTAGACCTCCTCCTGGCGAGATTGCTCAACGCGGGTGGTCGAGTCAGGTCGCAACCACTCGCATTGAGAAATCTGCCGCTTGCATGGAGAGCATGGGAAAAATGTGTTGCAAGTGTGACGCTGAAGGGCACGGGGCAGTAAGACTACAACTAGATTCCAATGTCTTTTCACAGATTGTGGTGACTTTTCCAGCTGATGAGGGTGCCCAAAGGACATGGAAGTGAGGACCCTAACTAAAGGAACATCATGTCTTACAAGGAAAATAAAAGCAAGATGGCTAGAGTCAAGCAGGAAGTCTTCACGTGCAAGTCACAATATGTAAGCCGCCAGGTGACGAAAGGACTAGGGAGAAAAAGTTAAAAAAACTGGTTTTGCCAAACTCAACCAGGTGTGACAAGGGTCCTCTTTGCAATCCTAGATGACAAACCAGTTTTATACTGGGGAGATAGCAGATTCAAATGCTTATTTTCTTGAAACAAAAGAATATGCGCAAGGAAACAAGGAGTTCAGTGTGACAATGTTTTTGGATAAAGCTAGATTATGTATTTTTATTAAAAGCTTTGCAAGCTACGAAATCGCATTACTAACTCATCAGGTCTGTACATCAGCCATATCTGTGCAGAATCAATAATGAATAATTAATGTACAAGTATAATTTAGGTGCAGAAAGCAGAGCTGCCTCATGTCACGCTTTTTGCAGAGAATACAGAGCCACTTCCAAATGCAATCATTAGCAATTTAGAACTACTGAGATGTAATACATTTATTCCATATTAGATCAGGCTATTTCCAAGGTTCCCTTTTTGTAGGCCCCTAAAGTCCATATTAAGGAACATTATAACTATCTGGCTAAAAGGCATATCACAAATACTAAACAAATATTGATTTATTCATATGCAATTTCTGTCAGCCTTATGTGGCATTACATCATACACACAAAAGTTGAATCCAAACTAAGGTGGCTTAAAGGGCAAAAGAACAATGGGTTGGAATGCTTCCCTGAATGATTGCCAGTGGTTAACCTTATTGTAAACATTCATCCCATCATGTTTGTGTGTTTGATGTACCATTCCAAGTGGCCAGGGTATGTCCATACATGTTCCTATGCTCACTGTGCCCCTGGAACCAAGCTACACCCAACTGGAGAGCCCCAATCAGGGCAACACCGGTCTTAGGTTGCTTGTATTTTGGTTTAAGGAGCACCTTGCCTGGTAGTTCTGGTTGGACTGTTCAAGACTGGTATGCAGATGTCCGGATCCAAACTGAAGTGGCATGGTAGGCAAAAGAATGATGGGTTGGAATGTTACTCTGAGCTATTATAGGTGGTTAAACGTATTATTGGCATTCCTCCAGTCACTTTGTTTGTTATGTACGGCAGATATTAACTCACCTAAGACAATCAATGTATTTGTTTTCATTGAGAGCAAGGAGATGGACTGATCAATGCATTAACTTTCATAGGCAAAGACTAAACAATAGCTGCAAGTTATCATTGCACATCACTTGGGTTCCTGTCTGTACCACATTTTCTGCTCAGTTTTTTAGTTGCATTTCAATACATCATATAAAAAAAAGCTATATTTTAAGTTGATGATCATTTTTGGATAATTGAGAAACTACTGTCAAGGGCATCAAATTATAGCCTTCACGAATTAACTCCATAAGCTTGTACAGCCATAAGAATTCAGTGTGAGGTTATACAAATATGATAACAGTATCTGGATATAGGATTTGGATATCTTATTGATTTCTGAAACATAAAAGCTGTCAACGAGTTGTAACTGTTACTTGGTATTGTGCAGCAAGGACGTTTTTCTAGAAACATGCAACTTTGCAGCTTAGCAGAAAGTAGTAAATTTCAATATATGCAGGAAAGTACCAGTACATCTTTTATTTCTCCAAATATTGTAAGGAAATTCCATATTGATGGGCTGTTAAATGTACCTTAAAGAATGAAAAACACATTATGTATAGACAAAGAAGATAGGCGTTATACTCACTAATGTCCAATAGAGAAATTCTTCTAAATTTCCATAAGCTAGTCTCGGGGGTGCTAAACTAAGACATATACAAATATTGTCTATGGTACAACTTAACCATATATGAGGAAAATGCATAAAAACCTCACTAATCTCTGTAGAACATCTAAATCCTTCACAAGTTCTTGGGAACACAGCAGTGTGCCCTAGACTCCAAATCATTTGAAAACACTTTTTCCTTGAAATCTGCTCTGTTATGGAAAAAAAGCATTTGGAAGTGGGGTGGGGTGGGGATGTTAGGAAGCTCGTGTGATGGGAGATAGTGATTCCCCAATTAAAATATATATTGTTAGGATGGTTTACTTGATCTGGTTGCGAGTGTTACAAATTAATATAAAGTCTATCCACTATCGAGCAATGGATGACTTCAAGCATATTAATGACATTTGATTAATTGTATAGTCCTCCGAAAGGCTTGAACAGATAACTTTAATGTCTGCGGTCAGATAGGAAAATAGTCGTTGGAAATTAATTTGGTTTATATAGATTTACTTTAATCTCCTACAACCAAACAGATGAGGGCTATGAACTCTTGTTTCCTTATGTTTGGTTTAAGCCATTTATCAGGACAAAACATTAAAGAGCCTCTTATTCTAGAAGCCCTATGTGAAAGATGAACCCGGAACATAAACACATTAATTTACACAACAGCTAATCCTATTTGTATGATAGCAGTATGGAGATGCTCTATTAACATTGTTGGCTGTGAAGGAGCATATACAACCCAGTGCAGGGTACAACAAGTTATGCCAGTTGCCAAAGACGAGTTTACAGTAACTGTCTTAGTAAAGTTACATGGAATTTCAGAAATCTGAATTGCCTAACTTGAGACTTCAACATACAGTTCACTTTAAAAACATGTATTCCACCATTTCACTGCCTCCCTAGCATTTCTCATAATAATCAAATGGAAGCACTTGCAAAAGAACATACTAGCAGAAATGTGTATTGGGATTAGCAGTGCTTGTTTTAAGGCCAATGAAATGTCCGTTTTTTGCAGATCTATGGTTATGAAACGTGGGTGTTTAAGTTTAAGCTACTGAAATGATACGAGAAACCCTACACCTAGCAAGGCGAGCCTAGTACATGGTGAGATGACATGCAAACTACGTTTTGCATAAGGATTACTTAACAAATGAGGTAAGGTTACTCTGCAAGAAATGAGTTCCAAATGATTTGTGCTACACCTTGCTATTACATATACTCTCATAGAGCAGAGGTAAAGCAAGTGCATGCGTTATTCAAGGAATTGCTTGTGATTAACTCCTAAAGTGCGAAAGGTTTTCAACTGAGGGTTATTGCTGCCTTTTTTGTTTTTTACATTTGGAACAGTTGATGATCAAGACTTCAAAACTTTTTTTCGCAAATAACATTCAGCCCATTTGTGCGTCCATCCTGAAATATTAATGATACTCCTTTTTTTAACTCTTCTAGGAGACCCCTCCAGAGTAAATAATCCGATCAGTTATTTTTTTCAGTAACTGTACCATAAAATGCCATTGAAGTATTTATTTTTTTTAAAAATATAATCAATAAAAAGTTTGCTGTTCTATAAAATTGTCTACATTTCCAGTTTTCCAAAACAGAGGAAAAACACTTTTCAACATTCTTCCAATTGCTGGGGAAAATGGTTGTAAAACCACTAAATGATCCCAGAAAGCAATCCATTTATGAAACCTAAACAAAATTCCGCAGGGGATCATCCGATTAAATTGATCACATGTTTCCCCAAAACAATAATCAATAAAAAAAAAAAAACAGCGAATGTGAATGGGGAAAAAAGGATAACTTCTCCACAAAGTTCACAACTAACATTTTGTACTGAAGACTGAGCTACAAAAGTAACAATGATGTGTTCAAGACCCATTAATTACAGAGATACAGAGCTTTCCAAATTTGTCCTAAAACAGGAAATACTGAGAGCCAATAAGGAGTGGTTAAAATTATTTTTACAATGCAAACTACCAAGCATCACTTAAAATGATAAGTATAAATAAATATAAATTGGGTATCCTTGACAGCTACACATTTTTTAATTATACTCAAATTGGCGTTGGTCAAGCCACCTAGAATTTTGAAATATCTACATTAATATGACTAAGGTATTTTTTTTTTGCAAAAGGCTTTTCTTTATCTACCACAATAGGATCTTAAATGTTTTGTGCACATCAAAGATAACAGCAAATGTACATCAACCTGCATTCCCACACTTCACTAAAAAAAGCAGCAGTACATAAATACGTGGGTCATATTGTACTAAAAACAATCAGGGGAAAATAGTGGCCATGTCAAATGACATTTTGTGGTGCAAATCGTAGCAGTCTGGTTAAAGAAAATAGCAGGAATGAATAGTAAAATAGGGAAGGAATTCCAGGATTGGAGGCAGAGGGTTGTGGGGGTAATATGCTCTTTCTATAATAGAAGGTTCTAGTACAGTGCTTCTCAAACTGTGGGTCACAAAAGTCCAAGCAATAAATCAGGATGACTTTAAATTCTGTATTTATCTTGTCACATTTAATGCGCTTCAAAGACAGAGGTCAAATGTCAGGTTATGTCTTCTGACAAATTGCTACTTCTCTTTAACACTGGGATTGGTGTTTACAAACTCCTCTCACTTTGCAGTCAGTGAATTATGTGACAATCATGCTGGGCTATAGGGAATGTGAAATGAACGACTGTAGGAAGTCATTATTTCGTAATAAAACAAAATGTAAATACCTATAAATGAACTGTACACATTCAGCTGTTAGGAAAGCCAAAATGTAGCATATTTTTGCTATTCTGAAGCGTGATGGCAACAAAGATTGTAACAGGAGCAAAACAAATAGACATTTTACTTGGTAATGCACAAATGATAAATACTCACTAAACCCAGATTTCCACATACCATTTGTGTACATAATAGTTTTATGAGTAAAACTGTACGTCTCTGCAAATTGAGACCATTTCAATGAAAAATGTGCCGTCTGTAAATGACAGTATGCCACCACCCAATTCTTTAGTTAAATTAAAAAATCTCCTGACTCATGTCCATTACACCTAGGCGGGTGGTGAAAGTTTTTCTAAAAATTGGGTTGTGGTTCTAAACAGTTTGGGAAGTACTTCTCTTGTAATCTCAGAAAGGCAACCTGCAAATGGTTTACAGGTAGACAATACCTATGCAATCAAATTGCAGAGCACCCCAGGAGCCACTGTTCATAGCTAAATGTGCTTCATCGCATTAAGATAACCAAGTAATCCACTACACATCAAATTTACAAGGAGAAAATAAAAACCAATAGATGTGATACAAGAGATAAAAACTTTTGTCAGATTGTTATATGCCTTTCTATTCTGCTTGGGTGTCCCAAACCTAAAGCAAGAGAACAGCAGTTGTATTCTAAACATACTACCAACATCTCCATTTCTCAACAGTGATATCGAATACTCAAACCTCCTGCCTAAGTTGGGAAAATAGAACTCACTAAGCTCACCTTCGAGCAAGCAGAATCATGGATTTGCCCTGTAACAATACAGAAAGTTCAGAATGCTGTAAAATGAGATGATCATCAGAGCAGAAAGGCCACACCATACCCCAGCAGGCATATCATGTATTCACATTTTCTACTAGCCCTATGTGCTCGTGAAATTATTTGGGATTTAAATTGACGATAGTCAACCCTAGGCTAGGGAATTTGCTAACATTAGGATTTCTCAGGGAAACCTATCAAGTAACTGTTATCATATTGGCCAACCTCTCCGATTGCATCAACATTAACATTTACGCACGTTTTGTGACTACGCGCTTAGCAACTGTGGCCATTTCCTTAATATAATTTCATATCTGATCACAATCTGGCAGATGATAGTAATACTGCGGTGCATCAATTGATTGGGATTAGTCCAACAAAATACCAAACAGCAGTGGTCCTGACTGGTGCCAAAATTGCATTTGATTATTTAAAGGCATTTTCTGTGGACATATATGGCGGAATTCAATATCCCTAAACAATTTATACTCTTGACCTTGACTATTTAAACAATAACGCTTCAGTCTTGGTAAACACAGTCATCTGTACAATTTCATATAAGTAGAGGAAGGCATCAAATAGGTCCTCTCTTGCGTATGTTTTATGTACAGATTCTTTCTTCCAACACATGATGCAAACACTTGTAAATTTCTCCTATTGTCACGTGTGGCTGCTCCTGTAAGATATTTGTGCATCCGGAAGATTTACTTGTGTGTCCAAATGAAGTGGTTAGAGTGATCCCAAAAATGAAACGGCTAGCAGCATAATTTAGTGAGGTTTCCAGATATAGTCTGAATTTGAACAAAACATAGGTCAAGGCTAAGTGTTTGTCCAATTATACAGATGCCAGAATAACTAACCAGGCTGGATCCCATGGCATCATACTAACCAAAACACTAACTACTACCTGACACTTAAAGAGTGTGTCAAGGTTGTGAAGAACTTGAAGCACCTACAGTTGGCTACACTTGGCAGGGTAAACAGTTGAAATGAGGACTCTTCCCAAAGTATTATACTTGTTTAGAGCACTAGTAATTTATGTGCAAAATGTCTTTGTTACGACTCGGAACAGCAGCTTCTACCTTCATCTGGGAACATCGGAAATCCTGCAGAGCAACGGGATACTTCCAGGCACCATTTAACAATGGGGACAGTGCCGTTTCTAACAATTTGGAGAACCCGGGGACAAAGGCTTGCCAATTTATTTCCTACGAGTTTGTTACTACCTTCCAGCCATTTTATTTCTGCAGTTTAGTAAACCGAGAATCCATCTCAGATATTTGTGGTTTAAGTAAACTGAGGCCGCTAGCAGACTATAAGGGATATTTCAAAAGGCCAGAAGGTTCCCAAAGTACATGGCAGAGTGGTCCAGTCTGCCCATTTTCGGAGTTAGCTGTCACAGTGGTTGGGGAGCTGCCAATCTGCAGTGTGTACACCAACTATTTGATGACATATGACTTAAAAGCTTTGCAGACATCAAAATCCAATTGTAGTATTACAATGAATGAGTTCTGTACATTTCTAAAGATTTGGCACTTCCTTGCAATCCTGAATGATTGTTCCCCCCGGGCACTCGTAATTGATCTGTTTGTCCACAACTGGGCATTTCCATTATCAATTCACTTTTGAGAGAATGGGATGATAGCAGACAGCAATTCCATTGTAATTAAATGGTCAATTGGTTGCTTACTTCGTTACACGACATTTGAGGGCAAAGACCATCAAGATGTCTACAACTACAAACATTTCAAAATATATTTGGTTTTCATATAACTCCACCTAAGAAACAATCATAGAGCAGTTTGTAAAGCCATCTATACCACAGCCCTGAATGTCTGAGTCCAGATGCAGAGAGAATTAACATTTTAGCCAGCATCCTAATATTTAAACTGGTGTGGAACATCAATATTCAAGCCTCAATGAGTGCCTGGGATGGAATATGGACCCTGCTGCAGAATAATAGCGAACCTCTACTCTGCTCGAGAGATCACATAGTAATCCGAAATTTGTGAATACTATTTATACGAGTAAATTGCGGCTATGAAAGGCGGGGCAAGTGACATCTGAACCAGATGGGTTAAATTGCTAGATGTAATGCAGGTATTTATATGCATGCCTAAATAACTCCTGCAACAATTGTCATATCATTTGGGTACCTTCCTTTTGGAATTTAATTTAAATGTATAATTTAGTACCTGAAGTAAATGTACTTTTTTCATGAAAGCTTTGAGATAATCTGCTGGACAACAAATATGTTAAAAAAGTTAGAGGTTCAGTGGTTGGAGGGCTCCAAGGCATAGTATTGTTAACAATAAAAGAACCCTGCTGCGTAGCGGGCTTCCCAATCCCACCCCTTACCTTGGGGGGGGGGAGGAAAAAAAAAAAAAAAAAAAAAAAAAAAACAATTCTCCCCAGGTGTGTTCGGGGGATTCACGATCCATGTCACAGGGGCCTACCCTCCCAGATCGCCAATATTCTATTCCAGGTGCCTTGGGGGATTACCCCTCCTTGATGGGGAAGGCCAGAGGGTAACATTCTGCTTGTCTAAACCCCACGCCCATAGCCCCCACCACCACAGGAATTTAAAAGGCTGCCCTCTGATAGACGTGGTGGGGTGGGGGGGGGGGGGGGGGGTCTAGTGGCTTATATGGGGGAGTTAGTTCATCTGACAGGAGTGTATCTTCCCCAACTCACATCACTGGTGGGCCAGAGGTTGCACTGCGAATACTGGTCCTGCCACTGGAATTCATTCTGTACAAACCTCTTTGAAAAGAGGAACTGCTTGCTGCTAAATTAACACGGACATTTCCATTTAAATATGCCAATAAAGAAAGTGTGCAACTCCCTATTAATTCTGTGCGGCAACAAAGAAGGATGGTACCCACGAAAATAACACAACTATAGCCAATAATTTACACTTTGCAAGAGGCTGGTCATCAATAACAGTTTTAGGTCTGGCTTGACAGCACAATTAAATACATACCTATTGTTACCAATCCTTTAAATTATTCAGAGTGGGCTTTAGCTAAATTCGGAAGTATTTCTTTCTTCTCTCATTGTGTTGGTTGGTTGATGCACTACCCTGCCTCGTACCGAGTGTTTGCACTGGAATGCACGAGGGACTATTTTTCATCTCAAAAGTTCTCTGAATCAGCACATGGTAAATTCCTTATCGCATAGTTGCTCAGTATACAAAAAGAAAGTTTTTTTACCTTGTGTTTACTGCAGCAAGTTTATGGTAATATTTGGTCAGTACTCAAAATGCAGGGCAGACCTATTGCCAGTTACCTTTATTGCAACAGCCGGTCAAACGGATGCTAATACACAGAACAGTATTGGGTGTGTGATGGAGGGAGGGGGTCAGGTTCACGAGTAAGCATAGAAATATATGTATAAGTAAAGGGTAATCAATGAACGATCAGGTGAATTCTGAAAACGAGGATATTGGACAGATCAACATATTGGCTTTACTATCAAATTGATATCTATACACAGAGGACAAGGTTTACATAGCAGGCACCACGCTAAAATGGTCGCCAACTGAACAGGCAAATTGACAATGCGTATGGTAAGCATATGACTCCATTGTACAAAGACACCTTTGGCGTGATTCACAAAGGGATTACCACCAATACATGTACATTTGTGATAAGCAATGGCTAGATTTACACCTACTACGTATATACAGGGAGACCTAGCAGTAGTAAATATATTTGCGCCTGCATAATAGTACGCCATGGCTGCATTTAATCGGGCAAAAGTAACTCCCACACAAGAACTGGGAAGTAAGCGATAAAAATGTAACTTATCTTGTAAATTTGGGAATGCTCCCATAGACATTTCTGTGGACATTCACAAACTAGTCTCCGTCCCCTCCGAAATGGTCATAGATTTGCACTGGTAAACAGCTGGAATAACTCCCTTTCCAAAGCGAGTTTAGGGGATGGGGTATTCCCACTAGCTTAAAGTACATTAAAAGCAAATAGTTTCACCAGCAAGCTCTCTATGAATCAATTTACAGATCACGTGGCTGGTGTTAGTGGGGTAGTTTATTCATGCGCTTTAAGCTCATACATCATTTCTTTTTATTTGGTAAAATTAAAATGAAAAAGAACAGAGAAATACATTTCATCTGTACCACTATGAGTACATAGCACTTTCAATACTCCTTTTCTTACATAGTAATTGAAATCAGTACCCATCTACTGCACCTGGTCTCCACGACCCCTTGCCAGAAGAGCAACATCTTCTGTAAACCCTTACGTCCCGTTTTATAGTATGTATGTGTGTGTTCATTATTATCTGTCATTTCATTTTGTAAAACGCTATGCCATCCTTTGACCAGGGTCTCCATGCACTTGCAAGCAGCACAATGATAAAAAAAACTACCGTGACTTAAAACTGTTTAAAACTAAAATAAAAAAAAAAAAAACACTACAAATCAAGATAACCAGATGGTCAAACTCTAAAAATTAATTTAACGTAATCTAATAAGGGGTAGATTTGATTTCTCGAGTAAACATGCAGTTTTCAGAATCCGAATGGACAAGGCTAAATCGGTAGTTATATTGTACTTATGGCATGGCCTTGCCAAGTATATAATCTCTGCAAATAATCAAAGCTGTAAATTCTCACATTAGCTTAAAAGAAAAAGGCGAACACAGAAATAATACAACACGTTGATTTTTTTTTTTATGCAGGTGCATTCACAGAGGCCGCCCCGTGCAAGAAAGAACCTTTCCCTAAGTGCAAAAAAGGAAAGTCCGTTTGCAATACCCTGGATTTGCTTGCATGCATGCCCATCCCTTGAGCAAGGCGTCCCTCATTTGTATGAATTTGGATTTTAGCCCTCAGACGTATATTTGAGTTTCTGTTGCCTTTAGCAAATCCTTTATGTACAAGGTATGTTTACCTCAACACAAATGCTGGGGTTAAACACACTTCCCAAAAAATAAATCTGAAGTGAGGTCAGAGGAGCAGCTTAGGCAGGGACCATAAGACCAAAGTTTCAAATACATTTTGGGATACACAGGACCACAGGAGGCACACTGAGGATCGCGGACGCGTAATCTTCAAAGGTGATAGATTTAATGATGTACACATGCAAAGACACCCGCTTTACATCAACAGAGTTGGTGTATGAACAGTAAGGGTATGAAAGTGTGTTTAACATTAACATCTCCACTGAAATAAAATACTGAATGGGCGATAGCAGGGAATCTGCATTTTATGTCTGCTTACCACAGATTTTACCTTTTTCTGGAGCCTAAGTTCGCGGTTATGAGGACCACTGTAACACTGCTGTTTGGTGCCACGTTGAGTGTGCTCTGACCCTAAAATTGTAACGTTAAAAATTGAATCACCCGATAAGTTTATTTTTCTTTTCCTCGAAGGCTACAGCAAGAGACAAGAAATTCACATATGGCACAGGAGTTAAATGTCTTAAATTGGTTACAGTGTGTACTTATACCAGCATAAGACAAAAATATAGAATTATACCAAAATCAAGAGGAAATGGTCCCAAAGTGCATAATTGTCACCACTAGGGTGCTCTCAGATTCGATCATGTGTCTCCAACCAGAATCAATCTTGAGCTACCAGTAGCTCCCAGACACCTTCAGAGTAGCTCACAGCCATGTTTATTTTTTAAATAAGTGTCAAGGCATTTTCCTTTTAGAGTGAAGGGAAAGCTGTGTTTATTTTACATATATAGCATAAGCCTGGAGATAGCAGGGCCTGATAATGAGCAGTGCTCTGTCAGATTTATGACCCTGGCTGGGGCACAGAGGTGAACAACTGAAGCACTGAGGTATTTAACTCTTAAATAAAATTGTGTCAACTCAATATTGGAGCTGTGAACAAATGATGTTTTTAAATGGGAGAACATTAAAAGTTACCTTAATGATGAAGTTACCTCTTCATTTTAATTTTCTCCCATTTCAAAGTGTTGCATTAAAAACAGCAGGCTTCTTAATGCCAACAGCCAGAAGAGACTAATCCATAAACAACTGAAAAATGCAGCCTTTTTCCAAATGAAAGAAGTGTAAAGAGCAGAATAAGGCTTCATTTTATGAAAATTGTTGCATTACACTTTTCTGCTCCTTAAATTTTTCATAAAAAAAATGGTTGCATGTTTGTGTTATACATGTAATTGTGCCACATATGGTGAAAGGTATGTCCTGTGCTACAAGTACATACAACAAAGGTTCTCAGTCACCCGTACAAATATCTCCCATTCATACGCACATATGTTCATACATCCCCAAAGACCACACTCTCACTGACACTCATGGCAGACCTGTCATAGTGCCCCTAGTGAAAGTAGTTCAAGACATAGTATTTGGATCTGTGGACATTAAACTTAAAATCAACGAAGGTGGGCGTGGGGGTGTCTGGTAACAATGGATGAGTTGTTTAGCCTTCAGTAGCTCACAGTGATTTTCACAGATCAGAAGTAGCTCTCAGTACAGAAAAGGACCCCCGTCTTAGATCAATCAGTGCTCAAGTTAATTTGTAAAATCATAAATATTAATTGCTTTATAATCATTGAAAACAAACCGCAAGTCACTGATGTTGACTATTTACAATTTATTCAATATACCACAATGGATTAATCCTGGTCTCCAATACATTCAAATTATTTCTTCATATCCATATTCAATCAATGCATTTTGGACCTTAAAATAGTCCTTAATTAAGGGAAATTCATTATAAAACATCCATAGAATCAGTTATTATATCAGATACCAAACAGTGCATACAATACACAGGCTAAGATTATTGCACAACTGAATGTGCGTTGGTATGCCATCAAAAGCCAGAAAAAACAAGGTCAATTCAACATGTACACTGGTATATTTCACAATCATCATCTTGTTCCAGAAGGCTAAATTACTCTGATGGTTCTTCTGTAATCCAACCACAGAATCTTACGGATGATATCTCAGCAAGATTTATTATATGTAACCTGTCACTTGTACAAGAGCTCTGTAGCAATCCACATTAAACTGTGTTCACAAGGCCCCCCAAAACATTACAACTTTCACGGATAGTAAACAATGCCAATAATCTCTGTGGTCAGCCAATAATCTCTGTGGTCAGCCAGATGTTCAATCTACCAAACAAACTCAGAAAATAAAGGAAGATGCCATAGTCCATTTTATATTTAATCTAAGTGAGTGACTGTATGAGGCAGTCTCTCCTGCTGCCTGGTTTGAACACACCACAATGCGGCGCTCAACTAGCATGTATGCTAGCATGTGCCACAAAGCCAGCTATTCAAGCAGCACGTGTGCACACACATCTAGATCACGTACCTAAGAATACGTCAAACTCTGCCAAATGTTGGGTGAATGTTCGACAAAGCAGAAAAACTCAAAAGGTTATGCCACAAACAACTACACAAGTTGATCAGGTCTTACCTGCCAACCAGTATGAAAATGTATAAGGTAAGGCATCCGACATGCATGAATGTCAGTTTATGACAATAAATTAGCTTAGTTGGAAGCCTCTATACATGCAAATCCAGATCACGTGACTCAGGCCTACTAGAATGTACGTTGCCCACAGCGTCCAAGTGCAAGAATACTGTCCATGCCAATTGTGCACTAATTATGGAGTAATACAAAATGTACAATGTGACTAGTTATATGTGCCTCCTACTCCTACATAAGATTAGTGGCAAAGCCGCTAGACCTACAAGCACCATATTTATAAAAGTGAACTCATGTGTACTAGAGACATCACAAGCACTATAATAAAAACATCTGAACATTGTTTAGCACATAACGTATCTAATAATGCTAAAAATATGTTTTAACAAGTGTGAGGGTCAACCTAAGCTCTATATGAAATTACAAATCATAAATACAAGACAAGAGTGTCAACACTATGGTCGACAGGTTTGTTACGGTGACCTCATACACAAAACTACTGGCAAAGCAGTGCGCAGGATCGGAGAAATCTTGCTAAAACACAATGAGCAGTGTTGTAAATAAATATACTTGTAAAACTAATACCACATATACAATAGTTTTTTTTTTTTACAGTAGTTAGAATATGCTGCTGCATCTACAAGATACTTATAAAATCCTAAGTAGCACACTCGGTGTCAAGACTACATAAGTACAGAAAGCACCATGTCCATGAAGTATTTACAAAAAACATGAGTTCCAAGCGATTGTTCATCCCCGTTGGTTGTAGGGTATTTGAGCCAAACGGTTTCTCTTCGTATGAGTCTTACTTATGGCAGTGCGCTGTTTTACCACATCCAGTAATTGAAACTGCAATTGACTTATGTTATGTTTCTGTTACAACCAATACTTTCTCACATTGCGTATATGCCTTTTATGTTCCTTTATTCACGTTTTGATCTTTGTGTTTTTCCAACATATAATAATTAACAGACATTTGAGCATTTAACTGCAATCCTTGCTATCTCAAGTAGGGGAATGTTTCAAAGGAATCTTATAACCCTTATGCGGATGGGCGACACTGTCCCCAGTGATCACATTGCTGCAATGTATACAATTTATGCATTTCATCATACCTCTGTATCAATCTTTAATTGTTTTCTGCCTTTTTAAAAAAAAAAAAAATCTGATGTTATTAGAATGATTGAAAGCAAAAAGCGTACGTTCTTTAAAAAGATTACAAAATTCTCTCTTCTTTTGGTGACTATCCCATTGTTCGTTTATAATCTTTTTGGAATAGGTTTCTTTTTGTGGAAATGTTTGATACAAAGGGGAATCTGTTTACTTTGATTGTTTAGCAAGTCTTTTCTGTGCATACTCTGAATTCACTGGATAGAGTTGTTAATTACCTGCTATGAATAGCCTCTGAATCTTTCTTTATACTTTTCTTCATTGGTATTATATTGTGTGGTATCTGGGATGAACACACCAGGGAGGCATGTCCCCAATACAATACTTGTCTGAAAATAGAACAATTAGGAGTGCACTTAGGAGCTCCTGTGTTATCAAAAATATATAGCTCCTACATACATCACTGTGCTCTGGATGGGCTGCAGTTTTAAATCATTGCATTGACACAAAGAAAAAGTGCCTTTACCACGTATGAAAGTCATTAGTAAGTCACGCTTAAAGTTTGCCCTGAAAGGCCATAACCAAGTATTTTTTTTTTTTTTTTTTTAAAGTGTCCCACTAAATATTTGGGCTACATTCTGAGAAAAAAGGCCTCAATATAATTAAAATCCATACACATCTCTCTCTATATATATATATATATATATATATATATATATATATATATATTATATACACACACACACACACACACATACACACCACTTAGGTAAGACCTCCGACCCAGGTCCACTCTCTCCCCGCAGCTCTGCTGTGCCGTCTCTTGCCTCCAGACCTCCTCCTTTGGAGGTTCAAGGCTGCTGTCTGCTCCTGCGCCTGCTGCCCGCTCCAACTGGGACCAGACTGCCTGCAACCACCGTAACCTCTCTCAGCCATTTTATTCTTAATTTTTCCCCGTTGTGCCATGGGTATTGTGCCCATCTGTGTCTTGCTCTAATTCCACCGCCTCCCAGCCGCTCCTCCCTCCCCTACTTAATGGCGGCCGCTGCGCAGTTGCACAGCGGATGAGTGCCTCGGGCTTGCCGAAAGGCAAGCCCGTCTGTGCCCATCCGTGACCCAACCGTGGCCAGCGCCAGGAACCCTGGACCTCCCGCTACGACAGCGCCACCCTCCTCTCACTAAACCCTGGAAGACTTAGATAATCCCAACTGGCCTCGCCGAACACAACCCACTCCCAGTTCTCCTGCCGCCATACCCTCACCGCCAACCCAGCCTCCAACACTGGCGACACCCTAAAATGCACCCTCCTCAACGTACGCTCCGTACACAAACACTCCATGGAAATATGGAACCTACTCAACTCTCTTGCCCGACATCACCTTCTTCACAGAGGCCTGGACCAACGCATCCTCCGCCCCCGACATCAGCACCGCCATCCCAGACGGATACAAGATCCAGAGGCGAGCTGTGTTGAATAAACAGATTTTCAAGTTTTGCTGTACTTGAAACTAATTTGTGTATTTTTGTAACTATTTTTTAAAATAATCTTTTCCTTAATATTTCAATAGTGAAGCACTTGTGATAGATAAATACAGAGACCCATAAGCATCTAATCAAATAACATATCAAAACTATGCAGTGATCTATAAACATGTTAAGCACAGAATACATGTATATATAAAAATCAAAAGTAATATATACATTAAGCAGACCTAAAGAATATATACATTTTAAAAACCCTAGTTATTATACATATTTGTACAAAGAAATACACATCTAGATACATACAAATTATAAAATGTTTAGAAACAGATGCTGTACATTAGTGTTTGAATATGGTGGTTATGTAGGAAAGAGCTAACTCTTGAATAATCTTCTGAAGAGGAGATAGTTATTCATGGATATTTTGTTTATGGGTAATGAATTCCATAGTTTGGCTGCTTGAACAGAGAAAGATGTACCACCACTGTTTTTATTCCCGTACGGTGGGGTTTTGAGGCAAGGTGCCAATCTTGAGCGGAGGTTCCTTTGTTGAATGCATTTGGTGATTTTATTCCAAATGAAAAGCGGTACTATTACATATATTGCTTTGCGGGTGATACAAAGCAGCTTGAAGGTGGATCATCTGGCAACCAGTAACTAATATAGGGCTCTCATGACAGGGGAGATGGGGGCTTGTGACTTTACATGTAGGAGTGGTCTGTCAGCAGAGTTCGGAATCCACTGCAGTCTTCTCATAGTTGACAAAGATGATCTGTGGTACAGGCCATTGGCATAATCAAGTTTAGACAGTACAAGAGAGATAGCAGTCTGGGCCTTTTGTGGAAATTTAAAGATTGTCAGGTCAGGCACGGAGTGGGTCTTGTGTGGAAATCCAAGGTGGGTGAAAATATGTGAGTTTTCATTGTAATGAAGCTTGATTTTACAAATGTATCCACCTGGGCATTCACTGATGACAGAGTCCACAGTAATTCCAGGATTTCTTACATGCTTTAGGAGGTAGTCCCAGATTGTCATGTCAGGCGCGGAGTGGGTCATAATTTTTTCCAATCGCCACATGAGTATTTCAGTTTTAGAAGCATTCAATTTGAGATGATTCTATGTCATCCACTGATGAAGGCTCTGAGGCAACTGGAGATGTGCGAGTTTCCAATGTCTTTTGGAGTTTTCCGGTTTAAGGAGTATTTATGTGTCATCTGCATAGTTATAGTATGAGCTGACATTTATTGATAATTGCAGGTAATGACTTCATGTAGATGTTGGAAAACATGGATGAGATGATTAAGCCTTAAGGGACCCCTAATTTTGTGAAGTACGGTTTGGATGAGAAAGGGGGAGTATGGATGACATTTGTTCTGTTTTGAAGGTAGGATGTGATCCAGTTGAGAACAGCCCCCTCTATGCTGGCTTCATAGAGTCTTTGATGTGAGTGTCATGGTCAACTGTGTTGAAGGCAGCTGAGAGGTCCAAGAGAAGTAGTGCAGCAACCCCGTTCCAGTCTACTGTATTTTCAAGGTCATTCCAGAAGGTGATGAGGGCAGATTCTGTACCTCTTCCTAGGCGGAATCCAATTTGTAGTCTGAAAGTATGGAGTTATATTCACTGAATTATGACATCTGGGCGAGTGCTGCTCTTTGTAACAGTTTGCCCAGGAAAGGTACATCTGTAAGTGGTCTGTACTTGTTGGGGTCACGAGAGTCCAGGTTCCTTTTCTTTAATAATGGGCATATGTATACCTTTTTTATTTCTTCTGGAAAGATTTAGGGAGTTATAGAATTATTGAGGATTCTTCTTACTGGCAGTAGAGGTAGTCAAAAGAATGTTCTTGATGATTTGTGGTGGAAAAGAGTCAGAAGGGCAGCTGGCTGGCCTGCCTGAACTACAAATGTACTTTGTGATATTTGTTTGAAGGCATGTAGAGGCTGGGTTGGCCTAGTCTTGGAGGGAAGATTTGGAGATGGGTTGGTGCTGGTTGTTTTTGTTTCAAATAGGAGTCCAACATGTCTGCTTTGGTTGTGTAATGATCTGGCAGTTTGCCAGTGAATACTTGTGCAAGGGGATGAGTTCCTTCTGTGCATTTAAGTTTACTAAATTTGGTGAGATTTGTTAAAATTCTTAATTTGTATATTTAGCATTTTGAATTCTGTCTGAATAGTACCTTTTTATTTGTTAGCTTTTTTGAATGTTACCTTGTATATTCTGTTAAGTTCGCGTTGGTCAAGTTTGTCTTGATTGCAGTTTGTTTTGAGCATGGTGCATTGCAGCTTTCTAATTTGTGGTTTTTCTTTTTTAGTCCGTTTTTTCTCCAAGGGGTTTGTTTTCTTCTGACCCGTTTTGTTATTAGTGGTGTTAGGATATTAAAACCTTCTTGTATCTACTCAAAGTTTTTCAATGGAATTTCTGTCTAGATCTGTGTTGGACATTAGCTGTATTTCTAAGTATTCAAAATTTAGTTTGTTCCACGGTCAATAGGTGGATGCATGCAAGGTGGTCTCAGGTGTGTGGATCGGTGGTGTTTTATGTTGGAAAGCTACCAAATGGTGGCCTGACCATGTGACTGTGTAATCCTTTGAAAGGTAACCAGGTCTGGATTTGCAAAATTTACATCTAGTATGTGTCCAGCGATGTGGGTGGATTTGTACACGCTCTGATGTAGCGTCAGAATGACTAGGTCAGTGATGATAGTTTTTGAATGGGGCATATTGGGATTGTCAAACCAAATGTTAGGTCACCAAGAATGGACAGGTTGTAGTGTTATAAGGTTGAAAACTAGATCTAGAAATGCGTCTGGGAATGTTGCATTGCTACGTAGTGGTCTGTAAATATGAGTCTATGCCTGGGAAAATGCAAATAAAATGAACTAAAGTTATTTTCCACTCCGTTTTCAAACTCCAATTATGAAATCAGATAACTTAATTGGCCGAGTAATTTTATAAAAATGTACTTTGTGCTGCCACCGCTCATCTGAACTCAAGGGGCTCAATCAAAACTCTGGGTGAGATTAATGTCCCAGCTCTCCAGAGGACAACTGCTTGGCTTCTGAACCATGAAGACAGGGGTGTTTTCAACAACTGCCCACTTTGTAGGGATTTGCTATCTGGGACGGAACAGGACCTGCTGGCAGAACAAAGGACCGCTTCACACTACTTCCTTTGCGTTAGAGATGCCAAATGGGGCTGGCAGGATCGGTTCTCATTCATTGAGGACCTTCAAGGACCTCGAGGAACAAACCCCATAAGGAATGAGAACCAGTACGAGACATGACCTATGGGAGGTTACCTAATTTAAATAAGGGAGTGGTTTTGAGATCGATAGACTTTCTTGGCAGGAATTTTAGGGCTTCTGGGAAGTTTTTCAACAAGGTGAATAGGAAGAGCTACAAAAGGAGGTGGGCATAGGGTGAGAAAATAGACATGGTTAGGTAGGACAAATTCTCCAATCCCAGGACTCGTACTTCTCCACCATCTGCACTAAACATTTGTGGACTTTGAAAGACTCCCAACTGCAGAAGATCCTGCCGGAAAAACGGAACTCCTGAAGCCCAGGCACAAGAACTGCCCTTAAATGGTGAGTTGGCTGCCCTCCTGTTTGCCTGCTTTAGGGATACAAGGTAGGAGGACTTCTGACTCTAGACATGCATGGCTGGCCACAGAGGATGGACCAATAAAGTCCAAAGGCAAAAACGCTGGACCAGAGCAAGGTGAGAAGCTTATGATGCAACCTCAGCGACTAGGAAATCCAGGTTCCTCCTGCTCTGAGGTTTTGGACCCAAAACCAACAGCTTCAGTGCTCAAGCTCAAGGACAAGGCATCCAAATTCTAGGGGCAGTCCCCAGCTTCAACCTTGAACCGTACAACAAAGGATGATTTTGACTTCTATAAAGTAAAAAAAGACTAAGACGGTAAAAACCCTGATCGGGATGAACTGTCTTGTTTATCTGATCTCCACTCCATTGCATTGCGGTTGGCCTGATATCACGCCCAGGTCCCAGGCAACTATGAACATTTACTCCTGATTGGCGCTTTACTTTTTCTAGGCGGTGTTTGTCGTAAAACTTTCCAAAAATCTCTGCCAGCCTATCTGAGGGTAGCACTGCAGTTACTAGGGATACAGGAGGGAGATACTGAGCATATAGTCTCCCTTTATGCTGAGGATGCTCTGGTGAGATGACCAGATTAAGCGGTGCTGCTCTTGCTGTCTGCAATGTGGAAATTTGGGAGGCTGTCTAGACTCAAGGTGAATGCAGCCAAACCATCAATATATCCTCTAGCAATGTTGGGCGACAATAACAGATTGCCTCCCTGACCTCAGTTTGAGTTGGAAGCTAATCAACTTCCGGTCTTTGGGAATGCAAGTAAAACATATGACTGAGAAGCGATAAAAGTAGAATATGGGTAGAGTGCTGACTGGCCTACCATCGTCACTTGCTGGCAGGACTGCAGGGCCAAGATAGTGTTCCTGCCTCTAAATCTGGCAGAATATGCAAAGCCCAATGGACCTTTCAATGTTTAAAAGACTAGACAGCCGCTTAATAGCACTCATACTGGTGAGCAAGTTCAGTAGGGTAGGGCTGCAAGTGCTCAAACTAGACATGGGAGAGGGAGGGCTTGGCCTACCAACATGAAATTAAAGTATATAGGGGCAGAGGTTCAACACGGTGCTAAGTGTTGGGCGTATGGACCCCTATGGGGAGAAGCGATTATTAGCTGGTGCACAGGGCGTAGAAAATTTGCCTCAATGACTTATGGAGGTTACTCATTTGAACAAAAGCAACTTGTATATAGTATAAGACATGTGCTACAGACATTGGAACAAGCAATCAAGGGCCAGATGTATCAAAAGATTTTGCCCATTCTGTGTCTATGGGGAAACGTGTTGATACATATGGCCCCAAGTCCTTATTGCGTAAAACCCCATTTTAAAAAAAATTACCAATTTGGTTGTTACAATCCTTCTTGCATATCACGTACAATAAGTCAATATCAGTCTGGAAAGATGGTGACTGCGAGACCTTAGGGGACATGTATCCAGGGGAGAGGTGCATTATGTTTGCAGAGGTTCTAGAGGCATTCTTGGTGGCCACGGCCAGTTTTTGCAATTCCCCAAATTAACTAAGGCATCCCGCGAAACTTGGACAGTCTTTTCACTGACCACTGACACACATTAAAGGTGCTGCGGGACATTCACTTAAAAAACCATAGGTTTCACACAGGTTATAAAGTGAATTTGCAAGGTTTTTTAAATACCAATTCCCAACTAGAACGTGTGTGAAACCTATGGTTTTTTAAGGGCATTTGTACGTTTTTTTAAATGGTAAGTTATGTATTTATGAATATATTTTTTTTCCCCCAAGGTTTTTCACCGTGGCGCGCGCTTTGGGCGCACGGTGCGCTGCGCGCACCGTGCGAGCACCCCACGATTTTTTTAAAAACAAATTAAAAATGTTTTTTTCACCCGTGGGGGTCCTTCTGTGACCCCCTGACAAAGGCTAGGGGGTCAAGAACTCGTTTCCCTGCCCCCTTTTCACGTTTTCCACCTTTCCTTTTCAGTGCGACAGACAAAATGGAGGCCAACACTTCCTGATTTCGACCGATTCGAATGTTGACTGACATCCAACAACCAATCAGAATTACGCTCACGCACGGTGCTCGCGTATAGATATTTATATGCTTTTAAATGCTATTTTCTCAGGAAATACTGAACAGATTGACACCAGACCTGCATAAGGCACTTCCCTGACCTGAGGACTACCTCTCTGCCAAATTTCAAGTAATTCTGTTCAGCCGTTCGGGCTGTACCTTCGACTAAAGGTCCTATGGAAAAATGCATGGGGAAAACGAGTTTTGGGACCCCCCTTTTTTCCTCGGCCCTCCCTTGACGAATCACCCCGAGACTTTCAGGGTAGGAGCCGAGCGGAGCGCCCCATTAGTTTTGAAAATTTCGCGAGGATTCGTCAACCGGCTCCAAAGTTATTCAAAATAGAATTTTGAGATTTCCTATGGAAACACGATCCTAACTATAACTATCTACTGGCGACCGCCAGTAGATTATATATATATTTTTTTAACTTTACAAAAATGATCTCATGTTCCCATTATCAGATTTTATAGTTTTGGTTTTCTTAGTTCTTTTTTGTTTTGTATTCTGTTTTTATTAACGAGAAAGGTTCAGGTCACTACAGTACATTCCAAAAATGTGTTGCAATATCACAATTCTGGTAATTAACTCGAAACATGTCATATCACGGTACACACAGCAGTGATGAGTCCAGCAATAGTATTAGGGTCAAGGCGATAATGGTTCATCAAGGGGGGGGGGGGGGAGAGGGGGGAGAAGCGGAGGCTCACAAATATTACCACAATATACATTCCATTTATCCCAGACCGCCAACCATTTTTGGAGGCAGCTGCGCGCAACAGACAGTTTTTTCCCTAAGCATACTCCAGTCCATGTCTGCTTTCCAGGCTCCCAGTGTAGGCGGCACAGTCGCTCCCCATAACCGGGCAATATTTCTTTTTGCCACCATTTGTCCCAAAGTTGCCCAGAGTTTACCCTTGCTGTTAAGGTCTGTGGGCTCCCACACATTCAAAAGGCACTTGGTTTTCTTTGTTGAATGCAATTTTCTCTCTTTTTTTATAAATTGTTTTGGGGATTGTATTGTGCGGTTTTCTTGCCTTCAAAATTATTTGCACTTCGTGAATTTAACACAGATTTCTAACCACATCTTTCTATGAAACGTCAATCTGATAGCAAACACTACGTCTAATGAGGTTCAATAGAGTCCTAAACATGTTGTGTTTTTCCAGTATTTCAGGGGATGACAAACCTCATTAAATGAGTATTTCTTTATTGGGCAGATCTTAAAGTTGTCAATTGCATGCCTGAGTGTCTAACACTGGTCCACACAATTTGCATGTGTACTACATCTTTTCTCAGCTTTGCCACAAAAAGGCCAACCCAAGCACTGGTGGTTGATTAAAGCTAATTTTCAGATAAGATGGTTGTTCATATTCAACAACTTATGTAAGCAACTCAAATTCATACCTGGTCTAAAATAAGGAATTGATGTCGCCAGCGTGGGTATTTGCTTTACAGCTGTACCTCATCAATAAAAGTTGTATATTGTATTATTTAATGTAAAATAAAATCTACTTGAATTGGAATGACAAGGCTAGCATTTCATTTTACTATATTCATTCCTTGTGATACTTCGGTTTTTGAACAGTACACTACATGTTTGCCTATAATGAAAAACAAAGAAATATAACTGTGACTGAGCCAAGAAACACCTTTATACAACACTGACCAGTTTCATGGGGAACTTGAACCAAGTGCTATTTTCTAAGCAGCAGTTCAGTAGGTCTAAAAAGCCACAGCCTAAAACATGCTCCAGCAAAAGAAAATTGTAACTAGCCAACTGAAAAATTTATCAGAGGTGCGCCCCCTTCCAAAATTGCACACACTTTATGTATTCTATTCATAGTTATCAACAGTGGCTCAATAAACCACGTGAATTAATGTCACTTAATTAAACGTATATTTTGACAACTATAGATCACTCCCAACAATCGGAGAGGTCGGCGTTTGTCACAATAGGAAAATACCTTTGTCAATGAGAAAATTACTAAGAAGTAGATAGGTGAATATGATGGGTGCTACACTGAAATTCACATTTGTGTTAATGATCTATAACCCGAATCTTGATATATTTTTTTAGGGTGAAACAAAAGCACCTTCTCCAGATTTAAGAATGTAGGGTGAGAACAACTCGATGACCTTAACTCCTGTAGTCTAGACTCAAAAATAATACACAAAAAAGGGAGTGACCCCACTAGGCAAGAAGCAGGGTACCACAGGTAAAAGGAAGAGAAGGGTGTCTTAGGATTAAGTTCGATCTACGTAAAACTGAAAATATTCAAACACCCACTGTCAACAAGCAAACCGTTTCAAAATTCACATATACATCACTCTCTGAACCCAAAACAACTGTAATGCACATAAAGGGCAGGGAACTCAAAAATCCATATTATTGTCTATCGATTATGTAGATTCCATCAAAGATTGCACCGCGATATTGAAGACAGTGAAAATATTGAACACAGCAGGGTTCCAACAAATGTGGAGGGACCGCAAATAAATAGATTGATATTTAATAGAAAGTGCTTGTAAATAACGGTACGTACTGGCCTTCGAATAAAACAATACTATCTATAGAGAATATAATCTGATCAAAATTTACATTATAAGTATCATCCCTGTATTGATACAGGATCCCAATACGGCTCAACAATCCAGTGTAGTTGTTGGTACTACCAATAGGTGGGTTTTTTTTGTCACAAATTATCACCATAAATTGATAAAGGGGAAAATAACTATATAAATACATTTTTTTTAAAAAAGGTTGTTAACCTGGTATGGCTAATAGGGAGTAGAGTATAGGATTCCTCCCATTGGTCTCACTATAAAAATGGAACAGAATATAAAATATAATGTTCTTTGAGTAGGCCATTACAACAATATATATGGCTTTACCCTCACAAATGAACTAAGGAGGTGTTAGATTCCCCCATGGTAATATTCTATCTGCTGTATATGTGTGAATGTGGTATGAATATACGAGTGTGAACCCTATAGGCAACCGCGAGTACATGGGGACAATGAACTATTTAGGCTTACATCCTTTTACAAGAAAAAGATAATATTGTTAGTACAATTTAGAGCTGAAAATTATTGTTCCTATGTACAAATGTTTTTACATTAAATGCTGTTTATATAGAATGTTTTGCTTTAGTTATAATTGATTGGTGTACATAATGGATTGGTTTAGTCCTTGACATGGTTTGTATTTATTTATTCTTTGATTAGGATCCGTGAATTGCACATCATCTGTAAGAGACAAATATCTTTAATGTACTGATGAAGGTGGTGTCCTCTTAATTTATCGCCACTGAAATGCGTTGATGCCTCTTTTGGTATTTGGTTGCATTCAAGGAGCCCTTCTAAGTTCAATGATATTAGGACAAAATGGACTGATGAAATTACCATTTACGCGATTCCTTTTTTGGAGCAACCTTATCTTGATATATGGATTATTTTGCACTTCTCTCAATGTTCTTATTTGCAGATTTTTTAGATGGATGTATATTATAAATCATGTTTTTATTATAAAAAAATTCCCTTTGTTTTTAATTGCAATTTATGTATATTAATAAATGAACATTTTTTAATATGGATTTTTGAGTTCCCTGCCCTTTATGTGCATTACAGTTGTTTTGGGTTCAGAGAGTAATGTATATGTGAATTTTGAAACTGTTTGCTTGTGGACTGTGGGTGTTTGAATATTTTCAGTTTTACATAGATTGAACTTCATCCCAAGAGAGCCTTCTCTTCCTTTTAGACTCAAAGACGAGACAACATTCAAATATTCAGTACCAATTGTACAAAGAGAAAAATCCTCCATTTCTTAGTACTTCCTCATTGTATATGTGTAGCACAGTAAACAATTCAAATCCTAAAGGTTTAATCTAATGTTGTTCGCAACAGGGAGATTATAATCAGAGTCTGCAAGAATCATAGTTCTCTGTAGAGACGCCAAACTCTGTGAAGATAAAACAATCATGCCTTCCCTTGGTGATAGGAAATTTGCACAAAAACCTTAAGAGCCTCTAGACATTAGAGACCTCCAACGCTGAAGGTACATATATTTCAAAGTAACCCATATACCCATGTTCCCAGAGAAAAACATTTGTTGAGCTAAAACCTCAATATTTCCTATTGAAGTTTCATGCATAGGAGTTCCCTCCTTCATAACCACCCTACTATTTTTAACAATTGCTGTGGCATATGCTGGGCCCCAAATCATTATATCTTTAATCAACTTTTGTTTCATAAAATTGTCTCAAAACCCCTTGCTACCTACCACTCACTAGTTCCAGCTGGCTATTCCGAGGATAAACAATCATACAATGAGAATCAGGAATAGGATAATATCTGTCCTTATCTCTAACTTATGGTCAGTAATACTGCACAGCAATTTTTAAATAATTCAAAACTCAATGATTTACCCACAGAGAATGATGACAGAATCAGCAGAATTCGTTTTAAATTTCGAAGTTTAGTTATTCACTTAGAAGAAAAGCACATTAGCATTAAATGAGTTAACCACAGCCCTAATCTCAAACTAGTGAGTGGGTTGAATAAAGTAATATCAGGCCTCTGAAGTCAAAAGGAGAAAGCTTCCTCAGCTGAGGCAGGTATGGTCTCATACAGGATATGTTGATAAGCAAATCAGTCGAGCCTCATACAAACCCTCACGAGAGTTCAGCAAAGTTCCAATGGACCAGTTCCAGTTCGTTAAAGACCGCAATCTGTCTTAGTCTGTCACTGCAACAGCTAAGTCTCAGCAGCACGACGTGAACCCTTCAGCCAAAAGGTTCAAACTGCGTTAGCACACCGATCGTCAGCAACACGCAGTGTTAAGTCACAAGTTGCTTGTGTCTTCAGATGTCCAAGTTCCAGCTACTGTCCTGCTGGTCCAAAATGTGAGCAATTCTACCCATAAGTTTCCGGGTTGACACCCACTGGCATCACCAAAAATGTCAGACCACTTGGTTTTTATTGGAAAATCAGGCATGAGACGAGGTTGATTTAGCAGGAAAGAAAATACAAATCCGGAAAAAATTATGTAAATTGATTGCGCAGTTTCATTAAGTCAAATAAGCACAAGACACATTGAACAATGAAATATTTCAGATGCGTAATGCTAGAGTTCGACAATTCACTATCCCAAGCAGATGTTCTACGATGTTGCTAAATGGTTTCAATCGTACTATTCGGTCTAAAGGATGTCAAAGGAAACAGTTATTGGTTCAAATACATTTCGCAATTCTGGTGATTTTTCCAATGCGCTTCGAAACATTCAGTCTGACTTAACTGGGAGAAAGGGGGAGAGGTAAAGTATGAGACCTACATGAAATGCAGCTAATATACGACAAGGTCCATGTTAAATTGTGAATCACTCCTTAATAGGAAACTAACATAGCTTTCAGAAGACATTAATAAACCTTTCAATTCTAAACAAGCTTGATAAAAAGTATAGGCTATAGAAAAATAGTTATTAATCTCATATGAATGTTATTCAGGGTTTACATACATATGCTTTAGTAAACGTTAAGAAAACTCTTAAACAAAACCAGGTAGCACCTCCTTTTCAGGTTGTGATTTTCGGTGCACACGTTTTAGCATCTACAAATAACTTCGTACTTTTCTCAGGGTAATCGATCTATTACACATTTATTTTCTTTGGTCTCATCAATATCATGATCAGAATTATACAAATTAATCCCATTATTACTAGTTTGAGATATTTTGTGTTTAAAATGTAATAGGTGTGATTATTAAATTATCTGCCCATTTGCATGCTTTTACGATGCAGTATCTGAATCATTTGTTGTAGATCATTTTAAAAAAACGTGGACCTTTAACACGTTTGTCAGCATTTGTGTAAAATTTTGACAATCATTTGAGTCTCTGCTCCATCAATCATCCGATATTTGTCCTTACTCAATAAAAATAAGTTTTTGATCCGGTGTGTTTATGAACAAATGACGCGTTTGATTTTGGGTAAATCCATGATGTTTTTAGGGAACATTTCATTAAATCGGTGAATACCTACTCTTTGTGTTCCTATGATTTTTCAAGAAAAGTATTCACTTACTGCTTTAATAAAAAAAATTACAAACAATCCTCACTGCAATCCGACTTCCCAGAAACTACTCGAAAGGCTCCCTGTGCTTCGACTCAGCTGCAAAAACTTAAATTGTTATTTTAATCACCGCTTCTAAGGAACAGTGTGATTGCTGGGGCTTTCCAACCCCATATAAAATGCAAAAAGGTGGCTTTACAATTCAAAATTAGTGCTGTAACACAAGACATAGTGTACTTCGGATGTTGGCACTACCCCAGTTCAGACAACGAAAAATATGCACCACAGCTGCAATGCTTCAATTGTAACTAAGTGCAGATGGGAATGTCTGTATGGTACGAAAACAAGCACTGAATTGACTCACTCAAAAATATATATTTTTTATACTGAACAGAGGTTTGTTTATATTGTATTAGCTTTAAATAAAAATCTTTCCGACAACAAGGAATCCCTACATGCAGTATTTTTTTTTAAATGCATATTTAACTGTGTAACAGCTTTTCATTTAATTACATAGATTTAAAATGTATTGGGCTTCAATGCAACAAAACACTAAACTGAATCTACAACAAATGAAATTAAGATTAAAGGAAACCTCTGTCATCCCTCCGATCATAGACTTTTATGGCGCGGGGTGACACCTAAGTCTTTGCTTCAGTTTGAGGGTTTGTCTTTAGCAACAGATCTTTCAGGCCCGAGAATGCATTAATAAGAAGGTGTTGCAGTTAACCCTTCATTTCCGCTCTAACAGGATCCATCCAGCAAGAGCTGCCATTTCCAACTCTTCTCCTAGTTTGGACTATGTAAGATAATTAAAGAAACGTCAAGCTTTATATATGAAAATAGTCCACTTCAAAAATCGTATATTTTTTAAGTCCAGACAAGGCTGGAGAGATGTATTTAGTAAACCCTGTACAGTGGCGTAGCTCGACCTTTTGCCACCCTGCGAAGGCTGCTGGTACCCGGGGAGGGGGGAGCCCTGGAGGTTGATGGTGGCAGGTTAGAGCGAGGGGGTAGGAGGGATGCGGGATGCCATGGTCCCGCAACAGCCGCAGTTAACAAACAGCAGGAGGAGGGATGGCAAAGGTCCAGCGACGGTCGCAGATAGAACAGGGGTTTCGCACCCCCAAAACTCATGCCGCCAGGGGTGGTCCACCCCCCCCCCCCCCGTTACGCCACTGACCCTGTATCCAGGAAAAGGGGGCCACGGTGCTCTGCTTTTGCAAACTTCAAACTAAGTTAAATTGAGGTATTCGGATCAGAGTGCAATCTCTTCCATGCAGGATTATCTATGCTTACAACACTTTTTGAAGTTCAGGGTCTTTTATTCAGCGTATTAAGAACTGCATCATTTACTAAGCCATAGTGACCTGCACCCTCACCTATCTGGGTAACAAGCCCACCATTGATTGTGGCACTCATATCCAAGACAATCAGATTGCAGACAAAGAAGTGGTTAAATGAAGAAAAATTAACGGGCCTTTTCTATCTTTACACCCAGGAACTGGAACAACCCACACCTATAAGAACTGCACGTACCCATCTCAACTTCACGAAATAATTTAAGAAGCACCTGTTTAAAGAGCAGTAGATCACAATACAGTAACACAGGTAATCCTCCAACATTGCTACTTCTGCAACACACGGATTGTATCCTTCCATTTGACCGTGTACAGACCACCAAGCTATACACTTACCTCATACACTGCAATATGCCATGCAATAAATGCTCTACGAGACAAACCATGCTGATAGTGCTTTTGCTTCTTTTAGCTTATGCCATCTAAGACAGTGGACGAAGCCAAAGGAGGAACCAAGACTGGTGTGGGCACCATGGACTATGCAGTTCAATCATCTTTATTGCCTTCACATTTTCCCACTTCATCTACTGAGACTTGGAAGACTAGTGAAGCTTGGGGATCTCTCAGCAACAACGAATATACAGAAAAGAAACACAAAGTTCAGTCAAACAAACTCTTACTCTCTTTGCTAATGGTCAGGTTAGTAATAGGAAGTAGAGGCTCAAGCATGAGTAATTTATTTTTTAACATCTTTAAGAAAAATCATGCAACAGACTATCAACAATTCACAACTAAATGCTTGCAGGCATTTGGAAACAATTTCAGCATTCCTTTCCAACTCCTCCCAGACTTTTTTTTTGCTCTCTCCTTTACAATTAAGAAAGAGGTTAAACAAGTTCACCAAGTAATTTAGGGTTATAGGGGGAGAGATAGCTCGTCGGTGAACGTACTGAACATAGTACAAGGTTTATAAGTGCAGATAGTCCTTTAAAAAATATAATTAAAAAAAAGGCGCTTTTGCTTTTCGTTCATTAAACCCCCCAAAGTAACCTTTGATGAGTTCAAGGCATGGTGAATTCTTAGCAATCCTTGGGCTTGCTTTCTGACTCCTAAGGGTACTTTGTGATAGGTTGTCATTGCCCTACTAGCATGGTAAATTAGTTGGCCTGGGTGTGCTGGTACCACACCCAATGATTCATTTATTAGGTACTTTTGGAAGACCTAGAATTCGGGCATTGAGTGTTACTTAGATTCTGTAATACACAGTTGTTGGGTATAACATCTGCAGTCATTTGTTTTTATTCTTCTAGTGGTATAAAAGCTACCAGTGAACCCAACAACACATTTTGTGCTTTCTTAGTGTTAAACGGTTCCTCCCATCTTTGATGACTGATTTTATTCTTGTATGGTTTTTTTCTAATCACCAAGTTGTCTATAAAGCTATATATAAATTGTATAAATTCACGAAAAATCCAAAGGTTACAGGGATGTTAGATTTCACTCAAACAAAACCAGTGAAATTCAGCAATTATAGTTAGCTGAGCTAACTAACTCATAATTATATATAATTTTTTGGAGCGGAATAAAAAAACATAAGTATCTTTGAAGTGTGTGCGCCACGTTTTTGTTCATCACTTTAATGTTTGGAGGAATATAATCTACTGGCGACCGCCAGTAGATGGTTATAGATAGGACCGAGTTTCCATAGGAGATCTGAAAATTCTATTTTGAGTAACTTTGGCGCCGGTTGACGAATCCTCGCGAATTTTCAAAACTAATGGGGCGCTCAGCTCCTACCCTGAAAGTCTCTGGGTGATCCGTCAAGCGGGGGCTGAGAAAAAAGGGGGGTCCCAAAACGCGTTTTCCCCATAGGACGTTTAGTTGAAGGTACAGCCCGAACGGCTGAACAGAATTACTTGAAATTTGGTATATATATATATATATATATATACACACACATATACATATATACATATACACACACACACACACACACTTTGTTTTTAAACAATACACACTATTTATAAGATAACTTTGGCATGACCACATTAGGGGCCATAACTTAGGTCTTCTCCATTGCTCATTGGCCAAGGATTATAGTTTGGATTTCATTACATTTTCAACATGATTCAAGTGCTTTTCTGAAATATCAAACTTAACTAACTCTTTTGGGAATTGGGGAAAGTGAGGAAGGGATGCTGCAGCATCGGCTGATAAAAACAAATTAATCCAGCCTCATTGAACATTATTGCCATCACTGTGGCATCATATCAAATAGTATTTTAACCTTCAGGTATATAGTATACCTGTAAACTAGACAATTGGGTTTGGGTGGGTGGGGGGGTGGACTTTAAGTGGCGGACTGCAGAGAAATTGTCAGACAGACATTCTATATAAAAGAGTTACTATGCATTTTTCTACTGTGTTCTCCAATTTCGATTCTGCACAGCCTAATGTCACGTGGCTATCACATATGTCACGTGGTTATCACATATGCCACAACATCACCTCATCAGCATCTGACTATAATACAGGGTCCAGAGCTTATGATCTGCAGACTGGACTAAACGAATGTGGGTGTGAGCACACAAACCTCGCATGAAGGAAGGGCTGGGCACGTTACGAACCATGGAAGACCAGTACTGGGCCAGACACGGGGGGAAAAACTGCCAACATCCCTAGAACAGTTTTTGGTCCCTTCTTTAGATAATACAGTAAAGTGAATGTGTGGAAGAGCGTACTGTACAGACACGAATCATTGGTTGACCTCTGCTCTATTGTAAATCGGATGCCATCCCTATCCTTGAGGGTACCACTAAAGCCCTAAACCCCAAGGGTGAGAGTGCATGTGGCTGGTCTCTGCCGGCAGGCACAAAATAATAGACTGGAACGCCGCCCAAGTAATTACCACTAGCTGAGATGAATTAAAGCATTCCACCCATCACTTGTTTTTTCTCTCTTCTGCTTAGTAAACACATATGCAGAAAAATCGCTGTTTTAGTTCAACCTTAACCTTCATTGGTTTTAAAGTAATTAACAAGTCCTCATCCTCAGCTGTACTCTATGCAGCACTGCACTATCCGAAACATGCCAATTACAATACTTAATTTTCCAACTATGTCAAACAGCTTTCAGTCACCGAGTACTCCAAGCCTCTTGAAATGCGTTTCCTCGGAAGGTGCCATCAAACAGCAGTAAATCATCAAAATGGTGGCTGGTGCTTGTCAAGCGGCCATTTAGGAGTTTAAAGAACATACAGTATTGTTCCCTTTATTTGCTAAATGGTGTGAATGCCAGGAGAGAATCCGAGCCTATGCCTACATTGCCCTAATGTCTGAATGGACAATAAGACCAGTACTGAAACCAAACTAGCATGTCACCTCCAGGCGATGATTAAGATTGCCATCTGAGGGCTATGGCGTGATGTGAAGACACTTTCAATCGCACCCTGCAACCCTGGCATGCAGACACGTTTCAGAACTTCTGGCGTGTAGTCTGTTCAAAGAAGACACGTTCCGAAGCTAGGAAGCGCAAAATTGAATTCAAATGATTGGTAAACAACTAGCACATTGCCAAGTGGAAACTACATTTGCATGTTAAATGAGATTTTGCATGTGCAAAAATTAGCAAACGGTTGCATCCATCTGTGGAGTACAAGGCTGCACAGCTTTAGGAGTTTGACGCCCTGTAAAACCTCCTTTGACATATCTTGAGAAACAGTTTCCACATTGACAGCATCGGTGTGCGTTTCCCTTCAGAAGAGACGATCCAGTCATACGCACATACGTGCACAGCACCACAAAGAACATGTCTAGCCTCCTACCACCAAAGTTGTCCCGAGCAGATAGAGAGAAATTCAGACATTGCTCTAATATGTTCCTGGTCACTTCACCAGCACTTACAAGCAGTGGTAAGTGCACTTCTGGAAACCTGGAGCACAATCTATCCCTGAAATATTGCACGGTACCATTCTCAAGGGAGGAGTTACCATTGGTGCAGCAGGGGCAGTGGCACCGAGACCACGAAGGCCCATTGAAGTCTGGTAACTGGTATGAACCCTGGTTATTGTGGTATTTTACGACCCCACCAGCAGTCATAGGTGCATTTTCTGATCTTGCACCAGGGCCACTTCATCCTTGCTATGCTACCAACCGTTCCATTTAGTTGTTGAGATAAAAGGTAGATTCTCATTTTTTTCTCGTTAAGTCCACAAAACGTCAGGTTTCACATAATTTCACTGGCATAACATAAAATATCCTAGAGGGTATGAAACGTAAGCTTTTCAACAGCGTGGGAAGGCGGAAACACATCGAGCTAGATGAACAGTAGGACCATAAAACATTTTCACACAAGTAATGTGTACACACTTCACTAAATAAAACTAAAGCCATCGAAAGGTAAACCACGCATGACTAGGACAAACAGGTATATTGGCATGTATTGTAAAATGTACTGTAAAATGTCAGTCCTTCATTTACAGAGACTGAATTTACTGCGACTGTTCCATTTTCTCTCATGATAAAATCTTTGATGTTCTCTTGTTTGTGAAAATGTTGCCCGAAGGCGAGTTACAGAATAAGCCTCTCTCTCTCCTCTGCTAAAACTTGGAACCAAAAACTACTTAGATGAATTGCAGTTTAAGAACAATAAGATTCCTCAAAGCAAGGACACGAACACTTAACGCAGTCCTGTAATGCTTCCTTGCAAAAGCCCAGCTAAAAAACAGCGTGCACAGTGCTGCAAACAAAATAAGCATTGGCAAAGCCAATTGGCTGGTCAATGGATGGATCAATCAATCCGCATTTGTAGAGCCCAGCACTGACACTCCTAGGGGTATCTGGGCGCAAGGGTGCGAGGTCTCCGTCGAAAAGCCAGGTCTTGAGTTTTTCTGAACTCCGCCAGGAAGGGTGCTGTTCGATGGTGGAGGGGTAGGTTGTTCCAGGTCTTGGCAGCAATGTGGGAGAAGGAGCGCCCCTGCAGCGGCGGCTGATTCGGGGGGTGTGCCCAAGGGCTAGTGAGGAGGAGCGCAGGTGTCTTGTGGATAGATGGAAGCGAAGTCGGTGGTTGATGTAGGCCGGCCCTTGATTTTGTAGGGCTGTGTAGGCATGCATGAGGATCTTGAACTTGCATCTCTTCTAGCTGGGGCACCAGTGCAGATTTGAGGTGCGGGGTGAGGTCGGTCTGTTTGGGGGGTTCCAGCACCAGTCTGGATACAGCTTCCTGTATGGTGTGGAGTCTTCTGAGGAGCTGGGTGGAGATGCAGGCATAGAGTGCGCTGCCGTAGTCAAGGCGGCTGGTGACAAGGGCCTGAGTGAGCGTCTTTTTGGTGCTGGCTGGGATCCATCTGAAGATTCTGTGGAGTGTGCGGAGGGTGTGGAAGCAGGCGATAACTGTTGACTTGTCATTTCATGGTCAGTTCGCTGTCAAGGATGATGCCTATATTGCATGCGTGGTCTTTTGGCGCAGGTTTGGGTCGGAGCTCTGCTGGCCACCAGCTGTGGTCCCATATGGAAGCATTTTTACCGAAGATCAGTACTTCTATCTTGTTGGAGTGGAGTTTAAGGCAGTTGACTCATACAGTTGGCTACATTGGTAATGGCTGCGGTGGTCTGTGTGGTGAGTGGAGACCCTGTGGTGATCGTTCGGCTCATGTGCGCTGATTGGCCGAGTGGATTGGGGGTTGAAGTTATTGTAGATGGTGGCAATCTTGCTGTGGAAGTAGTTTGAGAGGGTGTCTCAGAGTTCTTGGGAGAGGTGGATTGTGTTCACTGGCTGCCGGGTTGGAGAATTCCTGGATTTATTTTTAATAGTTCTTTCATATGGCTAGCTGCTGTGTCGGCTGCTCTCCTGGCTTGCTTGATGAACTGGTGGTAATTGTTGAGGACTGCTTAGTTTGTGGTTTTTTCATAGGCGTTCCTAGTGGCGTGCCATCGTTTCTCAAGTCGGTAGCAGTTGCGCTTGGTGGATCTGAGCTCTGCCAGCTGGCTTGTTTTGAGGTTTTGCTGGTTTCATCGGGGCAACTTTCCTATTATTTTTTTCCCTGAAATCAGGTAACATTATAGAAGTACCAGAACATAGACTCCAATGCTGTAGTTCCGCATACAAGCCAACATATTCATAATTGACTCCGTCCACCAAGACCATACCCCTCCACCCATACATCACATAAGCGAGTCACATTTAATCCAGCTGACCATCAGTTTGAGACCATAAATATGGCTTGTAAGGGCCCCAGAAGACTTTAGGCTATGACGCTTGTGGTAGTTCCTCAGCCTAGGTTTCTAATTGTGTTTTACAATTCACCAGATCTACAAACCATTTGTCCTGTTTGGGGGCTTGTCTCCCAGCCAAACACATCAACACGCTCAGTTTGGCTACCAGCAGCGCTATCACAACAAATTTGCGGTTGGTGGGCTGTAGTTTGTTTATAAGGCCTAAAAGGCACACCTTAAGGTTGCATTGAACATGCTCCTCCACCATCTGACAGGGTCCGTGTGAAACATGAACAGTATTGTGCCACAAGTCCGCACGCCCACTCCAGATGTAAGAAGTCAACTACAGCAGCCGCACAACGCTAGCAGGATGTCTCTGCCCTTAACCCAAACCTCTGCAGTTGGACTAGGGAGTAGTAAACTCATAGGGGTGACTATATCTGCGTATTTGGTGATCAAAGCGGAGACGTTCTGGAAAGCCTGGTCTAGGTCTGAAGAAGCTTCGGGTTGGGTGGTGCTGAGGGCCGGAGTCCATTGTGTCTGTTACCTTGCCCCTGCTGCACTGGGAGGAGCTGCAATGCTTGCTGATGGTGCGATGAGTGCCAGGGATGGTAAAGAGAACAATGGTGTGGTTGGACCAAGTGAGTTCTGTGACATGGCTGAATTTGACTGTCGCTGGAGATTAAAATGGGGTGGAATGTGTGTACGACTGTGTGCGTGGGTTCGGTGAGGCCGATGTTCAGGTTCTCCAGGAGGGATGTGGGGTTGGCGTTTGGGTTATTGAAATAGAAATTGAGGTGGCCGAGTAGGATGTAGTGGTAGCAGTCATTGGCTATGGGGGCGATGAGGTTGGAGAATGCATCGCAGAAGGCCGGTCGGGGTACTGTATACAAGGGGTGCCTCTTATTGTTGTCTTGGCACCCTCTGTAGTTGGAAGTTGAGGTGTTCCATGAGAGCTGTGTGGTCATCGGTGGTCATGCATCAAATGGTTTCATTGAAAATGATGGTGATGCCTCAGTCAAGTTTGTTGGTGCGGTCTCAGTGTATCATCATGTAGTAGTTGTGTGCTGCAGTAGCGACGTCTGGGTTTGTAGAGGGGCTGAGCCATGTTTCAGTGATGAATGCAACGTCGGGTGGGAGGGTGGTGATGGTGTCTCAGATCTGTGGCTTGTTTGCAACGGGACCGGGTGCTCAGCAAGATGCATTGGAGTGATTTTGTATTGCTCGTGGTCATGTGGGCGGGTGTGGGGTCCTGGGTGGACTGGCCGTCCTGTACCGCAGGAGAAGCAGCAAAATAGGCAGGGGAAGATGCCTTTGGTTTCCCATGGGGAGGAGGAACACCAGTGGTTGCTTTGGTGTCTGCTGCAGCAGAGTGTGGGGGCACAGACAGGCTTGCCTATGGGGCACCTTTACAGTGGCCACGCTGCGGCCTCTATTCAGTAGGTCCTGGAGGTGAAGAGGAGCACTGGGGAGGCGGTAAGAGTGGGAAGAACGGCACGGGAGGAGCAGGTAAAAAAGGCAAAGTACTGATCCTGGAATCTAGGGTTCAGGAACCTTGGGGCTGAGCCTATAGCACTGGAACCTGGGCGGCTGGCTAGGCAGGATAGCTGGCGAGGCTGCCTTCAGGCAGAGGAGCCTGGCAGTAGCAGGAGTAGACTGGCAGCAGGGGGAGCTGGCTGTGCTAAGGCCTCCATTAAGTAGGTCCTGGGAGGGGTGCTCGGCAGGTGGGAAGAGCTGGAAGAACAGTGCGGGAGGAGCAGGGAAAACTGGCTAGGCACTGGTCCTGGAGCCTAGGGCGCAGGACCCTTGGGGCTGAGCCCAGGGCACTGCAGCCTCGGCAGGCTGGCTGGCGAGGCTGCCTTCAGGCAGAGCAGCCTGGTAGTCATGGGAGTAGACTGCAGCAGGGAGAGCTGGTCAGGACCTGGATGTCAGCCTTTTTAGCTTGGTCAATGCTTTTGTTTAAGCAAGGTTTTTGCAAAACTTTGTCAAGAATGTTGCCAGGCAATGGTCAATAAAAAATAAGTTGCCTAGATACTAAAAATATTCTTTAGGTTTCAAAAAGCTTACATTCCTATATTAGTCCCCGACAGTGAAGGAAACTACTGCGTGTGTGTTGATGTGTTTTTTGTGAAAGGATAGAGTCCCATAACTCATAGTGAAGTTAGACAAAGACTGAAGTGGCCTGACCCATTTGCCCCGTGCTGTAGTGGACAGAAGAAACAACCAACGGATGAAAATGACTGGCTTAAAGCCCCGATGAGTAAGTATACTATACATATAACATTAGTAAAAATCAAAAGGTCTTGGCCATCGCCAGACCCAACAAATGAGACTGTACATATGTATTTTCTTTAGATGGACAACAGACCGACATAGTCCTCTAGCTGGGCTGTCAAACAAAATTGTTTCAATTTATAAAACTTTTTTGCAGCAAAAGTCAGACATGAGCATTGGGAAAGTTTGAATCTCCACATACTAAGCATACAGGAGACTCTCATAGGAATGTTTTGCAGGTGAAGGTGTACAACATACACGCAACCATCGACATTCATTAAAGTGACCTAGGAGGCTTGGTGAGACAACTGCCTGCCATGCACAGAGATCTGCAGGTGAGCCTGAATCCTGGTAAAGCTGACTCAGTCCTCCAGCTTTCTGAGATCTGTGAATTGAATACCATTAAGTCAGGTAATATTAACTGGCATTTACAAAGGGTACAAGTGCAATATGAAGTGCTCTATAAAAATACTATTGTGGGCATTAGCAATAGAATAATAGGCTGGTGAGGTCAAAGTGAAATACAAATGAGTTGAAGTAGTAACTGTGTGGTCATTCACAATGATCTGTTATGCATTTCTCACATTAATTGTTAATGCTACCCACACGTGAATCATAAAGGTTTAAATGGTACAGTAAGTTTGCTAAAAAAGAACAGATGTTGCCCATGCTCAAGGATGTCGTGAAGGAGAGAATGGCTGTGTCTCAAAAAGAAAAACATTTGTAATGCAATAGGTCTCGCATTACTAATAGTGTATGGTATTGGCATTGCAAGTAATAATGCAACGCCAATAGCTCCTACTTTCAGTAATGCGTAACCTAGTGCATTACAAATGCTTGTGTAGTGAGCCAGGAACCAGCATTGTATGTCTCAGTGCAGTACCACAAGCTGCTTCTAAAGGTCCCTAGTGAGCAAGGCACCAGCACTGCATGTCTCGGAGCAGTAACACAAGCTGCTCCTAGAGGAGCCTAGTGAGCATCAAAAACTACCTAAGAAAAACAGTACACAGTCGCTTGAAATATGAACAATTCTATGTTTAAAGTCGTAAGGCCGTGGTGACATCAATGGATAGCCGACGATCTACTACAACAAAACAAGCACGCCCAAGTGCAGGTAAAAAAAAAAAAAAAAAGCACATTCACCATTATCCCATCTGAGGCGGCCGTGCTGCTTAAATTTTTTTTTTTTTTAAACCGTTTATTGCAATCTCAAGAATATACAGGTATGGGCCTACAACCTTACGGCCGGCCGCTAGAATGACAGGAGCATATGACATATATACAAAAACACTTGGCGTTGCAGAGGAGCAAAATCAGGAGGTATCAGCGTCGTGGGCCACATCACTCTGACCCCACAATACGGTTTCATTTTACACAAACACCACAAAAACCACACCCGCAAGGCAACCTGCAATCGACAGTAACAGCACGTGCTCCCCGAATGGGGGACCCCAGCCATCCACAGGAATCTAAAGAGGGGAAGGGGAACCGATCGAGGACTGGGGGAATTCCGTGCTCGGGGCTAGGAAAGGAGTCAACTAAGGGGACGGGGCTGGTGAGGCCGCAGGCAGCAATGGCGGCGCGCAGATACCCCCGCGGTAGGCGTTCCAGGGGCCCCATACCTTCACCCATGCCCCAGGCTTACCCCTCGCCACATACACCACCTTTTCTCGGAACATGCACCAATCCATGTGTTCTTTCCAGGCAGACACCGCCGGGGGCCTCTGGGATCCCCACAGTTGAGCAATGTCACGCTTAGCTATCATATATCCCAGAGTCACCCATCGCGTCTGCGGAACCGAGTAGTCAGTTGGTTCCCACACATTCAGCAGGCATCTCCTCGCTTCAGGCAGCAGCGCGACATGCGTAACCACTCGCAGGACCTCATGCACACCACGCCAGAAGCGCTCCACCTTCGGGCATTCCCACAAAATATGCAAAAAAGTCGCCAAAGCACCACACCCACGCTTACACAACCCATCCTCAGCATAGCCCATACGCAGAAGCCTTGGCCCCGTCATGTAAACCCGGTGGAGTATCTTAAGCTGGACGAAGCGAAGGCGAGCCGGTATGGCCACCTCCTTCGGAGAGGCCACCGCGGAAATCCAGTCTTCGTCGTCCAACTCCAGCCCGTCGGCAACCCAAGCCTTGCGGAGGCCAGTCAGCAGGCCCGAGCGGTCATTAATCAATTTTTTGTAAATAAGGGAGATCGTGCTGTCCGGAACGTGGCCATCCAGCACTCTATCCTCCAGGGGGGAAGACTCCGGGATGGAGGCGACGTCTGGGAAGACGGAGCCCAGCGCGTGACGGACCTGCAAGTACCGAAAGTATTCAATGCCCTGCAGCTGAAACTCCGTCTGCAGCGTCTCGAATGTTTTAAATCCCCCTCTCGTCCAGAGGTCCCCCACTTTACTGATGCCAATCGTGTCCCACTTCTCGAAGCCCTTCGAGGTCCACAGGGAGCCCAATCTCTCAGACGCGTACAACGGTGATGCCCAGGTCAAACGGTCCTTCCACCCCATAGCTGCGTTAGCCGCGTGCCATACTCGTACCATGACATGCGTAGGTCCCGTCAGGCGGGGGCCGGGCGCGCCAGAGTAGAGCGCTCGATTATAATCGCCACCAGGCAGGAGCATCTTGTCCATTTCAAATGCCGGGTTCAAGGCGGGCCCGTAAAGGCCATGGTTAATTGCAGCCAGCTGGGAGGCCCAGTAATACCGTTTAATATCTGGGAGGGCGATCCCCCCCGTCGTACCATGGGAGCGTCAACTTCGCCAGGGCAATACGCGGCCTCCCGTCCCAGAACAGGCGGCGCTGTAGACTCTCCACCTCACGGAAGTAGCGCGCCGGGACTAAGTCCATAGTGTTCTGGAGAGCGTACAGGAAGCGTGGCAATGACATCATCTTAAACAATGCCGCCCGACCGAGCGGCGAAAGCGGCAGGCGCCGCCAGCGCGCGACGTCCTCCTTCAAGCGCTGGAGGGGGGGGGGGGGAAGCAGATTCCGCTCGTAGCGGGCCTCCGGGTCCAGAGTAATGTAAACCCCCAGATACCGAAACCCCTGTGAGGCAATCTGGATCGGACAGCCCCGCGGGAGGACGGGAGCCTCCCCGGAAAGCACATACACACACGATTTAGCCCAGTTGATGACAAGGCCTGAATTGCAGCCGAATGAGCACAAAACATCAACCAGGACAATCAATGATTTACGCGGGGAGGCTAGGTACAAAAGGATATCGTCAGCGTATAGGGACACGCGGTCCTCATATTCGGGGGTCCACCGGAGACCACGGATGGAAGGGTGCCACCGCAGCCACTCCGCCAGGGGTTCCAAGGCCAGCGCGAACAGGAGCGGCGACAAGGGACAGCCCTGTCGTGTGCCCCGTCCCAGCGCGAATGGGACCGATACTCTTCCATTCACCACCACCTGCGCCAATGGGCCCGAATACAACAATTTGACCCAGCTGATGAACCCCGGGCCAAATCCAAACTTCGCCAGCATGGCCCAAATGTATGGCCACTCGAGCGTGTCGAACGCCATGGTGGCGTCTAAGGACGCCAATATGGCCGGCTCCCGCACAAACGGGACACGCGCGAGCACCCAGTGCAAGCGCCGCAGATTAAGGGCCGTGTTGCGATGGGGAATAAAGCCGGACTGGTCTTGGTGGACCAGGTCGCCCACCACGCCGACCAGCCGGTTGGCTAGCACCTTGGCGAGGATTTTGGGCTCCGCATTCAAGAGCGAGATAGGCCGGTAGGATGTAACCCGGTCTCGAGGTCTCCCCTCCTTGTGGATCACCACGATTGTAGCCAGACGTTGGTCCGGCGGGAGGGAGCCCAGCGAGTGGGCCGCCAGGAACATCGCACGGAGGTGGGGTGCCAGTACATCCGGTCGCAGCTTATACAACTCGATAGGGATGCCGTTCGGGCCCATGGCCTTGCCGGATGCGACCGAGCGTATGGCGAGGGCAATTTCGTCGGCGGTAGGAGCGGCATCTAACGACACCCTGTCCTCCACCGAAATGGAAGGCAGCGCGATATCCCTAAGCAGGGCATGGGAATCATCCTCCGAGCAGGGAGAAACCAGGGAATACACCTCGCGAAAATAATCCGCGAAACAAGAGACGATGTCTTCTGGCTCGGTGACACGCACCCCATCCATCCTCTCAATCAGCGGGACCACACGACTCGCTCTCTCCTTTTTATCCAACCATGCAAGCAGTTTACCAGCCTTATCACCCACATCATACAGTCGCCCCTGTTGCTCTCTATGGAGGCCCCTGGCCGCCTCCGTGACGAGGGCCCTGTAGGCCGCCTGCTTAAGTTGTAGGACATTTAGTGCAGCATCCGTCACCCCACCCTCCAGATCACCCTCCAATTCAGCGATTTCGGCCTCCACCCGGGTCACCTCCTCCTGCTCGCGCCTCCGGGCATGGGAAATAAAGGAGAGGGCCTCCCCTCTAAGAACTGTTTTGAAAGCTTCCCACAGGGAGATAGCCGAAGGGACGGACCCCACATTCTCATCGAAATACCGCTGCAAGGATTTAATCAAATCAGCGCGAATGGTGGTGTCGCGCAGGTACCAGGCATTGATTGGAGCTACTCTGCCCTCCCCCCTCGGGAAGACATCAACGTGCAACAGGAGCGGGGAGTGATCTGAAATACCCCGCGCCAAATGGCGCACCTCTCCTACCCTCCCAACATAGGCCGCAGGGACAAGGACATAATCAAGCCGTGAGAGGCTACCATGGGCACCCGAGTGGAAAGTGTACTGCAGCTGCGTGGGATGTTTTAAGCGCCAGCAGTCCACCAATCCCAGTGTATCTAAGAAGCCGGACAGCCGCGCCTGCGCCCGGGGGAGGTCCCTAGGGGGGTGACGATCCACGGTCCCAGAAACCACCGCATTGAAGTCCCCCCCCCAACCACCAGAAGCCCCCCCGGAAGGTCAAGGAGGAGGCGCCCTAGGTCTGCAAAAGTCGTGGACTGTAACCCTGGTGGGACGTACACTGATACAAGGACAACTACTTTACCCTCCATTCTCCCCACTAAGACAGTGTAGCGTCCCCTCTCATCATGGCGCACCTCGTCTATTTCCAACGGGAGCGAGTTCTTCACCATGATGCCCACCCCCCTTGAGCCTGACGTGAAGCCCGAGTGGGCCACCAAACAATAGCCACGCCGATTCATGGCACAAAAGGAATTACCAATAAGGTGTGTCTCCTGCAGAAAGACCACATCTGGCGAAAGTCGTTTCAAATACTGCAGGACCACACCTTGCTTAATCCTGTCCCCCAGTCCGTTTACGTTCCAGGACAATAAAGTTAGGTCCCTACCCCCCATCACATACAGAAGCCATCATTCGTCCCCCCGAGAGCACCTTAAAAACACAAATACAATAAAGGGTTTGCCTTGCGGGAAAAACAAACACCCCACCCCAACCCACCCATCCCAACAGAACTCCCCCCTCCCTGCACCCCTGCATGAGCCCAAATAGCCCCCCCAAAGTGCAGTGTGCCTGTCGCCCCATGAATGATTAAACTAGTCCCCCAGAGGAGGAGGGAGAGCCCCCAAGAGACCCCGTACCACCTCCACAGGAGGGAGACTTAACGAACAGTCAAAAATGACGACAATGTTGTCCAGAGCAAGGCCTACTATTAGTCCCTCAGTCCTGATCCGGCGAGCCCTCCCCTCCAACCGCGCCCCCCCCACCCCCCCGGCCCCGATCCCCGGGCAAGGAGTCCAACCAGTCCCCGGCTGCCTCGGGACGATCAAAAAAGTGCGTGCGGCCATCCACCTCCACCCGCAACTTAGCTGGAAAAAGCATCGCATACTTGAGGTTCAGGTCCCGTAGACGACGTTTGACTCCGAGAAAGCTCAGTCTCTGCTTCTGGACCGCTGGGGTGAAATCAGGATAGACGTTCACATCCATATTGTCGAGTCTGACCGGTCCTTGTTGCCTAGAAGTCTGAAGGATAGAGTCTGTCCCGAAAGTTGAAAATCCGGGCAATGAGAGGCCGCGGAGGGGCTCCGGCCTTAGGTCTTCCTCCGGGAACCCTGTGGGCACGTTCCACCGCAAAGAATTTACTCAGCCCCTGGGGCTGGAGATGGGTGAGAATCCGATCCTCCACAAACAGGTCCGCCGCCGCCTCCTCACGTCCCTCCGGCACCCCGACAATGCGGACATTGTTCCTCCGGGACCGACCCTCGGAATCCTCCAGTCGACGATCCATCAGGGCGCTCGCCTGGCCGAGCCGGCGCACCTCCTTTTGGAGGGCCGCCACGTCCGCCGTAAGGCCCGAAGTGGTGTGGGCCAAAGAATCGACCCGGTCATTGGTCTTGGATAAATCGGCCCTCACCAGGCCAACATCCACGTGGACCGAGTCAATCTTTTGCGCCAGTGTGTTAAAGCGCTGGTCCACCGAGGCCTTCATCTCGGCGATAGCGCCCATAACATCTCGCAGGGTCAGATCCGCGGGCAGCGTGGGAGCATCAGTCGGGCCCTCAGGGGACCGATGCGGCACCTCGGGAGATCCCTTCTGGAGGGTGTAGCGGTCCATGCTATTGGACTGATGGGCCGCACCACGGCGGGTCGATTTCACCTTTGCCCGGTCGCCATCTTGCTTTGTGGACATGGTTTCAGTCCCCAAATCGTGCCAATCACCTCGGAAAAGGCCGACAAACCAGTTCACGGGCTCCGGGGGGGGGGCACCACAGGTCCGCAGGACGGATCACAGCCGGCGGGCTAGCAGGGCACCCCAACGATGCCACACCACCGCACACCGCCCCGCAACCCAACCTCGCCCGAGCAGCAAGGAGGGTGCAAAAGCGAAAGTGAAAGTGCGGGGCACGCGAGTCGCCCAGCCCTGCCCGCCGCTGTTGATCACTTTGTCTCCGGATCGCCCCGCGACTCCAATCCGGGGGGCCGGCGTGGAGAAGGCCGCAAACCTCAATCGGTGCTCCCGCCGGTGTCCGAGGTCCAATTTGGAAACGGAAAACGGGTGACACCTCAGCTCGGGCTCACCAACACAGTCCCCTCATCTAGGACAGGATATTTTCAGGATTTATGTAGGAGGTCACGGAGGTCCTCGGGAGCCTCGCACCTACGCGGCCATCTTGGTTGCGCGCTAGGCTCCTCCGCTGCTTAAATTTTTAAAAAGCGCTGAGAGCGCAAGCGTGTCCTGACAACAGCTGGCAGAAGAAAGCCAAAGAAAATAGAGGTCCCAAGCTCTAATTAAAGCATACGTGTAACAACTGAAGTTAAAGCGCCAGTACTCATGGGAGTTTACAAATGAAGACAAGGCGGTACTAAGGAGGGACTAACAAGCCTATTAAGCAATCAGAAGCCAGCATTTAAGAAGGACAATGACAAGCCAATGGCAAATACGGACAGAGTGGTCGGGGCTACAAGTACATACTGAAATACAGCATGCCTCGCAGAGTAGCGCATGTGTGCGGACTCTAGGCTTGACCTAAAAAAAGAAAAAAAAAAAAAAATCTATTTTTAACACCAACAGCTCTAATTCTAACAAATGCAAGACCTAATGCATTGGAAACGCAGTCTTTGGCATTTGTAGGAGTTGATGGCGTAAATGCCAATTTTTTTTACCTAGCCATGTTGCAGGGTGCAGTACCATATGTGGCCAAAAGAGATCCTAGGGGACCTCTTTTGGTCACATACGGTACTGCACCCTGCAGAAGATATGGTTACTCCACCCTCCCATAATGCATTGCATACAAGAGAGTACCAGAGGTACATTCAAATAGCTATGTCCAGATATACAAATAGTAGCTTTGAAATATGACAAAAGAATGATTATATTATTTCTGGATTAGGCTGTACTCTGTGTGGTGCTGATGAAGGGAAATTTATAAAAGGTCTCATATAAATGTGAGATGTTCTAGTGAGTGAAGTAACCACTGCCAGCCTTGCTGAGGACCAAGCTTGTGTGTCCTGCCTGAAGCCCTTTAAGAAAATAGCGCTCTGAGGCTGTAATTAAAGCTTAGGGAGTAACAACACGTGTAACCGGGGATGTCTTCATGGGAGGTTACAAGAAGAGACATGGCGATACCAAGGAGGGACTACTAAGCCTATTGACCAAAGTAAAGCCACCATTGACAAAGAACAGGGACAGGAGTCAATTAAAAAGATGGGCGGAAAGTGGGCAGAGCTTTATGCCTATATCCGGAATACGCAAAAGACACACAATTGATGGACGGAATGCCGAGCAAATCAAAAGATTCAACCCCAGTCAAGAGATCCAAGTTAAATCCATCATTCTTTTGCTGACCATGCCACCCCAGTTTAGACCTGGCCATATGCAAATCAGTCTTGGCCCTGTGCCTCATGGGAACAGTCCAGCCCGAACTGCCAAACCAGGTCCTCCCTGGACAGGAAACAAGCATCCTAGGAATGGTTGAGGTTTCACCCCTCATCAGCCAGGATAGCTTGAATCCAGTGGCAGTGAACCTGGGACCCACGTCTGTGCATACCCTAAACATACAAGATTAGACAATCCACCATTCTGATGCATATTTTACCGTCCCGCTAAACCCTATTCTGTAAATCAGCATTTGGAATTAAAAATTACAACTTCCTTTTGTACTCTAAAGTTACACTTGGCAGCACAAAAAAAGTCTTTCAGAATCAGACCCTTGGCCTCTACCACGTCTGACACACCCTGTTCCAATTTAGCAGGTAAGAGCAAAATGAAGGGGTTAACCGAGGATTATTATTATTATTATTATTATTATTATTTTTTAAGTCTGAAACATCCTCACAACAGCTGATCTTGGTTTGCAAAATACCAGTTCTTTCAGGGCAAGATCATATTTGAATTTGTTCCGTTTGGATAAGGGCTGCTATTTTTAGTGCTTCCCCCTGCCATGTAAAAATAAAAATGTGAGCATAATGGGGTAATTGCATGGTAATGGAGATCTATGAACTTCTGGTCTATGAATGCATGTCTGTGGTATTTGTACCACTTGAACCTAGACAAAAGATCGAGAAGTGCTGTACAGGGTCATGGGCAAACATACAGCCTACAAGTGGTAGGAGAGGTATCTGGGGTGTGACGTGAGATGTGCTGTGATGTTTTGTTCTTTAAAGTGCTTCTACAACTATTTCTTAAGTTGGAGCAGATGTGGGGCAGTCTTGAAGGACACAGGGGATGTTGTTCCAAATCCTCAGTTCATAGATTAAAAAGGATTGTTGCCTTACGTTTTTTCTCTTTTATACTTTATAGTCTTCAGTATGATTGTGTCCTGGCTATGGGTGTGCAAAGAGCCACCAAAGATGGATAGCTTGTCTGAAAGATAAGTGGGTGCCGATCACAATGGTTCTGTGAATAGGTGCAACTGGTTTTCAAAATGGTGCTGGCCGACAAGAGGATCCATTGGAACTCCATTAGGATGGGCGTGAAGTGACAATATTTGTTCACACACTGAATGAGATGTACTGCAGTGTGCAGAGTGCCCTGAAGGGAGGAGGGGGCAATGTGCAGCCTGGGAGACCATGGAGCAGGGCGTTACCAACATCCAGAGACAAGAGTATAAGGCTTAAACAGCAGGTCTGAAGTCACTTTCTGGAAGAAACAGCTTCACATCCTTAAAAACAAAAAGGAACTGGTACCATACCATCTTTGTATTGGGCAATGTGTTCCTTGAAGGTGAGGTTGGTGCCCGGGGTGAATCCAAGTGACTTGGCATTCAGTAAAAGATGTGGTTCGAAACCATCAAGGTTCAGGTGATTGAGCCAGGTTGCACTTTTTCTTGCCTGTTGTACTCAGCAAATAAGACTTCTGTATTGGAGGGGTTCAACTTCATCCTGATCTGAATGAGGTGCAGGCTGTGACTGAGGCACTTGTGTTTGCAGCAGAGACTTTCAAGTAGAGTTGTGTAGAACCGGTATATTGGTGAATTGTGATGCTGTTATCTTTAACTTCTACATGAACCCCTTGGGGCTCTACTCTTAAATGGGGGCGAACAGTATGGAATCCTGGGTGACTCTACAGATGATGGGATCTTTTAGTATGTGGAGGTGCCCGTGAACTTGTGCTGTTCAGAAAATTAGGAGGGAAACACTGAAGTACACTGACAGTCGACCATCACACCCTCATCTCCCCACCGGACATGTGATATACTGGCAAAGGCAGCTGAAAGGTCCAACAATATCAGGAGTCAGGGATCATCTTTATGAGTGGGCAGGAGGTCATTCTCTACGATATGTAGGGTAGCCGTCTCCATGCTGCAACATGATCTGAAGCCAGACTGGTAGTCATGCAGGAGATGGATGATCACTGATGTGGTCTCGGAGTTGAGCATAGACTGCTTTTTTGATGATCCAGCCAATGAAGGACAGGTGACTGATGGGCCTGTAGTTGTCAAGGTCATCAAGGACTAGTGTAGATTTATTTATAAGTGGGAGGATCTGGCTTGTTTTGAGAGCTTCTGGGAAGATGCACAGAGTGACATAGGCGATAACGATAGTGAGTAGGGGTGAGGGAGCTTCTCCATGAAACTTTGATGAAAGGCATGGGTAATCTTATTTAGAACACGTGGCTTTGAGGGAGCAGAGTATGTCAGCAACAACTGCAGAAGAGATAGGGCTTTAAAAGAAGACCATTGTGGGATTATGAAAAGGTAATTGGTCTGAGAGGAGAAGCAAACTTGGTGTTGTCAATGTGCAGTTGGAGAGAATGATGGCACTGCACTTGTCTGTGGGGCATGGGATAGGAATGTCAGGCAGGGGTTGGTGAAGTGCATCATTGTGTTCAAGAACGTTCTGCTTTTGTTGATGACTTCACTGATGGTGATGGCATAGTACTTTGCTTTGGCTGAAGGAGTTGCATTCGTGTTGCATGGAGTGACTTCATTATCACGGGTCATCAGAGTTCTGTATTTCTTCCATTATCTTTCCTTTCCAAGAGTGCAGCATTTATTACCAGCACGGTCTTTAAATTAACAGATTACCGAAGATTTTGGCATGCACTTCCCTTTTTAAAATTAAATGTGTATGTTCACATAGTATTTCCAAAAGGTTTTGGCTAATTAGAAGGTTAATGGCAAAGCACAAGGAGTTGGATGGGTGAGCGAAAAGTTCAACCATCAGATTGTCGATGGAGAAGTCTTTGAAGGTTGTGCTGGTTTGGTCTTCTGTTTTGATCTGACCTTTGTTTGTTGGTAGGATGCGGAGGAAGAAGATAAGGAAGGTGAGGTGATCGGTCTAGTCCAGGGGTGTGGGTGGTTTGCTTACATTGTGATGTTGAGAAGCGTAGAGTGTGGCCTTTGAAGTTTGTTGATTGAGTGATGTGCTGTCCCACACTGAGCAAGTTGATAAGGTTCAGGAGGATGTCTCTTGTTTTCTGTGAGCTTGTGTTTTTTTAGGTTGGTTGAATATGCCCACGAGGGTAGTGTGGGTGTGTTGGATGGAGGAGGTGGTGAAGAAATTCAAGAATTCATCAATGAAGGCCTTGTTCTGCCCAGGTGGTCAGCAAATGGTAAGAGTTCCATAGGGCTGAAAGTCCCTTGCTTGCCTAGGATGCAGGACCAGGGTGACATATGAATGACAGTGAGGCCCCTCCTCCCATCACATGTGCGCTATCCACACAATGATTGCTGTAGCCTCTCTGAAGAAAGATATCCAGTACTTGGGGATGAGCCATGTTTGTGATGAGGAGGATATCAAGCTTGACATGGGCGATAAGGTCTGATGTCTGGTGCATGATTTACTGCAGAATGAGCATTAATGACCACAAGTTGAAATGTATGTTCTGTAGGATGAGTGATGGTTAGTGGGATATGTATATGGTTAGTGGGATATGTATATGGTTAGTGGGATATGTATATGGTTAGTGGGATATGTATATGGTTGTTCGATGTGATGTTATAGCGCTATGTGAGTGTTTGTCTCATCTAGGTTTTGGTGCAATTAAGGGAATTAGCAGTATTGAGTATTACCATTGTGACTGATACTCTAAAATCATTCTGCTTACAAGATGTACCTACAGGGAAGTGTGGGGGCCATGCTGGGCAAGAGAATAGTGGATGGTAATTCAACAGTTCTAAAGGTTTCAGAACATCCAAAACTGGGTCAACTGCTCTCATGCAATTGCCACAGCTAGCGATTGGAATGAAAACAAACTCTTGGGTTACATTTCAACTTAGAATTTAGAGTTTTAATAAAGACCATGGGTAATGGTTTTATTATATGTCCGGAAAGGATCAAAGTTACTTCTTAATAAATTTTTATATTTCATTCCCACTTGATTAACTTACATTGTAAGATATTTCTTGATCAGATCAAATTCTCCTCTTCAAAGTGTGAAGTAAAGCAAAGGTGTCCAATGGCATCATCCATTCAATTTTTCAGGATAGCCACATAAAATAATTTGATATATAATAATCGAAATAGAAGGAAGGTGGTAAAAAAAAAATCTATCATGGAACAACCCTCACAGGTCTAAACTGGACAGCTCTGTCCTAAAACATACATTTCATTAAGAGATAATGCATGCTCTGTTTTTAATGGTTTACAGGCATGTCTAATTAGCTACAGAAACTGTAGTACATTTGACATGTTACTCTCGGGTCACATAGCAACTGTACGGTCATCACGAATTCACAACTTTATAATGCTATATCATATATAATGCCTGACAAGTACTATGAACTTGATGGAGATATTGACAAGCAAAATAGATCGGAGGATCGATTCACTGTTCAGGATACCATGGAGGGTTTTATAACGCAACTATTGGACTTACAGAGCAGGAAATAAAACACGTTTTGGAAAAAAGAAAAAGACGCGGGTTAAGATGCATAAATACAGATAATTCTTCACTTTCATTGGACTGTGCAGATCAAGTGTGGGCGACCTTATGTTTTCGCACATGCTCCTTTCCGGAGTTTCCCACAGTGCTGCAGTGGGTAAACAAATGTACCAAAGGAGCAAACTCAATAGAGATGTTGACACTGCTGCAAGGGCGAACACTGTGCTGATCGTGCCAGCCTGAAAGAGAGCTAGGCATAGGGGCCAGTGAGGTGGGGCGAGGGTGGAGGAGAGCAGGGAAACGCTCGTGCAGCCAGGTGAGGTTAATCGCATGACCCAGATACGGAAGACAACGACTCCGCTCATCCGACCTGTATCGGGGATAAGAGAGCTCGTGGCCCGGATGGACTGTTTACAGTGTAGCTTCCACTGGTTTTACTCACTCTCGATTTAAAGCAATAGACATGGTGATATTCCGTAAAGAAAAAGATGGTCGGTAAAGTAAGTACTAAACACATGGACTACAGAACACAGGCCATGTTTCAGAAAAGAGCAGTATTTGCCGAATTTACAAATTAAAAACAGCACGATTAACTCCTAATAACCTAGTCATCATCTTCAAAGGCTGAGCACTGGATGAAACATATTGAAAATGTGCATTTATAAGTGCATTGAGATTGCATCTACAAATATGCATATATTGCAACATAAAATAGTGACTTACCTGGATACTGCAGGTACAAAAATACCATAGGCCCTATGCACAAAGATATATTCAGCCATAATTGTGCGTTACAGCTGAAAGTGCTTTCATTTAGGGCAGCCACGAATTCGCAAATGGATTCTTGGCAAGAATAATTGGGTTTACTACTGCAAATTGATCGGCTATAGGTACAGTAGCAAATCCCATTCAATGGATGGGAAGAGGGAATTTCCAAGGCATAGGTTACCCTGTAAGTTTGGGAATGCCCACAAACATTCTATTGTGGGCATTTTTAAACTTGATCCAACCGTTCCCATCTTAAAAACGTTTGTGAAGCTAGACCAGCATAAGCCTGGGTAACTTCCGTTCAAGAATAGAAAGGGGTACATGCCATCTAGAGATATGGTGGGGGTGTCAGAGATGAGCTCTGTGGGATGGAATATCCCCTTACAGGGTGTGGAAAGTCGTGCTCCCCTGCCCCGAGTTCCAGACTTCAAGTACCTGGTATCCCGTTTTATTTATTTTGGCACAAGACTCACACTAATGTAGTGTACGTGTGAAGAACTAAGCCTGCCCCTTGACAGGAGTGAGCTCTGCCAAGTAAGCACTTATTTGTTTAATAATGGACCAGTCTCCCTCTCATGGGTTTAGCGTGTAGAGCAGTGTTGGCTGCATGGTATGGTTTGTGAATCCATAGTTGTGCCCATACCTTTTTATTTGTGTTATTGGAGATCAGGCCTACTGGTGCAATCATGAAAAGTTCCTTGTCATAGCGCTAACATCCCAGTGCATGGTATGCATGTGGAAACCTGTGTGGTTCATCTGTTGCATGTAAGAGTGAAATAAAGTGATGGAGGCCTGTGAGTTCCGTTTTGGAATCACCGACGCATGTACGTGTGCACTACATGGAGTTGAGATGGTTTTCACATACAGTAGAAGTGTATTGCTGACATTCCTGAAAATGGAGGCAGGAGACCCAGACATTGAAGTGGGGAAAGAGGAGGCTGGGCTCCCTATACAGATCTGACGAGGTCCTTTTGCTGAGAGGAGCGGATTATTATTCTTCCTAAGCACTGTCATTTGGTAGATGGTGGGCGTGAAGGGTGGAACTGTAGTCTCAGTTGTTCAGTGTAAAGGGTATTTTAGGCTAGACTTTTGTCCTTTTCCTGATCACTGTTCTGTGTGGCTTCTCACAGCCATCTGTAGAAAGCTTACACCTCTTTCTACACTGTGGTTGCTCCACGTTGGAGATGATCCTGCTCTGAGAAGCATCACTCTACACAAAGGCTATGTCTGGAGAACAGCATAGGGAGGACAAATGAAAGAAGAACCGCCTTAAACCGGATCTTTAACTGCAGACAGAGAATCCACACGTCCTGTATGCTTGGATTGTATAAAAGTAGGAGCCTCTGACCAATTGTTTTGCAGTTTCAAGTTTTTTTAACATGCAATGTAGTGCTTGGCAGAGTACTCGGAGGATTGCTGTGCAACCAGAGCTGCTATTTGCCCAACAGCCAGCTTCCCAGATATGCAAGGATCACTTCAGCCTGACTTGAAAGGAAGGGTGGTCTCACTGTCCTGAAGCCACTGGAAGTTAACCTGCTTTTTGAGAGAGGAAATGAGTACACCAAACCTGCAGGAGTTGTGATAGCCTAGAGTGAGCCAGAAGCAGTTGGTCCTATAGCGGAACCGAAACAGACTGCACTGCTAACCTAGCAGCATGACCTGAGCTGAGGTCATGACAATCACTGAAAAGTGCCTTGAGTCACAGATTCTGGGTGGTGGTATCTACTGCTGACCTCAGTGGACTTGACCAGGCGCACTCTCAGCTAGCACACATCTCCTCTAAAGAGGGAGTGAGAGTCAGATTTGTGCTTCTGGTCCCTGCTGTGGACAGTGGGGAACAACCTTTACAACGCAACTTTTACAACGCACTACACTTACAACGCATTTTTTACAACGCAAAATCCATTACAACGCATTCCATCACATAGCATGACACTACAACGCATTTTTAAAAACTACCTTTACAACGCATTCCATTACAACGCATACTACCTTTACAACGCATACCATTACAACGCATAATATTACACTACACTATCCAACACTTACCCTACTGTTGCACCCCCTGGAGTTAGAATAGTAATTTTTACCCCTATACTATCCAACACTTACCCTACTGTTGCACCCCCTGGAGTTAGAATAGTAATTTTTACCCCTATACTATCCAACACTTACCCTACTGTTGCACCCCCTGGAGTTAGAATAGTAATTTTTACCCCTATACTATCCAACACTTACCCTACTGTTGCACCCCCTGGAGTTAGAATAGTAATTTTTACCCCTATACTATCCAACACTTACCCTACTGTTGCACCCCCTGGAGTTAGAATAGTAATTTTTACCCCTATACTATCCAACACTTACCCTACTGTTGCACCCCCTGGAGTTAGAATAGTAATTTTTACCCCTATACTATCCAACACTTACCCTACTGTTGCACCCCCTGGAGTTAGAATAGTAATTTTTACCCCTATACTATCTAATACCTACCTTAAATGCAATTTAATATTATGCGTTGTAAAGGTAGTATGCGTTGTAATGGAATGCGTTGTAATGGATTTTGCGTTGTAAAAAATGCGTTGTAAGTGCATGCGTTGTAAAAGTGTGCGTTGTAACGACATACATCCGTGGACAGTACTTTAACAAAGCTACGAAGTGGTGAGAGAAACTGTTGTGACCATTAGGAGTAACAAAGCACATGAACTCTAGAGATGGGCATCACTGCACCTGTGCTTGATAAGTGCACAGGCTCAGACAAATTTGAACCTGGGAGGAGTGAGGGGGAAGAGAGAAAGGGTGGGGGGTGAGTTCTTAGAGAAATGCCCATACCTATATGCTGAGGTGTGTAGTGTAATGCTTTCTATGTGTATTAATGAATGGTTTTTTAAACAAAGAAAAACACTGGGTTGGTCATTTACACTCTTGTGACACTGGGTGATTGTAGATTCCTGAGTTTGAAGTACAATTCCACTATCTCCGTGAAAATCTGCGACAGCTCACCGTTACTACCACTGGGAGTCAAACGTGCAAGGGGTTGTATTCGGCACAGTTTGCAGAGCCATAGTAGGACAGGCCCCAAGACATAAGAGGAAAAACAAACCCATTCTCAACAGCTGAGGCCCACTATTCTCTGCTGGCACTGTAGCCCCATAACAGTTTCCGATAGGTTCTCTCCAGAGGGACAAATGATTCTTCCATCGAGTAAAAAATTTTTTTAAAAAAAAGTGTTTGTCACAGGGAGCTTGGACTCCCCCATGCTAAACTCTACCATATGCAGAATTCCACACAAGGGTGAAATTGGACCCAAGGGAAATGTCGCAGAACATTACTACAACACCTGGAACCTGCACTTGATGCAGCTTTCTAGGCCTCCTCACAATGTTTATGAACAGAAAAAAAGCAAAAGTACACACACACACACTGAAATGTAAATCTCCACCTGTCACTTTACTTCATGAATTGGGCTCTATATCTCCAGTTGGGTGGCACTCTCAAATTCTGACTGGTTTCAAAGAACACGGATGGGCAATGCCACTCCTGACTGCAGAAAACTGCATAATTAGATTATACAAGTTTATATAGGGAATTTGCCTTGACAATGAGCTACACTGCCTCTATGATAATTGTGTACATTTAAGAGAATAATCCAATAGGTTGCTGATACTGGCCATCATAAATCGGTTTCACTAAAAGCAGATATTTAGGTCAGCCTTGAATAAGCGGACAATTCATCCAATTTTTTTAGTGACTTATGTTGTATTTGGAAATACACAAATTGTGCCCTGAAGAAGTGACAACTGAATATTTAAAGTTGTAAAACAAGTGTTGGCAATTCGCGGTTTTTGTTACTAAATCGATTTTGAAGCTCACTTTAAACCATCAGAAATAAAATTGATTATAGACAAATACCCTTGATGAGCTCAATCAATCAGTCTATTACATGCATAGGGCGCAGACACTGGTCTAATAGATCATGGACTACATATATAGAGTGGACTTTTTTGTACTGTGAACTGACAACGTTCCACTGGCATTTGCACGAAGTGACTGTGCAGAATGACATTTTCACTGACCAATCAGTGCAAGATCCACATCTACAGCAACTGACAAATCATTATGCACTAGTTGAGCACTGCAAACACAGTTACAAAATTGCCCGACAGCCAGCACACGACTACTCGGTCATAGGTGTAATGCATGGAATCCAGTACCCAACAGCAACGGCTTCTGCTTAGGCTGGTCTGACTGGTTCTGCTGCTGAATAGGAGTGGGATGTGTTAAACGAAACTGAGAACAACTCTAAAAGGGGATCTCCAAACAGAATTTAAAAAAACAAAGTCCTAATTTTACACCTCACTTGGAGTATTTATTTGGGAACCTAGCAAGACTTAAACTTTAGGCTGAAAGTGTTCTGGGCAGTTGTGATGGCCACTGTGCCAGTTTCTGAAACTGGCACACTGCAGCTTTGGACCCCAGGATCATGCGGCCTCACTGCTAGTCATGGAAATGCAGAAGATTTGGATAGGAAGAGGCGATAAAGAACTATAGCCCCAGTGAGGTCTCTAAGGAAGAAACCTAGATTATAAAATAATATGCCAGGGGTCACCTTAAATGAAACCAACATGCATTTGCCTTTCAATCACGTTTTTTAAATGACCAACGTTATTTCGGCATAAAAACCAAGAACTACAAATTACCACAATCTCAATGGATTTAAGTGCCTCTGTGATGCTTTTTGGGATTGCAGAGTCAAAATTATTAACGAAAGGGGAAGTTAAAGCTCAATAAAGAGGATTATTGAAGGAAATAGAAGAGGTAAACTATAGAACTATTGTAAACGAAAATTCCAAAAACCTACACTGTAATGAAATCAAAGAATATATTGGCCAAACCAGATCCAACTGAAATGTCTCAGATGCTACTCTGTAAGCAACCAGGACTTTGAATCAAAGCATCCTGCAAGGTTATGAATTGTCAAACGCTAGATGTCATCCCTACCAGGAAAAAACGAAATTAGGCCAGTTGTTTGACAAGAACTGGCAAAACCATCACCTCTCATCTCCAAAAGACTGAACTATAGGCTTTGCAAATGCTTTGACTGGCATATATTTGTATGCAAATGTATGCGTCAGGATGGATGTCCGTGCATGGCCAGCAATTTTCAATGGTTTTTATACGAGACATTAATTTACCATTGTAATGTGGCAGATAAAGGAAAACAAAACCTTAAAAACAATGCAGAACAGTGCAAAAAAGGAAAGGGAGAGCCAAGTAGCATTTTTAAAGTGCTGGGCCACGTAAGAATAACTAAATAAATATATTTTAAAAATCCTTTAAAATAGAGAGGTGGCATGAAATGTGACAAGGAGTGGGGGGGGGCAATAAAAAAAAAGTGTGGAAGAGGGCAAGCAAACTCATGCACTCTTAAGGAGTGTGGATAAGACCAAACAGGAAAAAGAAGGGAAAAGGGAAAAAAGGAGCACCCTCAAAGCAGTGGTGAAAGGATACAACACCTCACCCACATAGAACACTTAAAGACCGAAATTGCTTCTGTGCAAGACAAACAAGAAATTGGAGGAAACTGAATCAAGAGCAAGCACCTGAGAGAGAAAACAAAGGCACTTAATTAAGGGGTTGACCAAACCCCTCTGCGTATATGATGTGCGTTGGAAACAGGTCCGCTTTTACTTTCTGCAGGCAAAGAAAACCACTATTTGAAACATTTACAAAAAAACGTTTTGGAATTTCTTTAACGAGGTTAATTGCACTAGTGACAAAAATAGACTTGAAACTTCTTGGAAAAGGTTAATTTTTTTTTTTCAAAACTTCCAATACCATTTTTGTAAATGTTTCAAATAGCCGATAATTTACCTTCAGGAAGTAATTGTCAGGAAGGGAGAAAAGGCTGATTGGAGCACCAGAACACTTTTCCATGTCTATTTGAAACCCCTCAAGATTGTACCTCATTGCACCCAAGACGATTTTGTCTTTGAACAAATGCACAGTTAAAGCAAACCAGGTGTACTTATTAAAAACAACAATCCAGACTGTTGCAAAGGGCAGGTCCACAAGACAATGTGGTACTAGTTCTATGGTGGCTACAAAGTGCACTGTGATTGGATAAAGGACAGAGTGAGTCTGTATTTAGTTTGTTCCTCCTTGTGCCCTGTGATCAGAATGGAAGGTGCTGCTCTGGCTCTGTGCAGGACCCCGGGAGAGGAAGGTCTTCATTGCTTTCTTCAGCCACAGTTTTTCACTAAACATGGCTTCACGTGTTTCACTAACAAGGCTGCCAGTCGCGTACTCCATTAGTTATAGCCATTTGAAATTTGTATAGTGTGGGTCTGATTTTTTGTGGCCTTATTGCTCAGCTTCGTCCATTTTGTTATAGGCCAGAGAATGTATTAATGGGTGGAAGAATGGATACAGTGCACGCCTACAAATTGATCCCTTATTGGCTGCAGTGCCCTAAACGGTGTACACTGATGCTGAACTTAGAAATGTAAATGATAGGAATTGTGTCATGGAAGCGTAGTGCATTAATAGATCGCCCTAATTCAAAGTATTTTTACTAGCCTTCACATGGTCCTAATGGACGGGTCAAAACCCCAAACATAAGTCTTGAAAGTGGCCAGTATCCACGTCTGAATTGGTTGGTGGGCCTGCCTTCCCAGATGTTTTTGTCCCAAACTAGTGCTGGAGGTTGACCACTATGACAATGAAAACAAGAAAAAGTCCTACTGAAAAAAATGCAGTGGGCTCTTTCCCCTTGCCAAAATCCAAGCAGTGTAGCAGATATTAGTTGGGAGCGCCTCTCCCAATGACAACCTCTTGTCGGGTTTGCAGTTACTGAACATAACACCTGCTGGCTGCTTGCAGGGTATCCAAGGATAGGTTAAAGTTATCTGATACGCTTATCAATGATAGACAGCAATTACTGCTTAAAATACAAGTTACTGGCAATCTGGTGTGGACTCTGCACTCCTCATGGCTGTTCCTAAATGTCAGATCGTGGCTCAAACCTGGGATTCCCAGACCTCTGCGTGCCCGAGGTGTGGGGGAGTCTGGATGAGCCTCAAGAGTTTATGCCATACAGGAAGTACTATGCCTGGCAGAGCTCCCACCCCAAACTCTTAAACTACAATCAGGCATACAGAAAATCACAGACCAAATAGTTCCGGCTTGAGCACTCTAGGAGGGTCACAGAGTAAACATTTCATGTACGCTAGCACAGTCAACCCAATTTGGCCTGACTTCTGATAACTTCTATTTGTTCCAACCGTTGTAATGACAAACTTTGCCATTATGTCGTAAACAGGAATTTAAAAAAAAGGTATGCACTAGAGCAGCGCTTCTTACTTAACCTTTTGACCTCCGTGGACCCCCCAATGCTTCATTATTGGAATCCGGCAACCCCATGCTGAGTGATTATTGGAACAGGAGACCCCTGGCCTAAGCAATATCTACGATTTGAATCTCAAACAATACAGAAAAAATCCCAAAACAAGTATACCAAATACAAATGCTCCAATAGTGAAATATTGTGTTTAATGCACAAATATATAGTTTTATTTCATTTTTGCTTCTTTATTTGTATATACTTTATTCATTTCAATGTATTGATTTTTTTTTTTTTTTTTTTTTAAATATTAAAAAGTCACAGACCCCCTGAGAAGGTCTCGGGGATTCTAGAAGGTCCTGGGAACACAGGATAAGAGCCACTGCACTACAGGGAAGAGCAGAAAGAGAAAGGTCCCATATCCCAAAAGTAAACCCACTCCGCGCATCCCTGCGGAAATGAGACTTGAAATGAGCGCTTCAGTGATGAATCTCAGATCAGAAACATTTTTTAAACTTGGCTATTTACATCTTGGTAATGGTTTCAGAATTAATTAATTAACCCAACTCATTGTTTGTAGTGCCAGGAGGCCCTTTTGGGAAGCTGTTTGTTCTTTATAAACGCATTCATTCATTCAGCTAACTCCTTATCCTAGGCAATGATAACTGACACCAATACAGTGAAAACATTCTCAAGTTCCCATTTATGATTAGACTAGAAGTGTCTGGAGAGATGCGAGGTTTTGAAGATCTCTATTGTGCTCTATTTGGGAGGTTCTCTTACAAGCCCAGGCCTCCAGGCTTTCCAAACGTTTGCTTTCTTGCTGAACCAATGGAAGATCATTCCCAAAACCCATCATGGGTGCGATGTGTATGCAAAATGGTACAAAAGGGGGTGGTGATGGATAGAGCATCAGAACCAATCAAACACTCAAACCCAGTCAACAGATCCGGGTTTGATCCATCACCGTTCTTTATCCCACTCTGCCACCCCAGTTCAGACATGGCCATATGCAAATCAGTCTGACCCTGTGCCTCATGGGAACAGTCCAGCCCGAACTGCCAAGCCATGACTTCCCTGGACCGATCTGTTGACTGGGTGTGAGTGTTTGATTGGTTCTGATGCTCTGTCCATCACCACCCCCTTTTGTACCGCTTTGTTCGCCATAGGTTGGCAGGGTATGCTCAGACGTGAGTCCCTTGCTAACTTTGCCACTGGATTCAAGCAAGCCTGGCTGAAGACGGCTGAAATGCCAGAAACCGGTCCTAGGAAGCTTGTTTCCGGTCCAGGGAAGGCATGGCTTGGCAGTTCGGGCTGGACTGTTCCCATGAGGCACAGGGTCAGACTGATTTGCATATGGCCATGTCTGAACTGGGGTGGCAGAGTGAGCTAAAGAACGGTGATGGATCAAACCCAGATCTGTTGACTGGGTGTGAGTGTTTGATTGGTTCTGATGCTCCGTCCATCACCACCCCCCTTTTGTACCGCTGTGTATGCAAAATGGGCAACGCCGGACAACCTGTCTTGAAACACTAAAAGGGACAAATTGACATGATCCATGTAAAAATACACCTATCATGCATCGAGACAGAAATATTACAAGCAATCAGATGATTGTTTCACCAGGCACAGGATGTTTCATTTAGAAGAAACTTGGTTCTTGCATAAAGACAATTAATGAGTTTCTTGCACTATAAGGCAGAAAAGGCCATTTACGTACCACAGGCTATATGACGACAACATAGGTGTACCAGCTACTGCAGCAGGTGCCCTGTAAGACGTTTTCATGGGCCAATGCAGTTACTTCTATTCTATGGTAGAGATCCCCAATGTCAGTCCTGGGGGGCCAGATCCAGTGGATTAACACAGGCCCATGCAGCACCCAAACTCCAAGGGGCCCCCTCAGCACAATACTCTGCCTGGAGAGGTCCTGATTGAGTCCAAGGGCAGCCCTCCACGTACCTTGCAGGGGGCCCTCTCAAGATTCATTACGCCAGAGGCCAGGTCCATGCCAGATTAAGATAAATGCAGTTATCTAAACAGAGAGATGCTAAAAACCGGGCATGGATACGGCCGACCAGGACCGGCTTTGGAGAACCAAAGAGTACACCACACAGCAGCTCTGTGCACAGCGTGCAGTGTTTTAAGGAGCACCTGAGGGAATCCACGACAGGCTCAATGCTAGTTCCACTCCCTGCCCGCCGTCTTAAAAGAGAGGGTGTTGTGATCACTAGCGCAGAGGCAGAGTACGCACCCCTCTGTGAGCAGTCTAGTTTTGCATGAGGGAACCACAGTTCCACTTTTGAAAAGGGATCATCTCCCGCCTCTTAAATGGGAGGACAGAGCATATCTACACCTTACCGAAGGAGCGGGAGGGTTTTTCATCAAGTAACCGTCCTCCATGGTCGACATGTTGCACCTCACTTAGTGCCAACTGGTCACAGCAGCAAGGAGCTAGTCAGCATGCATGCAAACCGGGCAGTGCCCATTGTGAACGCCGCGATGCATTGAAGTGGCCGTGTATTTGACCATAAAATAAGTGGTCTTCGAAAATACCAAACTGCATAGTAGCGGATTACAATTGTAACCAAGCACAATGTGTGCAGGGACTGCATGTTTTGCATTTAGGAAACTTGTGCTTACCTGGGTTCACATTTCAAGCAATTCCTGTTCTACTTGCAATTACGTGTAACAGGAGGCTATTGTATTGTCAGTGGGTAAGTCTAAAACTGAGGCAGCTAAGTTAATAATTGTTACTTAATGAAAATAAAAAAATTCAACTGGAGTAAATAAAGCCCCTTCATATCAAGTATAAAAACGGCGCAAAAATGAATTCACACAGCATCATATAATAAAGTGTGGCTAGGCCCACCCACCTCGGTGTCATTAAGTTTTCATTCGATATATTTTTAAAACTGCATCTCCTTGCCGTGAATTCTGCAGGAATTCAAGTCACGCAATCAGGTCAGCGCAGTAGAGTGAACATTGACTGGAGCGCTTCCTTCCGAACGCAGCCACGGTGGCCGAGGAGGACATCCGATCTGTGAATGACACGGCCTCACGTGCGCGGGGCCTCATTGTTTACAAACAGGTCGAACCGGCGAAGGCAGGCGGCTGTAACCGGGACAAGCCACCGCCTGTGCAGTAGAAAAGGCACCAGAGGCCTTCTCTTCAAAAGTGTCCAACACGATTACTGCAGGTATTCAATCCTTTTAAGGAATTAACCAGAGTAATATGTCTAGACAGGGAAAATAAGAGCAAGCGATTCATCTGCAAGGATGTAACTTCATTTTCTATAGACAAAAAAACCTTGCAACATAAGTAACAGAAAAACAAGTCGCATTTCATTCATGCTCAGAGCCATATTGTACCCCGTGAGTATTATCTGCAGCAATTGTTTCTGACTGTCATAGGCAGCCTGTGAACCACGTCGTGATATTTTGCACTACAGGGAAGCAGCGTTGTATACATATATCATTTTATTTCCCTCTTTAGAGAGGCATGGGTTACAAATTTGTGGAACCATAACACTACACAACAGGTCTGACCAAGAAATTGAATTACCGCCACCGCTGTACTGTTCCCTGGCTGATTTAGATGCTGAAGATGTCGCCAGCCTAGATTTGCAGAGCACTGTGGGGAAAATCGATATGTCGGCGACGGGCATTGCCTGAACAGAGGCAAAGAAACCACCTTGACAGACAGCGCCCCTGAAGTGATTGATATGGGCAGCCACGTCCTGCATAATCTATTGTAAAGGTTGACGACGTGCAACACCTTGGCTCATATGCAATATAAGAAGGATTTCTAAAATGGTGTCCTGGCGCAATAAGTTCAGAACTGCATGGAGGCCCTGAGCTACAGGTTAGTAGCCACCCTCTTAACTTGGATTCGGAGCGCTGAGAGTGTCTGGCATTACCATCTGTTCTCTGGAAAGGGTGGCTGGGTTTGACAGTGTAGAGACTTTGATGGTGGACAATGAGATCCCAGTGAGGTTATGCCAGCTTCCATTAGAATTCAATGTAGATGTTGAGGTGTTTTTTTTTTTTTTTTTTTAGAAGATAGGACAAAGTGTACCTCGTTCAGAGTTAGGATCTCGGGTTAGTGATAAGGTTATTATTCACTGACAGTCACAGCAATAACAATTTCTCCATGACACTTTCACCTGAAGATGAGGAAAACCAGATTTATTTTTTATGAGAAGGCTAAAGCTAAAGCAAAATGGCTAACTAAGGGAATCATTGATGTCAACTTGACTAACGAAATGTGCGATTGGCAGGAATATTTAAAATAAAAAATAATTAAAAATGTTCAGCTACAACAGCGGCTTTTAATCTCCATCAAACAAAAGCCATATTACACAGTTGCTGAATCATCTCTACTGGATGCCAGTGCAATTACACATTACATTCAGAATACGGTACCAAGCCAGAAAGTAGCCAACAACTTTGACCTAACAAGGAGATCCTCACTTAACAGGATTTTTATTCCGCCTCAAGAGCATAGCACAAGTTATCTGGTGTCAACGCCTTTCCAGCACTAGATTTTAGGAGATTGTGTGTACCAGAAAGACCTGGTGTCAGAGGGCATGACAAGAGGAGAACCATTTGAGTTAACGCTACAACCTGGTGAAGACGAACGAACCCACTGTGGCTGCAGTGAAAAAGATAGCGTGCCCCTTGGAAGGAGTTAGTTGCTGAGTTCTTGAAGAGAAATTAGCTGTGGTTACCACCATGAACTGAATGAAAGCATCTTTGCTCCCAACCTCTCGGATGACCAGGGAGATTAGCAAAGTTGCCACCTTTAAAACGGGTGCCCCAGAGGCAATGATTAAGAGTTGGGCGCCAAGTTAAACATGAGGTACAGTGCCAATATCACAGTACTGGGAGTACCAGAGATCTCTCCAGACACACTTCATTGATTGGACAATGTATTTCACAACCTGCTAGCGTGCTGGAAGGTTAGACAGAGTGATAGTGAGACTTTACAGAAAATGCTAGGCACTCTGGGGTGTACAAACACAGGTGAAGGCACAGTAAAGGCTGTGGTACAGACTTCGATTGGATTGACTGGATTCTGAAGGCAGTCATCCGAAAGAGGGTGATCGCGGCTGGAGAGAACCAACATATTTTTACATGACCCTAGTGCTAACAACATAATGAGAAATAAGGTAGTTATGGGGACAAAGGACAAGGTGGCTAGGGATATCACTACCGCTGTGGGCATTCCAGTGAAGCTCAGGGTGCAACATCAGGGAATAAGTGCATTTTTGGGCATGCTGACAAAGCATGAGCTTTTTTGGATATACTGCAATCGAACACTGGATGGTTTGTCTACTTTATGGTCCTCTATAATGCCCTACTCGTCTGGGTTAGCACTCTGGAGGATGGGGGAGCACTGGGACGAGGAGCGGTGTGGAGAGTACCTATCTGGAGGAACGAGAAGTGTGCCTGTGAGTTTCTTAAATTTTAATTATTTGCTGTTGTCCTACTTCCCTTTTCCTATCGTTTCGGTCTCCAAGTTTTAGATTTGGCGTTTTTGTTGAAGCAGTGACTGGATTATGTAAAATTCGAAAAGGCCCAGTGGACCATCTTGCATGCAGTACGAGTCTTGTACAGTGATGGGTTTGCCGGCACTGTGCTATGTTAATACTGGAATAACCCCATAACAATAATTATTATTATTATTATTATTATTATTATTATTATTATTATTATAAAATCACACCCTTAACTACATATTCAAATAGGTTTCTCTTTTATTTTTTTACTACAGCCAACAACCAATATAGCCCAGCATTTCTCTTACGTTTCTCGAAAAACAAGCAGTTGTTTTAAAAAACATACCGTTTTCAATGTTTTTTTTTGTTGAAAATATCTGAGCATCAGACAACAATAGTGAACAGTTACATCTTGTATGCATGCGTCATCTGTGCATTTTTCTGAGAATAAGCCACGATCTGGTATCCCACTGACAAAGATCCGCCCCTCCATCGATGAGGCACACCCCATCCCACATGGTCATTGGTTATCAGCAAATGAGACACTCAACTAGTAACCCAAGTGGCATGTACCACACCTACAGAGAGCAGATCAGTATAATATGCAATGCAGCCCTACCCCAACAACCACCCCCCTCCCCCCTCCCCCAAACGTACCGTTTTCAATGTTAACACGAAAATAAAATTGAAATAAATAAAAAACAAAGTAATATGGTCCTGTATTGCCATCTTCAGGGCTCTGGTGACATTTGTAAACTAATTAGCCCCTAACTCCTTGTTTACGCCACTAGAACCCCTTAATGGAAATAGAAGACAATATTACACATGGGTCCAGTCAACTCTTGTATTAAGTGGAATATTTCATAATTATTTAGTTTAGCACCATTTCTCTTATGCGAATGGAGTCCTGCATGGTACGACACTAGCAGTGACGTTTGTGAGATATTTTCTAGTATACCTAATCCAACCTATTTTGGGAGGTTTCCATACTGTGCCACACACTCACCCACCAAAATACCCACATCAATCACCTTTTTGAAATCATTTTGCCTTCATGGTCGCAAAAATATACTATTATTTTTCATTTGCTATTGTTCTATTTTGGTTTCTATACGATGCAATCACTTGCACAATGTGTGGATTAGCAGAAACATTCTCATCATTCTTACTTAAGTATCCGTCCATACATCAATAGGGGCGAATAGTGATAACTTTCACGCCTATTCGGTCACAGTGGAAGCCCATCACTGCCACTCACCTTTAACATCAATATTGGAACTACACACATTTTATAGAATATTGCTGTCTCATGGGATATACTCAAAATTCAATAAAAACAGTAGCACTACATCACTGATGTCCGCAGCTGCAGATATTGCTCATCCACCATTATTATCTATTATGTTAATCTGGGGCCTCCACAAATAAATTGTAAGACAGTAAACTGACTAGACAATCCTGAAGACCACATGATCCCCCATAGCATCAATTATCTCTCTAAAGCCGCTATGCTGCAGGACTGCAGGAAGCTGACTCAACAGACCTGAAATGCAGAAGTATCATCTAAGGCCAGCTTTCTATGCGAGCTACCTGACCGGTCAACAGGGAGTGGTATGAGTAAGAATCCCAAATCCCGTCAATCAATTCTAAAATAAGCTGGATATTTATAGTACCCATACCCATATTGTGGATTCAAATTTTGACTCTTCTGCACATAGTACAAGAGCTGACACCATAACTTGTCACATGCACAAATAGGGAAATTAATTGAGGCCATTCACCTCGCTGATAGAGAGCTAATCATTGTTTAAATGAAAAGAACTGTGGAGCAGGAACAGGTGGTATGTTGGTGTGGAACAAGACAGAAGAAAGTTCTATGTAAAAGAGAAAAGTACACAGAAAAACGCATTGACCCGGACGAACAAAGTTGCCCACGACCCATTCTAGCCTTCGGATATTACAGTATGCCTTAGACAAATATAACATCCTGCACAGTAATCACTCCAATTATGTGCTGAAGTACGGTTGAAATTCAAGTTCAGGACAGGAAAGAATTCTAACTGACAGAGCTGTGGGATATAGATTTCTGGACAATGGACTTGGTTACAGTTAACTAACAAACCTAAGGGGTGTTCTATTGTCTAAACATAAAAATAAATCAAACCTGTAGACACCTCTAAACACCAATCACGAACTACAACACAGACTAATAATTTTCTCCATGTTCAAAAATCCACTTCATTCCAAATACAAAAAATTGAAGTTTTTATAATGTATCCCTTAAGAATTAACATCAGAGTTAAAGCTATCCTGCCATGCTTTATAAGGATCAAAAAACATTTGAGAAGTTAAACTACTACTGGTCTTTCCATCAGGGGATATCATTAAGAGGCCTGCAAACTTTGTAGGTCTGGGGTAGCAAAGTTGTTTTGATTTTAATTGATACGTATACACATTTATTCTAATATACTTATTTAGAGGGGCATTCAACCGACCCTCTTTGTCCACTGGTATTATGTTACGTCATTCACATTTTTCTTATGCCTATGAAATCAGAGCGTGGAGCAGTGGTTCTGCCCACTTCAGCCAATAGCTAACTTTGCTGCGAGTGACAACACAGTCTGCTCTTTCACAAGGGACACATCCGCACACAAAGTAGTTCCTTTAAGTGCCAAGGGCTACTATGGCAATGTGTGCTTTTGTTTTTTTTTTATTATCCAACATTTTTAACTTAGCAAGGACCTGGCAGCCCATTCAGCAATAACATTTCACAACTACCACAAAAAAATAAGCATTGACAAAACTCAAAGTCTTGCAGCCGACACCAGAGCTGTTGCTTTGCCAATAATTTAGTATTCCGATTGGTAAAGATAATTAACTGCTTCTTCAATTTAACAACATTGCAGCATCCAAAGACTGGAAAAATTGGTTCTCTGTTACATGCTGTGCACCCAGCACCCCAGCTTCTTTTACTGCCCGAGTTACAGGTGAGAGGGGATTGTCACAAAAGCAGACTTTAACACCTGCAAGAGGCCAGTCACGACAGAAATGCTGGGTCCTGGGAGCACAGGAGTGTGTTTCAGGTATGTGAAAAGTAGCCTGACTGAAATGTGATGTCTTTAGACCAGTGTCTGCTGTGTGTCAAAATTTGCATAGTAGCTCACCCGTCTTGCTTTCACCCCTTGCACACAAACTCGAGCACGTTAGTGCCTCTTCGCACGGATAGATGACGGAAACAGGAATGCACCTTCCTCAAAGGAGTAAAATGAAGACCTGCTCCGTCACATGTTTTTCGTGCCTGAAACTGGAGTCGCTTTCATCGCCACTCTTATCACGGGTTTCGAGGCTGAGTAAAAGAACACACATACCCTGGCCAGCTGCTAGTTTATGCTGAGATGAGAGCAGCGTGTAAGCACAGACCAATAGGTCTCAAAACAGCTGAGTAAATCATTTGCCAGGGTGCCACAGAGACAGTAAATGATAACTTATTCTCTAATCGTTTCTCTTGACTTCAACCCCGCCTTTGCAACAGGTACTGGCAACCTTCTTTTCATTTATAGGTTGAGCCTAGAGCAGGGCGCATGAGCTGCTTGCTCGACTTTTAGTAATGGGCTTTAGAAAGCTCACCACACGCTCATGCGTGTGCTTTTGTTGGTCTCCCAGGCTATTGGGCTTTGCATGCGTCTTTCTAAGAAAGACAGCACGCTATTGGGCAAAGGAGGGTGCATGTCCAGCCTTTGCTCCGCCCTCGGCCTATTGCTTGCAGTTACCCGCACAGGCCACATCTGTTCTGAATTATCGTGCCCAGACACGGGCGCGATAATTGAAAACAGATCACTCGCTGACTTGTTTTTCATGAGGGTTTCTTCGCACGAATAGCTCGTGAGCATTTTTTGTGCAAGTACATTCCATACTGAGTTTTAGTCTGGGGCAACTCTGAAGCCATGTAGCACTAGTAACTTGCAAACATTTTGTGGGCAAGTTTAGACCTTGTTTAGCTTTTCCTTGCGAGAGACGACAAATTATGCTTGCTTACAAACTCCTGATTTTCATGCAGAAGATACTCTCACGCTTAACTATAGGTAGTTTGCATGAGAAGTATATGTACTTTGTGAGACAAAAAATGATACGACTTCTGAAACCCTTGAAAATCCAGCACTGCTTTGAGTTGCGTTCCCTAGTAAAGGAATAGTGGAGTACGCTCATGGCATATAGGAGAAGAGCTAGGTACTGCTTGTGACATAACGTTTCCAGGTCAGTGCTTGAATTTCTGCAGAAGATCTACTTACTCACCATGCGCAGGGTAGCAAAACCCTCCACTTGTAGTGACAATTACTCGTATAGTCTTTAGGCTAAGCTGCACCATGACTTAGATACTCTGTTGAGGGACATCTACTTGCTGCATTTATAGAGACTTTTTCCAGATACTACCAGCCAGGGTTCCTAGCATTGGCCAGCAGGCGTCCTTAGCCACAGCCAAGTGAGAAACAGCCAAACCCTGCTCTCATAGTGGCACCTTGTAGTGTAATCAGAGTCGTTGGCCACGACTAGGAGCTCAGCCACGACAAAATATTGTTGTACATTACATTCTCGGGGCCGGGCTCGGTACGGAGTATAAATTAAGGTGTAACCACGGCTCGTGTTGGAGAGCACATAACCAGCTCTGTGTCTCATGTGTCACATCATTTTCCGCACACAGGCCAGGCTGAGGTAATCTGCACTTACCTACAGGGGCACCCACTACATTGGCGACAAAGAGGGCAAACCTGCTGCGTGGTGTATCCCTGCGGATGGTGGCGACAGACTTGCCGCTGCAGGTTACAGAGTGATGCTCCTGGTCGTGGAATGGTGGACGGTGCAGGCCGTTCCCCACCCGCTCCGGAAACCAAAAAGTGCGAGGTGACACTGGTGCAAAAAACACGTGCTGATAAAAACACGAGCCAGAGACCAAAGCTTCACATCAGCAAGTAGTGTCTTACAGTCACAAACAAGACAAACAGCAGAGGCGAAGCATTTCACGTTCAGAGGAATAGGAAGACCAATTGATATACCGAAGCTCTGCCTTGAAAAAGCCCACGGCCAATGGGCCACTAGGGTGAAACATGTGTCGGCTCTTTTCACTATTCCGGTCTGCACTTTATTTATGGAAATATAAATAAAAGCTAAGCACATGATAATCAGCAAAACGTCTGACATTTATTCTATACCGACGTTGAACAATCAAGAGGGCACAACCCTCCATCTCTTCACACTTAACTCTACAATGGCTCTTGGGTGTAGCCATTTACGAGGAATGTGCCACAACTAAATTGGGCCCTGACAATTGTAGCACTAAAAGCAAAGAACTTTCCACCCAAACAGTAACCTAAACCTAACAAGGGACAGGTAAGCAGGTGTAAGAAGAAAAATAAAAAGGTGAAATTCCACCGATAATAACCATGGAATATTACAGTATTATCTTTAGTCTAACTGTTAAATTATTGTATATGATAAATACAGTATCTGGTTTATTACTAATAATAAGAAGCACCTTCCTCTGCATGGGCCAGGTGACCTTATTTCCGTTAAATTTTTATTTTATTGTGAGAGTTCTATTCTTGGTCCACGTCAAATCAACTTACTGGACAATGATTTGTAAACACGAAGCCAGACAATCTGTTTTACGCAGGCAAAATGGTGTGAAATGTGTGGATTTATTTTTAAATTTCACACCAGAGAAATTTTGATTGATTTTAACCAGAGTAAGATTAGTCTTTCAGAAGATACCGTTTGACCTCATCAGGAAGACATTTCTGCACAAACCAGTCTCCTGCATATATCTTGGGTAACATTTAATTAGGAGGTGTGCTCTCATGTTCAATTTTCCCGCTAGAAACTTGCAAGTATGTTTCATGAAATTTCAAGCAATTTCTTCACCCAACGCTGATGAATCAATGAACTCAAAACGACACTTGAGTTAAGGGATCTTTTCTAGATTGGAGAAGCTTATTCTGCTTGTGATGCAGAGAAGGAATTCCAGAGCTGAGGAATAAGACAACTGATTTTAAATCTACACAGGGGAATTGGTAGAATTCACATTGTAGGAAACTGCTGAATGTTGTATTCAATTGCTCCAAAGCAAACTAGTCTTCCTTGAGTATATGCTACACAAAATCTGAGGCAAAATGCAATTAACAGCATTTTCTGCAAAATGAAATACTCAGATCGTAATTTTACCGAAAATTATTCTGCAACATCTTTGAGAATGGAGAACTGTGTAAAAATCCAAGAAATACAGCATTTTCTAAATGTATGATTTCTGCAAACAATTGTGCAAAGTGTGTTTGCAAAATCCTCCCCTCGAAGTCACCGGCAGACAAGTAGAAAAATTACAAGAGAGCCAATATCAATAAATTAACCTCATTTGGGCACACGAATTTGCTAATCATGCAAGGAGACGCCTATAGGCAATGCAAGGTGCACTTTCGATCTCAGAGGGTTTCTTTTTTCTCGCTACCCAACTCAAAGATTCTCATTTTATCAAACTCAGAAGGTTGAATGGATGAATGTACAAGGTTAAGACCATCACTATCGAAAATAAATTAGGATAGCAGAGTTGTTAGTTGGTAATATTGTCTGTGCAACTCCACAGCATGAATTTATACATGTTCACACTCCAAATAGATTGTTGATAACATTTAAAGAACTGCGGTTACGCAATCCTATAATAAACTGCACAAGATTAACGAAAGCATGATCACACATGGTACATGATTACGAGGAAAACATTAACACCTATACTAGTGCTTAAGAAGCACAACTCAATCTCATCGAACATAAACTTTGCGCATACAGACATTACATGGTAAATGTCTCACTGCACACTAAATTAAAGAAAATATCATGTCCCTTTCTAGTCTTTCACAGTCACAAACCAAGAGATATTCTTGCACCCAAAACAAAAAATACGACCTTACCACAAATCTGCGACAATGGGAAAAATTTGAATGAGAACATGGGAATCTACAACAGCCAGAGACCCATTTATTTTTCAAGCTGAAATTAGACTGTCGGGGAGAAACAGAGGAAGATTTAATATAATAGTCCCTGCTCAGAAAGCACCTATTTGCTCAGGAAACTATTTAAATAACACATGGATTAAATCACTGCAGCAATGACCGGTTTAAATTAGATTAAACGCTGTAGGCCCTGATGAGTAGGGCACGAAATTGAAAAAAGAAAAATTGTTTTTTTATGCACTCCGATACCAGTTTGGGTTCTTTATTTTTTTCTTTTCTTAAGTAGTTGTAGAGCTTTCCTGAATTTGAAGGTCCGGGTAAAATATGCCAGCAATCAAAAGTAAAGTATTTTGAACAAAAGGATATTAAAGGACAGATTTCTAAGGTGAAAGAAGGCCACTGAGTGCCTCGGAGGAGAGGAGTTACAAATGGTAAACCAGGATAGTGAGATCAGATGACCTTCTGTAAAACGTTTCATGGCTTCAGTGCAAAGCAGAACAGTGCCTGAATAGCCACTTTAGGTTTGGCGATTGAGGTCATCAAGCATCATGCTGGATTTACTCATTGTAGTGGTGGAGCAGTAGTTGGGAGCGCGTACTGATATGGGACGTTTTTTGTGGAGGTATGTCGGTTGATTGAGGTGTCCGCCTTGCGCGCAATACAAAGGGTTTTAAAAGCAATCCTAGTTTTGAGTTATCTAAAGATGGTCAAGAAGGGCAGGGGGGGTATAATCGCCTTTCTTTGCTCCATTATCAGTTGAGCTGCAGAAAGGAAGATTCCTTTGACTGAATCGAGAGAAAACTGTGGCTAGTGCCCCAGCAAAGACTAACCAGATAGACTGCAGGGCTTCAAGATTCCACATGATAGAATTCATCACAGAAGAACATGCAAAATAGATCGTGGGAAACAAAAATATTCTTCACTCCCACATTTCCTACAACCATCATGAACAGTCATCATCCACCTCTTAGACTGCGCTAAAGCTTTGGAAGTATTTATGACATTCCTGTAACTTTGGATCACCCAGCACCAAAAATTGCACCCGAATTTTCCTGCTTTTAACATGAACAATAATCTGGCCTCTAATCATCTCGTCAGATGTGGTCTCAAAATAACAATTCTTGGAAAGAACTCTCAAAGCTGTGAGGAATTCATCAGATGTCTCCCCATCAAATGTCTCATGTAAAATTGAAACCTGTTTAATGCAATACTTTAAGTAGGTTTGAATCCATACTCCACTCTAAACACCACCTCTTCAAAGAAGTCAATGTCTCCTAGACCATCCTAGGGCATAACGTGGAGCAAAGTCCTGAAGAGAAGTGGTCCTTCTGAACCCCAAGCAGTGCAGTAAGATGTTCTTTTTCCTTTCTGAAGACATCCTGCCCCTTTCGATGGCTTTCATATAGGTAATAAATTCTTCTTTCAACCGTGTCCATGGAATTGGTGGACCTTATAATGGGAAAGTTTAGCTGGCGGATCATATTGCAAATCACTCAAAAGAATCAAACAAAGATATTATGCCAAGTTAAAAAATGCTTTGTGTCAATAGATTAAGCAATGAAAGTCTACATAGACTGGAGACTTCTTTATGTCAATTTTTCCTTGTGATGTACACGAGTGGGGAAACCTGTAGTACACAACAGCTATGTGAGATGTAAATTGTCTGTGCACATCGTTACTCCCCCCCCCCCCCCACCCCCCCCGGCATGCCTATTGGCTTTGGCACATCCAGGTACAAAGACGGCGCGGACGCACACCACTTAAAACATAGCATGATGGCGAGCACCACGTCACGTAATCCGCACGCAGGTTTGCTTAATAAAAGGATCCAGCATTGACAGAACGCAATTGTATTCAGCATGAATCAAATAATGCAGTAATATCCATTAACAGTACATTCATAAATGTATTAAATGTTGTAAAATGACCACCTCTACGGAAATACATATCAATAACAGCAATCTCGCCATTAACACATAGAAACGCTGTCCCAACAGGGGTACTCTAACCAATGGGAACATTTCCACTACGGGAAACTCCAATGTGTTCCAAAAGGAAAGTGCTACTCCTGTGCTGCAAAGCGTAGCGGGTACTTCTCCACGCATAGCCACCGATTGCAAAAAAGACTAAAGGCAGATTTGGGGAACAGGATTTATTGATGCAGCGCAGTACCTTCAGCAGCAAAGACTAACCAGATAAACTGCAGGGCTCCCTCAAGATCCCACATTCTAGAATTTATCACAGAAGCACATGCAAAACACAAGTTTGAAACAAAACACAACAAGGCCTATAACATAAGATATAACAGCCCCCCATTAATTTGTGAAGTAATAGGATTTAAACATTTGGCAGAAGTAGCTCAGATTTGCCTTAAACGTTGCAGCTATCATGAGGACATTCTGTAATACTGCCGACAAGCAGTGTTTTAAATGGGCCGGTACTCACTGGAACGGGGTACCAGCACTTTGGATTTTCCTTGTGAGTACTAGAACTACGATGGCGGAAGAGAGTTCTGGTCTTCACTGGCACATGTTGGGCTTTGGGAGCAATTGTCAAGTGAGAAGTATGCACAGCCTTTTTCTAAAGCACAGACTTTTATGACCATTTTTCAGCGGGGAGCCAATGCGATAAACACGATTAGTGACATCACCCTCGACGTTGCATTATGTCAGAAAGGAAGTAAACCCCTCTAAAGGAAAAAAAAATTGCAATGGCTTTCTCTTCCTTCTTTGCCACTCAAAGCGTGAGCTCCCTCATCCCCAGCAAACGCAGAGAACTAGACATTACCAGTGAGGAGCACCTAAGAGGACATCTTTTGTTCCCTACATCTCGCCAGGCAGGAGCAAATTTGCAACAGGTCCCTCTATCAATCAACTAACAGGACCGGATGCCTGCTGCATGCAACCGAGATCCTTCAAGCACACACAAGGATTCATCTAGCTTGGTGAGGTTGGGCTTTAAGGGACTGTGAAATGGGTCCAATACCGGGCCCTATACTCGGGTCTCTGGAGAAGGCTGTGCCAGACCAAGACTGACCTTGCCGGGTACTGGGCGTTTCTCCGGTAGGCTGGTAAGGTGGGGGACAGTTTTACCGCTCGTGGAGGCAAGTTCTCTTGCTGGACCACGGACTGGCCTCTTTTCCTGCCTGCATCGCTTCAATAATTTACAAATAATGCACAATACATGTTTTTAAAGCTTGCCTAGGTAGATCACACTCGCTTTAAAACCATTTGTTTTTGAATTTGGTTGGTACTTGTGCCCTCCAGATTTGTCACACCAGTGCTGACATTCATGTGAAGGGAGTGCTGCTTGGCTCACAGAGTCCAGTAAATATATCTGATAAAGACGTGTCAAAATTCAAAACAGTGTATTTCTTCATAATGCAACAGATGCAACCCTTTTCAGAATAGTATAAGAAATTATACCATTACACTGAGTGGCAATTGTGAAGGGGCAGTTTCTAATCATGGACTTAGCAGCTTTCACGCCCCTGCCACCAGTGCAGCAACTGAATGTTGCTAAGAGGTCTACCAGAAGTCCTGCATCCCTGACCATCAAGATTCATAGAGCAGCAACCAGAACGTCTCTTCATTGCTCTTTGGCCAGACTTTAAGGACTGCATAGAAGGTGTTTCTCTGAAATTTACTTAAAGTTTATTGTCCAAACATGTTCAGTGTTCTCTACTTTATCTCTAGTGTGTTTGTTCAGCTAAAAGTGTAATCATACTTCATAAACATTAGAATCAAATAAGAATAGCGCATACCGATTTATGTCCTAGATTATTTAATCGTGTTATCCCTCTTCAAATAATTTTCTTTTTATGCATTTGGTGCACTATTTACTGTTGTTGTATTATGCTCACTTTATCATTATGCTCAATGCATTTGCGCATCTGCACTTCACCAAAAGATAGATGTACTTAATAGTAAAACATACAGGAATTTTAATCATTTCAAAAGTAGTTCTGTTTTGCTTAATTCACTCTCATCTAGAGGCAGTGGTTTACCCTGCGAGTTCCTGATGTAGTGCGGTTACACGTAATGCATGGAGTGAAACTGTGAAGTGAAAGTGACTATATTTGACACAGAACATCAAACCCAGTCTCAGTTAAGGGAATCCAATTAGAAAACATTAAAGAAATTAACTAAGTCTCCTTACCAGTCAACTCCCTCTTTCAGGGATCCCCTCATTTGCCATCCAGCTATATAAAAGCAGTCCTAAGAGGTACAAGCCTACCGGACCCGGAGTTCGCCAATGAAAATTACTAGGAAAAAAATCTTCACTGCTTTGCTGCCCAAAAACTTTAAGAACCGGATTGTGCTGCCAATGGTGAATGTAAAGCCAAGCGCTGGCAAAATCGGATTCCCAATCAAAAAGACTTAACAAAAGGAGACGGCCTCCAAAGTTGGTTCATGCCTTTAAGCTACATTGAGCCCGATTCACAGAACTAATTTAAGACAAAATTCTAAACTTACGACCATTGACTCATTTAGGTATTCACAGAAGGCACTTACTCAATGAGTAAGTTACTTCTGTGAATACCAAAATGAGAAAGTGCCTTCTGTAAATACCAAAATGATAGCAAGTTTAGGATTTTGTCTTAAGTCAGTTCTGTGAACCGGGCCCATTATATTCTTCATAACCACTGGCTTGCAAAAAGCTAAAGCAGTCTTTAACCCGTTCCGTGCCCATGACGGAACCCCTCCGTCATGAGCCACGGGCGCCGTGTGCTCATGACGGAGTGGTTCCATCATGCTGCGGCCGTTGGCGGCCGCTCCTCCCACGCGGCGCTAATTCCCCGCCTGTGTGGGCGATTAGCGCAAGTGGGTGGAGTCATGACGGAACCACTCAGTCATGAGCACAGCTCGCCCGTGACTCATGACTGCGTGGTTCCGTCATGAGCACAGCGGCGCCGCAAACGCCCCAAACCCCCCCCAGCGCTGCGGCGGAATTTGCGCCGCAGCGAAGGGGTTAAGTGAGACATGAAAAACATATATATTTGTGTTCCCTTCTACTTTTACTGGCTACTTTCTTTATATGGATCTTGAGTCTTTCTATTCTTGTCCCTGAAGCTAAATCTACCCTGTTCTCCCTTCTTGAATTGTTTCCAGCTTAAAATCTTTGGCCAGGCCGCAAAAATGTTAGTTTTAATCACATTGTCTCTACTTACTTTGTTAATGTGCTTGGCTTCTCTCTAATTTAAGTTATTCTCATTTTCAGTCTATTTATTTTGGAGGTAGCTGTAATAATAATATATCCAAATTTCTAGTTTACTAGCAAGCGACGAAAAAAAGATATCACGGCAGCAGCAGCAATATTAACATTTTCCTAATTCTCATCCATCTTCGTTCTCCTCAGCCCCTCCTTGCATTCGGACGTTCTGCGTCACACACGCCTACGCTTTACGTCCTTCCTTTCTTGTAATCTCTCAGGCAGTCTCGCTCCTTTGGTTTTCTGTACTGTTTGTAACTACAAACACCGTTGTTCAGCCACGTTCAAAACTCAACGTTTAACATGAGTTGTTCAAACAGAGCTCTCAGTCACGAAATACTCCAGCTTTACTGACAAAGTAATTAACAGTCCAAAAACACCCGAGCGCAAGGCACACCTTAGTGTGGAGCAAACAAATGATTTCACGCATGCAGGCTTAAAACAGGCAAACAGCAGAGCTATTTGAAAGGGATTTTTTTTCTAAAACAAACGTGACGTAAAAATTCAAATAATCAAAACATGCTTTCAAGTGGAATTTCCACTTTCCTAAATGAGCTAAGGCTATTGAATGTTGGTGTTAAAAGATCGCTTTCCATTTCTTTAAATTTCCAAGAACTTTTTGAGTCACCGCACCAAAAAGTGTGGTAATAAAGCAAAAAAGTGAGGTACACTAGACAGGCATAAGACAGTGAACTCAAACACAGCACTACCTGCCATGGAGTTTACATGCTCAGGAGTTCTATAGTCCGATTCTTAAATATATGATGGAGATCAAAATTCTATTTCGTCTTTGTTATTCCCAAACTGAATTCACAGGTTATGGATTTGCACCTTTTCTATGCGTAAAGTGCATTTGAGATGCAAAAATCTGCGTAGTAGTGGGGCATTAGCTCTCTACTCAGAGTTCTTACTCAGCCTGGATAGCAATGCTTTTTAAACTTGATCGGTCTCTTAAAATGTACTATTCTGGCTGGATTAACATTGAACAAGGCAATGGTCTTTCAAGTTGGAGCCTAATAGAGGTCTCCGTGAAAGTTATGACCGAAGGGCGAATCAGTACACCTTAGATTTCTCACCAAATTATCCTCTCCAACGCGACACTTGAACACGTTGAGCCGGTGCCGGGCACTAAGACACCAGATAGCCACTCACCTCTTCCCCTTCCATGGACTCCTGGCTTGACCGAAATGACACAAACAAGGAGCATGAGTAAGCAATAATCATCACCGATTAAGACTTTTAGGTGACTAACATTCAGATTTTGGTGCTTGCTGCACCAAAATCCACACGTTCTGGAAAACGTTCCAGAAAATACAAAGTTTATTCGCTTAATAAATTCTGGCAGGTTTAACATGCTGAAATTTAATGAAGGGTGCTATCTTTATTAACACATGCTTTCACAACATTCCTGTTATTGTTTGTGAAATAAGAATCCCAGAACAAAGGTTTTCATTTGTTAAGCATTGAAATGTATAAAATAGATCAGTGTATCAAGCTTACAACATAACGCGGTTCGCAATCATGCACAACAATGAATGCACTCTTTCTTCACCACAGGAAGAAAGCGTGATGTGCTAGGACAGTTCCGGTCCCATCCTGCAATATTAACGCAATAAGTAGAGCTAAAGCGGAACACTAGAAAGTGAAGAAGGACCCAGCATGACAAGGAACACAGCAAAAAAATGTACTTGCTTTTGAGAGTGATGGAGTGTAAAAGCTGATCATTCTTTACACAACATAAAAACCGATTCGGACAGTGAAATTCTAATGTACACGGTGCACATGTCTAGAAAAATAACAAACTGAGAAAAAAATAAAGTACTAGCACCGTAAAAGTGCGCTTGGATTTAAAGAAGTAGAAGATTTTTAGAATAAGGAGTTTATAATGTTGATTAACTGATTACCTTATACTTTAACAAAGTTATGAAATATTGATGGAAAATCTTTAGGACGTAAAGTAACACAAATTATTAATATGAAGCAGTAGATCTATGTAACAAATGAGTCTTACACACAATTGTGCAAATAGTAATGATGAAACTTAGCCTCTTCATTGTAATGCACCATGGCAAACAAAAAAACTGGCGCAAATTAGATTAGTTTCATTGTATATGACAAACTTTCAGCAGGAAAGAAAAAAAAGATTCCCCTGCAACAGGAATTCCATCTAAAAAAGAAGATTTCTGAAAAACAGTTACTTAGAATAGCAATTTCTAGTTACTTAACTGCACCTTACGGCAGCTTCCCCTTGGATTAGTACACCACCGTTGCCCAGAAGAAAGGAATGCCATCGCTTTAGAAGTCTCAATGTACTGAAAGACTAATGACACCTCTGCCTCTACAAAAACACTAGGCCAGGCCTGAAAATCATCAACCAGGTATCACAAGCAGGCCAACACCACCCTTGCACAAGCTGAAACAATATCGACTGCTCACCTACAGACCAGGCTGGAAGTTTCCCCGTCTGCGCTATCGCTAAACCTGCCAATACTCTTCAACGTGCTCCTAGGTGAAACCCAGTACTCCCGACCGTTCAAGATGAACGTCTTCAAGCACTGAAGTACCAGAAGGGCAACCAGGACATCTCACTCAATGGGCTGTACCTTTATTTCTGGATCTGGACTTCTTGATATTTGCTGATAAATTCTTGCAGTGAAATTACGATGGCATTTATTTTATTTGAAAAAAGAAAAAAAAAATTTTGCAGTCACTTATGTGCCGAAAAAGAATCCATGCAGAGCAATTTATTATACATTTGTACGGATGTTCTAGTATGTCATGTTCACGTATGTTTTTTAAAAACTTTGTTTTTTAACCCCACCACTTAAACATATGTCTACTGAAAAATATGAAATATTCGATACAAAAGGCTTCTCTAATGGTCTGGACATCACAAGAAGTGCTACACAATATTTCTGCAACGTACTAGATAGCAGCAAGCACACCACACCAGTATCCTACGTTATATTCCTGGAAAACAACCAACAACGTTGTTTTCTAATATAAATCATGTTGCGTAAACAAAAACCAGAAAATTAGAAAGAAACTTCTGTAGATTAAGTTCATGAGGCACGGAATGCACAGTTTCCTCGGGTAGGCGTCTGTGATAAACAGCGTTTGATCTTTTCTTTCACAAACGCAGAAAGGCTCGCCTTCGACGACTTTTCCCTTGATGTCACCTCGTACCTGCCCTACTGCATTGCTGGGGAATTTACTACGCGGTGCGGTGTTTTCTTAAATACGCAACAAGCTGCAAAACTGGTTTGTGGGTTGTTTAACTGCTCTCAGCAGTCAATAAATTTCCAGGGACTGCTGGTGCGTGAAGAATATCAAATGTCCCTCGGTCTAGCAAGTGGACAGATTTTTCTACAAAGTCTGTTGGTTGTGGGAAGAGTTAAAACCTAGTCGTGCTCGTGTTACATAAGAGGGGTGCAAATTCTCGGCAGGTGACACGTCACATGTGGGCCTTGAGGTTAGAAGAAAAACTCTACCAGCAAGAGCATCCAAACTTTACCTAAAACCAACCGCAAAAATGTCAATGGATGCTTACAGAACCTGGGGCCAGATGTACGAGGCGCAAAATAGAGCCTCACAAATTGTGAGTTTTTGCGACTCGCAATTTGCGAGGCGCTAGTTTGGATGTACAACAGTGTGTATCACACTGTTTGCAGTTCCCAACAGGGTCACTAATTGAGAGGCTCATGAATATTAATGAGCCTCTCGCAATTTGCGACCCCATTGTGAATGGCAGGCCTTCCCAGGTATGGTGGCCTGCAGGGCTCAGCAGACCACCATGTCTGGGACTGCTTTTAAATAAATCAGTTTTTTTTTTGTTTTTTTAAATGCAGCCATTTTCCTTACAGGAAAACTGGATGCATTTAAAAAAGAAAAAAATGAAACCTTTGTTTAATTTTTTTAAGGGCAGGTAGTGGTCCCTGGGACCACTGCCTGCCCTTAAAAAATATTATCCCTACCATTTGCAAAGGGGAAGGGGTCACATGGGGACCCCTTTTTTGCGAGTGCATTACAGAGGGTGGTAATTTGCGAGTGTTTTGCGACCGCTATTGCAGTCGCCAAACATTCATACATGGGCTTGCACTCGCTACTAGGAAGGGAATGCCCCTTCCTAATAGCGAGTCTCAATTAAATTGCGACTTGCTAAATAGGCTTTTTTTCATGGCCCATGCTGTTTTTGCATGCGCAAACGGGTTCACAAACCTGGTCGCACATGCAAAAACGGTCAGACATCTGGCCCTTAATGCGGTCTTTAATGGATATATGCTCTGGCAACAAGTTCCCTTGCGCGCTCCATTGCTTTCATTGTTGTATCAAAATAAAAAAAAAAATGATTTGTGCTCCACATAAACTCAATAACTTTCCAAAAAAGGAACTCCAGAAGATGATCAGTATTTTAATGTTTCCCTTCTGTGTGGCCACTTTGTACTCATCCAGTTGATCCTATTACCCCCCCGGCAATTTTTGACTGAGTAACTTTTTTTGTCCGATTTAAAAAAAATGTAAGCGCAACACACTCCTCTTCGTTTTCAGGAACACATATGTTCTTCATTCCACAGCTCCAGACCATGTGCAGCAAACATTAGATAAAAACATGCCTAAACAAACCTTAAGTGGCATGTAAAATGCTCACAAGATGCGGAGTTTTAAAAAAGTTCATTGTTTTAAGTAAGTACTTCTTTGCTGCATATTTCACTTCTCTGTTCAGTGCTGTACAGTGTACATTATGCAAGTAGATGACTTTCACTAGACAGGAAAAAATCCTTAATGTCAGCGTGCTAATCATTCTCAATCAAATTACTCTTTTGCATCACTCAAAGAAAATTCCTGTATACGCAAATGGATCTGGTATCCAAATTGATATAGCCAAAACGGAAATACTTCCCCTGAACCGCTGATGTATGAAGCGCCATACAGTGCAGCATAGAGTCAAATAGAATTCGTCCAATTCACATATTTATTAATTTCATTCACCAAATGGGTGTCCTCTACCTCCAAGCTCACGAAAATCCAAACAATGCAGGTAATGCTCCAGCTGGGCACACATTCCAGGGGGCTGCTGTGTGGGTTAATTGGGCGCAGCAGGCAAGGGCTGGCACTCCTGCAATGCTGAATTGTCCAGGCTGGTGTCTATGGGCTGACGTGTCAGCACTGGACGTCTCCAGACTCTTGTGCCAGTACTGCATCGGCCCACCCTGTCCTGTGCAGCAGAGGCAAAACAGAGGGTCGTGCCACATTCCATCCTGGGTGGCACTTGCACAAGTTTGCAAAATTTCCTTGCAGCACTCACCCTAATAATAAAGGCTTTGCATTAATGAACAATAAATACAAGTTTGAACAGCATTAACATACAGACACAAGTATTACCTTAACTGCAGATAATGCCCTTCACTGATCCAGAATGTGGTAGTGTAAACTAGCAGACAAAGGATTTGTGCGGTAGGAGTTGGGCCTACTGGTCACAAGGACAAAATAAACATGTTGTACTTGACCCCAAACAATATGTCCTAGGATTGGGCTATAGGAATTCCACCCCCCTTTTCTATAGTGGTGTGGAATTCCACAACCCTGTAGTGGTATTCCTCATCCACTATAGGTGACATTCAGTTTAAGCCCCACTAGTAGTCCGTGGCTTAGAAGTCCCACTCCATCTCAGTAATAAAGTCAAAAGAATTTCAGCGCTGAAATACTGTCTAGCAAGCAAGAGTCCCCAGAGCTGGCTGGCCTGAAACCAGTCTTACCTGAAACAGAAGAGTTGGAAAGACAGGAGTGTCTGAGCATGCTCCCTCTGCAGGTGCTGGAGCTGCAGCGGTTATCTCTGGTAAGTCTTTTACATGCAACCCAGGCAGGCTGTGATTGGCTGCCCTCTAGTTCCTTACACAAGGAACTGCAGTAGCTGGGCAGTGAGGTTCCTTGATGCTCCTCCAAGCTGGGTAAGTTTTTCGGCTCCTCCCACAGGTAGTGGGGGTGAGAGGAGCCTGGCACTGGCATCCACCTGGGATATGGGGTCGCCGTCTTAACACCGCTCATGGGCTACAGCCCGCGCGGCACAGCAGTACTCTTCGCGGTGGACCCAACTTACAACACGAGCAATAACCCATTCGGTCTAGCAATGATCCCGGACTCCCTCCCCTTTAATACGAGGGCCACCAACTTCCCTTAAACATGGGCAACTTCCCTTAAACATGGGCAACACCCGATCAGTGCAGCAGCCATCTCCTTACACCTAGCTACTGGGATCCAATTGCCAGGATTCCCCACTGGACCTTGCTCCCTCTATCAAACTCCTCTTCCTCACAGGGCACACTGATCTTGGCTAGGAGGCAGGCGCTGGCGCTCCAGGGAAGGTGGTGATGGATTTGCTGGGTCATATCCCCTTACCCAGCTGGGAGTCTAGCAGGCCTTGGCCCCCGTTTCTGGTCACAGCCAGAAGTATCCACATGTGATTTAGAGTCTGCGTCTGAAGTTTATGTTGTGGTCTGCTTCCTTTTGAAGTGTCCACCCCTCTATTCTCTCTTCTCCTGAAAGCAGTCTGTCACAGCTGGGGCATATCCAGATCTCATAGCCCCACATCAGAGGCCATGGGAGTGACCAGTGATTCACACCTGGATGCCAGCCACAGGGATTATGTGTATACAAGGTTACCCTAGGGTGTCAGCCCTACTCTTTATGATTCTATGATCCAACCCCATCTCCGTCCTGAGATTTGGCTAGGCCCCTTCCTTGTGACTGCTTTCTGAATTAAAGAACACCCTTTGAAGTGAACTGGAGAGACTGGCTCTCCCTTCCTCCAGTGCGTCACATACAGCTTACAGTAATGCACATACCTACTCTCCTCATATTTCACCATGCAGCCCCAGGTATCCCAAAAATAACCGAGTCTCCCATGTATTGTACCTTTTACAGGCGCGCGCGCACACACACACACACACACACACACACACACACACACACACACACACACACACACACACACACACACCCAGCATATGCTTATAACAGACACACTGCACAGTACTGAATTATCCCTGTATCGCATAATTTGCAAGCACACATACACCCAGCACATGCATAAAACATACACGCACTGTACAATACTGCATTATCCCCATATTGTACCATTTACACGCACAGATACACACAGCACATGTAGCTCAGACATGCACTGTGCAGCTCTACACACCAAACCAAGTAGGCCAAGGGCGAGTTAAGCACACAGCAGTGGTACTTTAAATGAGTTTACCTGTAGGCCTCACTCCAGTAACACCAGTAATGAGGACCTGTTCACTCCCACTGAATAATACACATTATGTGGCCACCACCGTGCTTGTGCTGCTTAACTCCTTGTACAGGCAGCAGCCTTTCACCAAAATGATGGTTTGGGTGCCCCTCCTGGTCCAACAAGACAGCAACCCGTGAGACAGGCCTATGTCATGGCGCACACGCTTGATCAGTGTTTACCCAGGACATCAAAACAAAAACCAACATTAGGGATCCACACATCAGTACAGCTGGGGCACTTAGGGCAGGGGTGCATGTCTATCACTCTTCCGTCCCTACACTTAAGTTGTTAGCTAAGTCAATCACCAACAAAAGAAAGAACACACCAATGGAGAGTTGCCACAAGCAACAAAATCAGCAGATGCAGCCCATTCCAACAGACGCCTGATGTAACTGGACGCAAATCAACCACCAATAGGCCGCTTGACAAAAACCACAGGAGTGTGAAAACACATAAGCTGTAAAGCAAGAAAGTTAACAGATCTATCAATACATGTTTGAAAAATCTCAAAGTCTCACAGCCCACTCAGTTATACAACAAAATATGGAAACTAGCCTCTAAATATTCACATTCTCCATGGATTAGATTTCTTCACCCTGTTCAGAGCGCACTGGTCTCACGACAGAATGAATCAGGCGGGGCAACATGAAAACAATCTTCAGGCAAAGATTGGCATACAGTCATTAAATCCCATAAACTTTTAGCCAATGTAACCCCTATCTTAATCTGTCAGTCCATACCTTCAGTCCATCCCCGTACAGATCTTGGACTGCAGCGAGGCACTCGCTCCCCTCCTCCTTTGCCATCTTTTACCATTCCCCCTCTTGCTGGCCTGATATTAATCTGTTAACTGCACGTCTCCCACAACTGAGACCTTCACTAAACCTTTACAGATATTGTTTTATGCCAACATCCCAAAATAAAGGGGAAAAAGTGCTCAAACTTTTCAAACACTCAATACCAGCCAAAGATCTGGGTTTAAATCCTCGTCATTTCGCTCGTCACTTCACCCCAGTTTGGACCCAGCCATATGCAAATCAGTCTTGACCCTACTCCCCATGGGAACAGTCCAGTCCGAACTGCCAGGCCAGGTCCTCCCTGGACCGGAAACAGGCATCCTGGGACCAGTTTTGGGGTGTTATGCACCATCGATTCTTCTACTATGCAATTAAAAGTCAATAAAAATACTAAACTGAAAAACAAATCAGGTTACAAACACCAAAGCCCCATAGCCCTACAGAATACAATAAACGGCAAATTCATGAAAAAGCCCACTGTTTTCCTATAACCAACACATTTTTGGAAATGATTCTTTAACTGGCCCCAAGAAATAACAAAAACAAAAAAACAATGGTTTTGCATACAGATGCAATGCAAACAGACTTGATGTTTGTAAAAATTGAAGTGAATAGTTTTAAAAACGGATTTGCCAACATTCGAACTTAATGGAAAAAGATAAAGTTACCCGCTAATAAAACAGCTAAACACGAATGTGAAGCAGATTCGAAATGTGTGCTATGGTACTAGATCAAAGTTGTGTCACCAACAATGACATTAAGAGGATAGCAGGATGCTGAAAGGGGTACGTTCCCCCAGTGTCGTCATAAATTTGGGGCCATGAGAACCATGTGGTTGACAAGAACCAAAGACACTTTCTACCGCCCTTAATCAAGATTTCGATCCTCACTTTTTGTTCTGGCGTGACAGCACAACTGTCTGCATGCCTGTTACCTACAAAATGTGCTTTGGCTCTGCCCAGATGAATATTGCTCTCATCCAATGCTATTGGCTGGTTGGTGCATCACTACATGACCTATGACGTACTTGTATTGGAATGATTGAGGAACTATTTTATTTATCATAAGTATGCTGAATCCGGACACATTAAACTCTTTATCTCAGATTCATTACATAAAGAGAGCATTTTTTTAAATCAATACAGCATGCTTTAAACATTTTAGGCTGTCTAAAAATGAAAACCATACCTATTGGGCTATGCCAATTCTTGCTCTGTTCTGAGAGCTGTGTGCATCTCTGGATATGGATCCGGTCATTTGTTTGGCAGATGGCGGCATACGCATCTGGGATTGCAGCTTAACAGGTGCACTAGGGCTATGATCACTCAATGTTAACGTTTCAAGTCAAGGGTTTTTCTGTTCCATATCTTCAACAATAATAGCCAGTTTAGACTTTAAGAGGTCTCTGATGTGTTGTGAGCAGGAATACAAGTACATTTCTTAGTCAACTGTTGGACATTTTCTTGTTTGCACAACCTGGTTGATTTGTGCGGAGATCATCCTGAAAATGAACTAGATGGGAACCACGACTGTGGGTGGGTCACTACAAGCATGCTCTTGAAAGACCAACACATTTTTTTCACAAAAGAAGACTGCAGTCCGATAAGGGAAGGGCGTTGCTAGACTGCAAAATATACACAAGGAGGTACAGACTTTTGCTACCCTTGTGTTAAACCATCTCGAGACCGCAGCACAACAGAATTTCCACAACATGAACAATGTGTGAGAATCACGACAAGCCAGTTAACTGGTCACTGAAACTTTGTGTGGCTCTGTTGCATACGCTAAGCATCCACCACCAGCACATTCAACCATGAACCACATTCTTGTCAGAAGACTGGAAATTCAGGAGAGGGGTGCAAGGCCTCCCACTCCATACATGGTCCAGTCCAAGAAATTGTACTTTGTGACCACCAGTGAAGCTACGAAAAACACTCTGCTAGTGGAAGCAACGGTGCCCCTTCAAGCTGCAGAGCACAGCAATAATACCTCTAGGGGGTAACATCACCAAATAAAAAACAAATTTATATTCTGTACACTGTACCATATGAATTTATCCAGTCCCACTCATGAACGAATTTCTCCAGCTGAATACCATGAAAACATTTCGGACATAAATGCCCGAGTATCTGGCTTCTCTAAAACTAAAGTGTCTCTACAAACTCCGTCTATTTAGGTACATATTACACCACACTCAAGATGTTTTCCTATCGTGGACCCTCCCTAATTACCGCACTGCTCTGGCAAAGAAACTCCCTGCAATTAAAATGATGAAGCTAGAGGATATGTCATGGAGTAAGAAGATTCCGTTTAGGTTGGCATAATGCCCTTGCACCCGACTCTGGTATTAGAGGATGGAATGCGGTCATCTAATCTGCATACTTTCAAAATGCCACTGTTTTTTTTTGTTGTTACATAATCCCATTCTTTCCTTGAGATACCATACATTGTCGCTTCTTCTTGTATAATTAAGTACTCCGTTAGGATTCCTTTCCTATTAAGGTACTAAAGCTAAAATTATTATTAACTGCGCTGAGGATACATTAGTGCTCGTTATAGAACAGAGGTTTAAGGATGCTGCCTGTGGTAGTTGGGAAGTACCACACCAGCTTTAAAAGGGGAGCATATCGCCTGCCAAAACAAATGTACTCTTCCAAGTTACAATTAGTTGGAAATTTACTAAATGTCGGTAAATGTATGACAATGGGGAACAACTGTATTACCGCCGGTAGTATTATTACAGAATAAAGCAAATCAATGCATAAGATTATTGCACAAAATAGGATCAGTTATGCCGTGCCATAGCAAGGGTGCTAAAGGCCATATTACAAACCAAGAAAATGCTCCCAATGTCCCCAGTTGGGTAGTAAAGCACAGTTAAAATTGAGGTGGAGAAAAGCCATTACACCTCTGGGCCTGGTGCCACTTCCTACCCAGTTTCTGCAGCTGTGAGTTCGTCTTAGAAAGGGTAAACGTCACAATCTCCTGCTGGGATGGGAGTGCGGGTTCCAAATGTTCTCTAAACCCAGGAGCCATTTTGACTGCCTCGGAATTCTAAACAGGCTTCCAGAATCAATTTTTACAGCCTGCATCATTTGATTAGTTGTCAGAAATTAAGGAAATTGGGTGTTTTGACAGCTCTATTTTTTACTAATGCGATAAATACACCTAGTAGTATTTACCACCTAATTTAATTCCAAAGTGTTAGGGATTGGTAACCTTGGGAATTTCTGCTGTTTTTCTGTACGGTTGTCAGGGGCTGGGGTATGGCTGGAGAGGTGTCTCCGGGTAAGTCATGGCTTGTGGACGAGTATTATGCTAGACACAGGTGAATGCGCAATAAATGAAGGGTCATTGTGGGCTCGATGGCTGGTCGCTGTCTCCTGCTCTCATGTGGACCACAAGGGTTGTCCCGGGGTACGCTGTGACATGTCCCTGCTCCCAGAGCGGAGCCCCAGCAGCTCACACACTATGTTCTGTACAGTCGATTGTTCGGGTATCTCAAGTACAAGTGATTGCACTATATATGTCTTATGAAGATGAGTTGTTTCACTGTCGATTTATAACCAGTTAGACTTAAACAGTACGCATCAGACTACAAGTACAATTGCATGAGCACTCCGTTGATTCTGTTGCAAAAAAGAAAGATTTTATAAAAATGCAAAATACAAATATCATCGGAAGAATTTGGGAAATGTTCTCAAACATTTTTTTTTATTTTTTAAAGATAGAACTCCGGAATTGAATCCACATCACAATTTTCAAAATTAATTATTCCTAAACGCCATAGATTTGTTGGCAGTTCTGAATAGAAGTCTGTGAAATTTGCCAGTAATTCGTGATGTGGCAGAGAAATGACAAGAATCCTGAACACGGATATTAAATCAAGTTTGTGCCTTTAAAAACAGCGAGTGTGCTGTTCCGCTAGGGTTCTTTCAGGGAAGGATGAGCTAAGATTCTTCAGAACCCAGTCTTGAGTACAGGTCAACCATCCGCCAGCCTACTGGGGTTTTCCCAGCATAGAGTTTAACCAGTCCGGCTCTGCTGTTGCCTTGCTTGCAAAAAAACCTTCTATGGAGCTCAAAGATGCTGACAGATAGAGACGCATGCTGGCTGAGGAGGGGTACAGGAAGTACAGGATTAACACTGAGTTGAACTTTAAAGCAATGCAAATTGAATGCATTTAGTCAGGGTGTGTCATTTGCGAAGAAGGAATTTCTTCTGTGAAAGCAATAGTAAGGCAGTGTCTCCACTCCTTCCTCACGTAAAAAGATCCCCCTACATTTTAGTTCCACATTTAGTCTGTCAGAAAAAGGGTGCAGATTACTGATTATATTTTTAGTCTCAAACCAGAATCCCCAATGATTTTCTCAACTCGTTTGAAAATGTTTTCCACTCTCTAAAGGAGTTTTTGGGATTCAACTCTAGTCTGGCAGATGATCAAACATTAACACCACACTTTTATTTCCTCCTTTACCCTCACCTTCTCAGTCATTTGTTTAGGCGAGCTTCCTTCTTGAGCTTAGCTCTTTTCTCATTTACAGATCACTCGGGGGTCAGTTCCTGTCAAAAGTACAGGTCTACACATTATCAGTGAGGAAGAGAGACCATTAAAAGTTCTGGCCGATTTTACGATTCATGAAATGGAGAATAAAAGATTTTAAACTGAATAAGAGCTCATGTCTGGATTTATTTGTGGATTGTGTGTACCTACTTACTTTTGATTAATCTGCACGGAATGGGAGCAGTATACTTTGCAGATGGGTACTGTTTGGAGGTACCTCTCGCAACATTGTGACTGTCCTACAGAGTGCTGTTACTGTTGCCACAGCTGCTAAATTGGACATTTTCACAGCTGCTAAATTGGACATTTTCAATCAGTGATTAAGTGTAGGATAAAAAAAACAACAAAAAAAACCACAAACAATCCAAGAAAAAAAAGCTAAATATGGGAAACGTATCGACAGCCTGCTCTTGGAGTTTGCTAAAGTCTACTTGAAGTTCCACTTTTAATTTTTTTTTTTTTTTTTTTAAAGCAATCGACACATGGTCCAAAGAAAATGTTCTATCTTCATGTAGGACATTGTTCCAGCCTTGACTTTCAACTAAGGAGCCACTTTTTACTTTTATAACCTGGCAGTTACAACGGGGGTCATTTCTAGCTCCTTGCAAGTAGCATCTGGGACACCTCTTAGACCCTTCAGATATGTAAAAATTCCCCATCATATCAAATAACTCCCTTTCTCGGGGAAGCCAACATTATGTGGTTAGTCACTGGCCTACAGCAGCCATTTAATAAAGCCAAAAATGTCCTTGAAACTGCAAATACGGATTATGCGGCCCTAGTGGGTGAATACCCATTTTCCACTCACTGGTGGATCACCTCTATAGAGGTGTGTCAAGGCATTAATTCCATCAAACTAATGACTTGCATTGACACTGTCAATCACAACAGTCTCCCCACCAGTGTCCAAGAGACTTTAGTCGGAGGAAGAGCCCTTCAGTGGATGAGATCATTTTATGAGGCCAGACCCAAAGTACTCGGATCTCCAATCTTAATCAAAGTTGGGCCCCATAACATATTCAACAGATTAATGCTCTGCCGCTTATGGCTTTCAATAACCACGCCACATCACTCCCAGTTCTCACTTGTAGCCTCAGCATGAGATTTTACAACTACACTGATGAGACGCTTACTGAGAAGGCTTAGTTCATCATCAGAAACATCATCAGCCCACATCTCATAACACCTGGTATGAATCGACCAACTGATGCAAGAGAACAATCTCAAGGTGAATCAACCACCTGATATTTTGGTTTCAGTACCCCAATTTATGCTTCTCCGTAATCCCTCATGCCTAAAACTTTAGGGGCCCTCAATCTAGTCCATGGAACATCTAGGAGTCCTTCTGGATTGAGATTTGACCAATTCCCATGCCTTCGCAGTAGTAACACAAGGTTTCTTCAAATTAAGGACCTTGTGGCACTATTATATAAGTTTTGCACACCCCCTCACCAGGTGGCATGAGGCAGCAGCTCCCCCCCCCCCGCTCTTACATGAGTTTGCTGCAAGGGCAGCAAACGCTGGAAACATCGCCAGCACCCCTCCCCCTGCTCTTCAGGGTAGCTGTGGGGCGGTAAAGGCAGAGACCGCCACTGGTAGTAAAGTGCTTAGCTACGCCACTGTGCAGCATGTAATTTGTTTAATATATACAATAGTCAGTAGCGGCTCCTCCGCTAAGGCAAAGGAGCGTCACCCAACTGCTCTGTGAGCAGTAGTTAAAGGAAAACTAAAATGATAATAACCAACGTTAACATTATCTTTTTCCATTTCCTGGTGCGGGGCTGCTTTGCTGACAGAGCAGGGGCCAGGGGGAGGAGTGGTTTGCCCACTGAAAGTGCGCATGAATGTTTGGCCAGTCATCTCAGACCAGCCAAACATTCATGTGCACTTTGTGTTCTCCACCCAGGATGCATTACAGCCTAGATAGAGAACACGCCCAGGATCCCATTCCCCATCTGAGCGTCGAACCACGGGAATGCGACCAATCGCAACGCTGCATTGTTGATAGATTTAGGGGATCCTGGGTGCTTCCTGCCGGCACTGGAGACAGCAAGAAGGGATGATGGAAGATGGAGGAGAGGCTGCGGTCGGCCATAGCCAGGTTAGTGTTTTTTTTTTTTTAAATCATGGGCCTTAGCCTCTTTCACACCATTATTCCAGTCAGAGGCACCTCTCACAAAAGCCCAAGTGCTACCAGGCTAGTCCCACAGCGGCTCAAGATTCTTCAATGGTTCTGAATGAATGTGTAGCACCATTGCAATTATTTCGAGGCCCACGGCAGAGCCAGGGTATACCTTTTGCTCGCTCCTTATGTAAACTGATTGGTTAGCTGCTGCTCTGTTTTAGGATTGCCCTACAAGTTCACCAATGATCTTCAGTGGCTTTAATGCGGACCTGGAGGCCACTCAGTAATGGCACAAAAAGCCCTACCAGAAGAGTGATGAATTTGAACCACATTGAATGCAGGCCAATCATGAAGGAGTTGAGAATAGGGGATTGGTGATCCTTATCCGCTCTTCTTTCGTTATCAGTGTACCCTATTCATGGAGCAAAGTTAGAGAAGAGACTGTGCAATGGCTGTGGAGCAACACTAATTTGCCCTCCACTCTCTTGCCACCATATGTGTGGCATTTGCAGTTTGAAACACAGTCTTAGCAGGGCCTCTGCCTACCTGAGAAATGCCTGGGTGTCTGGAAACATAGTGGCTGACCTGTTGTAAGGGGTAATACCTCTGCCTGCTGCTGGACTGGATTTCCCCTTCTTAGTCCTCTCTGGTTGCTTGAGGGAAGTCAGCTCATGTAATGCATTAATGCAGACAAGCTTTCCATGGAACCAAGGGAGAGTTATGCGACCTATTAGATTAGAGGCAGGTCATTTTCCAAAGTATACCAAAGTGTAAATGGAAGCTGTGTCATTAGTTAGCCATCCACTTCCAGGGTTCGGTCCATGGTTCTAGCTCGTAGGTGTTAAACATAGGCTTTATGGACTGCACATAATTCATATTAAATAAGCTGTAGGTTATGAATCAGTAGTCGTGCTACTTACATAAAACACACTAGAGCCATTGTAATACAAGGAAAATACAGATCAAAGAAGCTTGCTTTGTTTACAGCAGAGACAGCCCAGCACAATACGGACTCCATTCAGGAAGATAAAAACGCTGGTTGTAATGGATGGCAAATCAGAACAAGCATTTGCAATGCACTAGGTCTCGCATTTATGAGAGTTTGAGCTATTGGCATTGTAAATGATAATGCCTTTAATTTATGTGTTTTTAAAACAGATAAAAAGCCTGGTCATTTACAACACCAATAGCTTAAACTCTAGCAAATGGGAGACCTACTGCATTGCAATAAAAATAAAACAAAGCATTAGGAGAGAGTGTGTCCTGCCTGCAACAGCTAGCAGGACAAAACTATTTGAGAAGATAGTGCTCGGAGGCTGTAATTAAAGCCTACCGAGCAACAACACACGTAACATAGGGTGTCGCCATAGGAGGTTACAACATGAGACAAGGTGGTACTAAGGAGGGAATACTAAGCCTTTTGAGCAATTAGATTACTGTGGACAATGACACAAGCCAATTAAAAATGTGGGCAGAGAATGGGCGGAGCTTCAAGTCCCTACCTCAATACAGCATGCCTCGCAGAGCAGTGCATGAGCTGACCAGGCTTGACCTAAAAACATTATTGGCATCATGGAGAATAGACACTATCAGCAAGCTGGAAGTCTGGCTCAATACAGAGATGAAGTTACGGAATTTGCAAGAAAGTAAAGCAATTCCTAGATGCGGGAGACTGAAACAACAAGACACCACAGGTTCAAAAATGTTTTCAATAGAAGCCATTTTAAAGACAATGTCAAGACCAGAGTAGTGGAGGGTAAACAGTATGCAATAGATTGAGACTCCAGATCAATCTGTGAGTGGTGATGAAAACTGAGAAATGATAGCCAAAAACAACTGATATGAATGTCACAACAAGACAGACATACAGGCATTGCATAACTTAAAAAATGGCAGGGAAATGATCATCAAAACGGAGGACAAAGGGAGGAAGTGAAGTGGTCAAGAATTATACAGATCATTAAGAAGCTCTCAGTGAACGGTCAAAGTCAATAATAAATCAACTAATAGAATCATGTTCAACATGGTGAAACACATTCAAGGATTTTGTTAACCAAATGGAAAGAGGGGGCATGATATTGGATGACAAATGTAAACATATGAACATCAATTATCCGCATCTTCCAATATTCAAAAAAAGTAAAATTTCTGCCAGATAGACAGGTCAAATCTGGTACTTAATCATTCTCTTAAAGAGTATCCAAATGAATATATATTATATATTGCACCATTATAAGCAACGTCGCCGCCTACATGAAATATATCAATGATTTCTTTCAAGGAGGAGGTTGGGGCCATATGGTTTTAGTAATACTGAAAAATCACCATGGATTTAACAAATGTATACACTTGCATCTCACACAATTTGAAATTTTATAAAAGAAATTGACTTTTTTTGTAGCTTTCATCATCATACTTGTATTTAAGACCATGAGTATGGGAGGATGAAGAGAGCAGGATAGGATAGAAATTAGCTAAATTAATATGCAGAGTTCACAGAAGAAATATTTGAAAAGACCCCAGTATATGTGCCCCCGTCTATGGCATTAATCCACGCGGTTTTAGTAAAAACAGTGCTGTAAAATGCAGAGTTTTACTACAGGTTTTAAAACTTCAAGGATAATGCCCCCTACCCCACTGGAGGAATGCTGGCTCGCTCATTTGCTGTAATCTGGATTTGGACAGTATCCATTCAGGCAGCAGGTGCACACCAAAGATAATAGTGCGCCTGTAGTGTAAATGTACTTCACACGTGACGTAAATGTGCAATGGCCGCCTAATAAATGTTGTCCGGTCGCATGTTTTTTTCTACAAAAACATACAAATTAAGTACCAACCAGTCTCTGGCTGACCAATGTTCAGACTGTTACACCTAGTAGTGAGCAGGTTGGGGGAATGCTAGGGGGAGTGGGTTTGGTGAAAAGCACTTGAGGGAGACGGCAACACAGGAGGTGGGGAGAGAAGCACACGCAAAGGAGAAAGCAACATAGAGAGTAGAGTTGGGGGGGGGGGGGGGGGGAGAAGTTCAAAGGAGAAAGCTAGGAGTCACAAGGACCATAGTAAACAGAGCACAGGGTAGTTATTTGATGGGGGAAGTAAATTATTAGAGTGAGAGCTGGAAAACACATGCACGATGGAGTGCTTAACCAAAAAGGAAAAAATAGTTCCCTAAAAGTGAGCAGTGGAAGGACACAAACGAGCCAGTGAAGAGGATGGTAAAGATAGTATACTTCAGGGAAGGGACAAGCATAAAATGTATAGGAAATTTATTGAATAGGAAGAAAGCAAATGAGTGACAAACTCAACAAATGGTAAGTAATGGTTGAAATGTAAGCCCCTGTAAGTGCTTAGTTAGCCCACAATAGATCTTTTGCAGCTCACTAAAGAGCCAGAATCGTGCCAGAACCAGTTTAATCAATGCACTAGAGAAAAAGTATAACCTGGTAGGGAGGAATGACTGGTGAGTGACACAACATAATCGGCTTTGGATCCGCGACAACCACCAATTTAGAAACGCCCCCTAGCTTGCCAAAGACAAACAATGAAAATAGACTGCTAACTCGGAGGTCAGCACACGTTACTTCCATATTAAGCAGAGCACTCCACTTACTGGCCCTGAAATGAAAAAGGTCATCCACCTGACTATGAGATGACAAATAGATTGACTTGTAGACAAGTCCAATGCTATTCTTATATGGGGTTTTCCTAATAAGGTCCACTCAGGGGTTATCAGTGCAACAGAAGTCCTCTTAATTGAGATAAAATGCCACATCTGCAGATATCTAAAGAAAACTGCAGACTGAAGAAAGGCCCATTGCTGTAGATTACAAAATGAGGAAAGAACACTACCTTCAAATAGCTGGCCTAAAGTCAAGAGATTGATCTTTCTCCAGATCTCCTGGAAATCTTTATGACTATCATTAAGAAAGTTGGGATTATAGCCCAGATACATGGGCTTGTTAAACAGGGTAGTAAAGGGAAACATTCTCTTATAAGAGCCCCAAATCAGGTGTAACACTTTAAAAGTCTTGAAGTGGGATCACTTGAAGTATAATGTATTGATGATGCCCATGCCGGGAAATATCGATTCACCCAGTGGGAGAAACTCTAAACATGCATCCGAGATGCCATTGCCCCCATCCCAGTACCAACCAGAGTTGAGAGAAGAAGAACGCCAAACACTACCACGTGAGAATCAGGAGTTAAACCCCACACTCTTCCTTAGGCTGATGATAAAACTGGATCTTACACCAGGGCTTCTGGTGGAACCAGATAAGCGTCCGCCATAATGCATCAACTTTGGTGAAAAAGGCCACCAGAAGAACAAGCATTCATAAATGCATTAGGTGTCGCCTGTTTATTACCAAGTTTGCTTTAAGTTTTAGCTTGGTGAGTAGTACAAATTTAAGAACGACACCCCTGCCGGGTACCACGGAAAATAGTATCTGAAAGTTGACCCGTGCTGCAGTTCCTAGCCTTAAGGCCAGAGTAAAGGTGCCCGATTCTAGAGAGTAAAACTAAACCTACGCCAGCAGGCTCCATGACCTCCCCAAAGAAAGGGCCAGGAGACCCCATCAAAGTCCTTCTACACGTCCAAGTAGATAATACCAACTGGACCTCCTCCAGCAGAGGCTACCTCCAAGGCCATAGTTGCTGTGTTACATGCGATTTCATATCCCCGCCAAGAAATGAAACCATGCTGGTTTGGGTCAACCAATTCCCGAGATGATCAAATACAGCCTTTTAGCGAGAACACGTGTATATATCTTAGAATAGCCATTCATTTAAGTAATTGGACTGTATGGCCCACAAACAATAATAATAATTCCAGCATTTGTAAAGCACGCAGATACTTCGGGCGGGGTGTTCGGCGCTGGGGGTAGTCGGGAAGTTTAAGCGAGCTATTGCCCAGAGTCACAAGGTACTGGGCTGACCTGCCGTTGGGGAATCGAACCATAAGCCCCCCCTGTTCCGGATTCAGCCGCCCTGGCCGCACCACACATCTTCCTCGCTGCACCCTACATCTTGGTATAGGATCTTTACCCTGTTTAGGAAAGAGGACAATGTTGGTCTACCTCCAGGACTCAGGAACCCTATCGAACAGATCAAAAGAATTAAACAAATCCCTTAACACCAAAGCCAGAATCTGCGATAAGAATAGAACTCTGAAGGTATCTGATCAGGACCAGAAGGCTTCCCACTAGCCAAGGAACTAATGGCATCTTGAACCTCAAAAAGAGTAATAGGTGCCTCCAGCTTAGACCGCCGAGTTAGGGTTGCCCTATGAACTAAATATTGCTCATTACTTTGAGAAATGTCCTCTATGGAAGAAGAGCATTACAAAAAATGGGGTAACCCAAAAAAGTCAAGGACCTGGGTGCAATGTAGTACGAAAAACAATGGTCCTGGACCATAGATCAAGGTAGGCAGTAGTTCCTAACTTAGGGATATAATTCACATATTCTGAGCTACATGTAATCTATTTTGGTAGCTCTTAGTATCCAATACAATATTGTTCATAGGATCAACCATGCAACAAACCAATAGACAGTTAATAAAGCATTTTATTCTTTTTGAATTTTTTTAATTTCCATTAACAATTGTGTCAAGGTTGCTCCAAGGGGAACGTGCAAATAGTAAGGGTGCTTTAGTAAAGAAAAGTGAAAAGGAAAGAAGGAATTATTTCAGAGGTTGTGACATAAGACAACTTAAACAAGTTAAGCAATGGACTGGTTGTCATTCACCATCCAAGTGCATAGACCTGGTCACGTGTATCAGTTTATGCGATCGATAAATCATGCAATTATACATTCATTAGAAGCCAATTCTAATAAGGCACGTGGGTAGGTAAACGTATCCCAGGTTCATATATATGGGGCGTCGACGTTTCGATCCGTCTTAGTGGCCTAATGTGGAAGTTTGAACCTTGGCCGTGCGGATCTTCATTAGGACTGGGGAACAACCTGGAAGAGTTGGGCCTGGTAGATTGCCTAAAATTAATAAAAGCAGAGTAACTAACTGGGCTTTTAATCGTAGTCCCATGCAACACCTTTACTCTGCTTTTATTAATTTTAGGCAATCGACCAGGCCCAACTCTTCCAGGTTGTTCCCCAATAATTGCAGGATTTATCTATCGCATAAACTGATACATGTGACCAGGTCTATGCACTTGGATGGTGAATGACAACCAGTCCATTGCTTAACTTGTTTAAGTTGTCTTATGTCACAACCTCTGAAATAATTCCTTCTTTCCTTTTCACTTTTCTTTACTTAAGCACCCTTACTATTTGCACGTTCCCCTTGGAGCAACCTTGACACAATTGTTAATGGAAATTTAAAAAATTCAAAAAGAATAAAATGCTTTATTAACTGTCGATATTGGTTTGTTGCATGGTTGATCCTATGAACAATATTGTATTGGATACTAAGCTACCAAAATAGATTACATGTAGCTCAGAATATGTGAATGATATCACTAAGTTAGGAACTACTGCCTATCTTGATCTATGGTCCAGGACCATTGTTTTTCGTACTCTATGGAAGAAGAGCAGTCCTCGCCGTAGAGATCCTGATAGAACCTACGAAAGACTTCACAAATTGAAGCTGAATCAGTAACTAGAGATTCGTTCTCATCCCATATCTGCTGGCTGCTGTTCAGACTAGCTCTCTGACCCTGAATGATAAAATGTGCCCCATTTCCTTACTATTTTCAAAGAAAGTCATCTGCCTGGCCCTTCCATTTTTAACCACCCTATCCCAAATGTGTTCCCTTGGGGAAGCTCCAAGAACAATAGACTGCTGCAAAAGCCAATCAGCCCGAGGCCCATTATTCACCATGAGAAACTAACCCAAATCGGATTCTATGAAGCGGAGGTTCACATTGAGTCACGGTTTCCTCTGGTTTCCTCCGCCAGTGCCATCCTGAGTCTACGACAGGCGAATTGGAGGGTCTGTCTGCAACACAAGGCCTTAAGAGTATCCCAGACCATCAGGAGTGGAGCTGATCAGATGTTGAATTAGGGAAATTCCCTTAAGTGATCATACATTGAACTAACACAGCCACATCTTCCAGCAGAAGCCTTCGTTCAAATGTCCATCTCCAAGGGTCAGGTGCCTGAACTGCCCCCCCTACTCTCCCCCTCCCCTGCCCTCCCCCCACCAGTTGGATAAACAGAGACAGGGCGTTCAACTCAACAGAATACTCCGGTCACGTGTAATACTTGAAGAAGAAACCAGAGTATTACTCACCAAGAACATGTTGAGCCTTGACATAGCTTTATGAGGCGCAGAATAAAACCTGAACCCCGGCTCCTTAGGATATTTGCAGTTACAGAGATAGACCAGGGCATCTGAGGAGATTAACTGATGGACAGCCCCCGAAGCGGAGACTTGCCCTGCTGGGCCGGATCGTCTGAAAGCTGGTCTAGGGGCAACCACTGGGATGCTGAATCCTTTTTGGGGCACAGCTTCACATAGAAGTCACCACATAGAATATAAGGTGGACCCACAAATGCAGGTTGCATAAAACAAAATCTAGGATCTTCGGATAATCGGTGTTCGGTCCGTATAGACACAAATAGTAAAGTGATCTCCATCCTTCTGAATCGTCGCTAGCAAACAGCACCCCCAGATCTGTCTTTTGTCGCAATACCTCCCACCTACTATCACGTGACAGAAGTGCAACCTCCAACCCCCAAACCCCCCCCCCCCCCCCTCCCAGGCAGAAGAATAACAGGAAAGGGAAAGAATCAAATAGTTATCTTAAAAATGACCCCTCGATCTGAGATAAGTGATTCTCCTGGAGACAAAGGGTGTGGGGCTTAAATCCGTTAAGTTCATCCCATACTAGTTAGCATTTATGTGGCGATTTGACCCAGTTAATGTTCCATGAAAGAAAAAGAATATGCAACTGCTCCATAAGACTGCCGCCTTTACTGGCTATTGCCATTATGATGTAGAGTCCACGAGCTTCTCCTCCACATGACAATTTGAGATATACCATATCGATAAATTAATTGCCAAACCAAGATATTCAAATTTTGTACAGCCTTATTCCAAATTGAATTCCATGAATACACAGTAACACAAACAAATGATCCCCATCCACCACCTTACCCCCTCCAAACCCGTCCATACTCCACCTCCTGGCTCCATTAAGGGCAAGCCATCTTAACCCCCTACCCCCCCCATGCTATGCCCAATCGCCTAGGGCCCAGTTGCCAGAACAGCACAAGGGTCACCCCCCCCCAGTCTAACATAAGATAGACAGCCACACCAAGATAGAATAGTTCCCCCCCACCCCCCCCCCCAAAGAAAAAGCCAGAATATGGAGAAGAGATAAAGCCTACAAGGGGGAGAAAGACAAAACCATCAAACAGCCTACCCCACCATGACTGCCTTTAACGATGCAACCCACAGGCCAAATCCACCTACTCCCAAAACACCCGAAGGCCAGTTGCTCCCAGCCCCAGTTATGGTCAATAGCAAACAGACATATAAGGAGCCCTTTTGGGCTGATCCACACAAGCATCAATATTAAAGCAACATCCGCACCCCTGTTGCCACTTCATTAACAGTTCCTGGACTTCTTGGGTGTCATAGCAGTAGATAGTCTGGCCATCCTTACAAATCCACAGAAGTTGCAGGTTCCATGAGAGGGGCAAAAAGCCCCAAGCTTCTGAAGTGCCGGAATGTGCTCCCGGAGCTGCCAATGCCTCACAACTGTTGGATGGCAAAAATCTGAATGGATGAAGAAGACGATGCCACTTGCTTTGACCAACAGCTTATGGGTTAGGGGTTGCAGCCCGGAATATCTCTTGCAGGAGGATAAAATTCCCAATATAGATCAATAAGGCCCGGGGGTACCGGGGCGGCTTGCTAGGAGGCCGAAAAGGAAAAGATGTGCATGTTGTACCCTGCAGTCCATATCCCAATTGCTCAGAGTGAAAATAGCCTCAAGGAACAGATGGACAACAAAATCGTGGGGGGGGGGGGGGGGGGGGGATCATCCCCTTGCGGAACCTCAAGAATGCGAAAATTATTCTGATGCAATCTGTTCTCCAAGTCTTTGACCCTTGATGACAGAGTGGTAATATGCGGTACATGCTGGTTAATCCCCAAGCTATTAGCTTCCACTTTCTAGAGAGCCACCTGAGAGGACTCCACTACTCCTAGTCATGAATTAAAAATATCCATGTTTTAGATAGCTTACGGAGAACCACTTGGGTCTTAAGGTGAGCGGCCTTCAGAGCTAATGAAACTTTGCAATAGTCCTCTCTATGCTGCAAAAGCAGACGGTATATAGTGCCCAGCATAGGGAATCCTGAGCCTAGTAACCGGAAGAGATCCAGAGGGGGACAAGGGCTTCCTAACTATGGCCTGATCAGGAGGTAAAGATGGTAATTTTGTTTTTATCTTGTCACATTTGCTGTCTATTCAAGGACAGAGGTAAAATGTCAGTTTTTCTTTACTAATTGTTTCTCATCTTATCCTGGATGTTTTTGTCAGGTGAGGTGTTTGACAATCATTGTGAAACAAAAGGCTGTAAGATGTCACTTTTTTTTCTAACACACAACATTTAAACAGCTTGTAAATTAATAGTACAAGTATTTTAAAATATATCAGGAATTACGAAAGAACATTTTATTTGTAATTTAGAAGTGTGATGCAAACAAAGACTTAAGTGGGAGTAAAACAAATGAACACTTGGTGATGTGCAGATGACAAATATTTACAGAAACTCGATTTCCAAACATTGTAAACTAGAGCGTTTTATCAATAAAACCACGTTAGTAGTAAAAGTTGTGGCTATTTATATGGAAAATCTGCTGATTGCAAATAAGTGATATATCACTTCATGCATGTTTTTTTTTTTAAATTGATAGGTTTTAAACAAGATTTGAAAAACATTCCTGATGACAATGCGATTAATGAACTAAGAGGTAAGTCAGCAGTCATGTGTATCCTGTATGTGGCTAGATTTGTATTCTATATAGAGCAAACATTTTAGTCTATTAAATCAAACAAAAGTTTTTTGTACAGCAGATGTACTGAACTTTGAAGGTGCTCTATGTGATGAAAAAAAAAATGGTGGCTTAGTAAATTAAAATATTTGCCCAGGATCACAATTTGAAACCAGTTTATGGGCCAAGTGCATTATAATTAGGTCGAGTAGCTTATTTAAGTCACTACACTTACAGGTCTAATAACATTTTTATGATTTTTCGAGGCCTGTAGGCAGCTTGCCTTGCCTAGTAGGCTCAACCTTAAAAATGAAGTAGAGTTTGCATTCAGAGCTTGCAAAATGAAATCCTTAATTAGATAAGCAAATATATAAAACTACACGTTACTGTAAGACAAACAATTGGACAGTCTTCTACCCTGGCGGAGCTTGCTGCCAATTCGGGAAGGGCCTGAGGGAAGAGACTTCTTGGCTCCTCTTCAAACTCCACTGACTGACACACAGAAAACAGTCACCGGGAGAAACAAAAGCCGCAGTGCAACAGCAGCACAAGAAGACACTCGCTGACAGACCCCGAGGTTTGCACTCAGGTGGGAACCAAGAACCCCCCCAACCCCCAAAAAGTAGGATACAGCAGACCCCGATGTGAATAGTTATTACAGTGAAACGGACAACACTAAGCAGAGGTTCCCAGACAAGTGGCCACCTAGAAAGCATTCAGCCCTTGGTTGTCTGTCAACCCACTGCTGATTTACACAGGTTCACGTCAGGACAAGCTCCACAGACCTGCGGCTCCGGTGTTGTGTAATATTTGGTATCCCCTTGCAATGCCGTATCCCCGGCTCTTCGGCCGGGAGGAAGACAAAAGCAGCAGAACAATTCCCCTGGCACGATTTTATGGGATATCAAAAGCAGCCCTGGCTATAAATTATCCGACTTGTCTAATGCTGCGGTGGGTCACTGTTGCAAAAGAACAGACAGATCAAAAACAAGAGAAATAAAGACAATAAAACAAACAAGAGACATACAGACAATAAGTGGTAAATATGAAATGTAAATGGAGGCACCGACACAAAAAGACAGGGAAAGGAAGAAAAAAAAAAAAAACGTAGCAGCAGGAAATAGAATTAAGTAGCAGCAGAAGGGGAAGAGTGGTGGTCGGAGGCAAGATGGCGTCATTGCGATTGTGGAGCTCGAGCAGGCAAGGCTGACCTGGATACTCTCCTTGTCTCCGGAGACACCCTGAGGTTGTACTAGCAATGGATTGGGTGTGATTGCATCCATACAAGCCTATGCGAGTCTAGCGAGCCTAGCGACGTTAAATCTCAGAAACGCTCTGTGGATTTTGGATATTGGACACTGAAAAAACGGGTCAACCGCTGTCAGGCGGATACATTGGCCGCGTCCACTGTTTTCAAAAGGGAAGGAGAGAAAACCCCCGGGAAAATCTGACGGAGTCTGACGGTGGCCTAACCTGTCAATCTGCTTGCTGGGTCCAAATGCGGCAGCGGTGTCAGCTGCAGTGGCGGCAGTGGTGACGGCTTGTGTCCGCTTCTGTCTCCGCTCCTGCTTCTACAATCGGCGATCTACAGTGCTGCGGGAGAGACGGTGTTGACGGAGCACTGACGGTGCACTGACGTTGGCTCTGCAGTGTGCGCTACAGTGATTGGTGCTGGCTGATGCTGCGCCTCAGCCCTCGTTTTTCCTATTTCTCCTGCTTTCTGGGGGATACACTATTTGCTGGGGCAGCCCGATTCTGCAAGCGGTGGAGGCAGCAGTTAAGACCCCTTCTACGCAACTTGCTTGGAGGTGAGTGTTTGACTAGAGGTGCGCAAACACAGAGGATAGCGTTAAAAACTATAATCACCTGCCTAAATATAAAATCACTTAGAAGCATGGAACAGGACCAGGGCCAGGAGCAGAGGGAGCTGGGGAAGCAAAAGACTGATTCAGGTTCGGGAGGCGATGCTAGCATTGAAGGGGAGTCATCGGCGTGTAGGGATGCCTCCATCCAACCCGTCCCCACTCAACCTGCCCTGGAGATACAAAGTGGTTATAATCGACCAGAAACAAGAGGGCTGAAGGTTAAGATGGGGAGGGAGAAAATGACAGAGAAAGACAAAGGTATGGAAACCGAGAAGGATAAGGCCAAAATCAATGTAAAAACTGAGAGGAAAAGCGAAAGACAAAAACAAAGACAAAAACAAGGATAAAGATATGGATATGGGTAAAGAAAAGGACATGGACCTGGACAAGCTTGTCGACGATTATGAAAGTAGAGATCTGCTTGAGAAAAAAGCGAAACGGCTGCAGACAATTACAAATTTAAAAACTGCTGCAAGAAACAGTGGACAATTAGATACCACCCAACCCCGGATATCTAATATCTTCAACTCTGTGTCCAAAATTCCTTCTGGCCCTGTGCAGGGACATCTCCAGTCCAGTCATGATTTGAAATCTAACCGCATAAAGCCAGGAGGAATGGGCACCGGCACTCTAACTAGCGGGTGTGTAGAGAGCCCATCCCGTACGTGCAAAGCGCTGAACACTGCACAAAGAGAATCAAAAGAGATACATAAAGAGACACACAAACCAGACGGATCGAACGGACCGGATGAACCTGATGAATTAGACGAACTTGATGAACAATACAAGACTATATCCGCACAAACAGGGGCACAGGAAATAGAAATTACTCCATCAATAGCAACGGTCACCGCAACAGCCACAGCAACTCTAAAAAAGCCAAACCCCGGAAATAATCTTTATCCTGACCGCTTTAACTCCAAGGCCAGTCAGGGCCTGGATCAAACCAGCTACCCTCAAAACTCTGATCGGAATAACGAGGAGAATAAACAGAATAACCCTCACTCTGTCACAGGAGTCTGATATCGATTCCAGCTCTGATTCTGAAGTCTATGAAACTGGCGCCTCAATTTCAACCTCAAGTGAGCAACGGAAACTGGAACAGACAAGCTCCGATTCTATTATGTCAGATTCAGAAATACCAGAATCCGATTCAAAGAAACCAAACACCCCTTTCAGCGCTAGCTTCACAAAAAAAAAAGGAAATAAAAAAGGAAAGACAAAAAAGACAAAGGAGACAAATTAATTTAATACCAGAAGATACTACAGACCAAGGGAGTAATACCGAACAAACAAGTTTTAAAGCAAGGAATATCTTACCACAAGAATACGATATCAATCCAAGTCCCATGGGGAAGGCTTTGCGAAAACCTATGATATCTCAAACCGAGATAAGCGACGACAACCGAGATCAACCAGAACTCTCCCTGCGCGATGTCTTGAAATCAATTAAGAACTTTCACGAAGAGGTAAAACATGATAACAAGAAAAATCATGTAGCTATCCAGCAACTACAAGGTGCAATACAAAAAGTTGGAGAAACTTGTCTAGAGATCTCAGACAGAATGGCCTCCGTGGAAACACGTACGGAAAACCTGGAAAAAGACGTCTCTAATCTACAAACGCTTGGGAAGGAACAAGATGGTATAATTAAAGATCTAATGATAAAGGTGGAAGATCAAGAAAACAGAGCCAGACGAAATAACTTACGATTTCTTGGGATTCCTGAGAACTCCGAGGGACATGATCCACGGGGCTTTATAATCACATTACTAAAAGAATCTTTTCCGGAATTACAAATGTGGGACTTTAACAAGGCAATACATCGGGCTCATAGTTTTCCTTTGATACCCCCCAAACGAACGCAGAATTCAACACAATACCCTTGTGCGTTCCTTGTTAACTTCGGAAATTTCCTGCTACGCGAAGCTGTTTTTGATCGTGCACGCCCGACAAAAAAAAAAGAATTCAAAGACTGTGTTCTTTTGCAGACCAGACTTTGCCCACACTACGGTCGAAAGAAGGTGGAGGATGAGACAATTATTCACACCGTTTGAAAAGATCGGGGCTACTGTTTATTTGCAGAATCCTGCACGATTAAAGATTCTTTAAAGGCAACACAAGAAGCTTTACCAGCGAGATCCAAGCTGAAGCATATTTAAGAGAAATCTCAATCCTAGCAAAAAAACAAACCTAACAAATAACTGCAACCTCTCTGAACTTTCTAATCCAAACTTAGCTAGATATATGGGGACGGTTAATAAAAAAATATGACATAAACGACATGTAGGAGGGGTGTACAGAAATATACATAGGAATGCTACATAAATCAGGTTAGCCGCCGTCTGCTGCCCCCTGATTACAATGATGCCCACAACCCGGCTCAGCCTGAACCGGGTAGCCTCACTTAAGGGAACTGGGGGGTGGGAACCGGGGGTGGGGAATGGGACACGGGTTTTTTTTCTATAATTACACATTCAGTTTATTTGTTTTATGGGGTTTGGGGGGGGAAGCAAGACAGGGAGGGATTACAGGCGTAATGAATTGGACCGGTAAACCGATACTCTTAAAGCTTCAAAATGAGTAAAATTAAAATCTTAACCATTAATATATGTGGCCTAAATGATCCAAATAAAAGACAGAGAACAGCTGTAGGTCTCAACACAATCGGGGCAGACATCGTCTGTCTCCAGGAAACTCATATTGAAAGGTCACAAATTTCAGTTTTAAAAACTCTTGGATACAAAGTGATCACGGCGACAACTCAGAGCAATAAAACACGGGGAGTTGCAATTTTAGCCCGTAGCGGGGGGTCTCCAATTCGGCAGATCAGCTGCAGACAAATCTGGGCGTTGGGCAATCACCGAATGCAAATATGGTATGGGGAAAAAACTAACCATCTGTTCAGTATATGGGTGTGTTGATGATGACCCAGGACCTTTAGAATTCTTATCTAACGAACTGGCCCATTGGCCATTACCTTTGATTATATGCGGCGATTTTAACTTAAATCTTCCTCAAAATTGGGCATTGGGATATAATAAGTTTAAGTTTGTAGGTCGAAAACCGAAAGTTTTCAGAACACTTGATGAATTATGTCACACACATGGTTTATCCGACTGTTGGCAATTGAAGCACCCAAATAATCCAGGCTACACCTTTTTCTCAAACCCACATCTTAAATTTGCAAGATTGGACTACATATTTGCTTCACATGATATAGCCATACATAGCTCCATTGATCGACTACCCAAAGTAATGTCCGATCACAACCCTTTAATTATATGTCTTGACACCTGTAAAATAGAATCTAAACACAATCGGTAGACTTTTGAAAGGGCACTTCTGTTGAACGTAGAATATTGTAAAGTTATAGAGAAATGGATTCCCGAATTTCTAGAAAATAATCTTGGCAGCGCATCACTTGAAATCGTTTGGGATACCCTCAAGGCGGGTATTAGAGGAGAAACTGAGGTTTTCTATTAAAAATAACCTAGAGGAAAAGCAAAAATTAAAAAATCTTCAAAATGAACTAGCCGAAAAAGAGGAAGAACTTATTACGGCAATCCGGGATAATATTAATATTGAAGAGGCAATCAGGGATGTAGCCATTTCAAAAAATTTAATAGTAGAAGTGTTCTCTAATAAAGCAGCTAGGAAAGCTACCCATTATAAACAAAAAATCTATGAGATGTGGGAAAATATCGGTCATCTTGCAATTCGGGCTAGACAGGAACAAACCGATAGTAACATTAAAGAAATTAACGATCCGATTAAAGGCCTCATTCAAGATCCCAGAGAAATAAGAGACTGCTTTAAAAGATACTATTTAGATCTTTATACAGAAACTTGTAAAAACCAATCTCAAATTGATGATTACCTGGATACGGTTTTATGGACTCAGCTTTCCCAACCCGACAGAGATAGCAATATTTCGATCCATTGCGGAGCCTCAGCTAGGCTATCTATTAATAGTCTTCCCCCGGGCAAAGCAAGTGGGTTTGATGGAATCCCCTCTGAATTTTATGCCAGATTTAGCAAACAGTTAAAAGAGATACTTACAATGTTGATGTCACAGGTCTTTAATGGTGGACGGCCACCAGGATCCTGGGCACTAGCAAAAATAATTGTATTAACAAAGAAAAATAAAGACCCAACTGAACTAGGGGCTTATCGTCCAATAACCCTAATCAACAACGATTCCAAAATCTACTCTAAATTACTTGCCAGTCGGATTGCCCCACTTATACATAAAATTATATCGGGTCGGCAACATGGATTTGTTCCTGGCAGATCTACCATCGATCACATACAGAGGGTCATCACACTCTTTGACATCACCGAGGTGACAGGAGACCCTATGGCACTGATATTACTCGATGCTGAAAAAGCGTTCGATAGGGTCTCCTGGCAATATCTATGGACGGCCATGTCAAAGAGTGGAATAGGGGAAAACTTGATCAATGCAATTCGTATGATGTATCTTAATCCAGAAGCAGCAGTGATGATAAACGGTTACACATCAGAAAATTTTAAAACAACAAGAGGAACGAGGCAGGGCTGTCCCTGCTCTCCTTTGCTTTTCGCTATATTCATAGACCCTTTCATTCGGAGGTTAGAATCAAACGTCGCAATAACACCGGTGAGGACGCCTCATGGGGACACAAAAACATTAGCATATGCTGATGATATTGCCCTAACCACAACCAATCCTACCAACGCAATGCATTTAATTGAAACAGAGGCTAAATACTTTGGCGAAATCTCAGGTTATAAATTAAATGAAAATAAATCTCAGATAGTTATTAATAATCAAATTAATTGCGTTGATGAAAGGATCGTTGAAAATGCGACCTATTTGGGGGTAAATATGACAGCTAATCTCAACAATCTAGTTAGTTTAAATTTGAAACCACTTTTGAAACAAACAAGTTCATCATTGAGGAGATTAAAAATGGTATTTTTCCCTAAATTCTTATATTTTTTTTAGAAGCTTCTGTTTAATTTTTGACCAACATATTTTTACAGAACTGGATCATATCTTCTCCAGCTTTATTTGGGGATATAGTAGACCACGAAGAGCAATGAAATTTATTAATTTACCTAAAGATAGAGGTGGTCTCGCATTACCTAACTCTAAGGTATATTGGTGGGCTTGCACACTCAATTATTGTAGAAGGCTCCTAATCCCAAATCCCACTCTGAATTTTGCAGGTAGAATTCCCACCCCACAAGAACTTATCTTTGGGACCGCTTCGGGAGACCATTTATGGCGTTTGACCTACGACTGTCACTTTAAAAAGGTTCGGTTCAAAACCCTTAAAGGAATCTACACAGTATGGTGTAACGTACGCAAATTATTGGGGGATTGGTAGATTCATATTATACTACCATCTATGGTAATCAAAACCTCCCCCCTATTTTTACAGATGTGTATGAAACGCTGGGTTACATCAGGAATTACAAAACTTGGTTTACTCTTTAACACATCTGGGCTTAATACATTCGAAATACTAAAGAATAAATTCCAATTAGACCATCGTGACTTTTATAAATATTTGCAAGTCAGAGATTTTTTGTTGAAAAAAGGGGGCGGTAATTCAGCTTTTCAGACAATACCAATTATAGACATCATTATAAAGAACAATACAATTAAAATTGGTGAAATCTACAACTTAATCACTAATTTGCCTGATCTTGACAAACATTTTCAGATATGGCAGGATAAATTAGATATTACCAATAATTCAATTCGGATGGCATTCAATCTTTCGCAATCAATTCTAATTTCAACAAAACTACAGGCTCAATATTACAAGACCTTCTTTCAGCTATATTACACCCCTAAAAAAATAGCAAAATGGAGTTATGGAAAGGGGACGAAATGTCCAAGATGTGCGTTTCCCGAAGCGGACCTAATACATATGTTTGCTACTTGTAATGAACTCTCTGCTATTAGACAGGATATCTCGATCTTTCTCTCAAAAATTATTTAAAAAGATATTGAAATAACAACCGCAGAAATAGTCTTGGGCGTCGTGGGGGATTCCCGACCAATCCGAATAAGGGGATTTATATTTATTTCAATGTCAATATTGAGAATTTGTCTAGCATCGGCCTGGCTAGATCCACAACCACCCTCATTCCACCAATGGCGGGCACGCCTACTTGCTACTTATAGTTTTGAAATCGCAATTTACAAATGTAAGGGTTTGAATAAGAAAAAGGAAGGTCTAACTATTTGGGATCCACTAAGAACTTGGATTGAAGATGCTGAATAACTAAGATCAAATGAAGCTGCGTCTACTTCTGTTAAATGTATATATATGCAAACCAACTGTAATGCCTGTAACCTGTCGGGTGGGGGGGGGGGGGGGGGGGGATTAGGGTTATGTCTTAAAAATTCAATAAAGATTATTTAAAAAAAAAAAAAGGAAATAGAATTAAGTAAGGACAAACACCAATGAAAGAGAAGATAATGGGGAAGACGTGTGAGAGTAAGAACAAGCGTTGGCATAGCCAATAGGTCTCGCTTTTGGGACCTTATAAGTATTTAGTTATGCAGCACAATATCCTTGGTGCAACAATATCAACGGTTGCATGGTTAAACACTTATAAGGTCCCAAAAGCGAGACCCATTGGCTATGCCAATGCATATTATACTTGTTGTTACTGCCTGGGCATTGGTTACACCTCATTCGTACTAGGTTAAAACACAAACATAGCAATGATATTTGGATGCTATCTTTTAATTTTGCTCTGTTCAGGAGCAGAAGTACTGCAGCTTCTCTAATACAACACATGCAGATTGGAAAATTAGGAGTGTGAGTGACAATGTGTGTATTTGTGAGTGTGTATGCGAGTGTACATGAGTGTGGACATTTTTGTGTGAGTGAGGCATTGTGAGAGGGAGTGTCTGAGTGTATGTTTGAGAGAAATTGTGTGTGATATGCTTCCGAGTGTGCTGCTGGATCTGACATGGCTGGAGGCAATTAATGGTTTATTGAAGTGGGTACAATTAACCTACGGATCGGAGTGGTTACTTTGGCAAAACTCGGTCCGTAGCAAGCTAGTACTACTTGCACTTGTAGCCGAGCTGCAGTCGGGCTGTGTAACAGTCATTAGATCTGGCGTTAGTGGAGACATTTTGATTTTGCTAAAATATAAATATGATAAACTTGCTTGTTCATCCGTTGTTCTGCCCTTTCACAAAGGAGCACATGCACACAAAGTATTTCACTTCTGTGCCAGGGAACACTATGGCAATGTGTGTTTTTTTTTTTTTTCTTAATACCAAGAACTCTTTTTTTCCCCCCCATTTACCATTTTTTCTTATTTTAATGAGGGCCTGGAAGCTTCCTCAACAATAATGGTTTACGAAAAACATTGCAAAACAAACAGAGAAAGCCAAAAGGCTGGCAGCCAACGCTAACCTGTTGGCTTTGCCAGTTCCCATTTTGTTCTATATAACGGGTGCAGAGCAAATTGAAGTGGGAAGGTGTTTTTGTTGATTGAACAAAAGCTACAAATACACTAATCCCACAGAAGAAAAGCTGCGAGTGACTATTCCTTCATCTCTCGTATGTTAAAGCGGACCCTGAGTTTCTCTGACTTCATAGGTTAGTAGGGCTCTTTGAGGTGAGCTAAAGTGTGATGTTGCATATTGTATTGGTCTTTTAAAGGGACAAAGTTTGAAAGGGATTTAACAAAAAATGTATAGGGAGTTGATGTTTGCGAAGTTGCACTATTTTGCTTTCCACTAGTTATGATACAATAATTATTTCAATGTTGGTAGATGCCACCTTCAACTGCTTGAGAGCGCTGTGAGATCCCTTTAAGCTTACAAAAATTCCAGTAATCCATGGAATTTCATGTGCTTACTGTGCACATTTCTGCACTTTAATTTCTTTCCAGGCTCATGTCACAAGTGATCCGTGATACTTTATAACCAGTTAGATTGTGGTGTTTTTTACAGTTATATTGTGGAGTTAAAAGTGCATGTCTCAAGCTGTCCCAGCTAAAAGCATCTCCCTCAGAAAAACGGCACCTGGCAATTAAACATGAAATAAAACAAAGGTTACTAGTCTCCTTCCTTGTGAACTTTCTCCGGAAGATAGCTCAGTGGGGGGCGAGAGAGAGAGAGAAAAAAAAAAAAACGACCTTGTTTATTTCTGCAGTGAACACGCTTGATTTTATGCATGCACCTTTTGCAGCTTGGAGTTCAGCCATTCACCTCTGGGGCGCTACCTTTCCCAGAGAAAAATGGCGATCATTGGTACGAGTGCTGAGGTCTGGAAGGGCCAAGGATTAGTACTTGACCACACATCTGTACGAAATCCTGTGTTTTTTTTTTATTGGCATAGTAATTAGGAGTCTGGATAGTTAAAACAGTTTCTAAATACAGGATCCTCGTTGACTTCGGTGGTATGTGTATTTCCCAAGGGAGGTACAGTGCCGGCTTTTCCCTCCACAGTTAAAATGGGCTTTAGATGAAAATACCAGCTATGCCGATGCTGGCAAACTATAAACTCTATGTGCATGTGAAGGTTTAAATAATAAATTGTTTTGTGTATTTATCCGTTTGGCACGCTAGGTATCGAGCACACTATCTGCTTTTGCACAGTGATTTTTACTCCCAACTCTGTTACATTAAATAAAATAGTTTACTTATGAATGCAGGCTGTATATTGGATTGTTTTTCATAGTAAGTATCCCGTTTATGTTCCAACTGTACTGCAGAGAATCCCTTGCAGTTAAGGGTGCCCATATTTTAGGATCGGGGAGGTTCGCGTTTTGCAATTGACAGTAGCGAAGTAACATGTAACGGTTAGCCAAGTATAAGGAATAAAGCACCTCTAACTGCGAGTTATATTGTGAGTCACCTTGTGATTATGCTGCCTTCTAAAGAAATTCTTATTTTTTGGCCCTATATCATGAAACTAAATTGGCGAGTGGTGCGTGCGTGCCCATTGGATGTGTGGAGAGATTATAAAAGCCAAAGAAACAAGCATTGGCATAGCCGAGTAGGGCGCACGCGCGACGGCAAAAGTGAAAGCAGGGGTGCGCGCGTGACGGTGGAAAAAGTGAAAGCTCCAGATGGCGCCTCAGGCGCTGAAAGCTGCCGGCTGCGTGCGTGCACGCTCGCATGAACGCAAGCGCTAAGCCAGCCAGCAGCACTTTCAAAACTCACCTACTAAATGTCCCTCCGAGCAGCGCACGCGCGCTGACTCAGCGAGACCTAAAAATGAACATGTAAAAGAAGAAAATGGAGAAGTAAAACGTTTTGACTTTTATACAAAGAACATGTTCAATGCTTTATTAAAAACATCCAAGTAGTACACAGAGCGCAACAGCCATACATGCTTCATTAAATGTGTACAGTACCAAGGTTGCTACCTTACTGGTAATTTACCCCTGCTGTGTATTTTTATGCCCTTGCCAATAAAGGAAATGTCAAAATCAACGAAATACTGTCGTTTTTCCTTTTGAAATATAAACCTGAAACGGCACACACCAATAAATCACTCTACATTTGAGATACATATAAATAGCTAAATTATGAAAGCAAAAGGAGGCATAGATGAATGATACAAATGAATAGTGAGATCTTGCCATTTCAATAAAACAAAATGTAAAAAAAAAAAAGTTTATTTTCTAATTGCAACCCTAGTACCATGTAGCTGTGTGTTATGTTGCATTCTGGGACTTCTAGTTTCTGTTTTCAGATTATAGCATGGACTCAAAATCGTAGAAAACAGTGCTGTTGTATCTAAAAAGTGACGCTACTTACAGAGAATAAATACTTCCCGGGCAGCAGTACCACAAGCCTCACATGCACACAGATAGTTACAGTCAGGGGACACAGTTACACAAATAGGTGAACTAGGCGGTTGCTTAGGGTGCCAGGTTAAGTGCATGGCAAATTGAACCCTTAGTCTAGAGACTTGTCATATGGGTTTAAGTGGAGGATGCACATTAGCTTGATTTGGCTAGGGCACCAGCTTTTGGCAGGTAGTCGAGGGCCACCACTGGTTACACCACACACTTACCTTTTTTTATAGCATTTTAAATTTCACATTTTGCACAGGAACGTGGAGTGTAAAGGGCGAGATATTTTATTTCATTATATTTTATGCCATTTATGAAGGGCTGCCATGCCCCTTTGGAGGCATGAAGCACACTCCTGGGTGTACTGATTGCATTTATGCAGCGCTATATAAATAGTACAGAGCTATTTTCCTCCATGGGCGGAACCAAGGGCGCTGGCGCAGTGGAGGGCAGAGCTCACGGACAAGCCCACTGATGATCAATGGGCATTTTGTTGCTCACAGATTAAGCATTTGCCCCCCCCCCCCACCCCCCCCCCCCCCCCAACTATAGATTACGGCTCATACACTTTAAATTCCTACATCATTACTATCGTACCCATCTACAGTTATGTAAATTGAAACGGAGAACTGATTCTGCCTGTTGGAAGTGCAGACGGGAGGGAGCCACATTCCTACACATAGCATGGGACTGTCCCGCGGTTTCCCCGATACTGGGGGGAGGTGTGTGATATAATCCAAGCTGTTACGGGCCAGCCCCTTGAATGCTCCCCACTAGTGATGTTGTTGGGTTATATGGAGCAGTCCCTGCCTGCGGTTTGCCGTCTGACTGCAATGTTGCTGATCCTTGTACGGCGCAGTTTAGCAATACACTGGGGTGCTCCCAGCTGTCCATGCGTTAAGACGTGGATCAAAGATGTCGATTACTGCCAAGAACAATTAGCAAACTATTGGGACCTCATGCCTATGGCGTCTCGCTCTAAAGATATTTGGGAGCCTTTCACAAACTGGCTTAGGATGAGAGACTCCTCCTTCCACCCCCCCCCCCCCCCCAAAAAAAAAAAAACCACTGATGCATTAGCACTTCCATCTGCTGATCCTTCGGAGGTTGCCCAATAGAATTTCATTATAGCCACACAAATAGCAAGGTGCTTGTGATGGACGTGTGCGGTGCCTTGGATTCGAGCCTTCCCCCAGGAGTTTTGATCCAAATGTATGAGGGTGGTTAGACCTGCGCTGATCCCTACAAATGTTATTTTTTGTTTTTGCTCCCGACGACATATCGTTTGATGTAATGTCCTCTTATGTTCTATGCCTTTGTATCATTCACTGTCACAGTGCTTGTTTAACATCACCATGTCCGATGTGCGTCTCATGAATGCATACGATTATTTATATGTTCCAATTTTGTAAATTTTCGGCTGTCTCTTCAAAATCATAAATATTTTTTTAAAGTACTCCAATTTTCGTTGGTTTCTTGGGCATGCTTCGGAGTTCATGGTTGAAAGGGTGTTTATGGACTGACGTATGCTGTACATGATTAATCCAGTGCGTGGAGTATGATGGCACAGTGGTGCTTGATACATGGATCTTGTTGCACATAAGAAATGTAGCTTATACCAGTAGTAGAGGGAGGTTATGATAATCTATAGCTTGCAAATCATTGGTAGAGCATTAAAGTACTGTGTTCAGTTGTGTAGCCCTCATTTATATTGTGTCATATCTGAAGGTCTCATCTACAGTGCAGAGTTCTAGAACCAAAGCCTGGTGTTTTGTGTCCAGTTCTGAAAGCCACATCAAAAGCATGGTTTCCAGTTCTTAAGGCTGCATCTGGATTATTGTGGAGAGTTTGAGGCTATATCCATCTATCATACTATGCCTAGTTCTAGAGGTCTCAGTGTAGCACGGTTTCAAACTCGAGACCACCAGCACCAATGGCGCCCAATTCTGTCAGCTACCTCTTGGGTGTTATGAATTCTGAAGGTCAAATAATGGATTGTGTAGTCATGTGTGCATGGCCCATCAGAAGAATAACACTTGAATCCAGTTCTGCTCTGTTGCGTAAAGGAGGTGACAGACTTGTTGAAGAAATTGTGGGAGCAGATTTTAAATTATATATGTACATATAATAATGAAGCATTCGTCTTTAGTGAGACACACGTTGACCTTGTGCTACATTATGTAGGTTACCAAAGTAGGTTTCTGTTTTTGGTAACCTCGAGTTTTCCAGCACTTTTCTGTTTAAAAGCCAAACATGAAGGCTGGTAGAGCAGACATTGCTCCAATGTCATTGTCCCAGCAGTTCCTATGAGGCTTAATGTGTGGGGTTCCTTTTGCCAGCCACTTAAGATCACGTGTGGTCCTCGGTAGGGGCGAGGAGGAGGGATTACAGATAGTCTTTTCTAGCACTGCATACACAACAGAGACATCTTATTCATGGTGAGAGTTCGATTCAGTGGGCCCTGCCACAGAACATTTTGTTAGGCAAAATTGTATAGACTCACCGGCGAGATATGTTGCATACCAACAGGTACCTTTGAGTTTCAGGACAAAACCGAATAGTTTGATTGGGAGCTACTCTATGTTTTAGGATTGATTAGAATGGGACCATTAATCCATAGACCATTAATGCAAATGGGATGAAATTCCTGTCTGGTTACCTGGAAGGCTAATAGAGTTGATCTGGTATACCTTCAGATCAAGTCCAAAGAGAAACATTGAATATTGACCAGGAGTCTCCTCAGAAGTATGGTACCACCTATTTAGGTTTGAACTGTCTGGGACGCGCATTTGTTACCATTTACGGAACTGTAGAAGAGACTCCTTCTAAAGCATTTGATGCCCTGTGACAAATTCTGGACAAGCATCCCCAGGAGCAGTTTTGGGGATGAAAATCATTAAGTTATGTGATGGTAACAGAAATAATTCCCAGTTCTATTAAAGTGATGCTGTTCTCCTTCCTGATAATATATCATGATACCACAGGGAGGAAGAACTACCAAGAATCAACCTATACTTACTATCAGGAAGTATCTGGGAGAAGTCCATCAACTGAGAGACCATACAAGTTGGAAAACAAAAGCTAGGTTTAAATATTTTGATGATCACTCTTCCTGTTGTTCACAAAATGGGAAGGAAGCATTAATTCTCAGAGAATTCGTTATTCCAGAGACAAGGCTTTTAACAAAGAGCAGTCAACCAACAGAACGCCGATCAGCAGTGCCAGAGGCGCAACTAGAGCCAAATTTCGGGGGGGGGGGGGGGGGCTGAATCTTTTAAGCCATAGGCAGAGTGGAGCTGCAGGGGCTCTTAGAAGGGGTGAAACAACAGCGAGGTCTCATTAACATGCAAATGGTCTTTTAAAGACCTGTGAAGTGCTCGGGTGCGGCTGTGTGTGCGCCGCGAGGCTGTCTCATCCCGGGCTGCCACACATGACGGGGGGGCTGAAGCCCTGTGAGTCCAATGGGTGTTGCGCGCCTGAGCAGTGCTTAATTTGTAAATAAATAAGTGCCAGGGGCCTCGTTAGGAGACTACTGCGGCTTCTACCACCCACTGCCCCCGCAGGACCTGCCAATGATAGTACCAACACAACGACTGTGTTTTAGCCATTTTTAATGTATATTGAACTAATCAACAGCTGTTGTGGTGCTCATCCCTAAATTAGTCAAACAGCGCCACCATGTGGCATACTGCCATAAGTGCTGGTGTTGACAATTAAGTGCAAGGTCTGAGCACCGGAAACCACAGGCTCAATTTAAGTACTGCTGATCAGAGTCATAAACAAGACCAAAACAATTCAGAAGACTGCTTATACTGAATGCCACATGGGTGGGGGAGTTTCTAGTTAGTAGAGACAAAGTCTAGCAGAATCTCCAGGAGCTTCTAGCCATAACAAAGATTGATTAATAAATTCAAGGCGAAACTCCTGAAGACACTTAAATTCCTTTGACAGAGTTTACAAAAATGTATTTCCAAATAGAGAGCAGCATATTGCATGCTAATAAAACAGTCACCCTACTTTATTTCGGCTCAGATAGCCATAAAAGTGCATACTAGCACATCGGATTAAAAACATTCTATCCAAATAAAGTCTTTTCATTCTACCAACCTAGCTGATGACTGGCCTCCATCATTTGTACGAGATGCATCTGGTGATAAGGAAGTAAAAGATGAGCTGTTCTCTTATAGTCATGATACTGGGAAAAATATGCAAAAGAATAGGATCTCAAAATGCTCCTGCTTTATATAAGACTCAAATAGGGTGGGCGAGAGAATATATAACCAATGCAATACCTCTATAGGTTCAAGTTGCATGCCTTTTAAAGCCAGACACCAAGCACGACAGAAAAGTCATTCTTACTGAACTACAGTGGCAGGCAATGATTGTGCCCTGTAAGTCTACATCGAATACACTTTGAGTTGCAAAACCTGATGCGCCATATAGATACGGATTTCAACTCTTAAACCACCCCCTATGCTGTGCAAAATACTCGCTGTACTGAACTGGTGACAAAATAAATTAGAAGACAGCATCTGATTTCGAGTTTGATGGACAGGTTACGCCTTCACGAACATAACGGATATCCTGTCTACCTTATTACAAGCGCATCATATCCTATTGTGCTTGTAATAAAATTGACAGGACACAAGTCATGTTTGTGATAGACTACTCGCCTGCCAAACTCCAAATCGGACCCAAAGTTTTAAACTGTACTTAACTTAATGAAACGGTTCTTCACTCAAAATGTATTACCAGAGTGACAAAATGTGACCACTATTACATTCAAAAGGTACCAAACATGAACATACATTACCATTCACAGCTATAAAAATAGCCAGAGTTCGTTTTGAGCTCAGATCAAAGCATCAAATTACATTGGTGTTAGACGAGCATCTAAACAGGGGTGATACAACTATAATTTTCCTGTAGTAAATTTGCTGTAAAATACATTTGAGAAATTCTGAAATTGCACTTCATTCATTATGAAGGCTAGGCTTTAACACACACCCATGTGGCTGCATTGAATGCAGCAAGCAGTGACTCGGCCATTTTCAGACACACAATTAGAATATGACCCTTGCTTGGATGCAGAAGGTCCCCTGCAGAGAGCTCAAAAGAGCCTACAACCTTGCCCTGAATTCCAGGCCCTTCACTCCATTATGTGGGTTTATCTGATGTATGTGTAGTAGGATAGACATGGAGTGTGCAGACTATGATTTATACAGCCTAGGAATCTTTTTTGGATCTCACATATGTGGTTGGAGAGAGGTTTTCAGACAGCAGTGTGAATTGCAGGACTGGTCCAATTAATTCACAAGCTCCATTGTAGAGGACCAGGCTCTAGAAGATAGGCAAAAGATGCCCCCTTTAATTATATGGACAGCCAATTGCCCCCAATCCCCCTACCCCCCCCCCCCCCAACCTGCTCCATTCATCCACAGAGGCAGGGCTTTCCAGATCGAGGTGCATCCTCTCTCATATGTGTTGTAAACCTGCTTCTCGTACTGTGATGGACACATGAATTGCCACTTTGTGAAACAATAGTCTTGTTCCCATTTCTGGGTTGTTGTGCAAGGGACATAATTGTTTTGTAGATTACAACGCTGTTTTTCTAAAAACAGAAGGTTCAGGGCCACTATGTTCCAGACCACTTGCTTCTGGCCCCTGTCATGCGATGGAGGCTGCAACCCTCATTCTCTTGTTGCGTGGCTCGAAGAGATCAGTTAACCAGTATCACTGCATATCTTTTACTTGAAGAAAAACATTGGGATAAAGCTAAATAGCAAATATTGGGAATAATGGAAAAGATTTATATTCCACATATTCTTCGTGTTTCCTTAGAGAACATGGTCACTCCAGTTCCCTTTGCCAGCACGTGAAATGTAAATGCTGTAAAACAACTGTTTGACGATTTTAATTCCTACGAGAACACGAATCAGGAAACTCTCCTCAAAGAGGAAGTTAAGGAAGGTAGGTGCTGTTACAAAGACAGTGAAAAGTATAAACACTCAAGCAGTAAAAGCAGGAGGACAAGAGCAGGTCTGGGCAAACTAAAGTTTTATCAGGTTGCGTCTTGTACTGATGAAGTTGCAGAGGCACTGCTATTTGGTCTATGCTGTGCCTTTATATAGGACTTTATTTATTAAATCGGTTTCGGGTGTCCTGGGTGGGAGTATGAGAGACCCGGCCCAATCGGAGTGGCTACAATATAAAAGAAGAGCTTACTTGCCAGTGGCTTCCACTCCCTGCATGGTGGCGTTTGTGAGGCCCTTGTAATTTGACTGCCACCCATCTCAATGGAGACAGTCCACATGGCTTGTGTCAGACCTCGTTCCGGGAAGGTGGGAGGCCTAGGCACAGAGCAGACAGGGCAAATGGGCCACCACTGTGTGTGTTTGGGTCATTTGCTTCTGGTGCCCTGGTGTTCATCCTTTTATGGCTCTGCAAATTGGGCCAAGTAACTCGTTCTGCACCAAACTGTCAGAGTTACAAGGGTGAATAGTCAGCTGTTTGAGAGGGGGGGGGGGGGGGGAAGTAGTTTGCAGGTCAATGATTCAAAACTCAGTCAAACAAGAGACAATAATTCACTGCACAGCCCAGTTCTTTACGTAATAAAAAGAGCACTTTAATGGCACAGCAAAACATAATACTACATATACTAATGAGGTTCAATGACCCCATTTATGGGTTTTAGCCAGGTGTCCGACCACCTATACGGCCCTATTCCTGGTTCACGAGTTGCCCCACATGCCCAAGGTATCAAACGAAAATAACAAGTCATAAGTAATGACAGACACAGGTACGAGTTCACCAAACGACAACCATGTTAGGCAACCCATAGTCGGTTTGGGTGTTCTCGAACTGAAAGAATTCATGCTAGCCTTGTACCTTCCCAACAGCAGGCTTATCCTTGCAGTTCAGGTCACAGTCTCTCGTTTCCAGACCCCTTTTTACCTGGTCTCAGGGGACGCAGCCTTTGGCAAAGCCAGATGGTACATATGTTGGATTTGAGCCAGTGGCATCTTCTAAATCGGCGCCGGACCACAGGCAGCAGCTTCAATCCTTAATCTGTTATTTCGGATGATCACAATCACAGGTCAGAGTGTGCTCGTCTTTGGCAGTTGCAAACTCCGGTCCGTGGGACAGTTTTAGCCTATTCATGACAGATATTTTACATAAATGGAAGCTCAGTGATTACTTGCTGATGTTCTTCTTTGCTTAAGCACACTAGATCTTTAGGTCTTAGATTATTAAATGATTCCATTTCAGTGCAGACTGATTTTGTGAAGCCTGTTCTGGCTTGCCAACTATTGAGCATTCTTTACTCCCTCTTACCCCAGTTTCTCATAGAGAGCAGAAGTTGCATTTAGAAACCAAATTCTTCCTGCTGTCGGATGCGCTAAGGTTAAGTGTTTGGGCCATTTGCCTATTAAATACTATGGTGTTGCATTTTCCCCACTTCCTCATTGGGCTTCAGAATTCCTTTTCATGCCAAAAATTACCACTTTGTACTATTGGCAAATTGGCAACCATCATTATGATTTTAACTCAAGAAAACTGTATTTTACTTTGGTAATTCCGTTTTATTACCTACTGACTGCCCATTGTATCGCTGAAATTGTTCACTTGCTAAATAGTCAATATCCAACACAGTTGTTTGTTATTTTCTTTCTTCCAAGCCTCCTAGGCTACAGGGGTGACGAACAGCTTCAAAAACCATAGGCTCAAGACTGCAACATGTCTTCCAAGAACTCTTTGGTGCAATCCCAAGCTTCTTGGGGGTCCTTCCTGTTGAAATTCTTAATGCAATTCGTCTTTTTCTTTATATCCGAGGGAATAACAATATCATAATATTCTGGCTGACTGCATGAGGTGGACATCTTCAGAACCATACGGTTTACTTTCAAAAGCTCAAGGTAATGACTGGTGCCCTTTCATGCTGCATTCCTCAACATTCTGCAGGGACTTTGTATCTGCCTGATCTACAGGCCACTGGCCATGGCTTACCAATGTCCTTCCTGCAGATGCTTCCCGCTCTGCCTTCTCCACCTTTACAAACATCAGCGTACTCTCCAGCCTGTCCCTCAACGCTCATGAGCCTTCAAATGTCCTAAACTCAAACTCCTCATTCCCCATTGGTGGTCACTTCACAATATGGCTTGCCATCTCTGCCATCCTTGTGAGCCATTGCATGTTTGGAGCCTCCATGACTTCTGTCTTCACCGCCTCTGGCAGCAATGCCTGCTGTTATTTCCTGCTCACCATCACCACTGGTACTTCCCACTTTCAATACTGATTTGTACACGTCAACACGGTGTACAGATTTGACATCTCATTGGAGCTCGCAGCTCCTGTTCAATCTTTGGTGACCTGCTTTTATACATTGCTGTTGTCACTTTTACCTTGCTGCCTTACTGGGCCTTGCTTTTTGGCATTTTTGCTTGCATTTTACAAAATTATGAGAAGATAATGGGGTCAACAGGAAATATGGCAACATTTAACTTATTTATTTCTTTAACAGATAGTGTGTTAAATGAACATAGTTGGGGGGGGGGGGGGATGTTGCTGTGGTTGTAGTTTGCCAAGTATGCATGCAAGACGAGGTTGCTTTGGAAGTGCTCTGGCTGAGACGCTGCAAGGAGATGCTGCAGCTATGGCAGCCTGATTTGGTCTGCTGGTTAATACTCCCCTGATGCCTTTGTGGCACTTCTGGAAGGGAACCCTTGTAAACCGACCTATAAACAGAATTGGCACAGTGTGCTTGTGCGATATGGCGGTTGCGCTCGCTCCTTCATTACACAGATCTCTGTGCACGAGCTGAAGCCTAGGCTATGTGAAAGGTTAAAGACCCTTGTGGCTCTCTGGTACGGAGGCGTGCATCAAGCCTGCCTTCCTTTCACACAAAGACTACCGTGCATGTCCTTGGATATAATCGTAAAGACGTGAAGGTAGCATAGCGTTTTCTGATCTATAGTACAGGAGAGGCCTTTTTTCTGTCCTCGATCATGGAGATATCTATAGGCCTCACCCAGGGAAATTTCTGCAACCATGATGTGCCTAAGTCACTGAGTGGGAGGTGCGTAGTGCATATTTTATGGGTATGCAACTATGTTGAATGCAAACATCTGAGTGCAAAGCCAGTAGGATCTACTTTGGATCACCGCTGGTAAAGCATGACACAATGGAAGCGCAGGTTCAGCTACCCCAGACAGGCAAAATGTAATGCTGCCACTGTGGAGCTTTGGGTTCAGTACTAGACAGTAAGGTGGGGAGATTGGAGACAGGGTTGCTTAAGGTTTGCAGTAGTTCCACTTTCGTAGAGGCCTGTGGATTGACTCTTCCTGAGCACCAGCATCTGGCTTGCTAGAGGGTATAAGTAGGTGAAGACAGTGGTCACCTTGGTCATGAAGATGGAATCATTCAGGCAGGACCTGCTCCTCCCAAACAGATGGCTGTGGGGTACAAAGGCTTCCCGTTTGATTTTGTTCACATTTAGTTTTCTTCAGTTTGGGACCCCCTTCGTCTTAATCTGCAGTGGATACCATCATGAGAAACAAAGACTATCTGTTTTGCAGAGGAGGACTCTAACAGTGGAATCAACCTTCCCTGCCTGCAACAGGACTGTAAAAGTCGGAAAGAAACTTCTCCACTGGGTTCTAGATTTTTCCCTGAATGAAAAAAATGGTACAACACAAAGGAATTCCTGAAACTTAGGGCTGATCTTGCTGATGACCAGACTCCCAGAGGAGAGGGGGACATCCCCTGGGAAGTTTGCAAGGAGCAGGTGGAGATGCTGCAAGAAAGCCTCAGAGCTTTAGTAGGACTGGCCTGCTGAGAGAAGGAAGCAGAAGATACCACTGCAGGGGAAGACAGTCCAGAGGAGCTCAGCCCCTGTGTCCAAGAGAAAGGGGCAGCCCAGAAGGGCAGACTAGCATGGGTAGTGCCGGAGTAGGTCTTCCTTCCTCCCCAATCACTGGTAAATCACAACTTGCAATCTGTGCCAAAGATGGAAAGGGAGCAATGTAGGCGCTGATTTGAGTGCTGGTAATAGGTTTCCTGTCACCCAATCGCTGCTTAACCCATAACCAGTGTACTGTACCAATAAAGGAGGGACAGCATCCGTAGTCTCAAAAGCCTGAGCCCAACACCTGACATCCCATGTTGACTTTGTGAATCCTCTGCTCGCTGGCAAAGATTGAAGGATATGTGGAACCAGAGGGGGGACTCTTGTTTGGGAGATGAGCTTTACATTTGGGGCTGTTCCCCATCTGCTGACTAGTTATGGTCTGCAAGGAGCTCCCAAATGGGGCTGTTGCGCAGGCACTCACTCGACTGAGGACTTTGCTCTGGGGGTCTCACTGCCACTACACTCCGGTAATTCTGGCACGTCTGAACTTGTGCTTACCAGTCCTTGAGTCTCTTTTGCTTTAGGAAGGTTACACTGAGGGTTGCCAGTGACTGGGATATTGAAGAACTGGCTTATGGACCACCATCACAGAAGTGTGCTTACGCTGATCACAGTGAGCTTACAATTGAGAGATTATTCTAAGGGAGATACATTTTTCCCTGTAGTACCTGTTAAAGAACCTTATATCCATAAACCTGCTCATTTGTGCTGTATATTGTCGCAGTTTAATATAGTACTTTTCTTTTACAAAAGATAAATAAAAGATTGGGCAAGCGTTATTGCATGCTATTTAGTAACTACGGAGCTCCTTCGAAACGTAAACATACCAAAGTATTACTAGATACAGCGCCCAACCAAAAGGATTATTCTCATGCATACCTGGGTGCCATAATACCACCCGAGCATGCTCTTGCAGTCCGATATCACCGCACCCACCGATTAATATATATTTTTTTTAATTAGCAAACATCTGCTTTCCCATAAACCCAAAGCAATGCTTGCGCTCAAAGCTAAATCAAGACCAAGGAATCAATGAGGCAGAAATTTAAAAAAAAAAAAAAAAAATTCTACTTTACGCCATAGTTTGTACTCCGGGACCAAGGCATCATTAGAAGTCGAGGATATACGTACCATCTACCGCCCCACCTTACTGATGCACTGCCTCCAAGCAGGCACTGAGTAAGGACATGCCAGCATCAGTACATTCAAAAGAAATCATTTTTTTTGCTTAAAAATATATTCCTAGCTAAACTCCATGGCCACTTGCAAAGAAGCATAAGCAGTGGGGCAAGGCAAAATTATGCCCCCACGCACACAGATTGGGCTGATGGGCCGCCGAGACTCATCTCAATTATGCGAAGTGGGGGTGGGGGGGGGGGGGGAAGCTTTGAAGGGTGAGGGCTCACCTGCCTTGGTTATGCCCTCGAATACGAGCCCTCAAAAAATCCGAAAATCGCCTTTCTAGTGCTAGAAGCGCACATCAATTCAAATAACCGAACTACTGCCACCCAAGGCGCACTTGTGAACAGGTTGAGAGTTCAGTGGGGCAGGGCTAACCCCTCAAGATGTTGACGGGGGCGCCAGGGATTTAACTGGGCCGGGTCACACCTGGTCTGAGCACCGGCAGTTTTTTTTAAGGGGGGGCCTCAAAACGGGTCTGGGGTCTCTATCGGGCTCTGTTTTGTTCCCTGGCACAGGCGGTCCGTTTTTTTTTTTTTTAACGGACTGCAGTGACAGCAGGCACATTGATGTGCGCGTGGTGAGCGTTGTAGTGGAAGGGAAATCCTTTCATGAGAGTCATTTTCTCTCTGGATTTCCCCTTCTCTTTTTGAAACTCAGGCGCAGCAACATTATCGTGGTGTCACCAGGGTTTCAAGTGGATTTTTTTTCAATATTATATACAAGCCATAGTTGCTGCTTATTCATCCTCTGCAACTAACAACCATCGACAAAGCCAACAGTTCTGACTTGTAGATATGATGTGACTTGTATCATATCTGGACGCAATGACAAACAGCAAAATACAAGTCGGGCGGCACACACAGTGCTACACAGATTTTTAGCCTACGTGTTTAAGCCACGCCCTTAATTACATTGTACATTGACCACGCACCTTTGAGAGCCCCCCCACACTTAAAGCCCTGGGGGCGCTATATGGTATGCTTGTGATAAAAGGCTACCACGGGTCATTGACAGGCTGCTTTCAGTCTCTGCCCAAAACAGAATAGCACAAATAACCAACACTTGGCCTGCGTGGGTGATAACCTTATCAGAGCTATGGCACTCTAGGCCTTTGGTTCACAGCTACAGGCTATAGCGGTGACGGAAAGTGCGCTACAACGCGGGCTGAGGTCATCAATGTGCGACGTATCTGTCGCACGCTTGAATCTGACAGGGAGGACTTGGCTTTTATCCTGGATAGCTTAATTGACACCTATATAAATTGAGTAACATAAAATCGGACAATAATGCCACCTATTATTTGCAGCACTACCAATTGTATGAGGTAACACACAATATACAAACATGATATCACTGCTGCTATGCAAGTAAAATTAGTGGTGTTCATGATAATGTCCAAAACATTTTTATAGTTCAAAGCACTTTCTGTGGAACCAGCACTGGCAAAGTCCCTAGCACTGGAGAGAAAAGTAACGTTTTTAGTCAAAGGTGAAGAACGTGAAGTGGCGGGTGCAGCTACTCAACATGCAGGGAGCCAATCGGTGAAAGGAGCGGATACACTGCGCCAGTCTGTGTGCTATGGTGGACGAAAGCCGAATTTAAGAGACACTAACGGAAAAATGACAGACGAGTGCTGATTAAAAGCCTCTCTGTCTATCGATATTATGTATCAAAGGGAACAGCAACAGTGTAGCGAGGCGGGGAGAAGTGTTCTCCGAATCCAGGCCTACACAGTGTGAGACCTACAACATGAATACAGAACGAGCGAATAAATCACACAGTTGCATCAAGTGAAAACTAGGACTGGGTTCAGGAACCTCAATAACACCGTGCTAAAAAGAAGTCCACTAAGCAAATGACTATATCTAGTATACAAAAGGTGCAGCATAAAACAAAGAAAAGCAAGTCAGCCGCGAGTGTAGACTATGCCCTAAATCACCCTTGCATCTCTGCAGATTAAGCAAATGACAAACTTCCAAACCACACTTTTATTAAAATGACCAGATCAATAACACAACAGCAAGGAACTGGCAACCGCTGAACTTGGGGAGTCCTAATGATTTTTCTCCATTCTTGAACTGTCGGAATAGCAGTCCCGGTTCAATATTGTATTTTCTGGACACAGGACTAAGTTTCCGTCAACACGACTAATGTTCATCCGGCATGGAGGCGGTTGAGCATTATTGCGCCATCAGCGGAATGCAACCCCGTTTGGTGGCAGCCTATACCAGGCATGCCACCAACGGAGGTCTCGTTACATTGCTTCGAGAAGATTTGTCCTCAAAGTAAGACTGCTTTTTTTACCTATACTGTATGCACACCGACTATGCACAATGGGGTGCATCCTATTTGCAAGGGAAATGTGTGAGTTTGCCTTTAGATGCTCATTGTGTTTCAGGCTAATAAGGCCATAAGTTGACAAATCGCTCCGGTGATCTCCCATGCTCTACAAGTCTGTGCACTTTAGGCCTTCAGAAGGCAATGGGTACACAAACTGTAGAGGTGCAGGCTTTGCGGAGTAAACAAAAACATTACGACTGAAACTAAAGGTGTAATGCATCTCAAAAAGACCAGGGTGGCGGGGACCATAAAACCTTTCAGCACAGCAGCCTCGAAAAAGTTAGCCACCACTCAAACACTATTGTGGAAATTGATCAATGTATTTACTCCAGTTTACCCACTCAGATACTAACAAGTCAAGTAATGGGAATGCTAACTAACCCAGCGAGCAAACAAACACTCTTAGCGAGACCTCCAGGCACACCCTTTTAATCTCCATAAACCATCGGTCTATGAATTATTTAATCACAATAAAGTTTAAGTCTAGCTGCAAATGAACTTGGAGTGAGAGAATCTGAATCGGCAAATCAAGTAAAGTGATTAAGTGTAGCTAATCAATTTGTAATCTACTCCTAAAATAATGTACTTAACAGCCTGATTCTAAATTACAAGATAGAAGGTATCAATGCACTCAGTTTAAAAAAAAAAAAGTTCACACATTTTTATGGAATTTATTAATTACTCTGTATCTTGCTGGTGAATTTTATGTGTTTTAGCGGTTATGCTGCTCTTTTATGATTTAAATTAAATCAATAAAGTATTTAAACACACAATGCAAGAGAACTACACATTACAGAAGGTAGATCTAATAAACTGAACCATACATTGATCAATGTCAAAATCCATTAAATGAAGAGGAGGATGTATAGGACCTCAATGATCATTAAAGGTTAATTCCACAGTACATATAGCTAGGCTTGTAACGTGCATGTAGCCAGGTAGTTATACTAACAAAAGTTGCATTCAGATCAATATTTCATGGACAGACTAGCGTTCAGACATTTCACCACATTCAAACGTCACTTGTGCTGAATAAGGCTTGCAAGAGCAAACAGACCGTAAAGCATTATCGCCCATAGATATGCGGATATCTGCATCCTTTCAGTTAAAGACCTGAAGAGAAAGATTCAGGGACCTCATACTTTTATGCAAATACTTTGAAACTTCACAATTATTTTTCCTAAGAATATCACATTATAAATGTGATAAGTGCCACATTTTAGGAGTAAAAGACACCCTTTTCTGAGATCAGCTCCTAAAGTAGTACTCGTGAGTAAAACAAAGGGCCTTTACTGCCCTTTTTCGCTTTGAGGCAATTTTACCACTCAAGACCTCTTCAAACTTCAAATCAGGATCTCCGAAACAGAGAAGACCAGCAGAGGCAGTACTTTTTATTCCTAGGTTTATGTGCAAATATGTGCGGACTCCACGGAGCTCATCAGCTCTTAAAACGGTCACCAGGAGCGACCCACATCCAGTTGCTTCACTGAAATTGAACTCAAACTTGGTGTTCAAAATGAATTTAGACACGATCTCCAAAAGCGTGGTGTAATTCATAAGCTGTGCATATTAAATCCTGATAAAAAGCCATTTTGTTGCATAGGGGTAACCCAGAACTGAGCCGGTTATGATGTAACGTGGCACAATGGGCCCTCCCGCATGTAGGTTGCTGGCACTGGTCAGATTGCCATGGTCACCTGCAAATTGAGGAATGAAACAGACGCAGAAGATTCCATGTGCCAATCTAGCTGGTTTAAAAAAAAATAAAAAAAAATTATATATATATATATATATATATATATATATATATATATATATATATATATATATATATATGTATGAGGTTGTGTATGCTCCCTACCCCGCGTTTGATTGGGCAGGAGCAGTAATGAAATGGCAAACAGCGATGCATTCCACAGAGGGATGGATGGAGATGAATCAATGAGATTGTCATTTTGCCCTTTATGTTCAATGTTTTGCCCACCTACAGTCGCGAATCCTGTGCTGGCAAACAGTGGTACAGTCAAACTGATTCCACACCGTGCAGCACCATCAGGCAATAATTATCTGGCGCAAAACATTAAGAAACCTAAATTTAGCCTAATCCAGTTGGGTAGGAGATACGAATGAACAGGTGTTTTCTTTACTATACTCAGGAGCAGTGCAACAGAATGTCCTCTGATGCAAGACTGCAACTACCTCTTGCGCTCTTCAACCCGAATATTAACCTGGGGCTCACACAGTCAGTCCGACGATCACAAGGTGTATACAGCACATTACAAATATTAAAAAAAAAAAAAATTAAAAAAAACTACCTAGGGTTGCGGAGTACTGAATTCCCGGAGCCTGGGATGTTTCCTAGAAAGTGCACCACACTATGCTTAAGGCGGTAGATCTTCACTACAAATTAAAAAAAAAAAAAAAAAAATCACTTACGGGAAATCTATTTTAGGGCTGCAGTCTGGAATGGCCCGGACTGAACTAAGTCACCGATTTGAGGCTTCTAAATTAATTTCCTCTCCCATTCATGCCCCAAAGCCTGTGTTCATTCCATATTGACTTGACAGTTTCTGAATAGCACAGAAAGAGGGGATTAAGGCACCACCTACGGAGCCTTCATTTTTCAGAAATTAATTTAAGCGAGTGAACCTTTATCTGGGAGGTGGATCTCTGGAGGAAGAGGTTGGGATGGGCAGGGAGCATAAAATATAGCAGAGCATAAGTAGTGTTTTGATGGATATGTGGTGTGTGCTATGTAATTGGCTGTCGCACATACATGAACAGTCTTTCCTGTCAGCAATAGGCAAAGAAACCATCACGCTTGAGAAACTGCATAATATGCAAACTTCAGCAATAACAGATGGGGCATCTCCATGCAAATACATCAGTGCCTTTCCCTGTAGGCTAAGAACACCGAAACATCATTACAGAGGCAGTGGTTTAAGACTGAACACCTTTCTAAAGTGGAGCAGTGGTTTGCTCGCCTACCTTGAGGTGGTGTGCGTGAACAGTGGGCTGTCTCCCAGCGGTCAACGGCAACCCTGGATTTCCTGTTACCCCTTGTGAGGAGGGGCATAAAGGCTTTGCTCCCCAGGGATTGACTGGAGCCATGATCCCCCTACTCTCTGTCAAATGGAGTTATTTCAATCATTTTGGTCTTCAGGAGCAAGTGGCATGGGAGGCGGCAGAATGCGCACCATGGTTGGTTTTCCCACGTCCCCCATCAAAGAAAGGCTATTTTAGGTTTATGAAATGCTTTATAAATCTACTGTTTCTACTCAATGGGGAGTGACTCTTCTGCATTGTGGGGCATATAAATTCATCCAGAATCCAACCAAATATTCAAGAAAAGAGAGCAGAGACTAGAAAAATAAACTACACTGGATACAGCGTGTAGAAAGTCTGCCTTTCTGAGTGATCATTCCATATTTTATGCCTTTTGCCAGACACCATATTTTTCTGATTTTAGAACTCTGTACACTTCACCCCTGCGAACCACTAATAAAATGCTGGTGCTCCCCCTTTAAACAGAGTCAAATTGGCATACTCCCTAATATTATATATATATTTTTTTAATTAAACTTACCTCTAAGCCCCTATAATATGGCCCAAAGGCATACCAAGGGCCTGGAAATAAATGCCACCAGTGGAGTGCAGCACCTATTGCACCATGCACTAAAGCAGGGAACCAAATATAAGGTTTCAGGCCTACCCTGTGAAGCCTGACTGTAGCAGGGTAAAGAAAAAAAAAAAAACTCTATTCAACCTGTCAAAACCGGTCAGAACCTCCCTTCCAAATATTAGAAAGTCACACATATTTAGGCCTTGTTCCTCACAAGGCACAGCGAATAGTATTTCAAAGTAGGATATTTAGCAATTTAATGTTAACTGGTCCTTGAATTGACAAGCACCCAAAAACGATTTTCACTAAGGCAGGTCTAGCTGTACTATGTAGAAAGCCAGAGTACAGATTAAAGAAACAAACAATTTCTATAAGCTATTAAAAATCAAATTCACTGGTAAAGGCAGATTTCCAATAAATATTAAAGAAAAGTAACATTTAGAAAGTCACCCTTTCTCTTCCTGAAGCTCCTGGAGGCAAATTTGCATTTGCTCTCCTACTTTTGCCAGTCAGTAATTAGCATTTGAATTGGTGAGGATCAGGTGCAATGTGCCTCCCAGGAGCGAACATTATGCTGACTGAAATGGGCAGAGAGGACTCCTTTGAACATGACTGAATATTCAGTGTGGGGCTGAGAGCATAGTTTGACATTATATTGTCAAATCCTGTTTGAATGTCAAATCCTGCTTAAACCGCCTGCTGGGTTTACTTATAACACTGGGGGTGCACTTGAAAGAAAGGGAAACAGGATGCCCAACAATTGTGTATCAACTGTTCGGTTGCTGAAAACCCTCCTTTTGTTCAACCAGACCTCTGTTTCTGGGCTTTTACAGAACACCGAGGGCACAATTGAAAGGAAGAAAAACTGGATGCCAAAATAATTGTTGTGGACACACTGTCTGGTTGTTGGAAAACCTACTTGTGTTCTACCAGAGTTCTGGCTCAGAGTTTGTGGGTACAGTGACTCCCCCACCTGGAGTTTAGCGTTAGATGTGGGAGGACACTAGGATTACCACTGTATACTCCAGACACACACACCACAACCCTTGAAGCCAAAGTTTAGTGTTGCCAAAGGTTTTTGACACCTGGAAAATGCCCAAAGTGGGTAGTGTTGGCCCCAGAAGCTTTTACCCCATTGGTTAGGTCTTGCCAGGAGCAATTCCTACCCACTAGCTTATACCACACATCCAGGTGGAATCGCCAGGGACCCACTTCAGAGCATTCCTGTGCGTGAGAAAGAACATAAGAGAATTGGACCAGCCGTCTGGGACCGCAGATAAGCCCAGAAAATTGAAACTTCTCCCTCTTGTACCCAGGAGAAAGTAGACTCCAAGGGTTACAAGGCTGACCTGTTAAAGCTACAAAATGCCTTTTTCTGCAACTGCACTGCTGACAACACTGACAACTGGGCATGCTGTTGGCCTCTGCTTTGACAATGTGCAAGTTTGAGTGCCTCCTCAAAAGTCCTGGGGCTTTAGAAGCATAATCCTGTGGTGGATAGGACTAACGTCAGAATGCAGAATCTTTGAACAGTATGAATTTGGTTGGTGTACTTGACCCACACTACACCGCAATCTGTTTCAAATTGCACCTCCTTTTCCAGTCTGCCACAACCATTGACTATCTTTGGCACTTTGTGCTTCTTGGCGCTAATAATATTCATTTTTTTATTGTTTTGCATTTCAAACTTTTTTGCTGTTTTAGTGCTGCATAAATACTTTACACACTGCCTATAAATGAAGCCGGTCTGCTCTGTGCCAGTGCTACCGGGGGATTCAGCTCAGGTTAATTTAGTGACTTTAACGGCTCATCCTGACATGGGTTGTAATTATTTCTTGACCTGGGTAGTCACTCACCCTAGTTAATAATTTAATTTTATACAAGTAGGAAATAACCTCTTATTTTTCCGGTATATGACCGTGCTTTGTGATTTACCCAATCAAAGCATATCTCGAGTGGAGCTTGAGTCTCACCCTTTTCCAAGGTCTCCAAAATCATAAGTTATTGCTGGACGCATAACATGCGTTCCTTCATTCTGCGATACAATCAAGAGTGCTTCCATGTAGCAACATTGCTAATTTCCCTACAATACTTTCAAACACTTTATTGAGTAGTGAATAAGCATGAACATTAAATAGCTTAAGAAGGTACAACTAGAACGATAGAGCAAGTTATTGAGGAGTGGTAGGCCAAGCGTGTTTAAAGTCTCTCTGGAATTCTGAAGTGATAAAATCATACGATCAATATATCTTAATAAGGTTGGGGTATTTAATTCTGAAAGGGACGCGTCACTCCACAGCACCTCCATCACCCCACTAAAAAGCTATGCCGATCACTGTTGTCCTATTACATACACCAAATACCAAGAACTTGAATTATAATAATTTATTTTCATATAATACTCACAATTGTAATATTTACATTGCATAGACTTGCAAACAAAGACGGTTTCCATTTTGTGGACTAATTAAAGATGAGAGGCTGAGTCAGACGTAATAAAATTTACAGCAACACTTACTGTGTTAAGTTAACTCACATGTTTCCTGTACTAGCCCAAAAGGCTAGCATCATGGTTGGAACCGGTCATGTTTTACTATATATCCTATCCCTGAACTCCAGTTGTCATTTTCCCCGCCATCAACCCCAGTCTCGGTAAACTTTAGATAAAAGATAAAAGGTCAAGAGCAGGTTGCACTAATCATAAACTTGGCTGGTTTTCTGAAGGTGGAAAATCTGCCAGGCCTAGATCTTTGGGAACAGTCTTCAGCCTGAAATAATTACAAACATAGTAGACTGCCACACTTATTATGTTTATTTTGGGAACAGTTAAAAAGTTATCAATCTAAAACTGGAGCAGACCCATTTCTAAACTCTTAGATTTAGGACTATCTTTGGGATTCAGACCTCACGCCACATTGTCAAGGGCAGGGAAAGAGGCCAAGCCGGTGAGACAGAGATGGTCACATTTAAAGTAAATAAATTCACAGTACCCAGCTAATTTTTGCAAAGTACACGATCATCATAGCCAAGCTTTACGCAAGATTGTGGAAATAAACATGCTACAATAAACACCTTGAGTTCAGTATATCCACTTAAATTCAGTCAGACACAATGAGCAGGAGACATCACTGTACATGGAGGTGTTGTCAGAGCACCCACGTATATTTTGTTAGTCACAGAAACATGGAGGAGAGTCAATGAACCTCACATAAGTAACGTTAGGAAAAGTGACAAGTGGTGGGAGAGCCAAATCCAAGGAGGGCCATTTGGGTGTTTTTGGTGGTGTGCAGCAAATTGGTCCTGTGTGAGAAGCGATACACAAATGGAGAAGCAAATAAAGAAAAGAAATTGCACTTCAACAACAGACAAACCACAAGTTCAGCAAGTCGGATAAGAGACCGCATTCAATGGCACCAATGATATTGGCCTGACAATACATCCGATTCATGCCCTTTCAGGCAAGAAGAAATGCTTTGACAGAGGAGAACTCAACTGTTGCAGAGTGCCTGAATTCTAAAGACAAATCAACCGAGTAGCAAGAATTACCACTAGATTAGTGAAGAATCAACTGAAGCAGCAGCAGAAAGACAGATTGTACACATCCATGAGTCAAAAGAGGCTAGTGTAGAAAAAAATATAATTGCAAACTTTCACAATCAACAACAAAAGGGCAACAGGCAGTGCACACGCTGGCAGTCCTAGCCATTGGATGACTACACAGGAGAAAAAGCGGCAGAGAATTTGTTATTGGGGAATGAAGACACCACACTTGAGGATGATAATGGGGAAAATTGGCAGCTGAGGATCTGAATCCTTATTAGCATTATCAATGGCAAAAACCCCCCAAAATATTGGATTACTTTTCTCAAACACAAGCATATTCATGGTGTGGTTGGAAATTCATGGTTAGTCACACTTTAAAAAAACGAAAATATATTTTGTGTAATTCCCCAATTGCTTCGTTTTGTGTATTTCATATAATTTTTGTTCTTCTCCAAGTTCCTTTTGACGCAACTTTCACCAGCGCAAGATGGGTTAAAGCATAAATGGTCTTGCAGGAACCATGAAACGGATCGGTCCATGGCGATGACACATTTTCTGCTCCAGCACGCCTTGTATAAGAATCTTACAATTTTTCTAAGCGACTTATGTCTTCACGTATAATTTTCAGGCACACGACCAGCATAATGTATTTCAAATAATCCGAGTAACTTTCACAAGGATTTTGCGAGGAAAAATAAATAATTAAAAAACAAACGTAATTCTTTGCTCCCCTAGTACGGAAGCTTAAAGCTTTCACTAACAGTTTCTTGGAAGTCACAGATATACAATGTGTACTAGCACAAACAAAGGAGTTGCAACAAGCGTAATCAATCACCAACAATGCAATGGTATATCAACTGCCCCTTGTAAGACAACAGCATACAGTCTGAGGGTGGCACTGTTAAGCACAGGGCTATGAGAGGGGACAGATAGGTTAGAGGAAAAATGCTCAGTACAGGAAGCAACCTTTCAAAGATCGACAGTCCTCATAGCTACTGTGTGTACGCTTATCACCTCAGATAAGAAAAACAATATAGCCATCTGTGGACTTTACAGCAAATGAACAAGATACTGTGCCACCACGGCCTTGTGCATCCATCCAAAGTAAAAACACAAACCACCCCGGCAAACATACTTAGATGCTGGCTGTATTGCCATGTTAATGGCCAGTCGTTTAAGAGGCATGTCAAATCTGCAATGTAACGCACAAGCTTTACAACATCAACGAGAATCATCAAATGCTGAACAAAACACCTTTTATGAGCGGGTATATACTGGTGAAAGAGTAGGAAGATGTCTGGAACTATAACCCTAAAGGTGCACTCCAACAGCGCTTTAGTAGCATACTCAATAGAAATATCCATTTTATCATGAGAGGCATTTTGTTGCCATTCCGTTTTATACCTGGGGGGGGGAGAACAGGGATTGGGGCATTGGCTCTGCCCACCAGTTTACCACAAGCCTTGCCACCTACAGGAAAAAGCCATGGCGACTGATTTTGTGAACAATTCATCAAGGTAGGCATATTGGTAAATTCACAGACTGAAAACAAAGGGACTTTAATTTCAGAATATTAACTGTGATTTTTACATGAGGAGACAGTGGCAGTCTGTTTACCAGTATGCCATCAACTTCGGTTTAAATTTTCCTATACCAATTTCTGCAGTTAGTGTGGGCCCAGCTACCCACACAGACCGCCTCTTGCTGTGGTACAGTACCAGACTATGAAGTCCTTAACATCGTTCTATCAAAATAGCGTTGCAAAAATAATGACAGCTGAAATATCCACATGGTAGGTATAGTGTAGTATTCTTACATGATGTCCTATACCCTATGTTTCTCTGCTCTAGCTGCTCAGCCTGCGTGTGTGTCTTCTGTATGGAATGTTGGTGAGTGGACCTGGAGTAGAATGCCTGGGTGACGAGTGACAGTTGGTGAGAGGGGCTGAGCAGCTAGCAGGCTGCTCCTGGTGGGGCTGTTCTACAGAACTATATATACCCGTTAATGATGACCTACCTATTGTTAAGGACTTACTGATACTACTGGTGAATAAACCTGCGTGGGTTACAAGTTACAGCGTGTCATTATGAGAGAGTGAGTGAGAGTGAAAGAGGAATGAATATATAATAAAAAATTCAAGCTACGGACAAATAGACTTAATGATACTAAACCTGTACATACACACTTTCCTTTTTAAATATTTTGGGCATCAATATTTTTGCTACAATGTTATGGTCGGACAGTATTAAAAAAAAAAATATTTGGACATACAATTTCTTCCTCTCCGCTGTAAACAGACAAAAGTTAGAAACAAGGACTTAAATTCTGTGGCCATCAGATTAAGGTAATGAGTAATCCAAATAGTTTCAATGACACTAGTGGCAACAAATTTCAAAGCTTATGGTTAAGGTGGGTCCAAGTCACACACACCTTTTTCTGCGCATGTAGTCGGGTGCTACTTTAGGGCTTAGGTGTATCTTACTCGCAAAAGTATAAAAGTAGGACACGCTTATGTCTTATACCTGGGAATTTACAAGAGAGTAACAACCAAGCCTGGAGTAAGACACTGCTGCTCACAGAAAAGGCTTTGTAACTCAAGCCTCAAAATTCAGGAGAAATTAACAACTAAAACAGAAGCAAAACAACTACTGACAGAAAAGCTCTTTAAGTCAATCCTAAAATGATCAGACTAGATGCAGGTATCTCCAATGAGTAGCTCATGAGCTACATGTAGCTCTCCGTCCACCCATAAGTAGATCTCTTGAGTGCAGCCCAGCCTACTAAATTAGATGCTTTAACTGGATTGAGTTAATATATATATATATATATATATATATATATATATATATATGTATCCAAATTGAGTATTTGAGAAGAAAATGTGTGTATATTTTAAAAACTCATTAGCTAATGTTTCGAGAAAAATGGCTCAATTTTCAAAACATATTTAAAGCTGGTAATTGTGTAATGAATCATGTGGCCCTGGGCAGACAATGCCAACATCAAAACCTTGGTGCCAAGGGCATTGCAGCTATTACTGCTGTGTATTACCCTCGTTGAGGCATTTGAAACTGGTAAAGCCTTTTCTACATTTACTGCTGGCAATCCTGTATGATGTGATCACCACTAGTAATCTTGCATATGGTGGTCACTAATATAATCTCGTCTCTGTGGTAACTATCACAGCACTATAATATTAGTAGCTCGGGATGATTTCCATTGAACATAAGTATCTCATGGTACAGAAAAGGTTGGAAACCCGTGACTAGAGGCAGATTAGTAAGGGTGCAGTCCAATAAAGGCTCAAAACGATACAAACAACTCCGCTTCAAGGATCAATGAATCCGAATTGCCCAGGTTCAAGCTCATGTTACTAAAAAAATGTTTTTTTAAATTCTTGATCACAGATGGTACGGTTCACGCCCTTTGCCACCTACTCATGAACCTCTGAAAATATTGTTTTTTTTTAATACCTTTATTCAAGTAGAAAGGACAGACAACTTACACACAAGAGCATACACACTTTCCAGAGAGAAGAAGAATTGAATATCCAGTCATCTCTCCCCACACCCACAAGTCCACCGAATAAACCCAAATATTGCACATCTCAGTTTGCCAACCAAGAATGCAAAAAGTGCCCCGGCCAAATGACCAGTCAAAGCTGAGCAATATGCAATCCATGTGAAACAGCACTGGCACCACTGCTCTATGCCTATTTTGACTTTAGAAACATTTTAGTTCCACAACTCCAAAATGGGCCAACGTATTCAAATAAAGGTAAGTCTGCTGTGGGTTGCGTCATTCTTGTAAATTAATTCCTTGAAACAGCAATACCACACATTGGTTGTATGGAGTTTTCTAGTATAACACTACAAAAAAAAATTAATAAATGCTGCGCCCAGGTCACAGCAAACAAAACATTCTTTTTACAGGGATTTGTGACAATCTAGAATAAGGGTGGCCGGACACCAGCATAAAGCAAAACAGAAGTACAAGAGTGGCAATGTGAGTGACCCGAATGCACTCAAGATATATGGCATGGACCTTGGTCTGGGTCAGTACAGATATACTGATCATAGAACCAGAGAGTGATGAGAGGTAGTTTGAGTTAACAGGGCTGAAAAGTTGGGTCTTTCAGGAGTACCCAGGAAGGCAGAAATATGCTCATTGAAGACTGTGTGCAAGCATTCAAGTGCAAAAAGGGAGAAGTTCCTAAGGCAGGAGGAATGTACTGTGGTTTTGCAGTGGTAAGACCATTTTGGATTTGAGAGCGGAAGGATGATTTGGTTGATCCACGTCCCTAATTTGTAAAAGAAAACATGCAGGGGCACAAAGCACTGCCAAATACCTGGGTAGTCAAATAAGGCTGCAAAGTCTTGATTCCAATTCATGTCTTTCTTCCACCACTCTACGTTTCCTATTTTAGTTAATTTTTGAAGGTTCTTTTTCATTTCAGCCATCTCTGTCGCGGTTTTCCTATCTTTAGCCTCCCCACTCTTTTCTGCCTTTCTTTCTCTTGCTCTTAAAGTCAGGTAATGAAAAAGAAGTCCTGTTCGAGTGCTGTGTCAGACTTCGAGATTGAATGAGTCCCTACATTTTGTAAGCTTTGGAGGGTTGGTGATGGTGTGTGGGGGGGTGCTATATCTGCGTCCGCCCGCTGTCCGTGCCCATGTAGATTCTCCTCCTGCTCTTCACTACCCCTATTGGCGGTTTCAAGCTTTAGCCCCGTCTCCTTCTCCCCACTGTGTCGCAGTGGGATAAAAGAGTATCTCTCACATTGTGAAATTCCGCTTCTTTTTCAGCCGGGGTTTATTTTTGTGTAAGATTTATAAGTATATGTTGCATTTTTTGTTGTATTCCTCATGTTGTGCATTTGCTTCCTTGCTCATTCTGTAGTCTGTTGGCTGATGTACTAAGCACGTTGTCGCACTGCGATGCCCATGCTCTTTAGAAATGCCTTGCTTTTGAACAAAAGCTTCTAATAAAAACATGTTTAAAAAAAAAAAAAAAAGAAAAATAAGTCCCAGTCCCCACAAATGGGTGCGGATGCCTACCACCTGCAGAAAGTAAGCAAAGGTTGTACTACAGGGCATTTTTACTGTCCTGTACTGTTAGCGGCTGCTATAGAAGTAATTAACCCTGTGATCAACAGTTTTCAATCTTTCTTCATCTTCCGGTATCATGCCAGCTCCCTGGAACTTGCCAAAGTGACCCCTCTTAAGATCCCAACATATTTAGCAAATATAGGCCCGTTTCGCTGTTGCCAGCATTTGCCAAAATTCTGGAGAAACTAGTGAATATTCATCTTTCAGACTATCTGGAGCAGGGTAAATTGTTGCACCCTAGCCAATCAAGGATTCGCCCCATCATAGTACGGAGACTACGCTATTCGAAATTTCTGACCACATTAAATGGTCTCTGGGTCAGGGTAAGTTGTGTCACTTATTCTTCTCAATCTGCGGCGTTTGATACCGCCCCCCACACGATGCTCTTACACCATCTTACCAACATGGGAGTGGGAGGCTTTGCGTGGGATTGGCTGAAGTAAGTTCCAGGATTTCAGGTGGGCAGTCAGTGTGGGTGCCTTTTACTTCCTAAGTCAAAGGCAGTGAAGCAGGGTGTTCCCACATTGCTCCCATCTGAGCCGCAACCTTTTTAATGTTTTTATGTCACCTTTGGCCTCATTAGTTCATTTTTTTGCTTGTAAAATTATTTCCCACACAGATGACACCCAACTGCTTTACACTTTTGAGGGACCTCCCCCTCGGCTGAATTACTTTCAAGGACTGCATGCTTGTAGCCTGAGAGTGGAGGCAGAGCTGCCATCTAAGCTGCAACATGGATAGAAATGAAATTTGTCTTTTTGGTTCTCATTTGACAAACTGCATTGAGTTCTGCATCTGCTGCTTTGTTGGAAGCGAACAAGGAAGGGAGGCAAAGCATTTTCATTCTTAGTAGCAAGGCATGGAATCAGCTTCCGATGGGCCTTCTGACGCTTCCCTCGGAGGATGGCTTCCAAAGGAAACTTGAAACTTAACTCTTTTCTTCCAAGGTTTAAGGTATTCTGTGTGTGTGTGTGTGTGCATACCTTTTTGCTCTTGGGCAAGGACACTGAGTAGCCATACTCTTTACAAATTAACCTCATTCATTCAGGGTAAGACATTTATATATGAACCACCATTCATAGAGAAAAGGAAGAAACCAGCTAAAAAATAAACTCCTAGCAAATTTACTCCTGTGAGCTGAACTCTGACAGGGAACGAAAGCCACATAAATAAATCATAAATTTTCTTGGGGATTTGGGTGCTAGGGCCTTAAAAATGTATTAACACAGAGCTTCAGAAGTGGATGTCCATTTAAAAGAATGTTGACATGTCGGCCTCCCAGAAGTTAAACAGGAGATTATTTACATGAGAAAAAAAAAAAATTGTACTCCGAAATTGTTTAAAGAAACTGATGGGAAGATTTCTACTTTTAAATTGCTTCATGAAAAAATGTTGCCTGTAGGCAAGACACGCAGTTTTCTTGGAATTTACAGCTTTATAAGTAAATCTGGACATCATTCAGCAATATTCTCACACCAGGCATAGATGCCCCAGCAATCCTCAAAAAAAAGTGAAGCTGGCAGAATCAGGTGAAGTTACAACAAAAATGAGCATACAAGTCAAAGAAATGTCTATTGTCTGGGATGTGGGCTAGCCTTCAATGAAAGCGAGTAGGCACCCATTAATCTGGCTAAAACGTGGTCTGTGGAGTCAGCCATCTTGGTGTCTCCAGAGGTAGTGTTAAGGTTAAGTGAGGTAAAACTGGAACAAGTATTTGCAATGCAATTGGTCTCACCTTTGGGGACTAAGTATGTAGCCATGCAGCAAACTGTCGCACTTTCAGTTGAAGTGTAAGCTGCAACCCAGTGCTAGAATACACTACTATTGTCTGTGAGAATGGCTGAAGCATTTCGGGCATGTTTGAGTCGTATGTGGAGTGCGTAATTTGTACTTTGTCACTTAATATAGCATGAACATAACCAGCCGGAATGAAAGCGGCGCTTTACATGAAAAGCACATTTTCTACATGAAAGCATACTTTTTTTGTTTTGGTGGCATGGGGAGGTCAAATAAATCCCAGTGTCGGGTCAACTTCCTGTGATCGCAGCACCAGCGCTTTAGCTGAAACTGTATACAGTGCTGCGATTTTAACCAAAGTGCATAAAGATTAAAAAAAATATGTGCGGCGATTTTAACAAAACGTAAATAAATATAAAAAAAATATTTGCAGTGCGCATGGCATGCTGAATGTTAGCAAAGCCTGTCATCATGCCTGCAGGAACAGAAACTCAAAGAAAATAGTGCTAATAAGACTAAATAAGATGTACTGTTTAACAACTGAAGTAAAAGGGGCCAGTCAGTAGGCATGGGAGGTTACAAAAGACGACAAGGCAGTACTAAGGAGGGACTATCAAGCCTATTCACCAATCAGAAGCCTGCCTTTACGAAGGACAAAGACAGAAGCCAATGACAATTATGGGCGGAGAGTGAGCGGGGCTTCGCTGCCATACTCCGCTGCAGCAGCTCGCCAGCGCAGCGCATGCACGCCGACTCAGGCTCGACCTAAAATAGGACTCTGTGAAATAGCATGGACAGTTTGACTTCACTCGAATACATAAAATAAATAATAAACTTATAACCCGAAATTTCATCTCATTTATTTCACTGAAAATGAATTACATAGCTAACATTTCCTTAAATCAATCCACTGCACATATTTACTTTGAATGAGACGATAAGGTATGGTGGGATAAGAGGATGGTTAGGTTTAAAGTCCAGGTGTTTTTTTTTTTTTTTCCACCATTACGTTCAGGTTTGCGGTATTAGGCATTTCTGGGGTGAGGGAATGGGTAAAGGCTTGCGCTAAGCTTAAAAGTATATTTAACTTTGCAAGTACTTTTCTAATGTATATTTTAGAGCAAACAAAACATTTACTTGATAAAAAGGTGAAAGTTTCAAGGAAAATGTATACAATATGAAAATACTGAGCTTTCTTAAATTTGTATTTTTTATGAAATAGCAATTTCCCCTTTAATGCAATATATTGCCAAATTTGACATTTGAAATGAAAAACCTGGAAAGTGCCTACTGAACTGCTCTTCCAGCCCTTGTATTCTCCCATCTGTATGGCGGCAATGCATGGATCCAAAAACCTCCCAGTCCCCACACTGGCACCCTTCAAGGATTTCCTACATGCCAGCGCATGTCTCATTCAGTGTCTGAAGAAATATGCCCACATCATCACCATCCCAATTGAATTCCTTTGGCTCCCCATTGCCGGGCTGCACCATTTTCAAACCCAATTGCATCATTTACAAAACTATCACGACTATCACCCCTGCATGTCTTGAAAACCAGCTCACCATCTCTGAAGATTCTTGGCACACTCCCAACCAGTACATCAGACTGCAAGCTAGGTGTAAAAAGAAAAACAAGGCAGCAGGACTTTTCCATCTATGCACCGAGGATCTGGAACATCATCCCTGTATCCATCAGGATCTCCCAATGTTGCTCCAATACTGGAAAGCGTTGAATACTCACCTCTGAAAAAAGCACTGCATCACAATGCATTAACCATCCACAACCCGGCTTTCTCTTTTAACGCTTGTTGACTTTCTGCTGGTCTTCGACCCTGTACAGAACTTTGCTGCCTATTGCCAAGGATTGGGCTAGAGAAGCTCCAGATACATATATAGATTCCATTTCAACAGCAAGGTATGAAAGTTAAATGTCTGGTAGGATACTGATCTAAGTTTAAAAGAACACTGCAGTTAAAACTTTCTTTGCACTACAAGAGCTCAATACTAGGCCAACCAATGTCATGTAGAGATGGGTGACTTGTAAAACTCTGAGGTGGATTAGGTTGATAAAATATATGTTGTCTTTCCTATGCATCAGGTAAACAGACACCAGACAATCCAGAATGAGGCCACTAGGCTAATATTTGGCCTTTCTATACATGTCCAAGTTTCTCATCTTAGGCGATTTTGCACCAATTCCCTGTTAAAAAACACAGTTTAAGATTCTAGGCCGGAACTACAACAGTCTTACTTATCAAGTTCTTACCTTCCTTGTAGTTGGTTGTGCATCAATTCAGTACTTTTTGAAAAAGTTAGGAGCTATTGGATGAGCCTAAATTGGATAATTTCTAACAGAATTTATAGAACTTTTGAATGTCATTGGTAGTCTAACAAGAGATAATGTTTGCTCTAATAGCAACACCAGATAGGAGATCCACCTTAGTATGCTATCACACAAATTCCTGAAAACTATTTTTGGCCTTGTGGACATCCTCAGTTTAAAATAGTTGAGCACACTACTGAGGGGCGGAGAGTTGATAGAAGAGGATTCTCGAATTCTGCATTACCGATACAAGGATCACTGCCCATTTTTTTTTTTTTTTTTTTTAACAATACCCAATTCCGAGGGATGGGGTGTAGAGATGGTAATATTGTAAAAGTATGGTATTCTATGTGTTCAATGTACTGCCAGGTGCTAGCTAACTACTTAATAAACGAGTTAAAAAAAATACCCAATTCAAGAACAAAAAAAAGGGAAGAAAGAATAAACAGCAGGAGCAAATGAACAAAATCACATCCAAAAAAGTTAAAAAAGGTAGAAGAGGTTATCATAAACCCCAGAAATGTAATCACAAAACAAGTCCCAACTTCATTGACAATAAGAACATCTGAAATTAACCAATTATTTGTGCCCCAGAATCATACCACAACTGGAGTCATATTTGAATGGGAAGTATTGTTGATTTGGAATATGTTTGGAGGTTGATAACCATAACCAGTAAATTTCAAAAGGTGTAAGTATCTACATTGTAACTTAATCATAACCATATAAACAATCCCTACATAGGTTTACTGCAGGATCGCAATATGTGTTTCTACACCTATGCCGTCACAGAACCAGACACCCTCACAAAAGCTGTCCAGATAATCAAGGGTTAGAAATAATAGATTTTGTGGATAATTAACAGCACCGAATCTTATGAATACTAATTGCCTCTACAATTTCAATAAAGAAGACCTAACTATTTAAAAATAGGCAACATCAACATACTCCTAAAGTGACTAAGTTCAGGGTCTACTTTGACCAGCTCTTTTCAAACGAGAAGGATGTTCAATTAACACCAAACTGGGCCTATTACATCAGAACACCAGATAAGACCTTTCTGAAGGGAAAGAAAAAGGAGTGACTACTGGAACATTCATAGGATCCTGCATTAATTACTGGTTCTAGCTTTTTGTTCACACTCAAAGAGTTAAGCTCACAATCAAATAAATTGGCACATAACAATTCACAGTTGTGTGCTTTTAGTAAAACTGGTTAACTATGGGTCATCATTGAGTCATTTCTCCAACTGCGTTGTGGTTAGTGTAGACCTTAATTTTTCAAATCATCTCGACAGTGTTTCACTTTCTTTTAAGTTCAACAGAAGACAACAGCCTTAATAGGGTGAGCCAATTTTGAATGGAATTGGGGCGGACCAAAATTGCAAACCATCTGCAGACAAAATAGAAACCATGGCTAGAAAGGTGGCTAAGATTATCAAGAGACATCGTATTTTTCCAATAGTAAAAGGACTTCACTGACTCCCAACGTCCCCAAGGATAAAGTCCAAAATGATAGCTCTAATTCATTTGTTGTTTGGTACCAAGACTCCTGAGGAACCGCAAAGAAAAAGTGTTCTGGTACACCCCTGCATCTATTCCTCAGCTTCAAGAATTTGGGTGTCTATATAAATATTATGGACATTGGAATGGTTTGTGGAGCTTACCTGCAAGACATGCAAATAAGAAAAACATAGTTTTATATTTCCATCTGCTGAAAAGTTCTATTTAACATGACCACACTAAATAGGACTTCAACACACACTTCAGTGATTTGCCTAGGAAACAAGCAATAGACATTCTATCTTGGGGGGCAGTTACGGGAGGATACATTGAAAAGGCCAATGAGAAATGAATGAGCTAAAATTTTGAATTAGACCAGTTGGTAAGGTTGGCTGTTTGTGGTTGAGAGAAAAAACAAAAACAAAAAAAAAACAGATTCTCAAGTTTGTGTAAAGCATTCAAAAATCGGAGCGTGTCTAATAGAGGGAGGCTTTTTTGTAAAGTGATACAGTTAACACTGCTTCCTTGAAAGGCGGTGCCTGAATGCAGTGAACAGCTTTCTTGTGGCCTGTGCTTCTCTGGAGATATGATACAGGGCAGAGCTGACAGTTATCCAAATGCAGCGAAAAGGCACATCCTTACGGTATTCAGCGAGCACGATCAGACACTGGGTTAAGCATCTGCTACCAATAGGGGGGTGGGGGGGAAAAGAGTATTAATCAAGTTGTCCAGGATAGCAACATACGTTTGGACCTTCTTCTGAACTACTGACAAACCTTTGGTATTACGGAAGAGGCTTCAGATAGGTCTGCAATACACATCAGGCAGGTGCAAATTTAGCAAACCGGCAATGGGAACCGGGTTATTTCCTTAATAGTATAGCAAGCGACATGGACCAATGCAAATGAGTCAATGTCTTAGCCAGGGCACGAGTCGGGGGTACACGCAGGTGGACGATGTCAACCCACTTTTTTCACAGGGTGAACGCCGTTCACCCTGCCAAGAATTTGGGCCACACTGAATAATGTGCTGCACTTGTCCCGGTGTAATGTCCAATCACCGGGACACTTTCAGCAGCACCTGCACGTGGTCTGCTTTCCATCTGCAACAAGCAACAACGTGCAGGGTGGGACGGGCTTTCTTATTTGAGACTCCTGCTGGGCCCATAACAAAGGCCGAATCTGAGGGGTCATCAGGCCTCCTTTTGTTCAAGTCTCCTGGCTGGGAGCAGTCAGGAGCCTCACACCTGATGCAAATGAATCAGAGGTGAAACGAAGGCTCACACCTTGTTAGCACTTCACCCATACTTAAGAGAGGCAGCTTTTCACTTTGTTCATTCCCTGTTTAGGAGATATACATGCACTGAAATAATCAGATGTGTTGGTCTTTCCTTGTATTTACACAAAGCAAATTGCATTTATATAGAGCTTACTTCCCCCGAGGACATGTTTTAATAATTTAAGTACCACTATTTTTTCTTGTACAGCCCTACTCATTCCAATGCAGAGTGTCAGAGCGCTTTACATCAACACGTGCATATTACATGTACAATAAATTATACAAGATTGTAAATTAATGTACAGGATGTGTTACATAAAACTGGGGAATTGCAAGGTGTAGAAGTCACATATCTTCCACAGCTCACTGTGCTATTATCCTCGCAATGTGTTCAAACGCAAACATGATAGACCTGCTAAACATATATAGGTCAGGGTTTCAGATCTGATGCCCCTTCCTGTGATGCCACTTCCTGTAAAGTTGTGGCTTGTGATGCCACTTTCTATGATGTCAATTCCTGTGACGCCATGTGCGATGTCATGCGCCGTGATGTCACTTGCATAATGCCTAACTAGGTTAGTCCCCCCACTTCTTTTTTAGGTCTCGCCTAACCCAGCGCTGGTCTGGGGAGACTTATTGTGAGGGCTCAAAAAAGTGCTACCACTGTAGCATAGAGCTACAGTGCATGTGCGCCTCACTCGCGGCCGCACGGCCGCTTTGATGTTTGATCGCGATTGCGATCACTTTCGCGGCCGCTTTGATGTTCTCTGTGAGCCTTTTTTTCCTCCTGTTTATTACTTCTATGTAGTAATGGTGGCACCCGTGCGCCGTCATTACTACAGAGCAGTAATAAACAGACACAAGCATTGGCATAGCCAATAGGTCTCGCTTTTGGGACCTTATAAAGTATTTAGTTATGCAACTGTTGCATGGCTAAACACTTGTAAGGTCCCAAAAGCGAGACCTATTGGCTATGCCAAGCGGCCGTTAAAGTGATCGCAATCGCGATCAAACATCAAGGTGGCTGTGAAAGTGAAAGTAATCGCGGTAAAGCCTGGCGCGCGCGCGCCCGCACTGTAGCTCTAGGCTGGCAGCACTTTTTGGAGCCCTCTCAATAAGTCTCACCAGACCAGCGCATGCGCTGGGTAAGGCGAGACCTAAAAAGGACCTCAAGCAGTGGAATAACTGTGTGCCACACCATAAATTGAACACAGTTAGTACACTGGTGATGAGGGTCAGGGATCACCTGCAGGCCATTAACTAATTGCCATGGATTTTTTTTGTTTTGTATTCCGGCACAAAACCCTGGTCTGTAGCAGGTATGAACTAGGGCGTGTGCCCTTACAATGAAAAGTCCCAAGTGTAATCCTGTTTCTTTTCATTAAAACGAGTTTCACCATAGGTGGTAATTGCAGTGAAGTATGAAAGACAGCTAATTATATAGGCTCTGCTAGAACAAGCATTGACAAAATCAACAGGTCTGCTTTAATGTGCCTATGCAGGTCACATGAATTCACAAATGCTCTTTACATGAGATGCAATAAAGTATGCACTACTAGCTTTGCCAATGCTGGAAACAAAATAACTAGGAAGTACTTCTTTCTTCATAGAAAGAACATCAGATCGTAAATAGTGCCTCACGCATTTAAGTGGAAGCACTGGTAAAAGAAGGAGTGGACATACCGAACAGCCAATAGCCTGAGGCGAAAGAGGAATACTTCTCCAAGTGGAGCCAATGTCCACTTTAAGCATATTTTGAAGAAGAATTGGTAAAAATGTCTTCCAAACAGCAGTGTTGTCACGACATCCCTAACAAACATTGATAAAGCAAATATGTCTGGTATTGGCCGCCAACCCTTTGGCTTTGTCGATGCTTGTTTTTAAAAAACATTAATGTGATGAAGCTGCTCGAACCCCAATGATTTAAAAACCAAAAAAAAAAAAAAAAAAAAAAAGTCTAAAAGTCAAAATATTTGTTCTTGTCTCAAAAGAAAGATGACCACAGAAATTCTTGACACTTAAGGGAAATACATTGTGGGCAGATGGGCTCCTTTTGAAAGGGCAGGATGCCATCACTCACAGTGAAGTTAGCCTATAGCTGACGCTGCGCCATGCTGAATGCTGCAGTGGGCAGAAGAAAAACACGAACCACACAAAAACTGTCCTACGGATTAAGTGGAGTGACTGAAAGCCCCATATAACTAAGTATAGTATACATATGATTTTAGAAAAATCAGAAAAACCTTAGCTGATGCCAGACCTAAAAATGAAAAACACAAAAGATGCTATCGGGTTTTGTTACTCACTTTAACACAGACTCATCCGAACTACTTCCATCCAGTCTTTTCCCCCCCATTGTAAATAAACACTAACAGCCTCTTTCACAACATGAAAACAGCAGGCTGAGCACGGATTTAATATTTTATAAAACGTGGTTTAGTTCAATTTACGAGAAAATATATGTTCTGATATCCCAGAGGCGCTTAGGTCTGGGGAGAAAGTGAATGAGTTAGTGTAAACAGAATGCGCAAACGCACAGGCCCTGTTGATTAAATAAGTAAAACAGAAAGCCCGGCCCAAACAAAGAAAAGTAAATACAGGCAGATAGATACCAGCTTGGAAAGTTATACTGGAGGGCTCATTAGCAGATCATATAAACAGCCCTGGCACGTGCAGGGCCTATGCCCTGGGAAGGGAGAGCACCAGGAAAGAAAAGGAGAGAACCGCACAGGACCACCGTGAAAGGTGACACAGACCTGGTCAGACGGCGACACAAGAAACAAAATAAACACACACAGAGTGAAACACAGATAGACAAGAGCCAAACAAAAAGGAGAGGAAAAAGGCACCCAAGGGCTGGGAAACAAAGAAGGACTCATAATGAACTGGAAGGCATACGTAAGCCAAACGCACCTAAAAAGTTAGAGAGAGATGGAGAAGAGAATGTTCTAAGTTGGCCAATAGAAAGAAGGGCAGCAAAAGAAAGAAACTGGAGATCAAAGAAGGCATAGGAGAGAGGGCAGAGGCGAGCGGATCGAATAAAGAAGATATACATAGACACTTGTGCAGACTGCCTGCCTCCCCGCATCAATGCACCCAGACAGTGTGACAGCACCCTTGGGGTAAACTTGCTTCTGGTGTCCGCCGGACTGTGCAAAGCCATTTAATAAGTAAAATTAAATCAGAGCATCGGATTGAAAGAAAAGAAATAAACGCTCCGTGTGAAAGAACCCCCAGACGGCTAAGTCTACAATATCCTGGAAGGCAGCAAGCAGCTCTGCCGAGCCAGTGAGGCTCCGCGAAGGCGGGGATCGGGTTCCACTGTCGCCCCGGGGCAATTACAGGCACCTCTGAGCTGCCCTCCACGCCGTGACAAGGGCAGCCCTGCCCGACCGGTTCCAGCCACTGGAACAACGGATCCTTTCTGTGCAAAGTCCCCAGCCACTGCCCCTTCTGTGTCCGGCTTCACATTGTCAGCACGGAGTTAGAGGGCATAAAACAGAAAGAAAAAAAACAAAAGTGCCGTGGGGCAGGAGAAACCCGGCTTAGAGCAGAAGAAAAAAGACAGGGGGAAAAAAAAAGAACAGATTTACCCAGTGTATTACAGAGGGTGAGGCAAAAGAAAGAAGAAAGGAACGAACGAACGAACGAAATTTCCATGGAGTGCCATGGAGAAGAGGAGAGGGAGAGAGAAAATAAAACGATTTGCCTTGGAGAAGGAGGTTAAGGAAAACAAACAGAAGAACGGTCATGCAGTCGGAAGAGAAATAATTCGGTGTTTCCAGAGAGTTGCTTGGATCAACGAGACACCCGAGAAGTAACAGACCAGCGCCTCGAAGCCCGCCGTCACTTACCGAGCAGCAGCAGCTTGAGCTCGCGGCGGGCGTTCTGCTTGTCCTTCTTGATCCGCCGTTCGATCTCCGTGTTGATCCTGTGCTGCTCCTTCTCCTCCGCCGAAAGGCAGCAGCCCGCCATCCTGCCCGTCTACAGCAACAAGTGTGCCAACGCGGGCCAACCAACACCTGGCTCCTTCCCCCTCCTCCGACCAAAAACAGCTACTGCACACTTAAAACCAAATCCCGCAGTCCCTTCCCCGAAAACAGTTGCGCCTGCAGAACGGCCTTGAGTCCGGCTGGGATCTCCGCCGCGCTCACAGGAGCGCGTGCTCTCCAAACCTCCTCCCGGTCCAGCCCAGAAAGTCAAAGCAAACCCTTGGTAAGGTCCGAAGAGAGAGAGAGAGGCGCTGTGCTTCACAGTGCGCTGCGGCGGAGGTGGGCTCGCGGCGCAGGTCTGTGGGGCTGCTCCTCCTGCAGGAAGTTCGAGGTACGGGTCGGAGGCCGGGCCGCTCTCACAGGTTCCTCAGGAGTGTGAGGGGGCGTAGAGGCGAGGAGTGGAGCGGGAATGGGCGGTCCCGCCTGCAGTCCGGTTCACCGAACTGTCATGGGAAACGTTTTGCTTTCTTGTAGGAGCGGGAGGAGGAGGGTGAACTGGGGGGCGGGACCGGCCGCCTCTCCTTATACGTTCTCCGGCGGCCACGGGTGAGGTGTGCGCGGCCCTCACCTGCGCCGACAGCCAGTTAGGACTGAGTTGCAGAATCACTGTTAGAAGGGCGCACCTGTGCTGCGGTCCTTTCATACTGGCCTGCTTTGTCAGGCTGAACATCTAAGTTAAAACGGACAAATGTTGTTCGTTATTGCTAACATTGTTATTTTCACAGCGGGATCACCTGAGTATATAAAGCTAAATCACTGGGGTTCATTTTGGGTAGTCGTCTAAATCTAGACAAACACATTTAACATTTAGTAGAAGGTGCCCCTTGACCACTGAAAATAGAAAACTGAAGCATTTCACCTAAAGTCCGAACTAAAGTTTACGGTGTGAGCTCTTGTCCTAAACAGGATGGATTATGGGCATGCACTATTTTCTTGTTTAGTGTCTTCCCAAATGAGACCTGCATGCAGCCACCAAACTGGTAGCTGGAGTGAGGAGCAGAAACCTTATATCACCAAAACGTAAAGAGTTAAAATGGCTCCCATTGGACTCCAGATGTTAAATGAAACTTGACTGCATAACCTACAAAGCAGTCCAGCCCGACATGCCTCAGTATGTAGCTCACAGGTTATACATGATCCCTCCAGTCAGTATCATCCGCTCTCTTAACATAAACATTCTCTCCTACGCCAAAACCATAGGACTCATTTTCTACCTCATAAACAAGACACCCAGTAACCAAATCAAGTTCCATGCCTGCATGACTGAAATCACCTATTGGATGAAGACCAACTATCTGAACCTGAACACCGACAAGACCTAAATTGTGATTTTCGGTAAGGGCACTTCACCGTTTGACTACACGCGTGGCCATCAGAGCTAGGCCAATACCCACCCCGAACACACTTGCCAAGAGCCTTGGGATCGTCATCACCAGCAAACTCAACATAACCACCCAAGTCAACATCATCACTGCCTCATGCTTCCATACTCTGAAGATGCTGAGGAAGATTTTCAATGACTCCCAATCAGCCCCCAGAAAGCTGTCATGCACGTCCTCGTCACAAGCAAGTTGGACTACATGTGGAGAGCAATAAAAAAACTCAACACAACGGCCGCAGACTATTCAGAAATCGGCAGTCAGAATTACCCTCAACCTCTCATGCTGCTCTGACATCGCACCACTCCACTGAATCCGATTCCTGACACACAAATGAGCACTTTTCAGACTTCTCACCCACACTTTTAAGGCACTACATAACACTAGTCAATCAGAGAACGAAGGAGACCCCTCAAAACAAGGGGACATGTTAACACAAACACAGTGAAGTAAAAGGGTCACCTTTGGAGAATCCATATCTTGCAACACAGATTTATACAATGAGTTACACAACTCTGTTACACCAGAAACATTTCCAAACCAGACCCTCTAATTCACAAATCACAACAAGTACCACCAAGGTCTAAAAGTTACACAGAGCTTTAATGTCATATATTAAACATTATCATCTAAAACATATCTACATTGAATAATAGCCAACTAAATATGCCACTGAGCATAAACAGGATAACACATCCAATAATTTAAACAGCAATACACTGCTAAACCACCCAAATACGGCACAATATAAAACCCCACAAATATGCAGAAAAATATATCAACATAAACAGATGGGAGAACAGTACAAAACAGAACTAATATATCTTTTCTGTTGCTGATCCGTTTTGTAATATCAGGCACACGTCCTGATGAAACAAGTATTTTTCATCTATGGTCCCTCACTGTCAGACAGATTCTGCATGGGACATACATCAACATGTTTCACTGGATCAGAAAGTATTTAACCAGTTTCTTCAGGACAATACAATTAGGTACACTTCTCCCAGTCAAGTAAATAATACAGTGTCAAGTTTTAATATTTAAAAGCCATAAAGATGGACTTCGTCTTTCTTTTGACGTATTAGAAATTCTTAATCTTCATAAACACATGAGGGTATACAACCTTCCACTGGTCACGATATTTTCCGCTACTTAGGGTCTCTTGGTTATGTACAAAAAAAGGGAGGCACAAGCATCACCCAATTAGGGTGTCCTCTGGGTGCCCAGGGATGCTTAATCTCCTGTTCCTCGAGTTCCTTAACATTTTAATACAGCAGACCCTGTAGTGCAAGATTCTCACAGAATATTTACAGTCCCCTACTGGGATTGTAATGGCAGTTTTCCTGATTTTGTATATCTTGCCTTGTTCAGTGCTGTGTGCAAATTGTCAGTTGGTCGTATAGTGTGGTTGTGTGACTGATTGTATAAATCTGTGTTGCGAGATATACATTCTCCAAGTGGAGCCTTTTTCTGCACTTCATAATACTAGCCCATTATTCATCAACAATCACATCTGTTTTCACAAATATTCCACACACCTCCGCTTGTCTGCACTCCTACTTGCCCACATCCCACGCATATTGAATATCACATCTGGTGGTCAAGCCATCTCCTACATTGCTCCTAAAGTGTGGAACAACCTGCTGTAACACATAGGAGTAGCCTCACTTCTTGAATTTCTCAAGAAGCTGAAGACTTAGCTTTTTGAATAGTCCCACTTGATCCTAGGTTTGGCTAGACAAATACGTGCTCAGTGTCAGGATAGCCTTCCGGAGGATTGTGATCTGCATAACATAACAAGTTCAACATTTCTGGGAGCACCTGAGAGCCTAGAGGGAAAACCACCCTGCGTCTCTAGACCACAAATACTCAAAAGAAAATAACTCCCAGACAAACTTTCTTCGAAGATGCAGCAAACTATGGAACTTTCTGCCACTTTCCATATGAAACAGCTTGTTTGCACATCTTAAATAAAAGAGCTCAGAGCCTTCCTAGAAAGGTGAGGTCTGCCAACCTGCTGTGAGTAGCCATGCAGAATGGCATATTTGTGCAAACTGCCTATATACCCCCCTATCTAGCTACTTCTTTACTGTAGCTTGAGCTTCTGTCCGGATTCAAGGTGCACAACGCTACCTGTTTAGAAAGCGACATCGTATGTGGTGGTACTGTTAGTGTTCTTTTATTACTCTAATCCAGCTAGATGAGACTGTAATCTGTCTGTTTACACCCCTGCATGCTCCTCTTACCACCTGAACCATGGTTCACCACGATGTCTAAGTGCATGACATTTGTGTGGCTTATAAATCACCAACCTCCAAGGGGTACTGTTTCTCCCTCCATGCCTCTTTTTTAGCCTCCTGCCCATTTCTGGATGTGCAAAACACATGTTTCTTTGTTAATTCTGAAAAATTACCCGTAATCCCCAGTCCTACTCTACAGCAATCTGATACTTGTGAGCTTGGGCCTCACTATATACAACTATAACTAAAATAAAAAAAAATGTCTCTTTAAGGATGTGAAAGCACATTATTGACAACTGACACCATTGAAATTAATACATGTTTTGCTATTTTGTCCAAGTATTCTAGGAAGTAGAAATTCAAATAACTCTAGATTATTCTATTGTGTATTTTACAATTTTTAACCCTGTTTCCTCTGCAACTTTTCGTTTGTGCCCAGATTTCCAGGAGATTACAAGTGTACTTTATTTAATTAATTTTTGGGTGTTTTATACCCCCACTTAAATAATGCCTGCTTCTTTTCCTTTGTGCTGGACGACATACCATAGATTCCAAGGTTAGAAACATGCTGGTTGGCAAATCAGTGCAGGAGCAGTGGTTAAACCTGCTATGGGGAATCAGGGCCATGTTCTCTTCCTCCTTACAACACATAATTAAAAAAGAAACTCTGTTGGCTATCTGCCAACTGAGGACACTTACCTTCCAAACATATAAGTTAAGTCATTCAGAGACTTTGTCCTATAAGGTGCTATCTGTGCAGGCACAGAACCAATTGGTTAGGAAAGAGCAAACAAACACGTCAAATTATTGAAGAAATTTGATTGACTACTTCAGGGAATTGTATATGGAGGTGCTCTTGAGCAGGTCTGTTTCATTCAATATGTTGTCCAGATAGATCACTAAGTATTGGTTCAATAAATCTAAACAAGCACTAAAATTCAAAGAACACCAGTTAATACTCAAAGAGGCCAAATGGTGTTCGAAAGACCACTTCCATTTATCTCCCTCTTTGTTGCAGGGAAGACGGTAATCCCTGCAAAGGTCCAATTTAGTGAAGACTGCTGTTCCTCTTACTGATATCTTTAATGCGAGGTAAGCGATAACAGTCCTTTATGGCAACTTTATTAAGTCCCTCGTAGTCTATGCATGGTTTTAAGCCACATATAACAAGGAGGCAGCAGCTGGCAAAGTAGATCTTGCAATCAACCCATTCAGAAGGTATTCACCAAGTTACTGTCTAAGTATTTTTTTCCTAAGGCTCGGTGTAGGAAATTGGATTATCATTTGGGGTGGGCGACTGCCAACTTCAAGGAATAATCACAACTCTTGTCAGGTGAAAGCTCAAAAGTCACTAAATTAACCAAAGCTCAACCCCCTGGTAGCTATGACACAGAACAGATAGGCTTAACTTAGGGCAATGTGTAAAGCATTTATGCAGTACCAAAATAGCAATTAAGTGAATGCACCAGGCAATAAAAATCCCGAACAGTATTAGAAAAGCAGATTCAAGTTCAATAAACAAAATGACACCAACATGACTAAAATCCAATAAGGGTAACCAGAGATATGCTTTTTAAAAGTTATAAGAGAAAAATAGCACCAAAAAGCACAAAGTGCCAATGATAGTCAGTAGTAGACTGTATCCTCAGCACAATATGAGACCAACTGTGATCAAGCTTGGGTAGGACAAACCAACCAGATTCATCCTGGTCAAGGATCCACCTTCTAACTTAGGGCCTGATTTAGATCTTGGCGGACAGCTTACTCCATCACAACTGTGACGAATATTCCGCACATAGAAATATAAATCCTATTATTTCCTATGGGATTTATATTTCGGTGGAAGGGATATCCGTCACTGTTGTGACGGAGTAACCCGTCGTCCAAGATCTAAATCAGGCCCTTAGTCTTTTAAGTTCCAACCAACCATGGGAGTACATTTCTAAGGCCCCCAGGACATCAGGGGAGTCGCTTAGAAACTCATAGGGTTTCAGGCAGAGGCCAACAACTGTCAAGGCCTTGTATCCTCAGGACCGGATGATGCTATGAATGATCCACCTCCTGATAGCTCTAAAGCCTGGTTCATGTAATACAGACTTAATGAAGTGATCAAGTGGGGGAAGATAAGGAATTGGACAGCGGGGAAGGAGACCTGCAAAACACAAATAACAAGAATGACACCAATGGTGATGTGCATATTCTCTAACTTTAACAATACAAAATTCATGCAACTAGAGATACCTGCAAAGAAATGAGAGTGCTGCCTTAAAGGAAGTCTGGAAACATGGATTCATGAAACCCACTAGGCTTTCTGCAGTAGAGAGGGACAGATAAAGAACACACTATATCAGTTTGAGGCTCCAATAATGTCTTGCTTTCGCCTATCAGATAATACAGCACCCACACGATGGCCCAACACTCGGCGAAGCAAAAGACTTTAACACAAAACAAACAACACCTTTAGAAAAGGCTTTTATTTTACAAAATGCAAGGACTCTCTCATTTAGAATAAGGCTTGGGGTTTTATTTTCCACAATGCTCTCTAACAGAAAGGTTTTCCCGGATGCCAAATGCACAACATTAAAATACACAAAGAGATATATATGTTTATATGCAAGCAATGATATAAACAAGCAGCAAAGAATATGAGATAAGACTCAAGCAAATATACTGGACGTCCTGCAAGAGATCAGAAGGATATATATACATCCAATGATTACTTTGGATGTGCACATCAACTCACTCACAAATCACAAAGAACACACCTCAAATGATCAGAGCCATTGGCCAAACATCACAATGGCAATAACCAAAACTCAACACTTCAAATGACCACAGCTACTGGAACCACGCATCACAATGGCACTAGTCAAAACTCAATACTTCATCTGGTGCAAACACTGCATCTCAGCCCACTCCTGACTGGGGAAGTTAAGCTGTGGTTGAGAGCCTCAGCAAGCAGGGTTCCACGCTCCAAAGTAGACGCGTCCCTCCCGTTCGGATTCCAAACTCCTGGTTTCTAAGTCACCAACCCCCAGCTTTATAATCTCAAACCACACTACAAGGTTCGAGAAAGACCTCCCTCCCACGCCAGAGGAATCTTACCAGAACTGGCCAAGTTCCAAGCAAGCATTCCCATGGCAGGAAGGTGTTCTCACGTCCCCTTCTCCGAATCTCGCATGTTCCAGCTTTTATGTTGACGAAGCCTTCGGGGTACATTAAACAATCTCTCACAAAAACAATCCTTGAACATGATTAACCCAAACAACTTGCAAGCGCTGCTGTGCACGCAGAAAAATCTGAAGCAAGGCAGAGTCAGAATTCAGGATGACATGAGGCCATGTCAAAGCTAATAGTAAGAACTTCATAATTTTCATCAATGTACAACACAATGCACAATTGTGCACAATTGCTTATAGATTTACATACTTCATCTATCAATGTCCTATACCATCACATACTTCATCTCTCAATGTACAACACCGAGCACATGTGTGCATCAATGCCCACAACACTGCACTTTGAGACCAAAAAGTACATTCCACACCTCTCTCTCCCTCTCATGCTTTCAAATGCACATCCCACACGTTCTGTTCTTGGCAAGGCTATTCTTCTCCGTGACAGCTCCCACTGAAAGACTGCAAGATTACAAGAAATAAACCCGTCAGAGAAGCAAGGCATATGCAGGACATTGTACATTCAGGCTAGGATAACATAACACACTAAAGTCAATTAAAATAATGGTAGTCAAAGGTCATCACAGGGTGTCAGACCACAAAAGTGCCTCTAACACTACAAATAATTGCAATGGTATATCATATTACCGAGGAGCATGAAAGCCGTTGGAAACACTGAGTGTCATAGCATTCCTGGAGCTCTGGTACAACCCCTGCTGTAGTAAACAGAAAATACAGACAACAACCAAATTGCCAATAATGGTTAACTGTTCTAGGTTTCTTTCTCATCCAGCAAGTGAATAACAAATTATATAGGCAACACTTCACAAAAGTTGGTACCCTTCTACTCCTTGGTACGATAGTTATTAGAGCAAGTCACTGGATAATGAGATCAGGTACATCCTAATAGGTTCCAATTTCAACCCAGAAACAGAAGCGGTCTGACACAAACAGTTCCAGCAGTTTGTTGTAATGCTAGAACTCACAGCAGCTCGTTCTCTCTGCGTGAGCCATGTATCGCACGGCTCACCAACATGAGAGAACAGCAGAAACATAGTAACCTCTCCAATCAATCCTTCGAGAAAAAAAAAGAAATACGCACACTCTATGCGCTACACGCGCTAGAGTAAGTAAAAGGAATACCCACTAAGACCGCCCGTTGTCTCTGCATGAGTCGTGATCCCACGACTCGCCAACACGAGAGAACCGCGGTAGACGCCTCTCCAATAACTCCTTGGAGATTGGCTGCTCTATGCGCGCTAACACAGTTTCCTTAAATACACATTGTATTAGCCAAACGAAAGCAGAAATAGAAGCTCAGCACACTGCGCACCCTTACCGGACCGCTCTCTGTGTCTGATCCAGCTACAAAATAATCGAAAAAGTTCTATGACTCGGAAACTCCTTATCTGGTTTCCTCCTTTGATGAGTGTGCACAAGCGCATGGCAGGATACCGCAAGCAAACATGAGGAATGTAGTTTTCAGAAGTATTTACGTTAATATATCAAACAAACACTAAATGACTCTAGATCTGGCAGTGTTCATGACCGGGGCCGTGCCCCATGCTGATGAGCCGTGACAACAACAAGTGCTTAATTTGATCCGGTGGTTTCCAGGGCTCGGCACCGGTATTTAATTGGCAAAACCGGCACTTGTGACAGTCTGCCACATTGTGGGCTGTTTGTCTGATTTACAGTGAGTACAACAGTTGTTTACTAATTCAATGTACTTTAAAAATGACTTTTACCTGCTGCCCATGCTAATATTATAGCTTTGGGGGCCTGGAATAGTCTGAATTGTTACACTTGTAGGAGTGTGATTGTGAGAAGTTGGCCTGATGTATGATGTCACTAGTTCTAGTGTACACCTTATATCAGTCCAAATACCCTTATGGTGATTGGTTGTAAAGTCAACCTTATAGACCAGCTATCCTAGTGGTAGCATGGACAAGAGCAGTCTTAGGCTAAACTCTGAATGGCATGTGAAGCCAGCTGTGATACCATATATAATCCCTTGAATACCAAATGAAAGGACACCACAACAGATATATATAAAATAAAGTGTATTTATTCTAGTCAAAACCCTCAGCACTCTTTATGAGATTAGAGGTAAGTACAACACAGTCTTATTTAAGCATACATTAAGTCACACAGGTAAGTAATGCAGTTAGGCCCTAGGGGCCACGCAAACCATATACTAAGTAAGTGGTATAAGGACCACTGTCACGGAAATAGAATAGGCCTAGGCCTAGGGAATCGCTGGGGCTACACTACACTAGCGTTAGTTAGGAAGTGGGAGGCCCACGGGATTCGTGTGCAGAGTGGAAACACTCACGCGTAATGCGTAAAAGTCAATAGCAATAGTACAGTTTAGAAAACAGTAGATTTAGGACACTTCCGGAGTAGCTAGGAAGTTGAGACTTGAAAACTAGACACTAGGATAGTCACTATCCTGATGAGCACCGGAGTACCCAAGTTACCTAGCCCACAGGCTGCGGGTGCATAGGGGTGAAGATGCGTCGTTTTCGTCGTCGACTCCTATGGATGCCTGAAGAAAGATGCTGACAGGCAGTCAGTGAAGAGTGTCCGGTGGATCCCAAGGCTGGGATCAAGAAGAGAAGAAACCTGCAAGCAGAAGGGACAGAGTCAAGGTCACTAGCCAGTGACCACGTGGAACCAGGAAGGAACCAGGCGACGTCGTGAAGATTTGCAGGTGAAGGTGAAGCTTGTCGCTGCAGCCAGGAGGACCAGGAAGCGTCGAGGACGGCCAGGACCAGGAGGCGAGCTGTCCCACGAAGGCTCTTGCTGTCGGCGGCGTCGAAGTTGGACTAGGACTCACCAAGCCTTGGCAAGCGGAACCCACGAAGAACGAAGGACTTGCTTCTGGTGCAGACCAGGAAGGTCTGGGGTGCTTCTTCTTTGCAGAGAAGCGGGAGCCAGTCTGGAGGAGCCAAACCAGCGCAGAAGATTTCAGGGTGCGTCGTCACAGAGGCCACTAGCCAGCGGGCAAGCAACCGGACAGACGCGGCAAGCAGAAAAATGCTGAAGGGCCCCACGCAGGACTCGTGGAGTGTGGGGGGCTGATCTTCGGTGCAGATGGTGCTTGGGGTTGGGGCTTCTCAATCCTTGGTGCACAACTTCGAGGGTACCTCAGAAGCTGCGCTGTAAGTTACTAGCCACTTTTTCCAGGTAGCCGGTCCCACGTCGCTCGTCGCCTCCACGGATCTCAGCTCTGCTGCAGATGTGGATGAGGGTCGGAGAAGTCTGGAAGTCAAGGCTCTGGTCGGGCTCTGCAGTCGGTTCCTCGTAGAACGGTCGCAAAGCAAAGGGTAGTCTCTTGATGGTGCCTGTTTGCACAGGGTAGCCACTCCTTAGCTACAAGGGAGATTCTTCAGTCTTCTTCTTTCATCGAATGTCGAAGGTCCAGAGTTTCTGTTCAGTTTTGCAGGTTCAGGATAATCTAAAGTCTTGAGGCCCAACTCCCACTCTTATACTAATCTGGGGGGCTGGGATACCTGCTAGGTCACGCCTTATGGGTGGGACCTGGGAGGGGGTGGTTACACCCACTTCCCTTTGTCCAGTTTCGCGCCAGAGCTGGGGCTGGAGTGCCCCAGCGCCGGTTTGAACTGGACTATGCAAGGAACACCTTGTGTGCCCCAGGCATGTCTCATTCCTTTCAGCCCACCCTGCCCCAATACACTAAAGGCTGTCTGGGGAGGTGCTAGCACCTCCCCAAGCAGGAAACCTATTGTCCAGGCCTCCCTGGCTGGGATCACTCCCAGCTGCAGGAGGTCAGACTTGTGTCGTGGCAGCAGCATCCATTTTGTGATGCTGAGGCTTTGGTCAGAGGCTAACAGTTGAAGTATGATTTTAACATGTCTTTCCCTCTGGAAGGGGGGAATAATATTCTCATGTCCAGAAATGGCATGGGGGTATTATTCCACAGTGTTAGACACCTTACACGACATGTTTCGATAAAGCCAAACCATAGTTACCATAACCGTCTAAGATTATAAGGCACTTTAAGAGTATATGGTAGACTCTATCATAGAACAGCTATAAGGACAAGGTTCCGAAAGCTGCAGACAGGCTCAGCTCATGCTAGAGCACCATCTCACATGTTACCAAGCACTCTGCCTCCAGGATTGTCAAGGCCTGCCATAGGAGTGACTGATAGGTACACATGTGTCTATATGTAAGTTAGGTATAGGAATACTACACCTAAGCAAGGGGTGATTACACGACCTTGCCCCAGCTGAGTGATCAGCCAGTTGTGTCAAAATGGAAGGCCAGGCCAGGGGTGGCATAATACATGCTGCAGCCCCTGGTAGGCCTAGGGTACACCTATGCCCTGGGTACCTAGGGTACACTGTACAGGGGCCAATAAGGTGATCCTATCCAAATGGGTTATGCACCTAAAGTACATAGTATTAGTTTAGAGAGAGAACAGCAGGGCTGTGGGTCTGATTAGCAGGCCCACAGCCACATCTAAGTCGAAAACCAGTAAAGCAAAAGCAAAAAGTGGGGGTGAACATAGAAAGCAGACCCTACTCTCCTACACAACCCCCCCCCCAAACTTAGGGACATTAAACTAACCTTGACCAGTTGAGTCTTCATGTTCTAAGTGGAAATATCTGGAGAGTCCATCTGCATTGGCATGGTCAGTCCCAGGTCTATGTTCCACTGTGAAGTCCATCCCCTGTAGGGAAATGGACCACCTAAGAAGTTTGGGATTTTCACCCTTCATCTGATTTAGCCACAAGAGGGGCTTATGGTCTGTCTGAATCTTGAAGTGAGTGCCAAACAAGTATGGCCTCAGCTTCTTCAGGGCCCAAACCACAGCAAAGGCCTCCCTCTCAATAGCTGACCAACGTTTCTCTCTAGGGGTCAGCCTTCTACTTATAAAAGCAATGGGCTGGTCTTGACCATCTACATTCAGTTGTGAAAGAACAGCTCCCACACCTAACAAAGAAGCATCTGTCTGGACAATGAACTCTTTGGAGTAGTCTGGACTTTTCAGAATAGGTGCACTGCACATGGCCTGCTTCAGGTCATCAAATGCTTTTTGACAGCTTACTGTCCACTGAACTTTCTTTGGCATCTTCTTGGAGGTCAAGTCATTAAGTGGTGTTACTATGGACCCATAGTTCTTAACAAACTTTCTGTAGTACCCAGTCAGGCCCAAGAAAGCTCTGACCTGAGTCTGGGTAGTTGGAGGAGCCCAGTCCTTTATGGTCTGGATCTTGCTCTCCAGTGGTTGAACCTGACCCCCACCAACTAGGTGGCCCAGGTATACAACCTTGCTCTGCCCTATCTGGCACTTAGTGGCCTTGATAGTGAGGCCTGCCTTTTGCAGGGCCTCTAAAACATTCCTCAGGTGGACCAGGTGATCCTCCCAGGTGGAGCTAAAGACAGCAATATCATCAAGATAAGCTGCACAATAATCATCCAACCCAGTAAGGACTTGATTCACCAGCCTTTGGAAAGTGGCAGGTGCATTCTTCAAACCAAAGGGCATTACCACAAATTGATAATGTCCTCCTGGGGTCGAGAAAGCAGTTTTGGCCTTTGCACTCTCAGCTAGTCTGATTTGCCAGTAGCCTGCTGTTAGGTCAAATGTGCTCAAAAACTTAGCAGCTGCCAGTCTGTCAATGAGCTCATCTGCCCTAGGTATTGGGTGGGCATCTGTCCTAGTGACAGCATTGAGACCTCTGTAATCCACGCAAAACCTCATCTCTCTCTTACCATCTTGGGTGTGAGGTTTTGGCACAAGAACTACAGGACTAGCCCAAGGGCTCTCTGAAGGTTCAATGACTCCCAGCTCCAACATCTTTTGTACCTCAACTTTTATGCAGTCCCTGACATGGTCAGGTTGCCTGTAGATTTTACTCTTTACAGGCAGACTGTCACCAGTGTCCACCTCATGGGTGCACCAGTTTGTCTGACTTGGGGTCAGAGAGAACATATGTCTGTAGGATTGCAGAACCTGTCTGCAGTCCTGTTGCTGATGGACAGTGAGGCTGTCAGAAAAGACCACACCATCAACTGAGCCATCATCAGGGTTCTGAGTCAACAGGTCTGGGAGAGGGTCACTCTCTTCCTCCTGCCCCTCATCTGTAGCCATGAGTAGCCCCATGTCTGCCCTGTCAACATATGCCTTCAATCTGTTGACATGAAGCACCCTGTGGGGGCTTCTGGGAGTCCCAAGGTCCACCAAGTAGGTGACTTCTCCCTTTTTCTCAACAATAGTGTGGGGTCCAGACCATTTGTCTTGGAGTGCTGCTGGGGCCACTGGCTCCAACACCCACACTTTCTGTCCTGGCTGGTAAACAGTCAGTACAGCCTTTTGGTCATGCCAAGCTTTTTGGAGTTCTTGGCTTGCCTCAAGGTTTTTAGAAGCCTTCTTCATATACTCTGCCATCCTGGAGCGGAGACCAAGTACATAATCCACTATGTCTAGTTTGGGTTGTCTGAGAGGTCTCTCCCATCCTTCCTTCACCAAACACAGGGGTCCCCTTACAGGATGCCCAAACAAAAGCTCAAAAGGGCTGTAGCCAACCCCCTTTTGTGGGACCTCTCTGTAAGCAAACAGAAGGCAGGGTAAAAGGATGTCCCATCTTCGCCTAAGCTTATCTGGTAATCCTTTTATCATTCCCTTTAGGGTCTTGTTGAATCTCTCAACAAGCCCATTGCACTGTGGGTGATAGGGTGTGGTGAACTTATAGTTAACACCACACTCCTTCCACATTGCAGTCAAGTATCCTGACATGAAGTTAGTACCTCTGTCAGAAATGACCTCCTTGGGAAAGCCCACTCTGGAGAATACTCCAAGCAGGGCCCTTGCCACAACAGGAGCTGTTGTGGTCCTCAGGGGAATTGCTTCTGGGTACCTGGTGGCATGGTCCACTATCACCAGTATGAATCTGTGCCCAGATGCTGTTTGTGGGTCCATTGGTCCTACAATATCTATGCCCACTCTCTCAAAGGGGACCCCCACCACAGGTAGTGGTATGAGGGGGGCCTTTGTGGTGCCACCTGATTTGCCACTGGCTTGGCAGGTGACACAGGAGCGACAAAACTCCTTAGTATCTTCTGACATATGGGGCCAGTGAAAGTGAGGGACAAGCCTGTCCCAAGTCTTGTTCTGGCCTAAATGTCCTGCAAGGGGAATATCATGGGCCAAGGTTAGAAGGAAGCCTCTGAACTTCAGTGGTATGGCCAACCTCCTGGATGCACCAGGCTTGGGGTCTCTAGCCTCTGAATACAATAGCCCTTCATCCCAATACACTCTATGGGTACCTTGAGCATTCCCTGCAGCCTCAGCAGCAGCCAGCTGTCTGAGGGGTTCAAGAGAGGGGCAGTCTAATTGAGCCTGCCTCAGATCTGCCCTTGAAGGTCCCCCTGTCCCAAGAAACTCAACCTGATCAGGTTCAAGTTCTTCTAGGACAGTTCCTTCAGGGCTCTCAGAATCATCCTCCTGGGTGGGCTGATCCACCACCTGAGGCAGGGGGGAAGGCACAGCCTTAACCCTACTGCTCTTTCTCTTGGGTTGTGACTGGTCCATAGTTTCAGGATCCAGCACTTGTTCAGTGTTGCACTTTTTGGCCTGTGACCTGGTCACAGCAAGGACATGTGCATCTATCCCCAGCATTTCTGCATGGGTCCTATACTCCACTTCAGACCAAACTGAAGTTTCAAGATCATTGCCCAGTAAACACTCTACAGGAAGGTCTGAACTAACAACAACTTTCTTGAGGCCAGTTACCCCTCCCCAGGAGAAGTTAACAATAGCCACACTATGGGAGGTAGTGGCATTGCTAGCGTTGGTCACTAGGTAATTCTCACCTAGTATGATCTGTCCAGGGTCCACAAAAGCAGGTGTCACCATTGTGACACTAGCTCCAGTGTCCCTGTAGGCCTGAGCCATTCTTTGGTTGATAAAAGGTGTCTGTCTGTACTTGCCCAGGTTACTGGGGCCTACAGTAGAGGACAAAGCTAAGTCCCCATCACAGATCAGAACAGCCTGAGTAGGTACTCTGACTAGGCCAGAATCCTCCTCAGTTCCCAGGGTTAACCCTACTACACCCTTTTGCTGGGAACCACCACTTACAGCTGAACTAGGGGGTACAGTTGCCTTAGGGGCAATGGTGGCTGGGGGCTTATCCTTTTTGGTGCACTCACTAAACCAATGTGAGTTGGACTTACAATAGTTGCACCATGGTTTCTTTTGGCCATCTTTCTTTTTATCCTTTTTGGAACCACCCTCCCCCTGAGCCTTTTGGGGGCCTGGTGAAGACTTCTGGTCTTTTTGTTTCTGCTCATTACCCTTCTGGTCTGCCTTTTTCTGATCACCGCCCTGGTTCTGGTTTTTCTGCTTAACTCTAGTCCTGACCCATCTATCTGCCTTCTTTCCCAATTCTTGGGGAGAAGTCAGATCAGAATCAATCAGGTGTTGATGCAATAGCTGGTTTTGACAGTTGTTAAGTATTTGCTCTCTCATGATCAAATTATACAATCCTGTATAGTCCTTAACCTTACTTCCCATTAGCCAGCCTTCCAGAGCCTTAGTGGCACAATCTACAAAGTCAGTCCAGTCCTGAGTCTGTGTCTTCTGGGTATCCCTGAACAACAACGTGTATTGTTCAGTGGTTAGGCCAAACCCATCAATCAGAGCACTCTTCAGGACAGTGTAATTATCTGCATCCTCATCACTAACTGTGAGGAGCTTGTCTCTTCCTTTCTCAGAGAAGGAGAGCCACAAGATAGCTGCCCACTGACTTTGGGGTACCTGCTGTACTTTGCAAGCTCTCTCCAAAGCAGTTATCCATTTGTGGATGTCATCCCCACACTTGTAGGGAGGGACAATCTTGCTCAGGTTTCTATTATCATAGTGCCTGTCTCTATCTCTAGGAATGTTGCTGCCACCAGTGGGTTCTAACCCACTTAACTTTTGTTCTCTAGCCAGAGCAAGCTTCTCTTTGGCAAGGGCAAGTTCTTCCCTTTGAATCCTCAGATTAGCCTCCCTCATTCTGGCTGCATGCTCCTTTCTCTCAGGTGAAGTCATTCCCCTGTGAGAGGAAGCATTAGAGATGTTAGAGACATGGGAGTGGATGGATTCCCTTGAAGGGGATCTGTCCCTCCTGCTTCTCTGTGTAAGCCTACTTGTGGGTCTGTATGGGGGTACCCCATGCAAACTCCCATGTAAACTTAGATTAGCCTGGCTAAGTCTTCCTACTTGGCCCTGACTGTCTACCTCTTCATCTGAAGTCTCCTCTGACTCCTCTGTGGTGGGTAGACCCTCCTCTGTGCCTAGGGCACCTGCCTGAGATGCCTTAAGAATGTCATACTCCTCTAGGAGTTGTCTTAGCTGAAGGAGGGTAGGGTTTGCACCCTGTTTTATTCCTCTGGAGGTACACAATTGTCTCATCTCCTGGAATGTTAAGGTATCATATCTAGAGGGGGTCTTTTGCAGACCTGATCCTCCTGAGAGAGCATCCACTTGATCTCCTCTCAGAGACATGATCTAGTGAGGGTGTGGTGTGTGCACCTACCTACACTAGTTGTATCTACTAAACCTCTCTAGTAGTTGTAGTCAGGGTGTGTTACTCCCTTCAACCTACAACTACAAAGTCCAGTAGGACTTAAGTATTATAAACTATGTTATATGTACCTAGACAATATCTGTGTGATCTTTCAATTTGGTATCTTAAGATTACAATGGTATTACAACAGCAAGCTCAGATCCCAACCGCTGCTCACCAATGTGAGAAGTTGGCCTGATGTATGATGTCACTAGTTCTAGTGTACACCTTATATCAGTCCAAATACCCTTATGGTGATTGGTTGTAAAGTCAACCTTATAGACCAGCTATCCTAGTGGTAGCATGGACAAGAGCAGTCTTAGGCTAAACTCTGAATGGCATGTGAAGCCAGCTGTGATACCATATATAATCCCTTGAATACCAAATGAAAGGACACCACAACAGATATATATAAAATAAAGTGTATTTATTCTAGTCAAAACCCTCAGCACTCTTTATGAGATTAGAGGTAAGTACAACACAGTCTTATTTAAGCATACATTAAGTCACACAGGTAAGTAATACAGTTAGGCCCTAGGGGCCACGCAAACCATATACTAAGTAAGTGGTATAAGGACCACTGTCACGGAAATAGAATAGGCCTAGGCCTAGGGAATCGCTGGGGCTACACTACACTAGCGTTAGTTAGGAAGTGGGAGGCCCACGGGATTCGTGTGCAGAGTGGAAACACTCACGCGTAATGCGTAAAAGTCAATAGCAATAGTACAGTTTAGAAAACGGTAGATTTAGGACACTTCCGGAGTAGCTAGGAAGTTGAGACTTGAAAACTAGACACTAGGATAGTCACTATCCTGATGAGCACCGGAGTACCCAAGTTACCTAGCCCACAGGCTGCGGGTGCATAGGGGTGAAGATGCGTCGTTTTCGTCGTCGACTCCTATGGATGCCTGAAGAAAGATGCTGACAGGCAGTCAGTGAAGAGTGTCCGGTGGATCCCAAGGCTGGGATCAAGAAGAGAAGAAACCTGCAAGCAGAAGGGACAGAGTCAAGGTCACTAGCCAGTGACCACGTGGAACCAGGAAGGAACCAGGCGACGTCGTGAAGATTTGCAGGTGAAGGTGAAGCTTGTCGCTGCAGCCAGGAGGACCAGGAAGTGTCGAGGACGGCCAGGACCAGGAGGCGAGCTGTCCCACGAAGGCTCTTGCTGTCGGCGGCGTCGAAGTTGGACTAGGACTCACCAAGCCTTGGCAAGCGGAACCCACGAAGAACGAAGGACTTGCTTCTGGTGCAGACCAGGAAGGTCTGGGGTGCTTCTTCTTTGCAGAGAAGCGGGAGCCAGTCTGGAGGAGCCAAACCAGCGCAGAAGATTTCAGGGTGCGTCGTCACAGAGGCCACTAGCCAGCGGGCAAGCAACCGGACAGACGCGGCAAGCAGAAAAATGCTGAAGGGCCCCACGCAGGACTCGTGGAGTGTGGGGGGCTGATCTTCGGTGCAGATGGTGCTTGGGGTTGGGGCTTCTCAATCCCCGGTGCACAACTTCGAGGGTACCTCAGAAGCTGCGCTGTAAGTTACTAGCCACTTTTTCCAGGTAGCCGGTCCCACGTCGCTCGTCGCCTCCACGGATCTCAGCTCTGCTGCAGATGTGGATGAGGGTCGGAGAAGTCTGGAAGTCAAGGCTCTGGTCGGGCTCTGCAGTCGGTTCCTCGTAGAACGGTCGCAAAGCAAAGGGTAGTCTCTTGATGGTGCCTGTTTGCACAGGGTAGCCACTCCTTGGCTACAAGGGAGATTCTTCAGTCTTCTTCTTTCGTCGAATGTCGAAGGTCCAGAGTTTCTGTTCAGTTTTGCAGGTTCAGGATAATCTAAAGTCTTGAGGCCCAACTCCCACTCTTATACTAATCTGGGGGGCTGGGATACCTGCTAGGTCACGCCTTATGGGTGGGACCTGGGAGGGGGTGGTTACACCCACTTCCCTTTGTCCAGTTTCGCGCCAGAGCTGGGGCTGGAGTGCCCCAGCGCCGGTTTGAACTGGACTATGCAAGGAACACCTTGTGTGCCCCAGGCATGTCTCATTCCTTTCAGCCCACCCTGCCCCAATACACTAAAGGCTGTCTGGGGAGGTGCTAGCACCTCCCCAAGCAGGAAACCTATTGTCCAGGCCTCCCTGGCTGGGATCACTCCCAGCTGCAGGAGGTCAGACTTGTGTCGTGGCAGCAGCATCCATTTTGTGATGCTGAGGCTTTGGTCAGAGGCTAACAGTTGAAGTATGATTTTAACATGTCTTTCCCTCTGGAAGGGGGGAATAATATTCTCATGTCCAGAAATGGCATGGGGGTATTATTCCACAGTGTTAGACACCTTACACGACATGTTTCGATAAAGCCAAACCATAGTTACCATAACCGTCTAAGATTATAAGGCACTTTAAGAGTATATGGTAGGCTATATCATAGAACAGCTATAAGGACAAGGTTCCGAAAGCTGCAGACAGGCTCAGCTCATGCTAGAGCACCATCTCACATGTTACCAAGCACTCTGCCTCCAGGATTGTCAAGGCCTGCCATAGGAGTGACTGATAGGTACACATGTGTCTATATGTAAGTTAGGTATAGGAATACTACACCTAAGCAAGGGGTGATTACACGACCTTGCCCCAGCTGAGTGATCAGCCAGTTGTGTCAAAATGGAAGGCCAGGCCAGGAATGGCATAATACATGCTGCAGCCCCTGGTAGGCCTAGGGTACACCTATGCCCTGGGTACCTAGGGTACACTGTACAGGGGCCAATAAGGTGATCCTATCCAAATGGGTTATGCACCTAAAGTACATAGTATTAGTTTAGAGAGAGAACAGCAGGGCTGTGGGTCTGATTAGCAGGCCCACAGCCACATCTAAGTCGAAAACCAGTAAAGCAAAAGCAAAAAGTGGGGGTGAACATAGAAAGCAGACCCTACTCTCCTACAGTGATGGTTAGCAGCTGGTTTGGCACTGTCATTGACAGTGCTGGTGTAGGCTGCAGTGGCCACCTGATGAGTGCCCTGGCACTTAATTCTTTACAAATTAAGCACTGCCAACAGCAGGGTCTAGTCCATGTCCAGTTGCCAATGGTGAGTTTGGTGCTTCTAGAAAAAGGCCTCTTACAGCTTGCTGTCTCCTTGTAGCCACACAGGAGCTCAGCCTTATGACCCTTGGAGTCCACTTCTTTGTCCTAGGAACAAGAGGGAGCGGGTCCATTCCTTCAGGATTCCACTCAGGTTTCAGAGAGCAAGTCCAATCCTCCTTTGATCATCTGTAGGTCCAGAAAGTGGTCAGAAGAGGGTGTCTGGGGATGCCACATTTATGCCTCCCACCAGCTAGCGGGTGGGGGTGACTCCAGGGTACTCCCTAACCAAAAGTTCCCATGATCACCCTACTCACTTTTGTCAGTTGTTCCTGTGTGCCTTACTGCAAACAGGCCTAATATGCCATATGTAAGGGAATTTTCAAGCTGGTGAAAGTCTTTGACCACATTACATTTAGCCTTGTGGGCCGCAATTGTGTATAGGGAATTTACTTTTGCAATCCTAGTGTCCTCCCACATCTAACACTAAACTCCTATTTGAAGCAGGTACTATACCCATAACAAATCCAGAGACAGAAGTCTGGTAGAACAAAAGCCGGATCCTTCAGCAACTAGAGAGGCGATCCACAAAAATGCTCTTGTCATCCTGTTCTCTTCCTTTCAAGTGTTCCTTAAGTGTTCCACATGGCTCAATAAACCGATCAAGCAGGATTTGACACTATGCTGTGAAAAGGAGGCTCACAGCCACCACCATGCATATTCTGTTGGTATCAGAGGAGACATCTCTTCCCACTCAGGTTAGCCTATTGCTTGCTCCTGGGAGGCATTTTCATACCTGTTTCCCATCTATTTGAGGCTGAGCATAGGCTGAGGGTTGGAAAATTCTTATGCTAATTAGCCTTCTAACAGGTCAGGAAGGTAAAAGGTAACTTTATAAAAGTCACTTTTCCTTAATATTTATTACAAATCAGACTTCACCATTGAATGGAATTTTTAGTAACCATTAAAATAGTGCTTCAATTATTTTTCTAGCTATTCTCTTTTCCAAGTTATCATGATTAGTATTTTAATGTGTACTTTGTTTTTCTAAATAGGACAGCAAATTCTACCACAGTAAAAATAGCTTTTAGGGCTTTGGTAACATTCACTTTCAACATGTCCCACTTTTAAATATGTTAAATACCATGTACCCTACACTGTGGGCTGTAAGGTATATGTAGAGGTCACTTACTAATATTTAAAAGGAAGGTTTCTTGTCAAAAAGGGGTTTAGACGGATCATACTGCAGGGTTCACGCTGTAGTAGTCAGGCTACACAGGGTAGGCCTGAAGTCATGTTTGCCCTGCCACTATAGCCGGACAGCACACTAGGTGCTGCAGTTCAGTCCACTAGTGGCATTTAACTTTCAGGCGCTGGTGCTCTTTCTACACCATATACTAGGGACTGTAGAGAAGTTATATGTGGCAATACGAATAAGCCAATTCGACCATGTTTAAATGTGTGCATATGCACATTTACTCCTGGTTAGCAGGAGTAAAGTGCACAGAGTTCTAAAGCCAACAAAAATATAGGGATCAGCAAAAGGATAAAAATTGGGGGTGCCCACCTAGAAGAAGCAGATTTCCTACACTCAGACAAGGAGTAAATCCATCCAAATAGAATAACTGCTCCTGGTTGAGTAGGAATGGCACAGTATCAATCCCTATCAGGCTGTCAGAAGAAGATTATAGATTTTTGAATGAAATCTAGACAATTAAATTCTTGATATTGCAAACATATACTTGAACAATTGTAACAAAGTTTCGCCGCACTCCATGTTGTTCCCTTAAATAAAAAAATACTCACTCCTAGGGCCAATCGTTCAAAAAGCCCCAAAACAAAGAATTGCAAACACAGAAAGGAGGAGCATAGACAGATAAGCTTTTTGTTGTAAATCCACAATGTAATTTGTTCACTAAAGAGGGCAACAAAAGGAGACTACAACAACTCAATAACAATACTAAACATCATAATATCTATATTATTTTATAGGAAATTCATCTTTTATTCCTTCTTTTCTTGCATGTAAAGATAGGAACACAAGCACAGCCAACTAGTTTCATCCTTATACAAAAGGACTTCCTTAGGGCAGATTTTCTCGTTCTCTGTAACCGATCATTGCCCGGCTTCCATTATATGTTCAATATTTCCCAAAACTTTGAAGGGGACATTCCCTGTACTGACACTTCAAGAGATGACCTCTTTCAAGGTAATCAAGTCCTGGGCCCAGCCCTGTCAAGGGCACAACAACTCTTTCCCACACCCAACACCTTTTGTCTATGACCAGAAAGCAAGTGCACACCTCATTCACACCTCTTGAAATGTTCATTACTGGCTGGCAGGAGTGGGAGAACAAAATGTAGATTTAGTTTCCAGGGACTTAAGGAAGGGGAAAGGTAACTTTGTAAAAATTAATTTTCCAAAATATCTAGAAAAATGCGATTTCACTATTGAATTGGAGTTATTAAAATTATTCTTCTAGCTAGTCCTAATCCCGAGATAGAGTATTAGTATTTAATATTGCATCTCCGTGATTTCCTCCAGAACAGATAGCCTAGCTACAGTGAAAATAGCTTGGAGGTGGTAGTCACTTTAAGGACATATTTAACATTATCTTTTACATGTTCTACTTTTAAATACCTTTCACTCTGCCTTATGGTCAATAAGGCCTACTTAGGGATGACTTGTAAATATTTAAAAGGAAGGTTTATTTTGACAAGTCGAATTTGCAGTTTAAAACGTGCACAGCCTGGCTACTGGTGGCATGCCTGCAGTCTTCTTTATATTGTCACTGAAATAGACAGCACTACAGGTGCTACAGTCCACTTGTGACATTTAACTTACAGGGCCCAGGTAATCCTTGGTACCATATACTAGGGGCTTATAGATAAGTTAAATATGCCATCAAGGGGTATGCCAATTTCATCTTGTTGAAAGGAAGAGCGGAAGCACATTACCACTGGATAGCAAAGATGGAGTGCACAGAGTTGTATAGCCAGCAAAAATAAGGTTCAGTTAAAAGGCAAAAAAGTCTGGTATGACCCTGCAGAAAAGACATAATTTCCAACAGGGTATCACATATATCCAGCCCAGCCCCAAGATGCTGGGAAATGAGGAATCCGTCACCAACCAACCCTTTCAGAAGGTCAACACAAAAATCGCAGGGACCAGGCGTTCATATTCTTTTCAGGCAGTTCTCATGGTTGGTGCATGTGGTTAAAGTTAGAATAGGAGACTGGCGGAGGGTGTGGCTTGGCACCGCTATGAAATAGCTGCAGTTTAGGGAATGCCACAGTGGTCGCAGGACGGAATCGGCCCAAACTCGGCCAGACTGCTGTGAAACGATCCTGCCTGGCAGAATATTAAATGGGAGACTCTTCCGACCACACAGGTTCGACTTTTCACCAGCATGCTTATCTCTTTTTCCTCAAATGAAGCGGGTGCACTGAATGAGTGTTGTACCCTCCATTTTGAGAACACCCTTTTCGTTTTATCTAAGCAATACCTGCTTCTTTATTCCGGCTGTGAATTTCTATGTTTCTCTTTTAAAATGGACATTGGTGGAGTACATAATATATTATTAGTATAAACCAAGACTTTTTCTTTGTGCTGTCTGGTATTCTTTTTTTCTCTGCTATGGGTGCATATATTACTGACATTGTCAGCATTCTCTCCTATAATACTGTTTTGACAAATTTTTTTCACTTATCCTATGGGACAAACCAAAGGATTGAGGACTCTCACATCCCTCACAAGTAACTCCTCACACAACTACTGCAGACTACTTCAGTTTCTGTGCTGGGGGAAACCATGGAGGGTAATAGTCAGTGTCGACATCCACTGCGTCTTCTAAAGGAACTTGCCTTAAAATGACCTCCAAACAAAGCTCAAGTACTCCTTAGGCTACTAAAAGAGTAATAAAAGATCCTCCATTTCCCATAAAACCTTCCAACATTATCTAAATGGAACTTTTCCTTGAAGAAATCTGTGTTCCTAAGCCCTATATGGAAGACACTAACAATAAGTTATAGATTTTAAATGATAATTGGTCTCTCATATATAAAGGTTTACCCATGTGGAACAAAGAGTTAGTAATATCGAGGATACTATGCAAACTATTACAAGTCTACAATCTGAGGTATCCCAACCTAAAAGGTATGTGGAAGACTTAAAAAATCAAAGCAGACAAAACAACCTTTGCTTTATGGTTTGGCAGAAGGGGTGGAAGGTAGTGATACTATATCATTTTTTTGCTAATGTCTCCCTAAGATCCTGGATCTTCCCACCGCTCCAATATTAACTAGACAGCGAGTTCATTGACTGAGACATTCTGCTCATCATGCTTCGTCATCACAAAAACCAAGAGGAATCCTCATTTACTTCCTTGAATATGTTGAGCTTCTTCAAGTTATTAAAGAAGCTAAAGCCATAGGGAGAATTTTTTGTTCCAGTTCGCAGTTATTTTTTGTACAAGATTTTGCTAAAGCCGCAGTAGACAGGAGGAAAGCATTCCTGGATATGAGACCGGCCCTTTGTGCTTTAGACGCACAATTTGGAATTTTTCATCCTTGCTTGTTTAAAGTAATATATAAAAACAAAACTATGACTTCTGGGGATCCTGTATTATTGCAGTGTTCTATCAATAAATGTAGAGGAGAAGAGATGGATACCTCAAAGATCTCTTCAACCTGACTCTCGCTATGCACTGTGCTTGCTCTGAGATAATTCTAATGATACTCAAGTTAAATGTTATTGTTTGTATAATCTATTTGTGTGTCTCTTTCCTCATGTAACCTGTTTTCTAGTTAATATTTTGTTCTTATTATTTTATTCCAGGTATTGTTTGACATGCATCCTCAGGAGTGCGTCAATATTTTTTTTTGTAGTTTGATTTCCTCTTTGCCGGCTGCGTCGAGGTTCCTGTCCGGCCATTTCTCTTATGTGGTGTCACCACCCTCAACTTTTTGTGTGTTTCATCGGTATGTTCACTTTGTTATTTTGTTTGTTATTGTATTGTATTGTAATTGCATTTATATAGCCCTTACTACCCCTGACAAGGCGTCAAAGCGCTTTATCGGCGAGTAGCACGCTACTCCGGGACCCATAAAGGATTAGTGTTGAATTAGTATAGTGAAATATAAAAGTAATTTAAGTGGTGGATAGGTTAGTCAGTTATTTGGATTCGGAAAGATAGGAGAAGGATGGAAGAGGAAAAAAGGTTTGTGTTTATATAGCGCTTGTTACCCCTGATAGGGTTTTGACGCTACTCCGGAAACCCATAAAGGATTAGTGGTGAATTAGTCTGGTGAAATATGAAAGTAATTTGAGTGCTGGATATTAGTCAGTTATTTAGAGTGAGAAGGATAGTGGAGGTATAGAAGGGGAAGAAAGGTTTGCATTCATATAGCACCTGTTACCCCTGATGGGTGTTGAAGTGCTTTTCTGGCGAGTAGCACGCAACTCCGGAACCCATAAAGGGTTAAAAATGTTGAAAATTAGTATAGTGAAATGTGAAGTAATTTGAGGGGTGGATATGTTATTCAGTTATTGGGACAGAGAAGGGTAGGCTGCGGGATAGAAGAGGGAAAGAGGTTGGTAGTTATATAGCGCTTGCTACCGTTGATGGGGTTTGAAGGGCTTTTGTGGCGAGTAGCACACTACTCTGGAACCCATAAGGATTAGTGTTGAATTGGTATAGTGAAATAAGAAATTTGAGAAGTGAACATGTTAGTCTGTTATTTTGATTGAAAAGCATAGTGGAGGGATAGAAGGGCGAAGGATTTAGATTTAAAAATTTTTTTTTTGAGAGGTCATCGCAGTAGGAGGAGGCTTTTGGATGAGTAAAAAGGGGTTGTGGAGGGGAAGAGTCAGAGGGAAGAGTTTAGAAAGGTTTGTTTTGGGAGATCGGTATAGTAAAAGAGATGTCAGATGATGCAAGGAGGGGTAGAGTAGGAGAGAGTCTAGAAAGAGTTATTTTTGCGGATCATAGTAGTGGTATGGGGTTTCGGATAAATGAAAGAGTGGATTTAGAGGATATATTGATAGATGTATAGGGTGAGAAATAGGGTAGTGCATTGGAAATAGTGGTAGAAAGAAGTTTGAGATGAGTCAGAAAGTTTGGCTAGAAGATATATTGAGAGAAGTATGAGCTGAGAAATAGGGTAGTGCATTGAAAATGCTAAATTAGAAGAAAGTGATAAATATGTAGATCCATAAGTACATTGAAAGCATATAGATGCATAAAGGAGGTAAGTATATGTAGATTAAAGACATTGATAGAGGTACAGGATGAGAAATAGGGTAGTGCATTGGATATGCTTTTTCAGGAGAAAAGTAACAAACACACAGGTCCAAGTACATGGAAGGTACATAGATGCACAATGGAAGCAAGTACATGTAGACCAAAGATGCACCAGATAAACTCCGGTTTTCAAGTGTTATTGTACTTTAATTAAAAAAAAAAAATGTTTTAAACAAAATAATTATTCTACCTGTTTATACAAAGCAATACACAAAGATAGGTACATATCAATAGTGAAAATAAATGCTTACATACATAGGGATACGCTGTAAATTTCTGTTTGCGTATGGTGCTTCTGTGGGGAAGAGCCAATTCTTGAATAGTTTTCTGAAGATACGGTGGCTGTCCGTGAATCTTATGTTGGGGGGTAAAGAGTTCCATAGTTTGGCTGCTTAAACAGAGAAGGATGTGCACCCATGGTTTTTTTTCTTGTAACTTGGGATCTGAGGCAAGGTGCCCCTTTAGAGTGGAGGTTCCTTTGTTGAATGTGTTTGGTGATTTTATTCCTGATGAAGAGTGGTCCCATTCCATGTATCGCTTTGTGGGTGATACAAAGCAGCTTGACCGTGGATCTTTTGGCAACCGGTAACCAATGCAGGGCTTTCAAGGCAGGTGAGATGTGGTCTCGCAATTTGATATGCAAGAGTACTCTGGCAGGTGAGTTCTGAATCTGTTGTAGTCTTTTCATGGTTGTTAAAGGTGATCCGTGGTAGAGGCTATTGGTGTAATTGAGTTTGGACAGAACAAGGGAGATGGTAGCTTGGACCTTGTGTGGAAATCCCAAATGAAGGAAAGTTTGTTGCAGTGTTTTTATAGTGATTAACAAAACACACAAAGGGTTGAGGCAAAGAAACTGCACCTATTACTAATAGTGGTATAATAATGTTGTGATGGTGCTGAAAAAACCAGGAAGTGCACCCTTCTCCACTTCCTATTGGGTGAACCCAAATAAAGTCAAAAACAAAATACGGAATTAGCACCCATCATTTGAGAGAGTCTTATTGTAATTAATTAGAACATGAAACATCCATGGTGATCAGTAGAAGAAGCAGGTCCACAATTTTGCTTGTAGTCAGAAATAAATGTTCTTTATTCAAATGTATTCAAATGTTTAAAATCCAAAGACCATAAAAGTGAATCTTTTAGCCAACGCGTTTCGTCTCTATCGAGACTTCTTCAGGGCTAAAACAAAACATATATACATTATTTACAATCTACATATATATACCTATATACAAAAAGACATTTAGGTCTGTACATATATCTATACAGGTCTATATACAAAACCTTTATCAGTTATTTCTTCTTTCAGAGAGCACAAAGAATTCTTCCGAGCTAGCAGATCAACATTTGACAAATTTTATAATGTGATATCATCATAATTAAATCATTTAGTTTTGTCATAAGACCTCAAACATTCTGAGAGGAGAGCATAAGAATGGTGAAAATCCCCTATGTTGACATAATCATTACGTTCATAATTTGTCAGAAGGAGAGATTAACTTCATTGGTTTTTACAAACATCATCACTTCTGTCATGATAACATCACAGATAGTTTTAATAATTAATTTCTGCATTCCATAAAATAACATACCTCAAGATTAAATATATATGGAGTCAGTTATATTCCACTTAAAGAAAGAAAGAGTTTCAGCGGTACAGGTGAGTATTGTTGTACAATGAATATCTGAAAAGCAAACAAGAAAATAGTGTATAAAGCCACATCTTGATCCTATAAATATCGCTCATATTAGCCAAAGTAAAATATATGTAAGTACATGGTCAAAATAGGTGATCAATTATACGATCTTTATATGAGAAGCAGATTTGTTCCACCATAGAGTACATTAAATAAAAGACTGTTTTGGCTAATCTTAAAATTTTTCAAACTGCCAGTGCTAACTCATCTATATCAATCAAAACAACTCAGTTTAATAACTTCACCATATTAGTTACATACATAACTTCATATATGCAAGTATTCCGTTTATTTAAACCCATTATATCTTGTCAGGACTGCTCTAATATTTATTATTGCCAAAAACGATCATTCACCATCAAAAAGTGTCGACATCTGAAATGTTACCCGAATGTGCCAGGCTTCGGCTCGCTCAATACTTGTAATGACTAATCCACTCATATACGATAAAAAAATGCTATTTCGAAATTTAAAAAGAGCACCAGATATAGCACCTGCGAGCAGATCCTATCCAAGAGGCATATCCACTATAATGACCAATATGAGATGGCCATATTTGTCTTGAATAGGAAACATAGAATCAGTGGTCAGAACAATTCAAAGTAGTGCAAGATACCACTAGAAACAGACCAGTTGTCATATAGCCTGTTGACAAATAAAGATAATCCATCATTCATTGCATCTCATATAGGCCCATTTCTACCAAAACCTTAAGTTAATATCAGCCCCATAATCCATATTGCAATGTCCAAACACATACTTTCCAGTTGATATCGATATCATGTCATCATGATTGTAAATTAGAACGCAAACAGAAAATTAGAAAATTAATAAAATAATACCTGAGATAAATTATCATCAAGTAATAACTGAAAAGAAAAAGAAAGAATATATTTTAACTTGGGGGGAAACCAATCGGTACTCTCAAACACATAAATTTCTACCCAAACAAGTTGAGTAACGTTTTCGTAGTTATATTACATACCAAAATGGGCAGGGTGGCCAGCAACAATGTAAGACGTCCGTATTCCAAAGCGGTAAACCGACTAGTGACATCTCCTCCATTTTTATACTATGCAACTTATTTGATTAGCTTCACCTGTGTTGTAACGACATCAAAAACAGACAAAAGTAAAACTAATGTCTTTTAAATAAAGTTGCGGCAGCCATATTAGTATGGGTTACCCGTACAAGGGCGCATTGTTTAATATATTAAATTTTTGTCCTAGCTCTTCCTTATTCAAAATATCGAAAGCAGCCATTATACCAAATCACAGTGACTAAATATATTTGTATTATTATGACATATCTAATGGTATTGCAGACACAAAAATGATATACCATTGTGGAGAATTGGACTTGTGAATGTAGACATTCAAAAGCTTATAATACGACAAACCACCATATTGTCAGAAGGCGCCATTTTGCTAAAGTTCCGATCTAGCAAATAAACGCGGTCGGTATCTAATTACCATAAGAAAAGAAAAATTATGTTCAAGCCTTAAGTAAAACTTGATTCATAATAAAATAATCAAAAATGAAATGTCGTTACAAAATATAACAAAAAGCAATGAAACGTAAAAATAATAAATGTCAGAAATTCATGCAGGAATAAGCACCTATGAAATTTATTAACAAACATTGCTTCTATTGATGAAAATCCATATATTAGACAATTCTGTACAAGTAGGTATAATCAACATTGTCCCACATCAGCTGTCGCGATCAATTTAAAAAAATGTTTGGTTATAGTCTGTAATTAAATTTCATCATATTACTGTGAATTAATGTCAATTTGAGGCATAAGCATAGCTCTTTTCTTCTACCTTATTATGATTATCAGGTGCAGATCGCGCCTATTTGCAAGATCGGAACTTTACTAAAATGGCACCAGTAGATAATACGGTGGTGTGTGCTGCATCATAAGCCTTTTGAATTTTATATTCTTAGGTGTAGTTCTTCTTTTTTAAATTTTATCTTAACAACAGCCGTCAATTATAATTTAATGTTGCGTTTCCAAACATCGTGCCTTTATCAACATGGCCGATATTAACCCCTTGAGTGCCCATGAGGAGATGGTCTCGTCATGGGCCGCGGTTGCGCTGTGCCCATGACGAGACTATCTCGTCATGAACCCCGCCCGCTAATTCAACGCCCGGCACAGGGGTTAACTTTGCTGGCAATTCGAGAGATCGACATTTTACTATAATGGCCGCTATTGCTTTCACGGCTAATTAAACATACCTTTTTGTTATATTTTGTAACGACATTTCATTTTTGATCATTTTATTATGAATCAAGTTTTACTTAAGGCTTGAACATCATTTTTCTTTTCTTATGGTAATTAGATACCGACCGCGTTTATTTGCGAGATCGGAACTTTAGCAAAATGGCGCCTTCTGACAATATGGTGGTTTGTCGTATTATAGGCTTTTGAATGTCTACATTCACAGGTCCAATTCTCCACAATGGTATATCATTTTTGTGTCTGTGATACCATTAGATATGCCATAATAATACAAATATATTTAGTCACTGTGATTTGGTATAATGGCTGCTTTCGATATTTCGAATAAGGAAGAGCTAGGACAAAAATTTAATATATTAAACAATGCGCCCTTGTACGGGTAACCCATACTAATATGGCTGCCGCAACTTTATTTAAAAGACATCAGTTTTACTTTTTTTTTTTTTTTTTTTTTTTTTTTTTGAAGACCTTTATTGATAGAAAAAGGGCAAATACAAGTCAACAAGGAGCCCGGGGGGGCTCACACATACGGTACATTACAACTTACTGAAAACACAGAGGATACATTACAGAAGGACTGAGGTCTAGTTTTAAAAGTTTTCCTTGTAGGATAGACATAAGCAGGATATCGTAGCACAACAAGTCAATACTGGTGTTAAACAATCAGGATAGATAATCTTATAGCAGTAGAAAACACCAGAGTCGCTGCGTGGCACCCAGAAAGGAACGTCTGAACCCCAGGGAGGGAGAAAGGACAAAGAATAGAAGGCCCATAGAACAAAAAGGAAAAACAAAAAAGAAAGCAACCCCACCCCCCAAGTGCCCCCCACCCTGCACCCCTGCAGCTGGCTACGGCCTTTCCCCCCCTAGCAGTGTGCCTGTCGCCCAAGAAAAGGAGTCCCGAAATATAGAAAGTAAGAAAAAGAGAGAATCCGAAAACACTCATAAAATTGAGAAAGGTGGGGAGGAGCCCACTATTCGTCCCCCAGCTCCGCCATCTCGCACCCATAATAGCAACAGTAGTCTAACACCCAATAGTAATAACATGCCCGGTATGACGAGAGAACTGGGGTCACAGCAGCAGCGCGCAGGGTAAATAAGGCAGCAACACCCAACCGAAACATCCAAAGTATCAACAAGGAATCTTCAAGCCATGATTGATAAGCGTAAGCCCCCTCAATAGTCTTCTAGCACCACCGATACATGTCCCGGTCGCTCAGAGAAAACTAGTTCCCCGGCTGCCCCACCCACAGGAACGGTGCAAAACGTTTATCAGCGGAGGAGGGCCAACCCAAGAGAACAAAAGAAAAAAATCAACAGAAGTGTATCCGGCCATCACCTCCCAGACCCCATGCAAACCATACCCAAAGTCCAGCGTTCTCGTCAGTCCAGCACAGTCCCAGGAATGTAGTTACCGGTATCAGGGCAAGAATAAAGAAAAACTCAACCCTGACCCCTACGTGCCAGTGCGCCAGCATAATGCAGTTGCGGCGTAGCCCCGTAGAGTAGGAAGAGCATCCGATGTGAACACCCAGAGAGACGGCAACAGCCAGCAATCGCCATCCAAAGCAGGACAGTGTTATCCCCAAGAGTGCAGTACGGGTAGGCGTACAGTGATAGTCCACCAAGATTGGGCAACTCACTCCCGGGCAACATGTTAAAAGTAAGCAGAGCGATCTTGTCAGCAATACCCGCTGGCGGTGGTAGTCCTGGCATCCGACGGCGAACCTCTAGGTTCCGTCCAAATATAGAATGCACTGTGTCCTCCATAGTTGCGACAGTCCGAGCGGCGGTGATGTTAAGTTCACTCACAATCAGTTCCTCTACGTCTCCCCGGAGAGGCTGCACACGACTGCCGAGTCCTGGGCTCGGCGATCCGCTCCGCGCACAGCCGCCCGTCCGGTCAGCCAAGGAGAGAACGGGCACAGCGTCGTCCAGCCGGCGCTCCAGGTCACGGGCGTTGGAACAAAAAGCAGCTCGCATAGCGGCCAAAGCTTCCAGGACGTCGCCGATACTCACGGGCATAGCGTGAGAGGAAGAGATGCCAGCTCCCTGTCCCCGGAATCCGCAGGCGTGTGGCGACCCTCGAGCCCAGTCTTTAGCATACATGTCCAGGCGTCATTTAGTAGGTCAGCTCCCAGAGAGGCAACGCCAAACCACAGGGACAGGGCAGCAACCTCCAGCCCAGCGCCACGCACAGGGACAGCACAGTGACGGTCCAACCAGGCGCCGTGTATAAGCGCCGATCACTCAATAAAGATGGCCCCTTCCATTACACTTCGTAGCGAGAGATCAAAGAGGAACTTCCAACAGGGGGGGATACATTTGTTGCATCGGTGGTGGTAAAGCAGCGTAGCGGCGAGACCACAAAAGAAACTGTTGCGCTACTTCTGGGAATCTCGGTGGCCTGTCGCGTCTCGCCGGCGGTTTCAGATTCTCCTGTAATGGCCGCTGTCGCTGCCCTCCAGCCGGACGCCGCCGAGAACAAAGGACCGGACCCACTCCGTAGGCGTCTGCGGGTATTCAGAGCGTTTCTTCACCCCCGGTGCAGGAGGGACGACGGGGAGCCCACCATCGGATGCAGCGTCGCCTCCCCAACCCGTTACCGCACAACAGGCACGATTCAGCAATCAGGAGAGGAAGCGGTACGGGAGGGAAGCGGACGAGTCGGCGGAGCCGAGGGCTCAGGCGGCCATCTCTGTTGCCGGCCCAGTTTTACTTTTGTCTGTTTTTGATGTCGTTACAACACAGGTGAAGCTAATCAAATAAGTTGCATAGTATAAAAATGGAGGAGATGTCACTAGTCGGTTTACCGCTTTGGAATACGGACGTCTTACATTGTTGCTGGCCACCCTGCCCATTTTGGTATGTAATATAACTACGAAAACGTTACTCAACTTGTTTGGGTAGAAATTTATGTGTTTGAGAGTACCGATTGGTTTCCCCCCAAGTTAAAATATATTCTTACTTTTTCTTTTCAGTTATTACTTGATGATAATTTATCTCAGGTATTATTTTATTAATTTTCTAATTTTCTGTTTGCGTTCTAATTTACAATCATGATGACATGATATCGATATCAACTGGAAAGTATGTGTTTTGACATTGCAATATGGATTATGGGGCTGATATTAACTTAAGGTTTTGCCAAAAATGGGCCTATATGAGATGCAATGAATGATGGATTATCTTTATTTGTCAACAGGCTATATGACAACTGGTCTGTTTCTAGTGGTATCTTGCACTACTTTGAATTGTTCTGACCACTGATTCTATGTTTCCTATTCAAGACAAATATGGCCATCTCATATTGGTCATTATAGTGGATATGCCTCTTGGATAGGATCTGCTCGCAGGTGCTATATCTGGTGCTCTTTTTAAATTTCGAAATAGCATTTTTTTATCGTATATGAGTGGATTAGTCATTACAAGTATTGAGCGAGCCGAAGCCTGGCACATTCGGTTTACATTTCAGATGTCGACACTTTTTGATGGTGAATGATCGTTTTTGGCAATAATAAATATTAGAGCAGTCCTGACAAGAAATAATGGGTTTAAATAAACGGAATACTTGCATATATGAAGTTATGTATGTAACTAATATGGTGAAGTTATTAAACTGAGTTGTTTTGATTGATATAGATGAGTTAGCACTGGCAGTTTGAAAGATTTTAAGATTAGCCAAAACTGTATTTTATTTAATGTACTCTATGGTGGAACAAATCTGCTTCTCATATAAAGATCGTATAATTGATCACCTATTTTGACCATGTACTTACATATATTTTACTTTGGCTAATATGAGCGACATTTATAGGATCAAGATGTGGCTTTATACACTATTTTCTTGTTTGCTTTTCAGATATTCATTGTACAACAATAAGCACCTGTACCGCTGAAACTCTTTCTTTCTTTAAGTGGAATATAACTGACTCCATATATATTTAATCTTGAGGTATGTTATTTTATGGAATGCAGAAATTAATTATTAAAACTATCTGTGATGTTATCATGACAGAAGTGATGATGTTTGTAAAAAACAATGAAGTTAATCTCTCCTTCTGACAAATTATGAACATAATGATTATGTCAACATAGTGGATTTTCACCATTCGTATGCTCTCCTCTCAGAATGTTTGAGGTCTTATGACAAAACTAAATGATTTAATTACGATGATATCACATTATAAAATTTGTCAAATGTTGATCTGCTAGCTCGGAAGAATTCTTTGTGCTCTCTGAAAGAAGAAATAACTGATAAAGGTTTTGTATGTAGACCTGTATAGATATATGTACAGACCAAAATGTATTTTTGTATATAGGTGTATATATATGTAAATTGTAAATAATGTATATATGTTTTGTTTTAGCCCTGAAGAAGTCTCGATAGAGACGATACGCGTTGGCTAAAAGATTCACTTTTATGGTCTTTGGATTTTAAACATTTGAATACATTTGAATAAAGAACATTTATTTCTGACTACAAGCAAAATTGTGGACCTGCTTCTTCTACTGATCACCATGGATGTTTCATGTTATAATTAATTACAATAAGACTCTCTCAAATGATGGGTGCTAATTCCGTATTTTGTTTTTAGCGTTTTTATAGTGACAAAGCTTGATTTTGCTAATTTGTCCACTTGGGCATTCATCGATAGCTTAGAGTCCATGGTCATTCTGAGTTTTCTTACTTCCTTTGATACTTTAAGCCATAATCCCAGTTCATCAGGCCAGGCGGCAAGCGGGTCATAATGTTTCCAATCACCACACGTGAGTATTTCCATTTTGGAAGCATTCAATTTGAGATGGCTCCAAGTCATCCACTGATCCACAGCTCTGAGACAGCTGAAAATTGGGGATTTTCCAATGTCTTTGGAGCATTCCAGTTGAAGGAGTATTTGCCTGTCATCTGCATAGTTATAGCACGTGAGGTGAAATTGATTGATCAGTACCGGTAATGATTTCATGTAGATGTTGAAAAGCATGGGTGAGATGAGATGATAGAGCCTTGAGGGACCCCTGCTTTTGTGGAGTATGGTTTGGACGAGAAAGGTGGGGTATGGATGACATTAGTTTTGTTTTGAAGGTAGGATGCAATCCAGTCTAGAGCAGTCCCCTCTACACCGGCTTCATAGAGTCTTTGTTTCAGACTGTCATGGTCAACCGTGTCAAAGGCAGCCTAGAGGTCCAAGAGGAGTGGCGCAGCAACCCCGTTGCGGTCTACTGTATTCGTCAGGTCATCCCAGATGGCAAGGAAGGCAGAGTCAGTGGCTCTTCCTGGATGGAATCCGGTTTGGAAGTCTGAAAGTATGTCATTCTCTTCAATGAATTGTGACATCTGGGCAAATGCTACTCTTTCTATCAGTTTTCCCATGAAAGGTCCATTTGTAATGGGTCTGTATTTGTTAGGGTTCAGCGGGTCCAAGTTTGTTTTCTTAGTAAATGGCGTATGTGTGACCTTTTGAGTTCTTCTGGAAATATTCTGGTAGTTAAGGCATCGTTGATAATTCTTTTTACTGGAGTAGCAGTAAAGGTTGTTAAAAGAATTGCCTTGAAAGTTTGTGGTGGACACGGGTCAGAAGGGCTGCCGGCAGGCCTGCTTCCTTTGACCAGGTCCATAAATTCATTGTGTAAGATGTGTTGGAAGGAACAGAGAGGCTAGGTTAGAGTATTCTTTGATTGTTGTTTTGTACAAGGGTTAGTGCTGGTGCTTTGTTTCTGTTTTAAGCAGGAGTCCAATGTGTCTGCTTTGTCCGTGTAATGATTTGCCAGCTTGTCTGTGAAATCTTGAGTAATAGGATGAGTTCCTTCTAGGCAATTTGGTTTGTGAAATTCATTGAGTATTTTTATCAAATTCTTTATTTGCACATTTAGCATTTTTAATTCTGTCTGAATAGTACCTTTTCTTAGCTTTTTAATAGCTGACTTGTATAATCTGTAAATTTTCTGTAGGTGAAGTTTGTCTTGTTTGGCGTTTGTTTTGAGCCAGGTACGTTGCAGCTTTTTAATTTGTTGTTTTATGTATTTTATCTCTATGTTTCTCCAAGGCGCTTTTTTTCTTTTGTTCGGTTGTGTGGTTTTGAGTGGAATCAGGATGTCAAAAGCTTCCTGTAGCAACTCATATAGTTTTTTAACAGAGTTTATTGTTTCCAGATCTGTACTGGATGTTAGATGTGTTTCTAAGTGTTCCAAATTGAGTTTGTTCCATAGGTGGATGGATGAAAGGTATTTTTAGGTGAGTCGCTTGGTGTTGTTTTATGTTGGAAAGCAAGCAAGTGGTGGTCTGACCATGTGACTGGAGTTATAGTTTGAAAGGTAACTGGTTCAGTATTTGCAAAAATGACATCTAGGATATGTCCAGCGATGTGTGTGGGTCTGTGGACAATTTGATGCAGGTTCAGTGCATCTAGGCCAGTGATTATTGTTTTTGGATGGGTCATATTGGGTTTGTCAAACCAAATGTTGAGGTCACCCAGAACGCATAGGTTGGAGTGTATTGTTATCAGGTTTGAAACTGTGTCTAAAAGTGCGTCTGGGAATGTCGCCTTGCTAGGTGGAGGTCTGTAAAGGAGCAGGAAGTTTCAGGAGGAAGACGATGTGGGATTGCATCTGGTTAGAAGAGCCTTACAATTATTTATGGTGATGTCGTCAACTTTAGTGATATGTAATGTTTGCCTGAATACAACAGTTAGACCACCTCCTTTTTTGCCTATACGATTTTGGGTGATCTTTTGATAGCCTAGAGGAATGGCTTCATGCAGGACTGGAGCCATACCATCTTCCAACCATGATTCAGTTATGAATAGTATGTCTGGTTTTGCATTGGTGAGAAGGTCGTAGATGTGATGGTTGTTTTTAGAGAGGGATCAATAATTTATTAGTAGACAGTTTAGAGAATGGGCTTTGGTGATAGTGAAGCTTTGTTTTGTAGAAGAGTGATCAGTATTGTGTGGGTTTGTAGCAGGTATGTTTTTAATGCTGGCATTAGCTGTATTAGGATAGCAATTGTGTAGCTGTTCTGTATCATGTTCCTCATCCAGCATGCTAAGAAGGCATTTTGATGGGTCTTTGTGTGTATGTGGTGGAGATGGTGTTTGTTAGTGAGTTGGTGTGCTGTGTTGTTTTCGTGGTGTAACATTGTTGTGCAGTAGTCATGGGAAAGCAAAGTTGTGAGGTGTGGCATGTTGCTTATATTGTTTGTGTGTGTTTAGGGCGCAAGGTGTATGAGTCAGGGGTGGTGGTGCAGCATGTGGGTCATGTAGTAAGGTTCTAAATTGTCCAATGGATGAGAGGCGTTTGGAAGAGAGTTGCTGTGTTTGTGCATCTGTGTTAGGTGTGGTGGAAGAGAGAAAGCTTGGCATTGGAGTTTGTTCCTTTGTTTGGTTTGAAAGGTCGGTGTATGTTTGTATTTTGTTATGGTAAGTGTTATGAGGTGTTGCGCTTTGACGATCTTGTTGTGCTGATGTGTGTGATATGTTTTATTTTTGAGGAGTAGTGAAAAGAGGTGCAGGTGTATTTGTTTCATGCGATGGATTTGTTTGTATAGGATTGTTTGTGAGAGGAGATTATAAAGTAGAGGGGTGGTGATGTGTTTATGAGCAGAGTGTATGTTGTGTGTAGGAGGGAATGAAGTAGAGGTAATAGTGTTTGTCTTAGACTGGTTTGTTGCAAGAGTTAAAAAGTGCGGTGCGGTGCAGTGTTGTGCGTTAGTGTTATTATGGTAGAAGGAAGATGAGGGTGTTGGTTGGACAAATAATGGAAGGCTAATTATATGTTTGTTAGTGATAAAAAGTGGTCTGTTAAGAGTAATTAGAGCAGGGAGTGTGTGTCTGAATGGGATGTAGTTATGTATGGTGTTGAATGGTGTTGTGTTAGTGATGCATGGATTGGTTAGTGGTATAGGATAGAGTTGTGTACTGTTTGTAGGTGATGGTGGAAATGTGTGGTAGTTGGGATAGAAGGGTGCATAGATGTGGTTTGGTTGGTTTTGTAGTGCATGCTGGTACATTGATTTGTGCATAGGGTTGTGTGTGGTGTACATTTGGTGTGAGTGTGTTACTATGTTTGTGGATGTGGATTGTGTGGGGTTGTTATTACTGAATGGGAAAATGGGCAGCATTTCTGGCCCTAGTCCCGACCAGTCTTGAACAGGATCAAACAGGCAACTGCCCTTGTCCACTCCGCCATTAGGGCGTCTCACCCAGGCGTCGAGGCTAAGCCTTGGCCTTTTATAGCCCTAATAATCAGGTGACCTCTTCAGCCAATGGGAGCCGTAGCCCTAACGCTATCCAATCACAATACTAGTCCTAGTATCCAGAACCAATAGGAGACCAGGACCTTACAGCCAATCTGAACCATATTCCAAGCACTCAATCAGGTTCAAAAACCCTAATCTCAATGTCCAATAGAGGCCCTAGTCCTAGCAGTAGTCTCAACCCTAATCCCAGCAACCAATGGTCATAGGAAGCCCTAGCCCCTACTTCCAATAAAAAGCCCAACCCTAGTCTTAGTCCCACACCTAATCCAGCAACAAATCACATAAGAAGCCCTAATCACTACTTCCAATAGAAAGCATAAACCTAGCCCTAGTCCCAACCCTAGTCCCAGCTAGCAATCACACAGGAAGCCCTAGTCCCTACTTCCAAAAGAAATCCTAACCCTAACCCTAGCCCTAACCCTACATTGATTGAGTCACAGACCCAGAAACCAATCAGAACCCTCAAATACCCAACGAATGAGGACACTAACCCTAATCCAATAGAAACACCAGATATAACCACCAATCAGTACACACATGTACCAACCAATAGCAGACTATAGAAATACACACACAGTGGATAAGCTATTCGATCTGCACATCTAGAAGTCAGTAGTATATATTGAAACACTTGTTTCTTGTGCTCATTTGTTTAAACGGGTGCACCCATGGTGCCGTAATACCCACCCACCTTCAACACACATGGAAATTCTGCGATTTGGAAATCCGGGTGAAGGTCTGGAGTTGGCCACTCCTGCGCGGGACTTATCACAGTCTGTGCGTATCCTAGACAGTTCAAATTGTGATACGGAAGTGACGGACTTTGATGTGATGAAGAATGTGCATTTTAACATGGCCTGAAGAGCTGTGTCTTAAGTAGCATTCATACAAATGAAGCAGATATAGGACTTCTTTGTGGGAACCTTTTATCGTGAAATTCCTTCCTGGGTTATTTTGGAAGGATTGTCCTTCAAACTTTGAAGCCTTGGGAAAGTCCAGGAGGATGAAACGCGTGTCGGCTGCCGTCTTCTTTTTCTATGAATGGAATAAAATGGAGCAATCTGACACATCAACTTCTATGGATCATTGCTTGAACTCTTGTTAATGGAACTATTACAATAAGACCTGTGTGTTTCTTTGTTGCGATAATACTTATTTGGGATAAAAGTAACTAATTGTTTGGTGTGCTTTGGTGCATTTATTGGACAATAGCAGACTATATAAGGTCCCAGCGACCTCAGACAAGGTTTGCTGGCCAGGGAGTTGGAAGCTGCTCCTCTATTCAGAAACTCCTAGGAGACAGACAGGCTCAATCCACACTTTGGACTTCTGCAGGTAAGGGCCTAACAAACTGTCCTCTAACAATACTGTTTGTATAAGACTTGACTCACTATCCTAGCCAATTTACGAAGTGCACAGCCCCTATTAAACACAGCTTAAACAGCTCACAGCAGATTACTGCTGTCTCAGAGTAACCTCTGATGTAGATTATCCCTGTTGCTAGGATGGAGCGGGGCAGGGTGGGCTAGTTTCACTCACTTGTTAACACAAAATGGGAGCTGGGGGTGCACTGCTTAACATACTGGTCTTAGCACAGAACAAAGGAGAAATTGGAAGGAAAAACTGATAGTCACGGGGAACGAGAGGGAAAAACTACAGAGTTTTAACTGCAAATCCCACAATTCAACTGGTTCAATGGAAGCCATCACGGGCACGGAAAAACCACAAGTTTAAACACAAAACAGGTGTTAAATTATGCAATCACGGGCAGGTTAAAACTACAATTTTAAACAGTAACTGCCCTTTTAAGTCCTATATGCATATATTAACAAGCATTCAGTGCTCTTTGATTATAGTGTTTTTGGTGCAGCACTGGCATCAACGTTCGGGGCTTAAAAAGCTTTAGTACCAGAAAGCCAATTGATGCTCCCATTTCTACTGCTCTGTGTCATGAAGCACTGCTTAGAATTGTGCAAGGGCCTAAACAAAAGAATTGCAAATCTGGGCTCCTCCTCAGTCAATGCTAGCTCCTGCGTCATGTTGTAGCTGGGTTCCAAACCCCTATCAAATCCTAAAGTAAAGCCTTAAGTACTTAACTATGCTTCAGCAAGATATTCAAGTGTCAAGAGGGAGAAACTTGATTATCCAATTAGATTGCAAGACATTTTGTGGCCTGAGACATCAGCAGTAAAAGAGTAGTCCGACACAGAGTAATGCCCAGTAACCCCCTCAGTCCCCCGGGGCCCCAAACGTGCCTCAGATGGTCAAATGCTGCTTAAGAGGCAGGTAAGAGGAATGTTCTGACTCAGATGTAGGTTTATTGGTGTTCTGCTGAAAGATGGTTTAGAGGCGATCAATAGGTACGTATTGAATAGTGCTTGGTGCCCTTCCCTTGAAAGTGGGGAGTCTAAGTGACCCCCTCTCCTTACCCCATCTAAACTATGTATCTGAGGCAAGATGTAGACATATACAGTGGCTGTAGTACCTCAGAAGAGAAAGGATGTGAGGGCACCTCAGCACTTACAAAAGGGGAGGAATCCCTTTCTTTGTCAGTCCCAGACCCCCTGTGGAATTTTAAGGTCCAGGAGAAAAACTGCAATGGTTAAGGGTACCAGTGCCACAGCCTGGAGGTACTAGCTGCAGAAGAGGCCATAGTGTGAGTGGTAACTTGTTTTCACAGCCTCATAGGCTTGCTAACCACACATTCCCCATGAACAAGGGGCCCAGTCATTGCCATTCACTTAGTGCTAGCCAATCTATCACTGGGGGGTGGTAATGATTTAAGCAAGGCCCATGGAGGGCACCACTCCTAAGGGCCATGTATACTAAAGGGAGGATGGGGCTTTACAGAGGAGCAACAGCTGAGCCGGACTGGTCTCGTTGAGCAGGCATGCCAGGGAATTATGCACTTCAAGCTCTGGTAAACGGATTCCAGACTTTTCCTTGGACTTTCTGAAGAGTAAGCATGCCGGTAAATTAATGAGCAAGATTGAGTTTCAGGTAACATTTTTGCCTGGCACGTATTTTCAGTCTCACGTGGTGCCAGTGCCAGTTGCAGGCAGGCATGATCTAGAGGATAGAAGGTGGCTTGCATGCAGAAATCAGCAATAACTTATCTTTCTTTTCTTTGGTGGACGTCCTTTACTGCTGCTGGAGGGAATGCTGCAGAAAGCATAAAATGAGAGGAACATGACCTTACATTTACTGAACCGACTCATAGAGCAGAGCTGCACAGGCATTGTTGATTTTTATTACATTCAGGTTCAGCAAACACGTATTAAAGTTAATCTTTCCTGTTTGAGTTGTAGTCACGGTGAGCAGGCCCCTTCTAAAGCATCCAGGGTCAGTGATAATGACTAGGACCGTTCTGGTAAAAGGCTGGGTACAAAATTTAGTATTTTAGCTATATATATGCTTATGCTTATTATAAAGGTATACCATAAAACATTTTGGATTTATTGACTGCTGAAAAGGACACAAAAAATGCATGGGTGAACTAGTGGTAAACTGAATTTGTACCAGGGGGGTGGGGTGCTGAGGCACAATCAGACTTGTGTTAAGGAGGGCTGTAGCGTCTGGTGTTCTTACAGGTTGATGTTTAAAGAGGGGATTTATTCAATCAGCCCTTGGCTGAAAATGGTTTCAGCAACACACACACTGCTTGAGGTCATCAATCAGCACTAAAGAGTGGCCTCCTGCTTGTGGGGACAAACCTGGGTTTCTCCCATTCTTTGCACTCAACCTCTCCCAGGTTGGGATTATTCAACACCTGAAACCTGGGCTATACTTCTATAGGATGGAAAAAGATGAAGAACACAAGAACTCGACCCGGGCTACTTAGTAAACGTTCTCTCTTACAAATCCCTCGTTATTCTCACAAGCACCTTAATTACCAGTTGCAGTTCACACAGTTTTCTGCAGTGAGTTTTCAGGTTAAAATCTGCACTTTGTGTCCATTTTAAGTTGCTGCAAGAATAAAACGTGCATTGGCATAGCCAATAGGTCTCGCTTTTGGGACCTTATAAGTATTTAGTTATGCAGCACAATATCCTTGGTGCAACAACATCAACTGTTGCATGGCTAAACACTGATAAGGACCCAAAGGCGAGACCTATTAGCTATGCCAATGCTTGTTTTTAGATGTTTCTGATATACAAAGAAGTTTTTAAAGTTGCCTTGTACAGCTGAAAGGTACTATAAGCGTGAGAAAAAGAGCAGAAATAGCTGCCTGTGATTTGTTAACAAGAACATAGAAAAACACTGCAAGGCCACTCACCCTTCTCCACGGAAACCAGGTTCACATTCACAGACTCAGCCATCCATGCTGTCGATTGACATGCCACTGTTTTTGCAGGGATTATCTTTGCAATACGGGCTTATCTGACACCTTAAATGAGATATGAAAGAATACATCTCTTTAATGCATGAAAGCCGCCTAATATCTGCATAGGCATTGTTACTTTGTTGTACCAGGCTAGCTCTGACGTCAGAGGCTGCCTATGATACCACATTAAAGTTATGTCTGAACTTCACACAGCCTAATACAAAATGAGAAAAGTATTTTATAGGAACACCAGCTGCTTTTCCATTTAAATAGCGGGCTCGATTAGCATTCGTTTTACCTTCACATAAGCTTTCTGCGCCACTTCACACAGTCGCTATAGATACGGAAAAACACTAACTGAGCATTTCATTTATATTTCTAGAGCAATGCAAGTCAAACATTACGGCTATTGCAATATCTGAAGGCCAGAAACTCTGTGTCTGATATTACAGATACCTAAGGGTATACGTAGCTCTGGGATGCAGCATGCAACAGGATCACAGGTAGTCACTATGAGAAATCTGTGTTACAGCGCTGATTTCAAAGTCATAAAGCAATTCCGAATCTTTTTCCTGGGACAAATGTCTCAAGGTTTTAAGTGGAAAATTTGCTTCTGGTAACCAATGTGGTATTTTCACATGCGGTAACACTGCAGGGCTTGGAATACAGATTTAGGTACAAATAGAATTTGCATCCGAATTGGTATCCAACAGTAACTCCTATTTAAGAAAAAAGAAGGAGGGGGTCGTAGGGTTGGGTTCATAGTTTGTTACTCTACAATATTTCCAAAGTTGTTAATGCGCTCTGTAAAGTGAAGTTGTGAAGTATGGATATCAGTGAATATATACTTACACATACAAAAACGGAAGAGAGGCACACAACAAATAACATATAATGTGCAAAATTGACGACTCTTCAGTGTCTTCAGTGTGGAGAATTCTTCTTTATTGGTATCATAAGTTGAGAGATACACACAGCCTCAGCCAACGCGTTTCAACCAAAAGGTCTGCCTCAGGGCTGTTAATGTAACAATAAAATAGATACTTTTATAGTACACACACCAATTAAAACACATGACAACAGACATATTCAAGACAACACTGACAATTACAAAGAACGTCCTAAACAGGGTTGTCTAATTCACCTCTTAAGACTTACAAGTATATAGAGACAAACTTATCTCTAGCATTGCAACATACATAATGTTGTAATTGCCATGAAACCACCCACACTATAAACACTCAAGTATAGAAAGCAAAAGAAAAGAAAAGAGAGGACGACCGTGACGTGAGAGAGAAAAAGACAAGTTAATGTAAACACCAAGGGGAATTTTAAAGATTAACGGTTCGTGCTTCAAAATAAAAAAACTAAGAAAAAAGTGAACACAAATTAAAAAACGCTTTGTGCTGGGAAGAAAACCAAACACCAAAACAGAGACTGCCTAGACTGATTGTATAAAACAAACCTAGGCCATTGCCAACCATGTGCAGTTTCATGAGGGTTTGCAGAAAAAAGTTTGCAAATAGGTCCTTTACCTAAAATTCAAACACCTCACTTCATAGTCCAAGGATTGCTATCCGATCTCGAGTTTCCAATAGCACTTCACCTTATCTAAAGCAGACACCAAAGCTATAGTCAAAAAACCCCTTCCTACTCAGGTAAACAATATCTAATGTGAAAAAAGAATTCTGGCCCATGAATTTGTGAAACCAGCATAGAGTACCTTATTGTGTTTTTAGGCAATGTTCCAAATTTATTTGGAGAAGTAATACATCAAACGGACAGAGTTGCTGAATCCTGGAAAAAAACTCTGGGCGCTCACCAGTACGCACTAGAGAGGATTTAAACACACACAATGCATCAGAGATGCAAGTAGGATACTCCCGTCACTCACAGAAATATACACTTACATATATCAGGTGTCCCTTAGTGTACGCATCTCCACACAAATGATTTGGCACCCCCGGATATAACCACAAGAATACCGGCTAATGAGCTCTCAAAGGCAAATGCGTTCATCACCGTCTAAGGTAAGGTGACCTATAAAGGTTAAACGTAAACTGGTGAAATCATCACCAAAGAGACAAACCCTGAAGAACGCCATATGGTCCCGTCCTCTACGTCCATACGGACTCAAAAGGGGATAGTACCTGTCAGGACTGCTTTTTTGCTCCCATTCCCTCCAGAGAACAGCAAGTGGTGTCCTATGACTCAGCATTATGGCTTATGTCATTGACCCATACGGGGTCCACACAATGTCATCAAATCCCATTCACATGGGGAACTGATATTTCCTGCATTCTACCCCAATGTGACCGTATCCACACAGCCGCATTACTCACATTCTAAGAGTTGTATGTTGCATGAACAATAAACTGTGTACAACCCACTTATGGCCAATTCTGGCCAAAGACCTCACTCCTTCTCATTCCCGAGTTATCGGCTATTTTTACCTCAAGAGAGAAAACAAAGAGAAAAACATCGAAACCAGTTGCCGTGGTTTGTGCCTAATTTATCCGGTTCATATTGTTAATGTCGGGACTGCCGTTTTGTTCCCGTTCACCCCGGAGACCAGTATGCACTGTCTTTAGACTTAGCATTATGGCATATATTAATAGCCCATACGGGGACCGCATACTGTCATCACCCCATCCATCCCGTCCACATGGAGAAAATCATTTCCAGCGTTCATCACATTCTTAAAGTTGTATATTACAAGAACAAAAAAATCTATGTGAAAGGCCTACATATGACCAGTTTCTGTGAAACAACACCCGCTCCTTCTCCTTACCCGAGTTTTAGGCTGTCTCCGCCTCATGAAAAAAACACGATCCGATTGCCGTGTGAGTCAAGTCCTTCACAAATACGCAAGATCGCGCCAATGTATTTCAGCCCACTACGAGCCAATCACCTACTCTTCACGTCACCAAAAAAGGACGTATTCCTTGAAACGTCACGAAACTCAAACTGGTGGTAACAAATCAAATCTCGCATCACAGTTTGGTGCATGTTTTAGTCACTGCCAGAATGCATGATTAGTCAGAAAAGGACACATGGCACTCATTCCAAAACAGCGCTTTCACTGCCATATTTACCCTAAGAGCACCACTAAATATGAACACTATCCAAATGTGACGAACAAGCTTTATTGTTCCACAAGTCCTGCACTTCAGATATATTTAACCTAAACGCACCGCCAAATGTTGACATTATCTGGATGTCCTTATATGATGACCAAACTTTATTATTCCACATGTCCTGCAGCTTCCGCTATAGTCGTATTTTCACAACCAAGCCTGCATAGTCATAAGATTATCGGACCCTATCGTAAAATGAAAGACCCCAGAGTGATATGAAAAAGACAGTAATCCATGGTGTTTCCACGGCAATTGCAACCTTACAATAAAAAATAACCACACTTAATACGTGAAAAATGCACATGCTATCATTTCATTTTGAATCATTCCTAAAGTTTAAAAAAACCTAGGTTATAATTCACTTGCTATATTAAAAAAATTAGCCGGTTTCTGCTCTCTCATATTGGCATCATATTGTTAAAATAATACATCTTAATTATACTGCCCAAACTTAATAAATAGATAAGATTTATATAATAAAAGTCGCATGGTGAATTGAGTACACCCCCAACAGTCATAATAGAAGGTAATTCACTATATAAAAGTCACATTGAGTATACCCCCATCATTCATAATACGAAGTGATATATTGTCCAGTGAATAAACGTATCTACACTGAGATCATTCAATTTAAAAATGTATTTCTATAGTACTGTACCATTTTAAATTCAACACAAGCCAATGGATCTTGGCAAAAGTAGCTATCAGTATATATGTTTAATCACTTTTGCGCTGACACATCTCATTTCTTAGACCATAACTTTGTCCAACCTCATTATAAGGACTGAAGAACATTCTGAAGGAAGAAAAAACACTAAAAGGATATTCTTAATATATTAGCCTCAACAGGATAAATATTTTCAATATTTGTACACGAATCAGTTATTGTAACGAAACCACACAATTATTCAACAAACGCATCTCAACAGTTCTCCATACCGTGATTGTCCCTCATAGACACTGAACTTTGAGGGAAATTTCACCATGAACAGGAACAGATAGAAGTCTCATTTTTCCAGGTAAACCCTTATTACTACGTTATTTTACACACACATCATATAGCCTGGATAGTGCAAAATGCAGTATATTAATGTAAAGGCAGGAAAGAGTCATAATTTTCCAGATTTCGCCACATTACTACTCTTTTGGCATGCAGAATTAACCCTACATATACTGTCCAAACCATAGTTGAATATTACAACAGGAAATGCAGTTCATTATCACTGTTTAGCCCAGCATATACTGCTCGCAATTTGCAAATCCAACGAGCCTCCACCTGTCTTAATCGCAGCTCCCTGTCCCCCCCTCTTCTATCTTGCATCACTCAATCAATGGCATGGAACTTGAAATTAGCCTTTGGGACATTCGAGCTGCAAGCATGAGAACAGATCGCATTCGATTGATCATTGTTTAGACAGGCTCGTTGATGCTCCTGAATACGGACCCGTAACTGTCTTACAGTACTCACTACATAGATTTTAGAACAGTTGCAAATGATAACATATATGACATACGTAGATTGACAATTGATGAAATGTTTAATGGCATACACAGTCCTGATGTTATAGGAGAAGCTGGCTGTTTTATTTACAGCAAGGTGACAGATGTTACAGTTGCCACACGTGAAGAAACCCTAAGGACGTTTGAGCCACGCACCTTGACCCTGTGGTCTAACAGCAGTATAGCTGGGACATAGAACTTTCCTTACGGTCTTAGACCTCTTATATGTGACAGAGGGTTTGTCTTGTACTAACAAACCTACTCCTGGCACACCTTTTAAGATGTTCCAATATCGGTGTAAGATTTTATAAAGCTCCTGATTTAGGCCTGAGTAGGTAGTGATAAATGACAGTCGTTCATTCTGGATCTTTCTCTGAGTAGTTCTGAGTGTATCTTCTCTCCTTACTTTACGAATACGTTTGAAAGCCTGATTCAGATCATATGTTTTATACCCACGTTTTTTCAAACGTCGTAGGGACCCTAAAGCCTGCTCTTCAAATAACACATTGTCACTACAGTTCCTGCGCACTCTAAATAGTTCATCATAAGGAATGGCTCGTTTAGTGCTTTGGGAATGGGCACTATCGTAGTGTAAGGTGCTGTCGACATCTGTGTCCTTTCTAAAAAATAGTACTATGCAATTTGTGATCCACAATGAAAAGTTCCAGATCCAGAAATTGAATTCAGGTCCTCGACATATTCATTGTAAGTCTCACATTGAAAGTGTTATCATTAAGATACTAAAAATAATCAAAAAGATCTTTTTCAGTACCAGTCCAGATTAGGATCACATCACCGATGTAACGCCCCCAAAAATGGGCATCATTTGTCCACTTTGCTGCACTGTGGGACCACGCATGGAATTGTTTTAACCATCCCATGAACAAATTGGCATAGGACGGTGCGAATTTTTATCCCATTGCCGTACCCTGTTGTCGATGGTACCAATCTTGATTGAACAGAAAAAAAATGTTACACAAAATTAAATCAATCATCTCAAGGATCATCACATTGTATTTAAGGAATGAAGCTTTTCTGGAGGATAAAAAATGATCTGTGGCTCTAAGACCATATTTTTTCTTAATGCACATATACAGGGACTCTCCATCCATAGTTACCAGACACATAGAGTCATCCCACTGTAAGTCCTCAAATTTGTTCAGTATGTCCTTCGTATCTTTAATGTAGGAAGGCAAGTTGACCACCAGTGGTTTTAAAAATTCAGACAAGTGCTCCGTCAACGAGCCATTGCCCGTAATTATAAGACGTCCTGGTAGGAAAGCAGCCTTCTTGTGGATTTTGGGTAAAAGGTACAAGCGGAGAACCTGGGATGTAAAACCTTAAGAAACTGATATTCTGTTTCTGTCAATAACCCAATTTCTTTCCAATTAGATAGGCGGTCATTAATTAAGGCCATTGCATCTGGACAGGGATTGCCCATTAGTTTTTTGTAGCATTCATTGTTATCAAGTTGCCTGTGTGCCTCATTTTCATAATCAATGCGATTTATACGTCACCATACCTTAGACGGTGATGAACGCATTAGCCTTTGAGAGCTCATTAGCCGTGTTTTTCAGTGCATCCTTTTTAAAAGTTGGAATTTAAAACTTTTAGGATGGTCTTGCATCATGTTGTAAGCTGTAGACTCATAAATGGTATTCTTGTGGTTATATCCGGGGGTTACCAAATCATTTGTGTGGTGATGCGTACACTAAGGACACCCGCCTCCATACAGCGCCGCCAGGGACTTCACAGCCAGGAGTCAGGGGAAACTGCAGCTGGTGTTGCCCCTGGGCTGGGAGTCCTGCCACTGCCGGGGGAGTCGTCCGAGCCCCCGTAGCTGTAGCTGTAAGCTGTAATCAGAAGCAGGAGGCTGAGGGCGGACCGGCCTCCCTTCCACTCCGACGGCCGACGGTAGCAGTGGTGTCGGTTCCTATGGAGGGCCTCGCGGGAGTGTGAAGGTGCATGAAGGGGCCAGAGGAGCCTGATATGTAAGTGCTCAACCGCAGAACATTACATTGTCCACAAGCGGGTTGCGGGACACTGGGACATTCCCCCGGGATTACACATGAGTCCCGGTATCCACAAGGGGGAACGGTAATTATGGGGGAATACCCTCGCCTGCCACATCGTGCAGGGGTTCTGTTATATCTGCATCAGCAAGGTGATTAAGGCAGCCTGTCTTTACAGCCCCACCATATCGCCCGCTATCTGCACCCAGGGGGCTACCTGTCCCAGCCTGCCACGCCGGAGCTGGAACACCATTCATCAGCACCTGGAGGCGCTCTAAAAGTTAAGGGCGAGTCCTCTACCCGCCAGGTTTGCGGATACTTTATTTTGAGAAAAGGTTACCCCTGAGCAGTGAAGAGTACTCCGAAGCTCCGAGGCCGAATTCAGGCTTGCACAGTGACGGCGGGAGTGTGTGTAATCAGGAAGGAGAACTCACCTGGGTAAACGAGGAGGCCGTTTCCTAAGCAGCAGCGATAGCCACTGTAACCTGGCAGAGACCCTCAATCCTTGCTGCGCTTGCACTGGATAGGGTCTCCACTCACAGAGAAGTGCCAGGCGGGGGGCAACACGTGGGGTGAGCCAGAGATACCCATTATAGTAAAGCTGCAGGACCCTCGTTGCCTGTGTGTGGGCGGAAACGGGAAGGCGCTGATAAAGTGAATAGTGAATAGTGAGACTTTACTTGCTGTTTTGTGAGTAGGTCGCTCTGTGGGACACCTTACTGCCTTTCCCATCACAGCTCAGCGCATCACCCGGGATGAGGACTCCAGTACCCAGGGTGCATCAGACTGTACTCAGCTGCCACGAGTGAGGGGGGAGGCGTGGTCCATCCCGATTAAAGCGCTGCCTCTCCACCCGTGGCGCGGGTCGAAGCCCGTTCCAAGGCCCGTCAGTGCCCGGTTGGGGCCGGAAGAGGCTGGGCTGGGCCACCTCCCTGTTATTGGTAGTCTCATTCTAGCTCATTGTACTGGGCTTAGTTAGTAGGGAGATACAGTACTTGTTTACTGTTTTTTTTGTTGTTGTTGTCATTCTACTGTCAGTTGTTTTTAGAGTCATTCCCCCTTGAGTTAGGGATATCCTTGCGGGAGCGAGCAGGGGCATCATCTGTTTTCAACATAATTACAAACAGATGGCGCCAAAGCTCGCTCCTGCAAGGGAAACGCCAAACGTGCACGCTTTGCAATAGAAAGCAATGCAAAACGTGCATGTAATTGACCAAAATGCTGATAGATTCCAAAAATTGCCCTCCTATGCAGCACATGTGCCCTGCGTAGGCGAGACCTAAACATCATCAACTTTATCCACTGCGAGGTAAACAGTGGTAAAAATGACTAGGGAGAAAACAGCACATTTATTGTCCACATTTCCAGAGGACATATTATAACTCGTGAGAATATAATGCGAGTTTGCAAAGAAAAATTACACGTGAATAAACAGTAGGAAAAGTGATACGTCGTGAACTCAAGTTAGGCCACAGATCACAAACTAGGCAAGTCTATGCTCGCATGATACAAACTTTGCACATCCTCAAAGAGAACCTAAAGCAAACTGTGATCAAAGTTACAGAACATTTACACCTGGTACACCCCTTCAGGTCACAGAGCAGGTTCTTGGCCTCGCATTACCTGGGACAAGCCTAGGCCTCTGCGCAGTTTGCTCCTTGGGTTACAGCAGTTGAAGGAGATGCATGTGGTGTGCAGCATGGCTTCTCACTGACATGTACTGCACTGTGTTTGAACTGCAGCGTGGATTCACACGCACATGTACTGCACTGTGTTTGAACTGCAGTGTGGCTTCACACCGGCATGTTCTACACTGTGTTTGAACTGCAGTGTGGCTTTACACAGACATGCTCTGCACTGTGCTTGAACTGCAGTGTGGCTTGTCACTGACATGTACTGCACTGTGTTTGAACTGCAACGTGGCTTCACACGGGCATGTTCTGCACGGTGTTTGAACTGCCGCGTGGCTTCACTCGGGCATGTTCTGCACGGTGTTTGAACGGCAGTGTGGCTTCTCACAAGCATGTTCTGCACTGTGTTTGATCTGCAGCGTGGCGTCTCACCGACATGTACTGCACTATGTTTATACTGCAGCGTGGCTTCACACTGGCATGCTCTGTAGCATGGCTTCACACTGGCCAGTTCTGCACGGTGTTTGAACTGCAGCATGGCTTCTCACCGACATGTTCTGCACGGTGTTTGAGCTGCAGCATGGCTTCTCACCGGCATGTACTTCACTGTGTTTGAACTGCAGCGTGGCTTTACACTGGCATGTTCTGCACTGTGTTTGAACTGCAGCACGGCTTCAAATGGGCATGTTCTGCACATTGTTTGAACTGCAGCGTGGCTACACACACGCATGTTCTGCACAGTGTTTGAACTGCAGCGTGGCTTTTCACCCGCATGTACTGCACTGTGTTTGAACTGCAGCATGGCTTCTCACCGGCATGTACTGCACTGTGTTTGAGCATGGCATCACACTGGCATGTTCTGCACTGTGTTTAAACAGCAACGTGGCTTCACACTGACATGTTCTGCACAGTGTTTGAACTGCAGCGTGGCTTCACACTGGCATGTTCTGCACTGTTTTTGAACTGCAGTGTAGCTTCACACTGGCATGTTCTGCACTGTGTTTGAGTGTGGCTTCACACTGGCATGTTCTGCACTGTGTTTAAACTGCAGCATGGCTTCACACTGACATGTTCTGCACTGTGTTTGAGCGTGGCTTCACACTGGCATGTTCTGCACTGTGTTTAAACTGCAGCGTGGCTTCACACTGACATGTTCTGCAATGTGTTTGAAATGCAGCGTGGCTTCACACTGGCATGCTCTGCACTGTGTTTGAACTGCAGCGTGACTTTTCACACTGGCATGTTCTGCTCTGTGTTTGAACTGCAGTGTGGTTTCACACTGACATGTTCTGCACAGTGTTTGAACTGCAGCGTGGCTTCACACTGGCATGTTCAGCACTGTTTTTGAACTGCAGTGTAGCTTCACACTGGCATGTTCTGCACTGTGTTTAAACAGCAACGTGGCTTCACGCTGACATGTTCTGCACAGTGTTTGAACTGCAGCGTGGCTTCACACTGGCATGTTCTGCACTGTTTTTGAACTGCAGTGTAGCTTCACACTGGCATGTTCTGCACTGTGTTTGAGTGTGGCTTCACACTGGCATGTTCTGCACTGTGTTTAAACTGCAGCATGGCTTCACACTGACATGTTCTGCACTGTGTTTGAGCGTGGCTTCACACTGGCATGTTCTGCACTGTGTTTAAACTGCAGCGTGGCTTCACACTGACATGTTCTGCAATGTGTTTGAAATGCAGCGTGGCTTCACACTGGCATGCTCTGCACTGTGTTTGAACTGCAGCGTGACTTTTCACACTGGCATGTTCTGCTCTGTGTTTGAACTGCAGTGTGGTTTCACACTGACATGTTCTGCACTGTGTTTGAACTGCAGCATGGCTTCACACTGGCATGCTCTGCACTGTGTTTGAACTGCACCGTGATTTCACACTGACATGTTCTGCACTGTGTTTGAATTTCAGTATGGTTTCACACTGGCATGCTCTGCACTGTGTTTGAACTGCAGCGTTGCTTCACACTGACAAGTTCTGCACTGTTTTGAACTGCAGCATGGCTTTACACTGGCATGTTCTGCATTGTGTTTGAACTTCAGCGTGGCTTTTCACACTGGCATGTTCTGCACTGTGTTTGAACTGCAGCGTGGCTTCACACTGACATGTTTTGCACTGTGTTTGAACTGCAGCGTGGCTTCACACTGGCATGTTCAGCACTGTGTTCCAACTGCAGCGTGGCTATTCACACTGGCATGTTCTGCTCTGTGTCCCAACTGCAGCATGGCTTCACACTGACATGTTCTGAACTGTGCTTGATCATAAGATTCTATGGAAATATTCTGAACGGCAAAGCACACCTTCAAATCTTATTACTATGTACAGGAATATATGCGTGTATAATATCTGTTTGATTTAAGGCGTCATAAGTGTATTTATTGAACTCTGTGTACTAATACCAATTTATAAAATAACTGAACACACAGTACTGACCTGTGGTGCTAAGCAGCAGAGAGAAGGAACTAGCCCTACAATGACTGAATTGCACACTGTGCAACCAGGAAACCTGGGCTCATATCCTGGCTTACCTACTTGATCTAAGTGTGATCCATGGCAAAATGACTTTACTATGCACCATTTTTCTTCAACAAGCAAAAGTAATTAAGTCTAGGATCTGTGTTATGCAAATACCTCCCTTGTGTATAATTATTACAAATTAATGTCCCTTCACATTTAACTCGTGGCAACGTTGTCAGTGCATGGAGTGATTCTTGAATGCTTCATGTTTAAAAAATATTGCTTTCAATAAATGCTATTCAATGTGGTATTAAAATATATGTACTTTACTGAGAGACTCGTAAATTATGTGTCGAATCTTTGGATGACTCGGCTTGTGCTTTAGCTCGTAGAGCCACGCCAGACCCCAGCTCGGCCCTCTTTGAATCCCAGTCTACCCACATGTAGCCCCTTGCCAGAGCATAGACCGCGATGATACCGCTTCCCCAGGGCGGGGTAGAGGCCCGCGAAAAGCGCATCTGGCAATGAATGGGCTTCGAGTTATGTTTTCTGTCCTTATCCTTTCTTCATCACTATCTCTCTTTTCTCTTCTTCCCTTTCTTTTTCCTTCCCTGCATATTTTATAGATTTCCTATTTCATCCTACTATAGTTATTCGCTTTCCTACTTTAATACTGTTATTCTCCCTTCTTTTTCCAACTGTTAACAGTTAATATGGAGAGTTAATATATGCTATTTTAGGTTTAAATTAATATTTTTAAACATTACTGCTCAATGGTTATTTTGCGTATACTTTATGCGTTTTCTCCTCTTTTGTTCTAATTCTACTATTACTTTGCTCACTTATGTAAATGCTGATTATATATATAATGTCAACTTTGTAGATTTCGGTATGTATAACTTAAATGTTACTCATATCTCTATGTGTAATTTACAGGGAATGTTAAGGGGTTAGGTTCCCCCATTTAGCAACAAAGAGTATTTACACATGAAGTCAAGTTAAATGTGAATGTTGCCTTATTACAAGAAACTCTTGTGGTAGATAAAGAAGTTCGAAAACACATTCTTAATTGGGTAGGATATGCTTTTTCTTCGCCAGGAACTGGTAAACGTAATGAAGTTGTTGTCCTGTGTAAAAAAACTTTAGATGATAAGTTGCTATCTCAAGAAACAGACACAGAAGGTTGATGGCTCCTTTTACAGATTTGACCTTTTTTCACTTTTGACTCACTACAAGATACCATAGGTCAATTTAACCTATCATGGTATCTATATTATTTTAGCATTGTCCAAATTGCCCTAGAATAAATTATTTGGATTGGGTTCAATTTGGCCAATTTTTAACCTAAATTCACTATTCACCTTCACACAAAAACCAGCTCCGCTGTAGTCAGGTGTCGCAGCACACCTGGATGGCACTCGGCTGTCCAGGTGGGGCCCCGATGATTAGGCATGTCACCAACCAGGTTGGTGAGTGAGGGGTCTTCTTAAGAACGACAATTTCTTTCCTCTGCTCTACGTTCCAATACCCCATAGACAGTTTTCTGTCGATTTGGTGTACTCACTTGCTTTGTTTGATATTATTCCTTTTACAGATCACCATGAACAACATACCGATAACAATCTTCAATGTTTATGCACCCACACATTTAGGCAAGTCCTTCTGGCCCACTATTACAAATAAATGTATGTCTATTACAGATGATTATCTTATTTTTGGGGGAGATTGTAATCTTGTTTTTGACCTATTTTTTGATCGCACTTCTAAAACTAATTTTATTCCCTCCTCCATGCATAGACAATTCACTACAAGTATCAAACAGTGAGCCTTTATAGACACATGGAGGCTTAGTGATCCATGACTACAAGAATATACCTTCTTTTCTCCTGTCTATGTCTCCCAATCCAGGATTGTTTATCTCTTTGTTTCCAAATCATTATCTCAACACATCTTACTTGCAGATACTGGAGTCATTATAATTTCAGATCATGCTCCAGTTGCATTAGATTTAGAATTGTTTCCTATTACTCTCAAGATTAATCATTGGCATTTTAAGACAGATCTTTCATTGGACACTAATTTTACTCAATATTTTCAAAATGTTATTTATGAAGATCTTCTTTCAAAAGAATCACCAGAATTATCCTTTCCAATAATTTGGGGCGCTTTTAAGGCTACTTCACTTGACCATATTTTATCATATGTCCCTAATAAAAAGAAAATAAATACAAAGAAAGCCTTAGGCATTATGAAACATAATAAACTCTTAGAACAAACATATTTTGCATCTAAATCCAAGTTATGCCTAGATGAATTAGTTAAAGCTAAACTCGAATTTAACAAAATCTCCACAGATTATGCTGCCTCTTAACTCCTTAGGTCAAGCACTGAAATATTATGGAGGGCAAAACAAAGCATTCAAATTCTTAGTAAATGATTTGATAGTTAAAAAAGAATGGGTTAAAATTGAAACAATATTACTCGATAGTGCAATCCTGGTAGCTAAAGATAATTACATTTTAACAGAATTCTCTAAGTATTTTAAATATCTTTATACTCCATAAGCTAACCTGTCTTCTGTTGATATTAATCAATATTAGTCATTTATTCAAATAGATTTTGATATAAACACATATTTTTCTTCTCTTGATTCTGATATCTCTCTCTAGGATATTTACAAAGCAATTACTTCTATAAAACAAAATAAAGCTCCTGGGCCAGATTGGTTACCCATTGAATTTTACATACACTTTTCAAAAATATTAGTCCCCAAATTACACAAACTCTTTACATCCTTTACTATCACTACTCCCACCTCTGGTACTTTTCAAGACGCTTTGAATTGTTTTGTTCCCAAAGAAGATAAAGACGTTATATTATGTAAAAATTATCGGCTGATTTCCCTTGTTAACACTGACTATAAAATGTTTGCTAAAATCCTTGAGCTCCGTTTGGATCTCCTACTTCCTACTTTAATAAGTAAAGAACAATTGTGGTTGGTTAAGGACTGTCATCTTTCAGACAATGCTACAAATGTTTTCAACATTTTAGGTAAATTCAAAACATAATCACCATTATTAGCAGCTATATCTCTGGACATTCAGAAGGCTTTTGATCATTTTCACTGATATTTTCTTTTTTCTACACTCTCTGGTTTGGATTTGGTAAAAAATGTATTACCTTAATTTATATTTTATATTCCTCTCCTAAGGCATCAGTCTTTGTTAATAGTTTAACTTCCTCTTCTCTTCCTCTTCATGAAGGAGTTTGACAGGGATGCCCGTTATCTACTCTTCTTTTTATTTTGGTACTGAAACCTTTCTTATCTTGTATCTGACAGAATGCCAATATACAGGGCTTTCAACATAGAGATATACATATCAATTCAATTAAAGATAACCTTATTTTGGCCACCAAGGCCATAAAATTACAAATGCAGTACACAAATAAAGAATGATAAATAAGAGATAAAAGCATTCTAATGCAATACACTTTATCATAAAATATCACCAATGAATGGTAAATATGTAAAATAAAACACATATAAAAGTTAACGTTAAAAGGTGGTACACTACATCTAAGTGCGAAGACCGTAAGATAAAAATCTCAGGAAGTTAAACAAGGGGACAGAGCTTTCTGCACAGAGTCCACACGGAACCAAGAAACTTAGCAACAGGTATGGCAAGTAGTAAGCTATAGTCTGACCTCAGAATATGGAGTGCAACTAATTGGCTGAACTGACATATACGCCTGCGCTAGTCAAAACTTGCGGGGGCGAGCGTATGGGACACACAAAGAAGACATATGAAACACTCTTGACTATGGACAAGCATAGAGGACATGTATCGATAGCCCCAACGGACCAGCTCTTTGTAAAAGCTCTAAATTGTAAATGCAACTTCCTGTCTCTAAGTACAGTCACTTGGTCCCAATAAGGCTCGTAACAAATCTGAGGCTTAAAGTCAAGAAACTCTCAAGCCAATGTGGGAAGAGAAAGCAAAAGACACACAGATGATGGACGAAATGCAGAGCAAATGAAACATTCAACCCCAGTCTATAGATCTGGGGTAAATCCATCCTTCTTTTGCTCATCCTGTCACCCCAGTTCAGACGTAGCCATATACAAATCAGTCTTTACCCTGTGCCTCATAGGAACAGTCCGGACCGAACTGAGTTATGGGGACATACAAACACTGACTTACTTACAACCACAGAAAATAAATTATTTTGTAAAATGGTCTCCCTGCCTCCTAGCATGCCTTTGGTACTGCTCTTTATGGATCTGGGTGTAAGAAGACACCATGGCAAATCTAGACTCCGTCCACTGTTAAATTGGAGGCAGGCAAGAGCAGCAAATGTATCTTCTCAAGGTGAACAAGTAATCTTTTCACAGGTTCTGTATTGCCCTTTCTGCTGTTCCCACATAGTCATCTATTGGCTTGTGGTCAAATCCCTAAACTCCTGTCCTTGGTAGGGAACACGATGTCAGGAGTTCATATCGCTTGGTGAACTCCAGAGCCATCCGACCATGAGCAGAAATCATCGCGCTCACATGGTGGCATCTGCTTCAGAGAACGCCATCTTGGGTACTGCGGCTCAGTTGGCCTAAATGTCAACTTAAGCAGAAATAGACATAACAGCAATTAAAATATAGAAATGAAAGTTCTAATGTGTAAACCCATACTAATCCCATTATATATTAGTATTTTCCTAGCTGTAGCAACATTTAAAGCAGTAATACTTACCACTTGATAACTTTTTAAAGCACAAATGATCACAAAGCAACATAAATCATGCAATTTTACTATTTCACCACAATCTAAGGTTAGTTTGCGTACCATAGTTAATTGATTAATTGTTCTGCCATGCAATTAGCAATTTAGTCCCACGTGTATTTTGTGTTATCAAGATGCAAAGGTTGAGTAGTATAATTTCCACTCCAAACATATTGTGTAAATTATTGTTAGAATGATTACGTAATTAATTACATGCAAATTAGAGGAGGTATACAACATTTTGTTTTACCTGCTCCATCCGTTGCAACGGAATGCGTTGTAACGTCATACAACCAGTTTTACCCTAGTATTTGGCCATACCTGTAGGAGAGTAGGATCTGCACTTATGTTGCCCCCACTTTTTTTCTGATGTATACACTGGTTTCTGACTATAGTCTGGCTGGGTCCCTGCTAATCAGGGACCCAGTCTCTCTGTTCTCTCTAAACGACTTGGTGTGCATATTAGATGCACTAGTGATTGGATACTGTGGTACCTTATGAGCCCCTAGTATATGGTATCTTAGGTACCCAGGGCATAGGCACTTCACAGGCCTATCAGGGGATGAAGCATGTATTATGCCACCCCTGGGAAGCAGACTCAATCTGACACCACAGGCCTGCTACAGCAGCCTGTGTGAGGTAGTGTTAGCACTTCTCACTGAGATATAGGTTTATATATCTCACCATACACACACATATAAAGCTATCAGCCACCCCTATGTCAGGCCCTATCAATCCTGAGGGCAGGGTGCGTGGTTTACAATGTGAAGGGGTGCCTCTGCCTGAGCAGGGCCCCTCTGCAGCTACCACATTCTATTCTCTATGGCTGTTTGTGGATGCGGTTAAACCATATACTCTTAAGTGCATTAAAATGCTAACTTTGGAATGACTGCATCAAAACATGTCATGTTTGGTGTCAAACAACTTGGAATAATACCCCCACATCAATCCATGGTGTGGGGGCATGATCCGACCCTTCTAGATGGGGAACAACAGTAAAACGACAGAAATCTGAAAGAGCCCTGGCATCACAAAATGGATGCCACCAGCACAGACACTGGGCTGCCCTCCTGCTGCTGACTGAAACACACAGTGGAGGAAGCCCAACAAAAGGCATCCTGGTACAGGGAGGTGTCATCACCTTCCAGACAGGATTTAGTGTATTGGGGCTGGGTGGGTGCACTTCTAGAGTGCTTTGAAGTCCTGCACTGGGGGAGCAGTAGGTTCCTCTGTGCATATGCCAGCTCAAACTGGTTCAGGGGCTACCTGTCCCTGCTCTGGCATGAAACTGGACAAAGGGAAGGGGGTGTAACCACCCCCTACCCTGACCCTCCCAGAGGAGTGGTCATAGAGCTAGTCCCTCCCCTATCTTCACTATAAGATAGCAAACTTTGCCATTGCAAATCAGATAACCCTGGACGACGCTCTACAAAGAAGAATCCTGGCCCTTCGACGTTCCACTACCTTTGGAAGACAGAAGAATCTCCCTTGGAGTCAAGGAGTGACTCCCCTGCTTGGCAGGCACCAAAAACCTTAATCAACGGTCGCAAACTTTCCCGCTCCCGCCGGAGTTCGAAGTCCCTGCAGCCCCTGATGTGGATTTCCTGACTTCTCGACGGCCATTGTGAGTCCCCAGCAAAGCTGTGGTGAGTGGACCCCATGAGTGACGAGGAACAGCAATACCCGGGGACCATACACTATTGTCGAGTGCAACCCCTTCACGACGTTCTACGAACTTGTGCTTTGGACCATTTGTGGCCCAAGCCTCCAGCAGGTTTTGCAGCGAAAATCAGAGGCCTACCCCATCCGAGTGACCGTGGGCTCCTGTGAAGCATTTCCTGAAGAGGCGTCTTCGCGATCCCTTGCCCGTTGGCTTGTGGGTCCCCCGAAGACTTTCTTATCAACTCAAAGGGCTCCCCTGGTTGCTCCAGGCCTGCACCATTGACTTTCTTCACTCTACACGAGACTTGCAGTTGCCAAGGCTTGTTGGCTCCAATCCGGTTGCCGACACCGCCTTCAGCTGCAGACGTTGTGGGACACTCTGAATCCAGCTTCTGGTCACCGTTGAACCCTCCTGGACCTCGTGAGCGAAGAGTCAAAACACCATTGATGACCTGAAATCACCCGACATCCGTGGTCATCCATCTTCCTGGCCACCGGTCACTGGAAAGTGACTTTGAACACTGTCCCTTCAATTTTCAGGTCTTCAGCATCTTGAATCCACCCTTGGATTCCACCGGACACTTCTTCAGCCGACGCAAGCAGCAAGTCTTCTCTGGTCTCCATAGAAAACAGTGACGCGACCCGACACCAAAAGACACCTATGCACCCGGCTTCCCTGGGTGAGGTATCTCGTGCACTCCGGTGCCCTAGTGTGTGTTGGCCCTCGAATTACTTACCTTGTAAGTGGCTTGCTTGTAGACTTCCTCGAAGTGCCCTAAAACATTAAAAATCAAACCGCGACTTGCTCCATTATAATGAATAGGGAACCCGCTGCTGTGTTCACACACTGCACGCGTCTCCCGTGGGCCTACTACTTACCTGCTTTCACTGCAGTGGTGAAGCCCCAGCGATTCTACAGGCCCTAGGCCTTGTCATTTTGCAAGTCGACCTTCTTATACCATTTTTTTAGTATATGGTCTGGTACGCCCCTAGGGCTCCTGCCATATTTGTGCTTAACTTAATGAGAAACGTGGAATTTTGAATGTGTATCTGACTTCTAATCTCATAAAGAGATTAGTAGAGTGTGTCTAGAAATAAATACATATATATTTGATCTGTGTGGTGTCCTTTCATTTGGTAATTCAAGAGATTATATGGTAAAACAAGCTGCTTTACATTCCTCTGAGACTTAGCCTGAAGGCTGCTCTCCACAGCTACCACTAGGATAGCTTTCTTTAAAAGGTTGTCTTAAACCTATCTACCATAAGAGTCGAATTGGACTGGTGCAAGGTGGCCACTATAACTAGTGACCAGCATATGCCAGGCCAACTTCTCACAATACCTTTCTTCAGTCAGGGGTTCATTGAGACACAGTGGGGGAGCCTATCAGACACATAGATGCCTTGCCAAGCCAGTGGAATATCATAGAGAAGGGCAGGGTCTCCTTTTAAGAGTGGTATCTTCAGGATAGCCCAGCCCACTCCTTTGCTAGAAACTCCGTAAAGAGAGAGAGATAGGACATCTGGGAATGTACACCAATAAGAATCAAGGACAGATTGCCAGAGAGAGGGGCCAAGAACACAGAGCTATAAAAATCCACTCTTCCCCTCAGTTAAATGGGAATCAATGGATTCCAGTGAATGCTCTGATTGCCCCTTCCTTCTTACTCAGTAACCCTACGTAAATCAGCATGAGAAAAAATAACGGAGGTCAGAAGGATGGAACTTTAACTCTGTGGGAAAAAGAAAACCAGATTTTCAATTAAACAGACGTGAAGAAGTGATGGGAGAAGGGATGAAGTAATAACCTTGTTTTGTAGCAAAAAGGAAATAACGACCTATGTGAAGTTCAGCCACTGCTGTTCCTGTGATTCAAAGTCCAGAACTGGGATGAAGCACAGTGTCATTTTAAGGATTTTGGGGGCCCCAGGCAAAGCATACTTTAGGGACCCCTTTCCAGAACAGCTTTGCATTATATTATCCATTTTCTACTCATTCTAGTCCCACGATGCCAAACCATATTGAATAATACATTAAAGGCTGAGATGGAGAAATAGATGTGAGATAGTGATAAAGTTCACTTTCCCAAGAGGCCCCTACAAAGATAGGGCCCTGGGCAATTGCCCATTATGCCTATGCCTTAAAACATCTCTAGTGAAGAATACCAGAAATCCCTCCTGAAATTATTGACATGCCTGCCCATACGAATGTCTATTTTTTGCATTGTCTTACTACATTAAGACTATCTGTATTGTACGATCCAATAGGGTGGGGTGCTAAAATCGAATTTCTTTTCAGCCACCACCAGACATGTAGCGCAATTCAATACTGATTTGAGCCAAGCCAGATTGGAAGCTGTAAAATCAACAAGCTTTGATAAAACCAATAGGCCTATCTTACATTTAAAGCCCAGGCTAAAGCACTAAAATATTGTGCTGCATCGAAAAAGAAAGAATTTAATTTGTGATAACAAGGTGTGTTTCCGAGATGTGAAATAGTCCCTCATGTATTGAAATGCCACTACAACATAGGAAGTCGAATTTTACACCAAACGGCTAACAGCATGAGGGGAGAGGTAAATATTCCTCTGTGTGAAACCAAAGTACACTAAGCATATATTTTGAAGAATTGGAAACAATCGGTCATACAGACAGCTGCGCTGTCATGCCAGACCTAAAACTTGAATTTCTGCCGTCCTGTGTAGAGATTCACAGAGAAAACATATCTAAGTAGAAAAGAAAAGGTTTGCTTTGACGTCCAAATCCAAGTTGGAGGCACCAAGCTTCTAGAGCTTAGCAACATGTAAATGAATGTTCACAGGTTCACAGTAGAATAGAGTGTCAAGCCCAATACTATGAGTGACTGGAATGAGAGAAGTGATAACATCAAGTGGAGAAAAGCTAGGGTTGCTTAGGATGTCAAAGCAGTCAAATATTGAACAACAGAACATCGGTTTTCGATGGATTCACTCTTGGAACTTTTTTTGGGGTGTTAAAATATTACCTAATTAAGGGGATGTTCACCACGAATAACACTTTAAGATATGTGACTGAATGTTACCAAAGCTCCATCTTAAGGCCTTAATAAAGCCAATTATTTTTTGTACTTGAATCTTGATTTTTTTTGTGTGTCTTGCAACAACATTTTAGATGGAATTCAGTTCTTGGCTGCCCTCCTATTGTGGGAAAGACACGTTAAAGGGTGACCTAGTGGATGTTTAGTGAACTATTGCCTAATACTAAAATACATACGCACCAAGGGCCAGATGTAATAATGTTCCCGTTTGCATTTCTTAAATATTGACCTCGTAGGAATCGCTATTTAAGAAATGCAAAAGGATATGTACAAAATTTGCGATTCCTTAATAGCGTTTCCTACAGATTAGGAATCGCTATTAGGAAATCGCAAATAGGAAAGGCGATTGCTTTAGCGCCTATGGGTGAAATGGGAAATGGTTTGCATATCCTAAATTGCAATTTCCTAATAGGAATCTCTGGGCTTAAGGCCCACCTGGAGGCACCCTGAATTTCCTAGTGTTTATATAAGTGCATATATGCCCTAGGAGCAAATGTGCGCTTCATGTCACAATATTTTTTTTTCTTTATAATGCATTTTTTCATTTTGCACATGGTTACCATCGACTTAAAGTTGATTTTAATTGCATTTCCTAAATGCCCAATTCGCAATTAGGAAATGGTTTGGACATGGGATTTAGGAATTGCATATAGGTAATTCCTATTTGCGATTCCTAAATCGCGGCTGCAATTATGACCGATTTTGGCCCTTTGCACTTCCGAAAAGGCCTGCTAAGAAATGCTAAATGGCTTTGTACATCTGGGCCCAAGTGCTACAAATTGTAGGCTTAATTGCTAGATATTCATAAAACACAATTAACTCGCCCTCAGAATTGCCATTCTCGCTGCAGTAGTGAAAATCAAAGCACCACTCAGAGGATGTTCACCACTCGGTCAATTTTCACTTTAATTCTCGTCTCCTGTTTTATCCCTCGTCTCCTGTTTCGTACACATTTCGGGGGAAGTAGCTGCCTCTGCCGAGTAAGAAATATGTGATGGTACGAGTGACGGGGAGGACAGACACTAGAGAAGTAAAGGGAATTGGAATTGTACAGCAAATGAGAAGAGCAGAGGGAAAAGGGAGATAGAGGTGAGAATGAGAAATAAGTGATGCACGGAGATGCATCAAGTTTAGAGAAGAAGGTGTGATTTTCATAAATGAGGTACAAAATACAAAGGGATGAAAGTGGAAGGGATATAGTCGGGGTAAAAGTCAGGTACACAGAGAAGTAGAGGTATACAATTAGAGAGGATAGGTAGTGATAAGTGCATTTTGTGGTAGTAGTGGCTGCAGAACAAGAGAGCATAATAACAAGTTTATATAGATAGACAAAAGAAGTATTTCAGAGGAGGGGTTGACTGGCAGACGACGACCAAGCTGCAGCCCAACATCTAAGAAGCGAGAGCCAATATGTTGGCATGAAATATATTTGCAGAAGCTGCTGGGCTGCAATAGGACTATACATTAGTATTACAAAATCACAGTAACAAATAATGTGCTTTTTGGGTAGTGTAAGCAGGGCTTCATAGTAAATATGTTCCTGTGAGGCACTGTGTGAAGCTCTACTCCCCAGGACTACACACAGTGGGCAGGGCTGGAGAATCCCTGCTGAAGTGTCATCAGATTTGTGGAAGTGGTGGGATCTCAGGAATCCCTCAAGACACATCTATGGTGAGCCCGCAGGGAATAGTCAGTCTGTGGCCGATGACGAAAAAATGCACAAGATGGCAGGAGTTTTGATGCAAAGTTAAGGGGAGCTTCATCCTGTTCTGGGGCAAATGGTGATCCAGCATTTGATTGTTACTTTAGGGCACAAGTTACAGTTACTTGAGATAACTATAATTGGTGAATTTCAGTGGGTTTGTTAATTTGAAACAGCATACTTTAACTGACATTTTCACCCACCTACAACGTCACTCTAACCTTTGTATCTTCAGTGAATTGCTGTGGTTTTTGTAATGTAAAGTAAGATGTCCATTTTCATGCGTGGCATGTGGTTGGGCATAGAGCCTCTCCTGTGGCGAGGCCCAACACCCAACTCCCCCATGCATGGCTGTCTATGTCATGTAACAATGTAAAAGGTGTAATTCTGAGAAAAGCAGACCTACTGGCTTTGACAAAGGCTCAAAAAGCAAATAATTTTGGCAGGACCTATTGGCTTTATCCAGGGGTCAGCACATTAACATATATGAAGCAAACCTCTTAGCTTTGTCAAAAAGCCATTAATAACCATAATCAAATGTATATATCATTAATTCACACATTGCAATACCTAATAATAGTGATTGCGAGAACATATTATTAATAGAGCCATTTTCAAAAATACATTAACATGTTTGAGGTTTTTTTTAAAAAACATGCAGCTCCAGCTCGGTCTGTTTTTAAAAAAGCATATGGTAAGCTCTTCGGGGGTCATGGATTAAATGACCCAGGAGACTTACTATTTTTGTTTATGTTGTTGGGAGTCATCTACAATCCTTGCAGCCCCCCACAATATTTTTAAAAAGCATTCACCCAAAGCCACAAGCTTTGCACTTATTGCATTTACAGAAGTCTTAAGCTTGACGTAGCCAGTTTTTCTGCTCAATATCCTCGGGACTACTCTTAACCATGGCGTCACTTATGGAATAAGCTCTCCTGTATTTAATAGAAGGTGACCTAGGAATGTTAGGCCCCTAGAATTGGAGCCCCATGGATGAAGTGCCACAGTGCTTCCAAATGATGACTCCTAATTCCTTTTCTTGCTTACTGTATGTTGTTATTAGCCTGATAACTGGTTTATCTTCCCTCTTCTGCTTATTAGAGTAGTGTAAGGATTGCCTACTCTTGGTTTACCATGGCCACTGTTTTCTTTAAGGACTCTTTTGTATATCCCCATTCTAAAAATCTGTTAACAGACTCTTCCTGGCATCTCTCCAAATCATTTCTACAGCTACAATTTCTTTTCAATCAAAGCATTTCCCCATAGGGGATGTTGGGTTTCAGGTGGCTGGGATGGAAACTACATGCACATAGAATGGAATTACCAGCACTGTTTTCCTAAATAGTCTTGTTTCTATTTAATTATCCTGAATGAACATTTGCAGATCTAAGAAATCTATTTGTGCCTTGCTAATGGGACCTGTGAAATGCAAGTTGATGGTTAATTACCCCTACAAATGCCTAAGCTGTTTCCATAACATGACAAGATCGTCAATATCAGTCAACCAACATATAACATGTCCACCCCACATAGTGCCAATTTTTGTTGGTAAGCACCTGCTGCTCCCACCAGCCCATATGCAAAACAAGCATAGCTGGGGGCGAAGCAGGTGCCCATCGCTGTAATGCGCAGCTGGCGGAAAATCTCCTTATTAAAAAGGATAAATTGTGATTAAGGCACCATAAAATCATAGAGAATAAAACTGTTGTGTGTTTGTACAATCTGCTAGGTCTGCCTCTCAGATAATTCTCAACCGCCTGTAATCAATCATTGTGCCTAATGCTGGTGTACAGAGAATTCACATCATGCAAAAGTAAAAGATAGTCCTCATTCCATGGTATGTCATAAATCTTTTTAAGGGAATCTCCAGTATATTTAATGAATAACGGTAAGTTATGCACATGTTCTTGCAGAAAAAATTCAATATACCTCGATGTATTTTCAGAAAGGCTTTCTTTAGCCAAAGTGCCACACCATCCTGATGGATGTGACAGATTTTTACATATTCTTTGGAATCAAATAAAAAAGTTGGCTTGATTGAAAAATCATTCCTTAGAAAAAGTACTCATCTGGGTTTAACAAACCCACAGTTATTCTATTCGTTCAGTTATATCGGATTGGCATTGGATCCTGACTTGTCACATACACTCCCAATTGCTCTTGGTGTAACATTCCTCATCATTCAACTCTTTGTATGCTTCTATTTTATACATCTCGAGGGACCATAAAACACTGTTGCCTACTTTGTCTGAAATGCAGATTACCACATGCTCTTGGGATTGTAGTTTTTTAATTAGATCATTCTAAAATTTCTGTTGATGATCATACTTTTTATATACTTTACTCATTGTTTAGTTCAATTTTTCAGTCCATCAACAACCCGCTCATTGAACAGATCTATGGAGTCCTTAGAAGATATTGGTGCAAAGGATGAAGCAGGTTTGAATGGGGTATCTGCTTTGCCATAAACTTCAAGATCCATAGTTTCAATAATTTATTGCTCCTAGTCTGGTTCAAATATATACTAAATGTCTCATTCTCCAATTGTTAAAGTTCCTGCATTAATCGTATATCTGAAATATTTAAGTGCTTCTGATCAGTTTTACTAACTGATGCATGAATAGTATTACGCTTGACTTTTTGAAGATGATACTTTGCCAGTTTTAACTTCCGAATATATTTTTAGATGTCAACTCTTGCTTGATAATAATTGAGGAAACTTTCCGGACAAAAGGACATGCCAAGCAATAGTATTTGTTGTTCCACCTTTTTAACCACAATTCCTGAAACATTGATGACAGTTTTTGAGTCCCCATAAACTACTTTCTCTTCCATTTTTGCTTTGAGCCTCCTGCTCTTTGGTCTTCTTTTGTTCCTTCTTTATCGAGCTTGAATCTTTGACCCCTTGGCCTGAGCATTTGGAGCCGATCTAGCCATAAAAAATCAAATTCCTCAATAAGAGATCGCTTGCTGAGTCCACTTAATGAGCTTGCTGCATCCCTTCCATCCTCTTAATCAGTTTCAATTTCAGGGCTCTGTTCTGGGACCATTTCACTTAGTTTGTTGTCCTAGAGTGCCCTGTTACCTTCCGTCAACCTTTGCCTCTTCAGGTTGTCAATCCACCATGCAAACATACATTTCTGGCCCTGCTCATAATCAATTTTGTTTCAATGGAATTTTTTGCTTTTCTGGCCTTCATAATTTCTTCTTGTGTTTTTAGGCAAGCAATCATTTCTTTGCGTATTTACGCACTATGTCCTGCTGTTCTTGTTCATTAATCTCCCCATTAGGTTGATCTATTTGTTTTTGTAGGGCACTCCGTTCTATTTCCGCATACTTCACTAAGATGTGCACAAAACAGGTTGAGACTTTAATATTGCAATCCGCCCATTCCTTTAACATTTGCGGATTAGGATTTTCAAATTTCGGGGATATTATAATCTTTAAACCCTGGGGGATGCAACCTACTTCAAGGTATTTTTGCAATGATTTTCACTCCCACCATTTGACATTTCATCACTTTTTCCAATAGTCTTAATTTGACCTTAACATTTTCTCCATGTGAGACTGCCATCGCTGTACGCAGCAGATTACCGCTGTGTACACCATCAAATAGGTTATCCACAGTGCATTGGGCAGACACTGTGCTCCAATTATTGATCCTACTTCAGGATACGATTTCTCCCGGAAAATCTTCCAACCCACTCTTACCTCACTCACCCACAGCCTTCTAGCTGCCCGGCCCAGGTCCTCTGACTTGCCATTGCGCACGCCTTACTGATGGGTTGTATCACGGGCGCAGGGGGTTACACAGCCACTTATTGATGTATGTTGTTATTAGCCTGATAACTATATATATATATATTCACTGAAAAAACCATAGGTTTCACACATGTTATAGTTAGCGGAAATTTTACTGATAAAAAACCAATGAAATTCCCCCGTTATAGTTAGTGCAGGCAACTATAACTCATGCGACCGCAATCCTCTGCTGATGCTAATACTGTATTTAGACACTTATTTGCCCATGTCTTCTTCCATACATTTTTAGCTATACATATATTACAAATATTTTTTTTTCATAAAGACACATATGTCATCAGCAGAAGATTGCGGTCGCGTGAGTTATAGTTGCCTGCACTAACTATAACGGGGGAATTTCATTGGTTTTTTATCAGTAAAATTTCCGCTAACTATAACATGTGTGAAACCTATGGTTTTTTCAGTGAATTTGCAAGGTTTTTTAAATGCTAATTCCTAACTTTAACGTGTGTGAAACCTATGGTTTTTTCAGTGAATTTGTACGGTTTTTTAAATGCTAAGTTACTTTACGCCATTCGTGGCGTGCGCGCCCACTTAACGCAGTTCGTTCCGTGCGCGCACGGTGCGCTTCGCGCACCGTGCGCGCACAGTAAGCACGCGGTGCGCTTTGCGCACCGCGCGCCCACTTTATGCAGTTAGTGCCGTGCACGCACGGTGGGCGCGCGGTGCGCTACGCGCACCGCGTGCCCACGTTACGCTAGATGGGCCATGTATGCACGATGCGCTTCGCGCACCGTGCGCACATGGAGGACATATGATGCACTTCGTTTTGAAAGGTAATATTTTAATTTTTCGTAATTTTTATAAGCCATGTACAAATGGTGCCCTTCGGGCACCATTTGCACACGGGGTGGACAGAGTGTGGATAATTATTTTTTTTATTATTTTTTTTTTAAATATTATAGTTTATCTCATCAGTTATAAGCCATGTACAATTGGTGGCCTTCGGCCACCAATTGCACACGGGGTGGGGAGAGTGTGGATAAGTTTTATTTTTATATCATTTTTTACCGTACGCGTACGGTAAGCGTAATCGGCGAAATTAGCGAAAAAAAAAAAATTCCGTTTTTGGCCTTGGGGGATCTTTGGGGACTCCCTCAACATGGCTATGTGTGTGGGAGCTGTCTAAACAGCCCCTTTACATGTTTTTGTGCTTTGTATTTTCATCATCACTCTCAGTGCGAGAGAGAAAATGGCGGCCGCCGCTTCCTGGTTTCGGCCGATTCAAATGTTTACTAAGATCTAAGAGCCAATCAGAATCGCGCTCGCGCACGCCACCGTACGCGTACGGTAAGCGTACCGTAAGCGCACCGTAAGCTGGCTCAGATATATATATTGATTTAAAGGCTATTTTCTCAGAATCTACTGAACAGATTTACACCAAACCTACAAAAGGCACTTCCTTGACCTGAGGACTACCTCTCTGCCAAATTTCAAGTAATTCTGTTCAGCCGTTCGGGCTGTAGCCCTGTCTAAAGGTCCTATGGAAAAATGCATGGGAAAAACGCGTTTTGGGACCCCCCTTTTATCTCAGCCCCCGCTTGACGAATCCCCCGAGACTTTCAGGGTAGGAGCGGAGCGGAGCGCCCCACCTATTTTGAAAAATTCGCGAGGATTCGTCAACCGGCGCCAAAGTTATTCAAAATAGAATGTTGCGGATTTCCTATGGAAACGTGGTCCTAACTATAACTACCTACTGGCGACCGCCAGTAGGTAATACATACATATATATGTGTGTGTGTCTATATATATATTCACTGAAAAAACCATAGGTTTCACACATGTTTAGCTGTACATTTCACTCGTAAAAAACCAATGAAATTCCCCCGTTATAGTTAGTGCAGGCAACTATAACTCACGCGACCGCAATCTTCTGCTGATGCTAATACTGTATTTAGACACTTATTTGCCCATGTCTTCTTCCATTAAATTTTAGCTATACATATATTACAAATATTTCTTTTTCATAAAGACACATATGTCATCAGCAGAAGATTGCGGTCGCGTGAGTTATAGTTGCCTGCACTAACTATAACGGGGGAATTTCATTGGTTTTTTACGAGTGAAATGTACAGCTAACTATAACATGTGTGAAACCTATGGTTTTTTCAGTGAATTTGCAAGGTTTTTTAAATGCTAATTCCTAACTATAACGTGTGTGAAACCTATGGTTTTTTCAGTGAATTTGTACGTTTTTTTAAATGCTAAGTTACTTTACGCCATTCGTGGCGTGCGCGCCCACTTTACGCAGTTAGTGCCGTGCACGCACGGTGGTCACGCGGTGCGCTGCGCGCACCGCGTGCCCACGTTATGCGGGATGGGCCATGTACGCACGATGCGCTTCGCGCACCGTGCGCACATGGGGGACATATTATGCGCATCTTTGTGAAATTTATTCTTTGTTTATTTCTTATATGTAATAAGCCATGCACAAATGGTGCCCTTCGGGCACCATTTGCACACGGGGTGGGGAGGGTGTGGATACATTTTTTGATTACAAATTTTTACCGTACGCGTACGGTAAGCGTAATCGGCGATTTTCCGAAAATTTTTTTTTTTTTTTATTTGGGCTTGGGGGTTGTTTGGGGACCCCTATATCAATGCTGGGTGGTTAGGATCTCAAGAAACTGCCTCTTTAGACATTTTTTGGCATCGTTTTTGCTGCCCAACTCAGAGAGCGAGAGAGAAAATGGCGGCCGCCGCTTCCTGGTTTCGACCGATTCGAATGTTTACTAAGATCTAACAGCCAATCAAAATCGCGCTCGCGCACGCCACCGTACGCGTACGGTAAGCGCACCGTAAGCGCACCGTACGCTGGCTCAGATATATATATTGATTTAAAGGCTATTTTCTCTGAATCTACAGAACAGATTTACACCAAACCTACAAAAGGCACTTCCTTGACTTGAGGACTACCTCTCTGCCAAATTTCAAGTAATTCTGTTCAGCCGTTCGGGCTGTAGCTGTGTCTAAAGGTCCTATGGAAAAATGCATGGGAAAAACGCGTTTTGGGGCCCCCCCTTTTATCTCAGCCCCCGCTTGACGAATCCCCCCGAGACTTTCAGGGTAGGAGCGGAGCGTAGCGCCCCACCTATTTTGAAAAATTCGCGAGAATTCGTCAACCGGCGCCAAAGTTATTCAAAATAGAATGTTGCGGATTTCCTATGGAAACGTGGTCCTAACTATAACTACCTACTGGCGACCGCCAGTAGGTAATATGTTTATATATATATATTACCTACTGACGGTCGCCAGTAGGTAGTTATAGTTAGAACCTATTTTCCTTAGGAAATCCGCAACATTCTATTCCCAATAAGTCTGGCGCCAGTTGACGAATCTTCGCGAAATTTTCCAAACTTTTGGCCAGCTCCGGTACGCTCCTATTCTGAAAGTTTTGTGGTGATTCGTCAAGCGGGTGCTGAGAAAAAAGGGGGGTCCCAAAACGCATTTTTCCCATGCAATTTCCCATAGGACCTGTTGACGCAGCTACAGCCCGAACTGCTGAACGGAATTGCACCAAATTTGGCAAAGAGGTAGTCCTCAGTTCAGACTTGTGCCTTTTGCATAAATGGTGTAAATCTGTTCAGTAGTTCCTGAGAAAATTGGGGTAAAAAAGTTAGTGATATGTTATGTTATGTTATGTTATATTGATTTATTATGCGCACAGCTACTCCAGCCAAGGAGCGTCCCGGCGCAAAGACAAGGAGAAACACAACACAACAGAAACGGGGAAACCAGAGATGAACAACTAAAACAAAAAAGTCTTAATGGCTCTCCGGAAAGAAAGCAGATCGTCTAACTGACTGATCGTCTCAATGGCCTCGGAGGATCCGCGCACCCTACCCGCACCGTAAGCGCATCCTCCCCGAACCAAGCGCGCACCCTCCCGATCACGCACTGAATGTTAATTGGCTGTCGAGTGTCTGTCTACATTCGAAACCAGGAACTGTTAGAAGCCATTTTGTGCCGCGGTAGAAGCGAGGCTGAAGAAGTAATGGGAATAAGTGTTTAAAACATATAAAGGGGGCAGGGTAGAAATATTCTGACCCTCTAGTGTTGCTCAGGGGGTCCCAGAAGGACCCCCTGGGGCCCCCTTCTAAAAAAAAAAAAAAATCGCCTAAATGCGCGCAGGGTGCAGGATCCGGACGAAAAAAAAAACAAAACAAAGCGCGGGCTTCCGCGCTTCGTTAATAATTAGCCCCCGGGTGGCCCAAATCCCAGGGGCAAAATGTTTATATATTAATATGGGAGGGGGGCTGTGTGGCCCCCCTCCTGGAGCCCTCGAGGGCCCTGGGGACCGCCACCCCCCAGGGCCGGATCCTACAGTGTCCTGGGGTGCCCACCCCCAGGACACTGTTGTTTGCTATGAGAGGGCGGGAGTCTCCTGCCCTCCCATAGCAAACTTTGTTAGGATTTTGAAAGAGAGAGAAGGTCCTGCTCTCTCTTTCAAAATCCAAACGATATTGCTTTTCCACAGGAGGAGCTGCATGTCAGCAGCTCCCCATGTGGAAAAGCAATGCCGGCTCCCGAAAGACGCGGGGAGCCGGCTGGGACCGTGGGGGCGTTGGGGCTCCCCCCACGGTCTCCAACGTTTTTTATAAGCCACGGGGGATGGGGTCCCCAGGGATAATAAAAATTAGTGATAGGGGCTATTTTTTTTTAACGGTAAAATTAGGAGTCGCGCATCCTAATGTGTTGGGTGCACGATTCCTCACGCGTTGGGTGAGCGGTTCCTCACGCATTGGGTGCGCGGTTCCTAACGATTTGGGTGCGCGGATCCAAGGGAAAAAAACTGAAATTTTTGGGAGCTAAACATCTAGCTTAAGTGTTTTGTTCTTGAGTGGCTCTAAAGAGAGCCGTTGTGTTCATTGAGAGTTTTTGGTACTTATAAGTAAGTACCTATACAGAGTCTAAAGTTGTTGAGGAAGACTCTGTTTCCTTCATCAGTAAAGTGTACTCCATCTCTCCTATACATCTCTTGCATATGAAAGTGCAGATTGTTATTGTAAATGGACCCCATTCTATAGTCTCGGAGAAAAGCAGAAACAGATTTATTCACATGTTTCCCAGCTTTCTCAATCTGTGGACAAAAATGATTGGACCAGTTCCACTTCTGCCTTTGGCATATGTTAGAATACACAAAGGCAGTTTTGGGAAAAAGTGAAAACAATTCTGCAAAGGTGTCCTTCATAAGCATTTCCAGACCTACCCCAGTCAAAGTGCCTAGGTCATTGCCACCGCAGTGCACTATTATGAGGTCAGGGTGTTGGATATGCATAAAAGTTTTTACCAATGGCATCAATTGGTGCCACTTTAACCCTCTCTGTCCAACCCATTTAATGTCTACATTTGGCAAACCTAGGTCTTTGTGAATGCCTTTGTTTTCTGCATACCTTTGGCTCCAGAAAATATAGCTGGGTCCCACAATCCACACTCTAAGCATCTTGAAGGGAGGTCTGGATGCACTCAGATGGTCTCTGTAAATGAAATGGCAGTTTGAAAAGTAATATTTTTCTAAAATGGTGGCTAGGATGCAGTTTTGAAAAAAGACAAGAAATCATTAGTTGTTTGACAACCTTCTACACTGGAAGGTAGGGTGCATGTTTCTGTGTTTTTAAACGCATGATTCTTATTGGTTAACAAAAAGTGCGTGAAAGGAACATTATATATGATAAGCTGATATGTTGAAAATTCAAGCACACTTGCTGTTTTGATTAGCAACATTGTGTGCTGAACTTGTGACCTGTGTGCTCAGTTCAGTGTTCCATGACCTGTTGCTATGGTAACAGGCAGAAGGCAGAATGGGGGTAGGGTTCAAATTTATGTCATTTGGAAAGGGTTGAAATGTTTAACCAATAGAAATGTGTGTTTGCTTTTGAATTTATGTGGGAAGGAATGTGATTTGATGTTTACATGTATATGTATGGAAAATGAGAGGGAAACTTTGCCATTCTTTGGTTTTGCTGAGAGATGCACAGTGCAGAGATTCTGTATAAGAAAATCTGGTGTGTGACTGATATATGGTGTGTGACTGATACACTTCTTAATCTACAAAACAACTTGAAAGGTGAGGTCTTTAATTGTGAGGGGATGTATGTAGACTATTTTGATTTTAATCAGACTAATGTATTTCTCCTGCTAAAGTGTAGGGAGTACTTTTTTTTGTCTACAATCTTATTGACAGTGTGTGTGCATGTAGAAACCATTCTGTGATAAGCATTTGTGATTTTCATGTGTTTGCAGACAGATAACTGTGCTGTTTTTATATTTTGGTACAATTAGAAATCAGTCATTGTTAATGAATTTGCAAAATGAGTCATGTTTGAACACTAAAATGTAGTACTCGTAGATTATGAAATGTGTTTTGGTAAACTCCTACGGATAGTATTGTTTGTCTAGAATCACACTGTGAGTCTGTGTGCATTTGGGAACCACTGTGAGAGAAGCATTTGGGAACATCATGTATTTGCTGAGAGATAACTGTTTTAAAACCTGTCAAGTTGTTAAGTTTTAGTAGCATTAGAGGCCAGTCTTTGCTTATGCATTGATAAAATGAGTCAGGCTTTGACACTAAAGTGCAGTACGTACATATGTAGATTATGTGCAGTCCCTTTAACCTTTCCACAGTAGTGAATGTGTTTTGGTAAATTCCTATAGATAGTGTTGCTTGTCTAGAATCACATTGTGAGTTAGTGTGCATTTGGGAACCACTGTGAGAGAAGCATTTGGTACCATTATGTATTTGCTGAGAGATAGCTGTTTTAAAACCTGTCATGTTGTCAAGTTTTAGTAGTATTAGAAGCCAGCCTTTGCATATGCATTGATAAAATTAGTCAGGCTTTGACACTAAAGTGCAGTACTTAAATATGTAGATTGTGTGCAGTACCCTTACCTCTTCTCGACTAGTGAATGAGTTTTGGTAAACTCCTAGGATAGTGTTGCTTATCTAAAATCACACTGTGAGTCTGTTTGCATTTGAGTAAGGATTGTGAGAGAAGCATTTGCTAACATTATGTATTTGCTGACAGATAAGTGTTTTAAAACCTGTTATGTTGTCAAGTTTTAGTAGCATTAGAAGCCAGTCATGGCTTATGCTTTGATTAAATGAGTCAGGCATTGACACTAAAGTGGAGTCCTGAAATATGTAGATTGTGTGCAGTCCCCTTACCCTTTCCACAGTAGTGAGTTTTTGTAAACTCCTGGGGATAGTGTTGCTTGTATAGAATCACACTATGAGTCTGTGTGCATTTGGAAACCACTGTGAGAGAAGCATTTGAGAACATCATGTATTTGCGAACAGAAAACTGTTTTAAAACCTGCCATGTTGTCAAGTTTTAGTAGCATTAGAAGCTAGTCTTTGCTTATGCTTTGATAAAATGAGTTAGGCTTTGACACTAAAGCACAGTACTTAAATGTGTAGATTGTGTGTAGTCCCCTTACCCCTTGCACAATAGTGAATGAGTTTTGCTAAACTCCTAGGAATAGTGTTGCTTGTCTAGAATCACGCTGTGAGTCTGTGTGCATTTGAGAACCACTGTGAGAGAAGCATTTGGTAACATCATGTATTTGCTGACAGATAACTCTTTTAAAACCTGTCATGTTGTCAAGTTTTAGTAGCATTAGAAGCCAGCCTTTGCTTATGCTTTGATTAAATGAGTCAGGCATTGACACTAAAGTGGAGTCCTGAAATATGTAGATTGTGTGCAGTCCCCTTACCCCTTCCATAGTAGTGAATGAGTTTTGGTAAACTCCTAGGGATAGTGTTGCTTGTCTAAAATCACACTGTGAGTCTGTGTGCATTTGGGAACCACTGTGAGAGAAGCATTTGGGAACATCATGTATTTGCTGACAGATAACTGTTTTAAAACCTGCCATGTTGTCAAGTTTTAGTAGCATTAGAAGCAAGTCATGGCTTATGCTTTGATTAAATGAGTCAGGCATTGACACTAAAGTGGAGTCCTGAAATATGTAGATTGTGTGCAGTCCCCTTACCCTTTCCATAGTAGTGAATGAGTTTTTGGTAAACTCCTAGGGATAGTGTTGCTTGTATAGAATCACACTATGAGTCTGTGTGCATTTGGAAACCACTGTGAGAGAAGCATTGAGGAACATCATGTATTTGCGAACAGATGACTGTTTTAAAACCTGCCATGTTGTCAAGTTTTAGTAGCATTAGAAGCTAGTCTTTGCTTATGCTTTGATAAAATGAGCTAGGCTTTGACACTAAAGTGCAGTACTTAAATATGTAGATAGTTTGTAGACCCCTTACCCCTTGCACAGTAGTGAATGAGTTTTGGTAAACTAGGAATAGTGTTGCTTGTCTAGAATCACACTGTGAGTCTGTGTGCATTTGGGAACCACTGTGAGAGAAGCATTTGGTAACATCATGTATTTGCTGAGAGATAACTGTTTTAAAACCTGTCATGTTGTCAAGTTTTAGTAGCATTAGAAGCCAGTGTTTGCTTATGGATTGATAAAATGAGTCAGGCTTTGACACTAAAGTGCAGTACTTAAATATGTAGATTGTGTACAGTACTCTTACGCCTTCTACACTACTGAATGAGTTTTGGTAAACTCCTATGATAGTGTTGCTTGCCTAAAATCACACTGTGAGTCTGTGTGCATTTGGGTAAGGATTGTGAGACAAGGATTTGGTAGCATTGTGTATTTGCTGACAGATAACTGTTTTAAAACCTGTATTGTTTTCAAGTTTTAGTAGCATTAGACGCCAGTCTTTGCTTATGCTTTGATTAAATGAGTCAGGCATTGACACTAAAGTGGAGTTCTGAAACATGTAGATTGTGTGCAGTCGCCTTACCCCTTCCATAGTAGTGAATGAGTTTTGGTAAACTCCTAGGGATAGTGTTGCTTGTCTAGAATCACACTGTGAGTCTGTGTGTGTTTGGGAACCACTGTGAGAGAAGCATTTGGGAACATCATGTATTTGCTGACAGATAACTGTTTTAAAACCTGCCATGTTGTCAAGTTTTAGTAGCATTAGAAGCCAGTCTTTGCTTATGCTTTGATAAAATGAGTTAGGCTTTGACACTAAACTGGAGTCGTGAACTATGTTGATTGTGTGCAGTCCCTTTACTCTTTGCACAGTAGTGAATGAGTTTTGGTAAACTCCTAGGGATAGTGTTGCTTGTCTAGAATCACACTGTGAGTCTGTGTGCATTTGGGAAGCACTGTGAGAGAAGCATTTGGGAACATCATGTATTTTCTGACAGATAACTGTTTTAAAACCTGTCATGTTGTCAAGTTTTAGTAGCATTAGAAGCCAGTCATTGCCTATGCATTGATAAAATGAGACAGGCATTGACAGTAAAGTGTAGTACTGAAATATGTAGGTTGTGTACAGTACCCTTACCCCTTCCACAGTGGTGAATGAGTTTTGGTAAATTCCTAGAGATAGTGTTGCTCGTCTAGAATCACACTGTGAGTCTGGGTGCATTTGGCAACCACTGTGAGAGAAGCATTTGGGTACTTCATATGTTTGAATATGCATAACAGCTTAAAAACTTTCCTGTTCTCAAGTTTTGTTAGAATTAGAAGGCAGATATTGCTTATGTAATCACCCAGGAAGTGTCCTTGCAATAATGTAAACATTCAGTTAATATTCAAGTAGTAACTAAGTGAGGCAGGCCTTAGCATATGCATTGATTCAAATGCTTATCCACTATGCATGCAGTCCTCTAACCATCTACACAGTTCTCTTTCACACCTTTAATTCCACAGTCAGTATTCATACACTTCAAGCCAACATTCTGTTACTCCCCATGTACTCCTCTAGTGACCCATTCAGTAGCATATACTAAACCATTCACTTTGCCAATACCCAAACACTTATAAATTCACTCAGGCACTCTCTTTTTAGAACTCTTATCATTCAGTCAGTATCCAAGTGCTCATGCAGCGAGCCAGGCCTTACAACATGGACTGCTTGAAACCCCTATGCAGTATGCATACAGGCCTCTAGTCACCTACACATTTGTCTTTCACTTCTTTAATTAACTAGTCAGTTTCTATATACTTCAATAAACATCTTGTCACTCATCTTGCACTCATCCAGTGACTGATCAAGTACCATGTATCTAATCTTTTTACTGTGCCAAAACTGAAAAACTTAACAGTTTTACCCAGGCACTCTTCTAGCAGTAGTCTAATGATTCAGTCAGTTTCCAGGTACTCATGTAGTGAACCATGCATTACCACATAGAGGGCTACAAATGTCTATGCAGTATGCATGCAGTCTTGTAACACACTATACACTTGTCCTTAACAGCTTCAATTCCCCAGTCAGTATCCATGTACTTTCAGCAACCATCCTGTCACTCCCCTTGCAGTGTTCCAGTGACTTATTCAGCACCATGTAGTAATGCATTCACTGCGCCAAAACTGAAACACTTGTAAATTCACCCAGGTACGCTTCTTGCAATAGTCTAATCATTCAGTCAGTACCTAAGTACTAATGGAATGAGGCAGGCCTGAGCACATGGATTGATTCAAATGTGTTTCCAGTATGCATGGAGGCCTGTAAGTACCAACACAATTGCCTTTGAGACATTCAATTTCTCTGTCAGTATCTATAAACTGCAATAAACACTCTGTCACTTTAATTGCACACCTCCACTGAATCATTTGGCAGTAAGTACTAACCTATTCACTGCACTAGAATCCAAAATAGTAAAAAGATTCACCGAGTCACTTTTTTTTGTAGTACTCTAATGATTCAGTCAGTAGTCAGGTAGTTTTGCAGTGATCCAAGTGTTACTCTATGGACTGTTTCAAACGTCTATCCATTATGGATGTAGGTCTCTAGCCACCTACATACTTGTCTTTCACACCTTCAATATCCCAGACAGTATTCATACAGTTCCTGCAAATACTCTCTCACTCTCCTTATACTACTCCAGTGACCCATTCAGCACCATGTACTAATCCATTCACTGCACTGAAAGGCAACCACTTATAAATCCACCCAGGTAGTCTCCTTGCAGTGCTTTAATCATTCAGTCAGTATCCAAGTACTCATGCAGTGAGCCAGCCCTTAGCACATGAATTGCTTCAAACCTCTATCCAGTATGCATGCAGTCTTCTAACCACCTACACACTTGTCTTTCACATCTTTAATTCCCCACTCAGTATACATATAGTGCAGCAAACATCCTATTACTCCCCTTGTACTCCTCCAGTGACCCATTCAGCACCATGTACTAATCCATTCAGTGCCCCAAAACCCAAACACTTATAAATTCACCCAGGCACTCTCTTTGCAGTACTCTAATCATTCAGTCAGTACCCAAGTACTCATGCAGTGAGCCAGGCCTTAGTACATGAATTGCTTCAAATGCCTATCCACTATGCATGCAGTCCTCTAGCCACCTACACACTTGTGTTTTACACCTTCAATTCCCTAGTCAGTATTCATACACTTCTAGCAAATACTCTGTCACTCCTCTTGGAGTCCTCTAGTGACCCATTCAGCACCATGGAGTAATCCATTCACTGTGCCAAAACCCGAACACTTATAAACTCACCCAGGCATTCTTCTTGCAGTACTCTAATCATTTAATCAGTATCCAAATAGTATTGAAGTGAGACAGGCCTTAACGTATGAATGGATTGAAACATGTGCCCAGTATGCATGTCTCTAATCACCTTCACACTTGTCTTTCACACCATCAATTATCATGTCAATATTCATACACTTCTAGGAAATACCCTGTCACACACCCAGTTTGTTTCCTAATAGTATTGTAATCATTCAGTCAGTTAGCATGTACTCTTTTAGTGAGGTAGGCTTTAGGGCATGAACTGTTTCAAAGTAGTATGCACTATGCTTGTAGTGTTTTAACCATCGTCACACTTGTGCTTCATGGCTATAGTTTCTTAGTCAGTTTTGATATAAAATGTGTTTTTACAGTAATAGAATAGTATGAATTTTAAAGTTATTAATATACTTTTATTTGTGATTCTTTTTTACAGATACTGTTTTTCGACGTTAAAATAGAGAAATCATGCCTGAAAAAAAAAGACAAAGAAAAGAACAGAGACAGGAGAATTACTTGAAGAAAAGTCAACCACAAGTATTGAATGTACAAGATAATGTGGCTAAAAAGAAAAAATCTTCTGGTAAGATCACAAAGCAATTTATTAAAAATGTTTGTCGGAGGAAACAGAATGTACAGAACGCTGATTCCACTGTGAATGTTTCAACTAGAAAAAAAATTCAAAATAAGAGGAAAAGCAAAAAAAACTAATATTCAGTCAAAGGAGACAAAGTGTGCTAAAAGAAGGCAAAATCAGTATAAGTAATTACGAAAAAAAATATTTTACAAGAGATTAGTACATAATTTGCTGAAAGATGTGAAGAAATATAAAAAGAGAGCTCTGTTTTATAAAAAGAAGAAGCATATTGAAAACATTGTTGAAAAGGCTTTAGAAGTAAAAAGGAAACTATTCATTTTAGTATTAAACAGAATTCGATCACTAGATAAACCAATCAATTTAATGATGGCCAAAAGTAGGAGGAAAAGAGTAATTAATAGAAAACAAATTGTGATTTTTTTTGGGAGAATGGAAACACAGTTCCAGTTCAGAGCCTTTCTTTAATGAAGAGAGTTATTTACAGAGCAAAAAATTACTGTTTGCAGTTGACACCAGTGGTAGAGGTTACGAAGTTAGAGATGGTTGTCCAATTGAGAAAGAGAAAATGGTTGAAAGAAAAGCAGAAGAAGTGATAGCTGATGAAGTTCTAGGGAGACGTCCTAAACACCCTGTGTATACATGGGATTGCAGTAGTATTTGTAGTGTACGACAGGAATCTATTGATAAATTATGTAGTTTTTTACGAGCATATAGTAAAAAAAGTGTTAAACAAAAGATTAAGGTGTTGCAAGGACTAGACCCTTGCAGAGGGAGAAAAAATACTGGTTTGCAAGGTCATTCTCTGGCTTGTCTTTCTGGGAAAGTTTGTGAAAGTGTTTTTCACCATTTCAGGATGCTGGCAGTACATCATACTCAAATGCGGAAGTTAGTGAGAAGATTGTATTATGCGAAAAGTCCAGCACTAAAGTTAAATGAGTTGAACAGTGCTCTTTTACGTGGCTCAGTATCAGATGTGAAGAAGGTTTGTGAGGATATTGAGTTTTGTTACTTTGGTCCTCAGCAAGAGAGTGGAGAAACTGTGACATTAGTAGAAGAAAATGTTGAAGACAATGTAGAACCTGTGATTGCAAAAGCTTTTGAGGATGAAATCACAAAGTTTAAGGTAATTTCAGGTGAAAGACCAAATGTTTCTTGTATTTGTTGTCGGCGAACTCACTATAAAAATCAGACTAGGGGTGTCAATCTGTATTTAAAAAGTGAAATAGAAGATAATGATAAGTGGATGGAATTTGCAACTTATTTGCTGATAGAGGATTGTTTTGATTTGGGATCTGAGCAGCGTATTTGCAAATATTGTTATAACAAATTAGATGAGAATAAAATGCCTGCTAGAGCAGTTCATAATAATCTAGAGTTGGTTGCTATTCCTCCAGAGCTGATAGATTTAAATACGTATGAGTCTATTCTCATTCAATGTGTTCACCCGTTTCAGGCTATTGTTCGTATGGAGCCTAAAACAGGTAAATTAGCTCCATCAGAGTTGCAAAGAGGATTGAAAGGAAGAGTTGTGTATTTACCGTTAGACTTAAGAAAAATATTGAAACTATTGGTGCAGACCATGCAGAAAATGAGCCACTAGTCATTCTAGTTAATGGTGTTCCTACTAAGAATAAGAAAATCTGGCAAGAGTTAGTGGATGTTAGAAAAGTGCAAAAGGCATCATTGTATATGTTAAAAAATAATGAGTACTATAGAAATGTGTTTGTAGGAGAAGAAGAAATAGATTTAGCAGAAGATACTGAAACATTAAGTGGACAAATTGAAAAAGTGGACATGTCCAGATGTGAAGAAATCTATGAACATTACAGTGTACATCCACTTCATTCTAAAGAGGTAATGGGGAATACGATTGAGTTGTTCCAAATGAGAAAAGCAACAGGAAGTCCCATGAGTGTATGGGAAGATAGTTTGGAAGCTCGTTGTTTCCCGCAGTTGTTTCCAACAGGAAAAGGTGGACGATATGATGAACGTCCTGTGCAGATTCCTGCATCTGAATATCGGACAACAAGATCATATGCAGAAGATCCAAGATTTCGACAATGTATCCCTTATATGTTTCATCTTCTGTTTGAAAGTGACTTGTCTGAACTTTCATATGCAGTAAATCACATCTTAAAAACTGGAATGCATCTGCAAAATGTAACTGCTAAGGATTTTATGGATAAAATGCATCAGAGAGATGATCATTTAGAATCTCAGTTGATTAATCTGATGGCATGTCAGCGAGGGACTAATGAATATTGGTACCGTCGTCATGGAGAACTGAAATGTATGCTACGTAACTTGGGAACTCCTACATGGTTTGTTACACTAAGCTGTGCTGAGTATGCTTGGGATGATTTACTTGAATTTCTTCAAGAGGAAAATTGCTATATAAAAAATATTGAATACAAGACACCTGGAGAATTGTGCTCATTGGATCCTGTTAATGTATGCAGATATTTCAATCATAGATTTGAACCTATGATGTCTTTCATCTGCAATAAAAAGAATCCTCCTCTTGGAGAAGTTGTGGATTTCTTTTGGAGAAAGGAGTATCAAGCAAGAGGTGCTCCTCATATACATATGTTGTTATGGATCAAGGACGCCCCCAAATTTGGAACAGATTCAGATGAAACTGTTTTGTCTTTCATTGAAGATTCTGCCACATGTGCTGTACCCAATAGCAAAGAACATAAAAACTTAAAACAACAAGTCTTACGATTCCAAAGCCATCGATGTGGAAAATACTGTCGACGATAGTACAAGTCAAAGGATAAGTTCTATACCAAATGTCGTTTTCGATTTCCACGTCCTGTATTATCCAAAGGAAGAGTGAACAGTTTTATGTCAGCTGTGCGACATACTATCACAAGAAAGTCTCTGAAAAATATCTACAACTTAAAAAGAAGTGAAGAATCAAAATACATAAATGACTACAATCCAGTTATTTTATCCATGTGGAATGCTAACATGGATATTCAGTATGTTGCGGACAAATCCATTGCTGTCGCTCGGTATGTAACGTCCTACATGACTAAATCAGAAAAGACGGAATTGAAAGAAATGTGGGAAGAGATTTCTCACGAGAAGACTCTAAGTAAGAAATTATACAGTTTCAGTTTGAAGATGTTATCGCATCGTGAAATTGGAGCATATGAATGTTCAGATCGGTTATCATCTGCAAGTCTATATTCAAAAAGTAGAAGAATCATTTGGGTGAGTTTAGGTCTTGCAGGAATGCGAAATCGGGTACTGAAATCTGTTCAAGAAATTGAATATTTAGCAGAAAAAGAACCAGAAAGTACCGATATTTTGAAAATGAATATGTTGGACACATGTTAACCGAACAGAAGTCATCATCTTGAGAGCATGTGTCTCTATGAAGTGCTGCAAAACTACACTTTTAAACGGAATACTACAGAGAACATCAATGATGGAAAATATGCAGTTATTGGTTCTGAAGGATGTCTGGTGAAACAGAGGAAAGGAAATTTAATTAATCACAGGAAACTGAGTTGCGACACTGCTGATAAAAGGGAATTTTACTATTTAGCCCTTTTGCAAATGTTCAAACCATGGCGTTCAGAAATTGAATTACTTGGAGATTTTCAGAGCTATGAAGTTTCATTTAATGCTTGTAAAGATAGCATACAATGCAGTGCTTTTGCAAATTATGTGAAAATGTTGAATGATGAAATTGGTCAAGAAGCTACAATTGCAGCTGAGATTGCTAGAGACAGTTCTCAAGACAGTCAAAGTTCTGCTGCACTGAGTCAAGATCCACTAGGACAATCAATTGTTGAAAATGAAGCAGCAACTGCCATGAATGAGGTGGAATCAGCAATGTATCAAGCTCAAGAAGATGTAGTACAGTTAGGAAACTTGGAAGAACAACTAAGGTGCCGATTCCGATCCTGTAAAACCCGGGTACGAATCGTCGTACGGAGCGTTTTCTCCATACGACTCGTACCCGGGAATGCACCTTACAAACCAGCAAGTACGATTCGTACAGAAATACCATTTCCGTACGAATTGTAAAAAACACGGTGTGACTAAAAAATACATACAAGTTCGATCCAGGGCAGCGCGTACGCGACATTCGCACGGAGTCAGGCAGCGTTTTACCGACCAGCAAGTACGTTTCGTACCCACAGCACTTCGCACGGGAATATTTTTACGGGAGACAAAAAGTGCCAGAAAAACTAAGTACGCTGCGATGCACGAGGAAAAGGGGGCCCGGTACGCACTGTACCCCTATCCCTACACGTCCGCACCATACCCCCAGCCCCCCGCATGTACGCACCGTACCCCCACCCCCGTATGTACGGTGCGTACCCCAGCCCCGTATGTACGGTGCGTACCCCACCCCCGTATGTATGGTGGGTACCTCACCCCCGCATGTATGCACCGTACCCCCACCCCCGTATGTACGGTGCGTATCCCACCCCCATATGTATGGTGCGTACCCCACCCCCGTATGTACGGTGCGTACCCCACCCCAGTATGTACGGTGTGTACCCCACCCCTGTATGTACGGTGCATACCCCACCCCTGCATGTACGCACCGTACCCCCACCCCCGTATGTACGGTGCGTACCCCAGCCCCGTATGTACGCACCGTACCCCCACCCCCGTATGTACAGTGCGTACCCCAACCCCGTATGTACGGTGCGTACCCCACCCCCGTATGTACGGTGCATACCCCACCCCCGTATGTACGGTGTATACCCCACCCCCGCATGTATGCACCGTACCCCCACCCCCGTATGTATGGTGCGTACCCCAGCCCCGTATGTACGGTGCGTACCCCACCCCCATATGTACGGTGCGTACCCCACCCCCGCATGTACGCACCGTACCCCCACCCCCGTATGTACGGTGCGTATCCCAGCCCCGTATGTACGGTGCGTACCCCCCCATATGTACGGTGCGTACCCCAACCCCGCATGTACGCACCGTACCCCCACCCCCTTATGTACGGTGCGTACCCCAACCCCGTATGTACGGTGCGTACCCCACCCCCGCATGTACGCACCGTACCCCCAGCGCTACGTGCTGGGGGTACGGTTCGTACATGCGGGGGTGGGGGTACAGTGCATACATGCGGGGGTGGGGTAGAAGGCTGGGGGGGCCATACGACTCGTACCCCTCGCCCAGGTGTACCCGGGGTAGGGGTGGTACACAGTTCGCTCCGTACGGGACGTTTTACATACGAATGTGTATTCGGAATGCCGGTACGGATCGTACTGGTGCGCTCGGACTTCAGTTTTACGAATCGTACGTAAAACTGTCCGGGGACGTGTCGTAGACTTTTCCCAAGGTCATTCGTATGTATTTTCCACGTACGAATCGTACTTGGCCGTTTGTACGGGACTTGTACGATGCGTACGTAAAAAAATACAGATACGAGTAGTACGGGAATTTTTTTTAACGGATCGGAATCGGCACCATAATGTTGAACAGAAACAAATATATCAACAAGTGAAAGAGCAGATTGACCATGGATTACTTCATGAAAAGAAAGGGTGCTCATGTACATCATTTCAACCTATCCGAATGTATGTGAGTGGTCAAGCTGGAACAGGAAAAAGTTTCTTAATTAAAGGAATTACAAGTTATCTGCAAAAAACAACTGAGTCACATTTGTCTTGTGTTGTCACTTCTCCAACTGGGTTGGCAGCACATAACATTAAAGGAATTACTTTACATCGCTTACTAATGCTACCAGTAGAGCATGAGAACAAAATGGAATACCACAAGCTATCTGGAGAAGCTTGTTGTGAAGTTTCAAGAGTCTTGAAGAAAATGAAACTTCTCATTATTGATGAGGTGAGCATGGACTCAAACTTGATGCTTGCCTTTGTGCATTTAAGAGTGCAACAAATTCTTAAAACAGAGTATGACGTGTTATTTGGAGGAAAACACTTCATAGTTTTTGGAGATCTATTGCAACTCACTCCGGTAAAAGGACAACCGGTATTTAAAACACTTGCACATGAAGATACCAGAAAGTCTCTTGGTAGTGTTGGTAATGTGAACATTTGGACTAATTTTGAATACAAAGAACTGACAACAAATATGCGACAGGCAAATGATGCTGAATATGGAAGTATTCTTCAAGATATAAGAATTGGAATTCTTAAAAAACATGGCAAACAAGCTTTGGAAAGTCGATTACTTTGCAATGTCTTTCCAAATGAAAATGTACTTCCTGCAAAAGTGTACATGAAAATTGCTGAAAATAAATCAGTGATCTGTTTAATGCCAACACTGCGAGAGTGTTCCATATTCAACGAAGAACTATTGAAACTGGAAAATGAAGAAATTAGAAAAATGGAAGCCATCGATAAAATAGAGCATGAATGAATTACTATTATTTTGACGGGAAAGTTGAAAACAAACTGGATTCTTTAGAAAAAAAAATATCTAAAACAGCTGGTTTAGAAAAGACACTGTATGCGTGTGTAAACTGTCGGGTAATTTTAAGGTGAAATTTGGATGTAGAAAAAGGGTTAGTTATGGCGCAATAGGTAAAGTGGTAGATTTTGTTAATTATCAGAAAAAAGAAGGAATTAAATTTTTTAAAAATTAAATTTGATCAGATTGAAGAAGTTAAAGAAATTGGTTGTTGTTCAGTTCGTTTTTTGCTTGTTAAAGATTTATATGTCCGTAGGAAACAATTTCCATTTTCTCTGGCATATGCAGTGACTATTCATAAATCTCAAGGATTAAGTGTAGACAATGCATTGGTGAACATTGGATCTACTGTATTTAAAGAGGGTATGGCATATGTTGCTTTGTCGCGAGTCCGAACATTATCTGGTTTGTTTTTGATTGATTTTGATGAGACAAAGGTTACTGCAGATGCAAACTGTGTAAAAGAGTATAATAGGTTAAGAAGGGTGTATGCTCCAAATTTAGGTCAATATCCTGTATTTGAAAAGCGTGTGGTTGGTTGAAAAAGAAGGTTTGCCAGTATCTGTTCTGAAGGTGTTGAAAAGGGAATAGCACAAGATAATGTTGTGATTGCAAGTAAAAAGACATTGGACACTGTTGAAGAGGTTGTTGGTTATCAGTTTGAAAATAGTTCAGGTGTCAACTGCTATGCTAATGTAGTGGTCAATGTTGTTTTTTATCTTGAAGGTTTGCAAGAACAAATTATGAAGAATCGGCAACAAATATTTTGTTCTCGGTTGCATTCTGTTTTTGAAAAATTGACAACAGACGCAAGTAAAATACAATCTGTTTCAGATGTTCGTAATCTTTTGGATGTGTGTTCTGGTTCTACACAATTTTCACAAAATATCCAACAAGATGCTCAGGAATTTTTAATGTATATGCTTACCATTCTTGAAAATGAAGGTGTAGAAATAGAAAATATTTTTGGCCTTTCTTACAAATGGGAACATTATTGTGAAAATTGCATGTATACATGGAGCTCCAATGTAGACAGTGAGAGATTTCTGTATTTAACATTACCAGACTGTAAATCAGTGTCTTTCAATAAATTAGTTAAAGCTGCAAATCAAAACATGGAGTGTAGCCAATGTAAATCAGAAATGTTATTCACATTATTTTTCACAAAATATGGCAAATGCAGAATTTTAATAATGCAACGTTGTACAGCTGACGGAAGAAAATTGGATACTTTAATAAAGCAATTTGTAGCAGCACAACTATCAATATCAGGAAGGACTTTGGAGCAATTGCTATAATTTTCCATGATGGTCCTTCCACCACATCTGGACATTACACTGCCTATCTAAAATGTGACAAAGGCTGGACACTTTCTAATGATTCCCAGTTGGTTTTCAAACAACGTTTGCCTAGGGAATTACAAAATTCCTACCTAATATTTTTAAAGTCAAAGTTTTATTTAGGAAGATAATTCACTCTCTGAGGAATTTATTATTATAATTTAATAGGACTACCATTGGACAATTTACATAAAAAAGGAGTGCAAAAATACCATTTGGCCTCAAGGAAAGGTATATGTTTGAATTATGGACTTTTTGGTGGTCATTGATTCGGTGAATATTTTAAAGCGGCAAGATTTACAGTTTTTATAAGTTAAAGTTATAAAATTTTGTTAGCCGTAAGCATTTCATATATGTGTGATTTGTATTTTCTGGTATTTTACTGAGAATAGCATGTTGGGTTTTTTTTAACAATCTTTCTGATTGGTTTTTTTTTGCCCTCTGTTAAGTGATGAGTACAATTGAAATCATTATTTCTAGTGAAATTCAATATATTCTGAGAACAGCAAAAAAGGCAAACAAATTACTTTGTGGAAATTATGCTGAGTTGTAAAAAATGTATTATTACACGTTATAACTATTTTTTTCTTTTCTTTCACAGATCCTAATTTTAAAATAAGCAATTTACATCAATTTAGATTGCAAAGAAAATCTGAAAAAAATGTATACCATTTTTTATTTCTATTACTGTGAAGGTAAGTTTAACTAAGTACCAAAATATGCATACTGGAGAGATCTGCAAGAAGCTACAAAGTTTAAACACGTTTTTAAAAACACTCTGTTTATACCTATGTAGTTTTGAAATCTGACCGTAATCAGATATCATGTGACCTGCAAAAAAAGAGATTTGAGGGGTTCATAATATTTCCCATTGTACCTATTGAAGGACCGCAATCATTTCAATCATTCTTCTTTGAACATCTTTGCAGACAAAACTCTGTGCTTACCTGCTATCATTCGCAAGCAATTTTAAAAACAGAAATATGTCACTTTTTGTAACATAGTTATTGCGCAAGACACTCTTTCATATTTACAAAGAGAGGAAAAGGCACTCTGTGCACTTTTTCTACTCCATGTAAATACAACCTCATCATACACACCACTTTGCTTTGAAAGGGTGTTCTATAAGTGTTGTTGTGTATGATTGCATTTAATACTCATAGAACAAGACCCATGTCTAGATTTATCAGAAATCATAAATCTCGATATGTGTGTGAATGCTGCACCATTCTAAAATTGGTGTAGGAAAGCACAGCAAGGAGAATTGTTTTCATTTCTCCAAATTTTTATATCTTCAATGCTTGCTAAAATGTTCAGCATACATTGAAGGAGAAAAATGCGTTTTCTCATTGTTTTTGTGCAGGAAGGTGTGTCTTCCTGCACAAAAACAAACAGCACATGACACAGATATCCTTGCACTATGGTGCAAGGGTGCCTGTGTCACCACATGGCTGCAGTTTAAGCAGCCGTGCAGAGAGAAGCATAGATTTGCAACATATTTATGTACATATGTTGCAGTTAAAGAGGTTACTGTGTGATGCTGCAGCACTTCCTCATAGTTCTGCACTTATACATTCACCATACGCTACTAATGCAATCATTCAGTCAATTACGTACTACACATACATTCATCTAAACTTTCACACACTAACAAAGAAATATAGCTCTTTTTTTAAACCAGGAAAGTTAGTTCTTAGGACAACTTTTTTTTTCTTCTTTCTTCTTTTATATATTTTTTTGAGTTTTCTGATCAATTTAAATTTTTTTGGGTTTTTCTGGAGAAAAAAAGGAAGAAACAGAACAGGAGGAACAAAACAATGAACTTCAGGGAAAAAAAAAAACTAGCAATGGTGACTTTCTTGCCTACGTCAGATCAGATCGATAGACTGCTCCCCGTAGCATAAAGTCGCATTGCATTTAACGCAGAGCACTTTCAAAAATTTAAATTGTGGACGGATGTCCAAATTTTGTGCTGAAGGATGCACTCTTGAAGTGCTCGGCTGCGATGAGTCAGAAGGAGCAGGAGCGACTCTCATCCTTCGGCATTCCTCCCGAGCAAGATTTACCGGATGAAGGGTCCTTAGATGTTTCATCATGCTAGCTGTTCCACATGAGTATTTTTTGTTAGGATCCCCTCGAGACAGCACTCTCTGGCAGATCTTGCACGTCACCAAGGTGGCATTGGTCTTACTTTGCCCCTCAGGATAGGTAAAAAATGTCCACACCACAGATGAAAAACGTGGTGTGCGTGGTGGCTCTTCCACAAAATCATCCTCAGATGTATGAGGAAATGCAGGAGATGCCTGCTGCCCTGAAGCCATTGTTTGTTCTGAAAAAAAGTTTGAGCTAAGTAAAAACTTAGTCAAAAAAGCTTCTTCTCTGCAAAGAGATGCTCTTCCAAAGAAGGTCAAAGAAGAATGATTGAAATGGGTGGGGTCTTTCAATAGTTGGAACAGGAAGTGTAATGAACCAATCAAATCTCTTTTTTTGTAGGTCACATGGGATCCGCACACCCTGCGCTTACGCAGCACGCACCCAGCGCGCATCCGCAAAATTGAATTTAAAAGGAATATAGGATTAGATGTAAAAATATATTACTTTTAAGAGTAGTTTAGAGTTTGTCTTCAATTAATATTCACATGAAATATATATATATGTTTTTTTAAATGTTCAATATTTCGCGGGATCCGCGCACCCACTGCATCATACACGCATGTGACGCATCGTGGAAGCACGCAAGCGTTGCGTTATGTACATCGTACGTGTCGCGTATAGGCTTGGAGTCGTGTACCGGTCGCATTGCAATCGCGCATCAAACACGTACCCAACGCATACCGTGCACGGATGCTTTCGCGTAGGGATCGAGAACGGTGCGCATAGGGTGCGCGGATCACAAAAAAATGGAAAAAATAAATAAAACATAAAGTTTTGAAAATATAGTTTAAAAAATTGTTTTAAAAATATAAAAAAGTATTTTAAAAAACCCAATAAAAACAAATAGTATTTTTTAATTTTTAAAAGAATTAATTGTAAAAATAACTTTAAAAAATGGTGATAAAAAGTGTTTCAAAAAAACATAATTAATGAAATTGACACACTGAAATTGAAAAATATAGAAATCTAATGAAAATCATTAAACATGATATCTTTAGAGATAAGTTATAGATAGGAATTAGCATTTAAAAAACCTTTAAAATTCACTGAAAAAACCATAGGTTTCATGCTCGTTATATTTAGGAATTGGCATTTAAAAAACCTTAGAAATTCACTGAAAAAACCATAGGTTTCGGGGGCATTATAGTTAGGCATTCGCATTTAAAAAACCTTCGAAATTCAATGAAAAAAACATAGGTTTCAGGGACGTTATAGTTAGCTGGACATTTCCCTCATACAAAACCCTAGAAATTCCCCCGTTATAGTTAGTTCGCTAACTATAACTCGCGCCCCCGCAATGCACTGCTGATGACGTCACATATTACATCACTCATGACATGGTCAGTGACATCACTGATGACATCACTGATGACATCTCAAATGACATCACTGATGACATCACTGAAGACGTCATCCATGTGATAAATTAGTGTATCTTCTCACACCCTTTGATATACCCAATTAAAATTTCAGACGTACATTCTCAAAACCATAGATACTCCAATACCAATAACTACATACCCACTCATTGACTCTTAGGTCTACACACACATCCAGTCACTCACCTGTACAGTCACTCATACTTACAGTCACTCAGTACAGGACTATCATATGCATTTATACACTTATATAGACACTCACACACCACCAATCATCCATAGAGGTACTCACACACCTAATCAGTCATGCAAATAATTAATCACACTCCCATTTACTCATCTATCCAGTTATACTCACACAAGTTCACTTACTCATAAAAATACTACCACATTCTTACGCTCTTATACAATCACTGATACAAGCACACACTCATCCATACAGCCACTCTCACAATCACACACTCTCACATATACGCACTTATATACTCTTACACACATATATACTGGCTGTCACAGATGTAGTTACTCACACATGTACCACTGAGATATACATTCAATCACTAACACACCCATACATACACTCACCTAACCATACAGTCTATCAAAGATGCACTCTTAAAACCATGCACCCATAGAATCACCCACTCACACATCAATGCACAGAGTGAGAAACAGACCACCCACACAAACACTCAGACACACATGCAGATACTCAGACAACCAATCAATAACCCATATAGACACTCATGTAACTATTCAGAAAACCATACAGCTGCTTACACAGCAACAGACAGACAGATACAGACATTCACACAGTTTAGTCACTAGTCTGCAGTAACATACGTTTAATGACTCACTTATAGAGTCAGTCACGCACCTAATAAATCATCCATTCACACACTTATACACCCACTCATTCTTCCATAGGCCTTTCCCTATATATATTAAACATATTTAAACTTTACAGAAACACACAGTCACTGGATGACGTCATCAGTGATGTCATCAGTGATGTCATTTGAGATGTCATCAGTGATCTCATCAAATAATAGAACCGCTCCGTAAACAGTACAGATGACTATACAAAACCTTATCTTTAAAAAGAGATGATTTCATTAATATTCACAGGGTACTATACCCAAATACAATAAGAAATATTTAGGTTAATTAATTGTATATTCATGAATGCTGCAAAAATTCAAAGCGCTAATAATAATAACAATGTCAATAACTGTTATGAATGTAATAACATGTTGCCTAAAAATCCTCTTGTAAATATGTAAAATATGTCATATAATCAAATACTACAAATCCCATAATGCCACATGACGGCAAAAATGGGATAAATAGTAGAAACAAAAGAGTGCTCACTGACCGTGAACAAAGCCAGGAAAGGCTGAAACGCGTTGGTCTGATTGCTGCTGTCAAAATAAAAAGCTAAAAACTGATGTTTCTGAGTGCCGCGTTACTTGGAGAAAAATTAATGAATTGGGTCCGGATCCGACCCCTACGCAAAGCACCCGCGAGAGAGCGCGCAGGATCTTTTTGGGTCACATTGTGAAAAAAAAAATGAAAAAAAAAAATATATATATATATATATATATCTATATATATTTATATATATATATAGATATATATATATATATTGACCTATGAAAACTAAGGTTAAAGTGATGTTATAATATATAGTTAGGTGAGAATTTCAGCGACAGCGTACCGTTTTAAAATGTACAATACCACTGAAATTCACCAGCTATAGTTACCTCAAGTAACTAAAACTTGTGCCGTAAATAGTTATTACTTGTGCCCCGCAATGCACAGCTTTTACATCAATAATTTCACTGCAAAGTTGCAGTGATATTATCAATGATGTACAAAATGTCATGAGTGATGTAATATGTGGGGTATGAGGGGTAGTGGGTATGTGGGGTAGTTAGCTGTGGTTTGTTACGATACATAAAGCCAACCTCCTGCCGCATGCATGGGTTGGCCGCAAGGCCTGATCTGCGGCCACACCCTGTTTCCAACCCCCCCACACTCAGCCAACCTACTCTATGCCGCTGAGCCCTGCATACAAACCTTTAGCACAGTCGTCCCTCCCAAAGTCACTGCGGGCCCTTGGGATTCCAAACTCAGAGGACTTTCTTTTTAAAGGGAGAAGGCACCTAACCCCCATCCCCGAGCAACTTTGGGCCCATGCGACCACATTCCTGGAGGCCAAAGGTTATATGTAAAGGGGAGGGGGAGCTGCACCTTTTCCCGAGATACAAAGGGCCCAAGGGACTGCCAGAGCCTTTAACGGGAGAGGGGCTCCTGCCCCCCTCAAGCCAGTAGTGGCCCAGTGACCCTCTCACCAAGGACAATTACTTAAATATAAGGTAGGGAGACTGCAATCCCCCTCCCTGAGCCTTAATCTGCCCGCGCGGACCCCATCCCCCTAGGCTGAACGCCATATCCTGGGACCAAATGCCATAAAAAAGAGAGGGGGACTGTGCGGGGACTGTGAGCCTCCCTGAGTCTATTGTGGCCCCATATCCCCTTGGGCCTGTAGTTTGTTTAGGTGGATGTCCCAGTTCTCACCCAGGGACACACTGAACAGCAAGTTGAGTGGCGTTCATGGAGCCCCGAGGTCCCCGCCACTCCAACCAGCTTCCCGCACACTGCGGAGCCAGCATTGCTCCTGCCTGGCGGAAGCAGCTGTTTTTTGTTTGCTCCCACCAAGCTGCTGCAGACCGGAAAGGGATGTGTTCTACCACCTGTCGGGAGATTTAAAAATGTGTCCGCCGATTGGGAGCAAACAGATGGGTCCCTGCCCTCGCTGATAGAGACAGGGAAACTACTGTTTCCTGGGGGGTAGGCTCCCCAAAGACAGTCTGTGAGCCAGACTCAGAGGAAGGGGTCCCGACCCTAATAAAGGCAGGGGGGACATGCATCCCTCTCCACTCATTTCACACATCAGCTCTAGGGCATGAGGTCCCTGGGCCTCACAGAGCATTGGGGAGGGGGCCATGTCGCTCCCTTTCTTAAGGAAATATTTTGCGCCCCCCCACCCCGGCTTTTGCTTTTTAAGAGTAGCATGGGATCCCACGTATTTTATCCTGATGTGCGGGCAGCCAATCGGTCTCTCCATGAGATCTGTCAGCTCTGCAGATCCTCCGCCATGTGATATATACAATGTTTTTGAGCATACTACACAGATTTACTCAAAAATCACAAAAAGCACACGTGCTGGACCAAGATCTAGCTCTATAGCTTTCGGAGAAATTTAGTGTGAATCCGTTCAGCGATTTGGGCTGTAGCTGTGTCTAAAGTTCCTATGGGAAAATGAATGGGGAAAATGCTTTCTGGGACTCCCGTTTATCATGGCTCTTGCTTGATGGATCTCCCTGAGACTCTCCAGTTAGGAGCTGAGGTGGAAGTACATTTTTTTTGTAAACTTTCATGAAGATTTGTCAAACGGCGCTAAAGTTATAAGGAAAACAAAAAAATGCTTTTCCTGTGGAAACGTGGTAACTACCCAGTGGTGAAATTTTCAAAACTAGTTTGCTACTCACTTTAGCTGCTGTCCTGAAAGTTTTGGGGTGATTCATCTAGTGGGGGCAGAGAAAAAGGGGGTGTTCCAAATCGTGTTTTCCCCATGTAATTTTCCATAAGGATTTTAGACACGACTACAGCTCGAACCGCTGAACAGAATTACACCAAATTTTGCTGAAAGCTAGATCTTGGTCCAGAAAGAGTGCTTTTTGTAATTTGGTGTGAATCTATTCAGTAGTTTTTAAGTAATCAAAGAAAACATATTTAAAGATATCTAGGGACGTGGACCCCCCTTGGATCTGACAGATCTCATGGTGAGTGAGATCTGATTGGCTGCCAACACTTCAACCAGGAAGTATTGACAGCAATCTTGGGACTTGGGATTTAGCCCAAGTCCCAAAAGAAATGTTAAAAAACAAAAGGGGGCAGGTTAGGAATACCCTGACCCCCTAGACCTGGTAGTGCGATCCCATAGGGACTCCGCTGGGGGCCGAAAACTGTAAAAAAATATATTTGACACATATTCATTGAGGATCCATGAATCCAGGCAAAAATTAACTAAAAAACAAGCTCTGTCTCCCGCACTTGTTATTTAATTGGCCCTCGGGTGGGCCAGGTCATGAGGGTAATTCTTTTTTTAAATTTGGGGAGATAGGGTGCATGCAACCCAACTCCCCAGGCCGCTTTTGGCCCGAGGACTGCCACCCTCCCGGGTCACGGGTGATGTTTACAAGGGAATGGGGATCACATACCTCCCCTGGCCCGTTTTGGCCCTGGGGACCCCATCTCCCAAGGTCCAGCAGTTTATAATATTGGGAGGGGGCACGCACAGCCCCTGCCGGGCCAATTTCGGCCCCAAGGACTGCCACCCCTGAGGCCTGGCCAAGGCAAACAAAAGGGAGAGCCGTTAGTGATTTTGAAGACCCCATCCCCAGGGCCGGCTCCAGCTATGCCCCAGGGTGCGCACCCCTGGGACATTTAATATAATGGGTTTGCCCTTTGTCCTTCAGAACCTGCGTAAAGAGTTATAAGCTACAACGTGTTCTGTCTTGTAGCACAATTATTTATCAAAAAGAATTGTGTATGATGTTGAACTTACACGATCTGTATCAAAGGGTCAAAATACGATCCCTTTATCCAACATAAGAAAGGGGGTTACTCTTATTCATCCTCTGTCATCAAATTAAAACAACATGTACTGCACCTTTTTGAAAAAAATATGACAACACGACAAAAAAACGTATTCTCATTTGGTATATTCAAAGTCATATATCAAATACTGTATCAAGCAAATCTTATTTTCTTTTTTACTATGTTTTTTCTATAAGCTTCCAAAAGCACATTCAAAACATAATAAATCAAGCAACATGACTGAATGACATTGTGGTACATGGTGAAAAAAGAAATATTGACAATATAGACACAAGAATAATTTTTTTAATAACAAATTTTATTTGATTTTTATGGCACATAAGGAGCCAAAGCCCACTGCATATATTATAGAAACATTTCTGATCACAGATGCCAATAATTACATACAAACATATTACTTGTGAAGCCTGCAGGCAGAACAGCTGGAACATGAAATGGGCTACTATAGACCTCACTGAGCGCAGAATGTCTAAATGTGTATACGCACAGACGATAGTGTTAAGTGATATGAGCAATGTAATGATCAGGTAGGTGTATAAAGCAAATCTCATAGAGGGTCTGTTTGTGATAGAGGGGGTAAGTCTATGCCTCGGTATGTAATTTTTCTCTGTTTCCGAGGACAACCTCAGGCTGAAAAACTGCAATCTCTGCTCCCATGCATCTGTCTATTGCCTTCTTTCACCCACCTATTACTGGGGGAAAAGTCCCCTTCCAGGCTTGGGCAATGTCACGCTCTGCAAGTGTGATACCCAGAAAGAGTAAATGTTCTTTATAATGGTTCCCACCGATCCCCTCCGTACTATGAAGCAGCAACAACCTAGGGTCGAATGGGAGATCCCACAACAAGACCTGGCCCAAGCAGGATGTAACTTTGTGCCAGAAAGGCTGCATTGCACTGCATCCACAAATTGTGTGTAGGAAAGTGCCCTCCGCCTCCCCACATCTGAGGCATGTAGGGGACTGAATGACCCCCATCTTCTAAAGGCAGGAGAGTGTGAAATATATAGGGTGAAGGTATTTAAATTGGATGAGGCGATAACGTGTGGAGACTGCTGCACCACAGGGCTAGCGAGAGCCTTCGAACAGTCATCGTCTGTCATGTCAGGTAGATCTTGTTCCCATGCCTCCCTGGTCTTATGGAATGTAGTGCTGATGTGGGTGGTTAATGTCTGATAGATCTGATGAATCTTATGTGGTCCTAAGTCTCCCATCAATAGTCAACCTTCCAGGAGATGAAATTCTGGCAGAGTGTCATTTGAGTGAATGAAAGGTTCAGGGCGTGCCTCAACAGGAGGTACTTGTAAAACTGTGTCCGGTGCAACTGGAAGTCTCTTTGTAATTGCTGGAATGATTTAAAGGTAGTACCCTGCAAGACATCCCCCAAAGTGGAAACGCCCAATCAATCCCATTTATGAAACCCGCACAGTGCCGCTACTGGGCGCAAATATGTGCTGCCATGCCATAGACGAGTCGTCTGTGTCAAGCGGCCCTGCCAGCCCATATTTATGACCGTGAATCGCCAGAGTTAGATTACTGTTTTACTGCCTGGGGGTAGAAAGTCGAGATTCACGTGGCTATATAAGAGCCTCAGGAGGGGGATGCCCTCCATTGCAATGTGCTGGAGGACAAAAGCTGTATCCATAGGCGAGTTGTACCACCATTCATTTATAATCAACAGATGGGATGTCGCATAATAAGCGTAGACATCCGCTACTGCAATGCCACCGCAATTTGTTGATTGTGTGGCACGTCTGTGGCGCCACACAGATGGCACCTCCGTTCCACAAGAACTTATTTAGGATAGCGTTGACTTGAGCGAACCACGTAGGGGGATACCATACTGTACATTTTGTAGCCAATAAAGTTTTCAAGGTAAAGAAACTATTTTAAAAATTGCTGATCGCCCATATAGTGATAGCGGTGGATGGGACCAGATTGTGGTCTTGTTTCGTAAACTAAAAAGGAGAGGGTTAATGTTGTGTGTCCATGAAAGTGTAGGGCACGGTGAGATAAAAACTCCTAGGTATTTAAACCCCTCTGTCGCAAGGGACAGCTGCGTGGCCCATGTTCCGCTTCCTTGGTCACCACATATTGGGAAGAGTACCGATTTGGAAGGGTTTATACCAAGTTCCGAGGTCTCTCCAAAGACCCAGAAAATCTGGAGGATTCGGGGTCTCGAAGACACAAGAATAATTAACAACATAGCACATATGAGAACATAAAAATAACAATGGAAAAACACATGTCTGTTGCCCATAAATTCAAGGTTGAAACAATCCTATGACTTTGTTTTCTAAACTTTCTTAGAATAGTTGATGAGGACATGTAGCATAAAGCAACGCCATCAATGTTTCGACCCTCTGTGTATGTGTTTAATGAGAAAGCATCACAGCGGGTCTTCCTCAGGACTAAAGAGAAAAAGGACAGCCTTCAAAATGTGTGATTCATGAGAACAAAACAATTCCTCTAAACCATGACGAGGTCCTACCATAGGATTCACATGTATCCAACATCAACAATTACAAATTATTCACAGCGACCCTGACCAGGGTGATTACCGACTAAGTGAAGAGTTTTGTTGCCAAGCTGAGAGCTGCATCTTAAAATTACTGGAGTGATGTGTCGTGTTGGCAAGATGGGAGCAGGATTCTAAATGTACTGGAAGGATACTTTATTTTAAGACATCTTGGATGGATATATTTCCCCATGAGCTTTTTAAACGAACCCTGGTCTAGGTCCCTGTGGATACTTTGTTGAAACATAGACAATATTGCTTAATGCACTAAAATGTCATTAAGTTATGTAGTTTGATTTATTATATGTTTTGAATGTCCTTTGATCAGCTTATAAGAAAAACATATAAAAAATAAAATAAGATTTGCTTGAAACAGTATTTGATATTTGACGTTGAATATACCAAATCAGGAAAAGGTTATTTTGTTGTGTTGTGTTTTTTTCAAAAAGTTGCTGTACATGTTGTTTTCATTTAATGACAGGGGATGAATAAGAGTAATACCCCTTCTTATGTTGGATAAAGGGATCGTATTTCCACCCTTTGGTACAGTTGTTGAAAGTTCAACATCATACACAATTCTTTTGTTAAAGGATTGTGTTACCCGACAGAACACGTTGTAGCTTATAAACCCCACCTCCAGGACATAGCGGTATACCTGCCTGAACTGGCATGGGCAGGGAAACCTGTGTTTGCTTTTGCTTTGCGGGAGCAAATTTAAGCTCCCGCCAAACGAGAGCAAACATTAAGTCCGCTCCCTGTTGGCAGGAGCATCCAAAATGCTCCCATCTGTGGACTTTTCATTTTTTCTGCCCGCTGTGAAGATGAAAGAATTGCTCCCACCAGCACAACACTCCTCTCTATGCTATTCTGCTATTTCTCACTCCACAGTACACCACTCCATTCTAGGTCCCTCCAGTATATGCCACTTCACTGCCACTTCACTGTATGCTCCTTCATTCTCTGCTGTTCCACTCTATGTCTTTGCACTGCATTCCAGGCCACTCTATGCTATTCCACTGTATGCCACTACATTCTGCGCTGTTCCACTGTATACCACTGCATTGTACACTACTACAGTCTATGGCACTTCACTGTGTGCCATTCCATGGTACGCTATTCCATTATATGCCACTCCAGTATTCACCACTCCACTCTACCCCACTACACTGTACACTATTCCACTGTACTCAACTACACAGTATGCCACTCCACTATATACTATTGCACTCTACTCCACTCCACTGTACGCCACTCCAGTCTATGCCACGCCACTTCACTTCACTCTATGCTACTGCCCTCAATGCTATTCCTCTGTACACCACTCCACTGTGCACCACTCCAATCTATGCTATTCCACTGTATGCCACTCCACTGTATGCCACTCAACTCCACTCTTTGCCACTCAACTGTACTTTGCCCCGCACATCTCTTTCCAACAGTATACAACACAGCACTTCACTCCACTGTACCACACAGCACTCCACTCTGTGACACTTTATGATATGGCAGGCAACTCTACTCTACTCTACGCCACTGTACTGTACAACATAATGGTCCACTGTATTATAGGTTAATACACTGTATCCTACAGACTCCACTGAACTCCATTCCACTCTACAATAGTTTAGCCCATTCTACCCCATTGTACGACACGCCACTCTATGCCAGTCTACAATACAACACCCTACTGTACTTTATGCAACTCCACTGTACAAGACTCTACTACGCTCCATACTACTTTATGACACTTTACTCCACTCTATACCCATCCACTCTATGCCAGTGTACTACACTGTATGACATTATAGCACATGCTACTCCACTACTGTCTACAACACGCCCCTCCACTATATAACATGTCACTCCACTCTATGCCACTCTCCTATAATGTACGACACTATGCCACTGGCCACTGTATGGCACACCACCTTACAACACTCCACTGTACAATACTAAACTGTTTGAAACCCACTGCCACTCTACAGGACACTCCACAACACTGAACTGTACCACACTTTACTGAACTGTACTCCATTCTATACAACCAAATTGTACAGCACTCTTCACCACTGTATGCCACTGTATTACACTATACTCAGCAACACTTCACTCTCCTAAACTCTATGACACTCGACTCCACAACACTGCAGTCACTGACACTCAACTGTAGGACACTTAACTGTACTGCATGACATACCACTCCACTGTACAACATACTAATTCACGCTACAATACTCCACTCCAGTATATGACATACAATGCCACTCCACTGTATAACACTTTAATCCACTATATGCAACACCACTCCACTCAGGGAATATATATGTATATGAGCCTGACTATAATTCCCCTGTAACCTTTGTTTTTTCAGTGAATTTCTAAGTTTTTTTTAATTCTATTTCCTAACTATTACATCCCTGTTACCTTTAGTTTTTTCAGCGAAAAATAAATAAATTAAATATATATATATATACTGTATCATGGATTTGTTTTCCTGCGCTAGTTCACAGTGTCGATCATAGGACATGATTAGGATTTTTACTATGTTTGCTCCGACTGTGTATACTTAAGGAGACCTTTTCGTAGCACGCATTGTATGTGATCAAGCCAGTGGCCGAAACGCATCATAATCACATCATAACACCAGTAGGTTGTTATAGTTAGGACCTAATTTCCATAGGAAAATAGTTTTTTGATTTGCCAATATCTTTGGTGCCGTTTGATGAATCTTCGCAAAATTTTCAAATCTAACGGAGCCCTCAAGTCCGCTCCTGTCTTGAAAGTTTCGGGGTGATTCATCAAGCGGGGCCGAGAAAAAAGGTGGGTTCCAAAACTCGTTTTCTCTATATTAATTTCCATTGGAAACGTTTGTCGCAGCTACAGCTCGACTGCTGAACGGAATTACACCAAATTTGGCAGAAAGGTAGCGCTTGGTCCAGAGTGCACTCTTTGATTTAAATGATGTAAATCCATTCAGTCGTGCCTGAGAAATTCATATATAAAAAATATAAGTCTGGTGACCCCAGTGTATCTGCGAACCCTCTCAATCACGAGCTTGACTCTGATTGACTGCCAACACTTCAAAACAGGAGGTGTTGACAGCCATCTTGTGACTCGGTTGAAGCGAGTCACAAGAAAAAAGGAAACAAAACAAGAAAAAGGGGCAGGGTAGGAACACCCTTGCCCCCTGGGCCTGCTCAGGGGGTCTCACAGGGACACTGAGGGCCAAAAAAAGCATTTTTAGGATCCGTGAATCATACCGATTTCTTTTTTTTTTTTTAAAGGAAGTGCGGCCTCCCATGCTTCGTTTAATTAAGCCCCCAGGTGGGCCAGGTCCTGGAGGCAATGGTTTAATATGTAGCTGCCCTGGGGAACGCCACGTCCCCAGGGATATTTTAATGATATAAGGGGGGGCACTGCCACCACAGCAGGGCTTTTAAAAAAAATAAAAGGCATGGGGGAGCTCCTGCCTGCCCCCACGCTGCCCCGGGGACTGTCACTTCCCTGGGGCTTTCATTAATTAAGGGTGGGGGCCTCACAGGCTCCCCCAAGCCCTGGGGACCGTCATCTCCCCAGGGCTTTAAACTTTAAATGGAGGGACCTCACAATACTCCACAGCCCCTGGGACCGCCACCTCTCTGGGGTTAATTTATTAAAAAGGTGTGGGGGGCTCTTGCACCCCCACACTGCCCTAGGAACACCACCTCCTCGGGCATATAGTATTTAAATGAGGGGGTCCATTGTGGACCCCCAGCCCCAGGGACCACCACCTCCCCAGGACTGTAAACCTGTTGGGACTTCAGGACTAAAGTGGACTTCATTGGGCAGTTGCTGGATGATCTTAGATATTACAGGAAACAGTGGTCCCTGAAAGCGAAAAAATAGTTAAACAAAAAATGAATATAGTCAAAATTGATACTATATTATAGCCAATGTACAGCCGGGCATGGCAACTTTAATAAGTAGAGGTAATTAGCAGTGATCCAGAGAATGTAAGTAGAGTCTTAGTGGGACACAAGCCTGTATCCTGGGACTTACATATCATGAGGACAACAAATTGTGAAACACAATCAGGCAATTAAAATGATGTTTCTTTTTTAGAGATAATGAGTAGCGAAACATCTAGTACAAATATTGCCACCCTCACAATGTATTATATACAGAAATATTAAATGTGTAAGGTGGACAACAAAGTCGACGACGTTTCGATCCTTATCAGAAGGATTTAGGATCATCATCAGGACTATTCAGTTAAATTGCCCATATTTAGATGCCTGAGTAAACATAGAACAATAAGGCAAACAACAAAAACATACATAGGTATGGAGAAAATTTCATGGAAGAAAAAGGGAAAAAGAAAATGGCAATGAATTGGTTATTACTACGTTTGAACGGACCATACAAATTACATCAGAAAAACATTAGTGTCAGATCAGGGGCTAGTCCCTATTTGAAATCTTATGCAGTAGTAATATTGCGGGCATAAACCAACCGGAAAGGTAAAAACTGAAGGATACGAGAGAAGAAGTGCGATTGGAGAAAAAATTGCGTGAAAAGGTAGGTGATTTACATACACTCGAGGGTTAAGAAATATCACTAGATACGGAGTGCGGAGAGATATTGTGAGCCGTAGGAGGGTGCTGCGTAAAAGGCCAACCGGTGTCGGGAAGAAAAAGCGGTGGGTGACAGGGTTAGATAACGGCGCAGAAGCTTGTTTGAGCGAAGGGAGTGAGGGGAATACCTCGTGTTACCACTTAAGGCAACGGAGCGGGCGCCGAGTCTGGGTCGAAAAACTGGTACGTGAATTAAAATTGGACGCGTTTCGAAGGAACAATGCCTGTGGAGGGAAATATAAGAATGAGGAGAAGGAAGTGAAGTGGCATATACGTAGGAAGTGGGGTGGGTGGAGAGCTTACCTACGAACATCAATTTCCGGAGTGGGAGACACGGTAAAGGAAATCTGATGGGAGAAAGATAATAGAATTAGGGAAATATGACCAGGATCCGAGGGGTGAGCAGAACATGAGGGCGACGGGGCCGCAGTGGCGAAGCTTACCTCAATGTGATAAAAGAGATGAATTCCGTGGCCATGCAGAGGACAGCGCGTTCGGACGATGCCGGATCGACTGTGAAGGGGGTGTTGACATGCGTCATATTGTAGGTGTGTGCGGTCATGTGGGCGGTCACATGGGTGGTCATGTGGTCTTGAGCAGTGCCGTGCGGGTGAATGGGAGAAACGTAGGTGTATTTGGGCGCCATATTGGAAGGGTAGAAACACACCAGGAGAACGGCAAAACCGACGCAACTATTATCGTTGGTAGACTATTCACAACACATGGACAATGCTAACTCCCCTAGCCAGACACAAACCAACCTCTTACTTCCTATATTTAATCTTACTAAACACCATTTAAATGACTCTGAATTATCTGTACTAAGCAAGGGCCTTTCATTCGTACCCACCACAAAGACTAACTTTCTTGACCTACAGACCGAAGTCCTTAGGTTTTTTCGCAAACTGAGATTGCATAGCTACTTTTTGCTAAATCCTCTTTCACCCAAAGCACCCAACACCCCTTTGAGACCTCCGTCCACTTTCTCCCCGTCGGCCAATATGGTCCCACCGGAGATTTCCACCTTTGAGAAGTTGGTACTAAATGACCTATCACAACTGGCCACAGAACACCACTTCATCCCTTATAATATTTCAATGGCAGAAAAATCAGCACTTCAAACTCTCAAGACTAACAACACATTTGTCATCAAACCTTCCGATAAAGGCGGTGGAATAGTACTACAAGAAACCACTACCTATAAAAATGAAATATTAAGGCAACTAGGTAATACAGATCATTACTGCAGACTCCCCACCAACCCCACCAATGAACTCAAACAAATCATCCAGCAGGTCACCAAATCTGGTTTAGATCAAGGTTTCCTATCCAAACTCGAATATCAGTTTCTGAATGCGAAGGCTCCGCGGATGCCAGTTATTTAGACTCTACTTAAGATCCACAAGGACACTAAGAACCCTCCTGGACGCCCCATCGTCTCAGGTTGCGGTTCCATTCTAGAGCCACTTGGTCTATATGTAGACTTTTTCATAAAGGAATTCGTTCCATCTACACCATACTATGTCAGAGATAGTATGCACATGATTACCCTGGTAGAAAATCACATTTTTAACCCCTCAACTGACACACTTTGCACTCTTGATGTTGAGTCTCTATATACTAACATCCCCCAGCGAGATGCATTACTCATCATTGAGACGATTTTAGACACACGCATCAGACCACACGCAGTCCCTACCATTTTCATTTTGCAACTTCTCGAGATCTGCCTGACCAGAAATTTCTTTTTGTTTGACGGTCATTACTACCAGCAAACCAAAGGCACATCCATGGGGGCAGTTTTTGCACCGAATCTGGCTATCTTATACATGAACGCACTGGAGACGAACTACATACTGGCCCAACACAATCCTTTCTTCTCTGCCATGTCACTTTGGAAACGATACATAGATGACATCTTCCTGATCTGGCATGACACCCAAATCATGCTCGAAAATTTCTTTCACTGGCTGAACAACAACTGCGGTGGTCTTAAATTCACACTTACACATAACAAAATATCCATTCCTTTTCTTGACCTCAATATAGCACACAAAGATGGACATCTGATTACCAGCCTTTTCAGGAAACCAACTGAGCGTAATACTCTGTTGAAATATAGCAGCAATCATCCTAGAGCTTTAAAAGACTCTCTTCCCTATTCCCAATACCTCCGTATCAGACGCAACTGTACCCTTAAGGAGGATTACTTCAGGGAAGCCAAAACATTGAGCAACAAACTGACCTCCAGAGGGTATCCCAAAAGATTGATCCAAAACGCCCTCAAAAGAGCATGGTCCTGTCCAAGGGATATTCTCTTGGAACCCAAACCCAAGAAATCAGAGAACCGCATAGTATGCGTAACCACTTTTTCCCTCTCCTCAAACAAACTTCGAAAAAGTATTCTTAAACATTGGAGTGTAGTCAACGCTGGAATACTTAACCTAGAGAAACCCCTCTTTGCTTTTAGAAAAAGCAAGAACATTAAGGACCACTTGGTCAGAGCAGCACTCCCTAGTACCACAAACACGGGTACCCTTCATGACCACTGGTCCTTACCGTCTGTGATTGGTCATAATAGATGCGGCAACTGCTCTGTGTGTGGATTTACCACTGACTGCAAGGAGTTTGTATATGGGAATATACGTAAACCTCACAATCACTTCAGTAACTGTAACACTTGTAATGTTATTTATGCAATCTTCTGTCCCTGCGATATGATTTACATAGGTCAGACCACGCAAAAAATCCGGGTAAGAATCTGTCAGCACAGAAGCAGATTAAGATGCAAAACCCCCAATGCACCATTGGTTGAACATTTTGAGGCCACAGGCCACACTGAGGATGATATACGCTGGACAGTAATTTCTGTAGTGAAGATTCCACCGAGGGGCGCAGATCTCGCCCAACTGCTGAATAAGGACGAATTAAAGTGGATTCTAAAGACAGGAAGCATACATAGAGGGTTGAATCGCCTTGAGGATTGGACCTCCTTGCTATGAACTTGTTGGATTCATTTCATCCTCATGTGGTAAATATTTAAATTACCTGTACTATTTTTTATGCGGTAAAGTCTAGTAAGAATAACTCAGTCAAAATAAGAGGCAGAATCCGTGGTATTAGAGGTTCTGAAAAGGACTTTATTCCTTACAAAGGAATTATGGTTCGAACCAGGCAATCATATTCCATCACCACGAAGGTTCAGGAAGGGATAGGCAATACATTATTGACAAGTAACAATATATATATGAAAAGCATTGCATTAAGACAGATGCAGGAGGTGTAACAGCTGATAATACAGATAAGAATACACATACGTAATGAAAATAGGCGTAAATACAGGCGTATACTAGAAACGTCATTTAAAATGATGTCACAAGTGGGTGGATCCATAAGAGAATCCTGCAGTGTCAGCAGAAATATTTGGCAGAGATGCGCGCGCAGCCGCATGACGTGTGATTGACGTGCAACTAGAGGGTGAAGGGAACTTGACATTTAGCCCTACATGTGGAGACAGAAGTCTGGGGTGTCAGGACAACCTAGTCCTAAATCATATCTAATATCTTGTGTTTAAGGAACTATATTATCTGAAAGGAAAGGTCTTCTCGGACAGATCCTATTCTATACTGACTGTTAGTGCATGTACAAGCGTCTATGTGTCTACATGCGATGCGAGGGGGCAGGAATCTTCCATAGTAACAGAGGCTATGAATTACTTGCATAAAGACAGCGAGGCCGAGCCCTTTGCTCTGTAGCTGGAAGGATGTTTACCTAAACTACTAGACAGGAATGCATTGGATGAGGAGCGGAGCAGATAACTTGAAGGCTGAATACAGTTTTTGGCAGGCAACAGGCCGCGTCAGGCACCGCTAGCCGCGCAGGGAGTAAGACAAAGTTCATGGACACGGATGCAGGTCCAAGCTGGAGCATTTCAGAGGCAGAAGCAGAAAAAGGCTTGATGGCAGAATTCAGGGCCTACTCGCCTGAACTGTAAAACTAGAAAAGTGAACCATATAAAGTCGGTGGCCAATCATACTTAGGAATGGAATATTTGACCCATTCATGGCGGATCTGAAAGAGGGCATGTTGACGTTGGACGCACATGTATTTGCGTCTTCATAGCTGGAACTGGAGGGAACATACATGTACTTATAGCATGTACATGGAGCCGTTGGGGTCTAAGATAGGGGACACAATTGACCATGAAAATTCATATTTCCTCATTCCCTCCTTGTCCCCTACGGACCCTCATGAAATATCCATCTTCATCAATCCATCAATCTGTTCATATAGCATCATTTGTTCTTCTTTCTTCTTCCGGGATCTTGAATGAAAATTTGAAGGCGGGATACACGATGTGGCACACAGACCACAAATCGCTGGCCCACATTGTAGACACAAGCAGCAACTGAATAGTATGAGAAAGCCAATACCTAGGAAGGATAGGATCCTCCATCCCCAGGCTGACAACACGCTCCAGAACCAACCGGACCAAGTCCAGGTGCCTGGATTCTGGTGTATCTGGCTTACGATTTTATGAAGTTGAGTTATGGCTTTATATACTGACGGCGCGTTTTCTGGTATGAAAACACAGCAACTTGATCCGATGACCCTACAAGCTCCGCCCCTATCGGCCAGAATGACGTCAAGGACAAGACGATTTTGAAGAACAACAATCCGCATCGCAGACTGCTCCTCTGTTAAGTTGCCTAAGGCGGAAGTAGTTTCATTCACTACTGCTTCAAGGGTTCTAGTTAATCTACGTATCAGCTTACTATTAGTGACTGTACCTATGTAGGGAAAGAAACCTTTATTGAAATCTGTGTATTGCTCCCATGCTGTTTCAGTGTAGTCGACAATCGGGAGATCTCTCTGCTGTCTATTGTGTACTAAGTGGGTGTTCCTATGATAATCAGGCGGGGCTAGGAAAACAGGTGGCAGAAGGAATGCAATGTAACAGGTACCATCCCAATCTAGGGGTAGGCGTATGTATGCGGTGTGACCACAGATGAAGTAGGAGTGACGAGAAGCTCTAAATGTAGACTTGCCTTTATCACTGAATTCTATTACAGTGGTACATTTACTATGGCCCATGTGTATGGAACCATTCTTTCTTACACATAATTCGCCTTTAACTGGAAATACTGACATAGTGGGCAAGACTGATGTGGCTTCGGATTCAACATTCAGGATCATGAGATTAAGTGTAAAGTTACCTAATCCATATACTTCGTTTTCTAGATCAGTTCCTGTTCTTTTGGGAAGTCCCTCCTTGTTAGGGTAGCAGACTTTAAGTAAAACTAGGTTCAGGTTTCCCCATACCCAGTTGTCTTGATAAACTACTGTATTTGAATCTAGGGAATTAATCAAACTAAACCATGCTCCACAGGAGCCATTGTGTGTGAATGGATACGGAAAGAGGGGCAGAACTCCCCTATATTTCTGATAGGGAGGGAGTCGGCCACATATCCAACAATTTGTAGCATTGCTGGTCTGATGAGAATGATGTAACATACTAATGAATGTGTTGTTGCGCAGCGCAAATCTATAGGACAACTCATGCGGGGGTAATTCGCTAAAAGAATGTTCGGCAGTAGCATGGAAAGCACGCTTGGAGATAGGGTAATACATGTGTAATAATATACTGGAAATAATAATCAGAAGACTTAGAAAAAACATAATTAACAATGTCACTATGCAGTGACTACGAAGTGATTTACAGTACGCATGTTTCTGTCTTTTTCTCTCTCTATTTCGGTCTAGAGGATACATGTCAGAGACAAATTCAACCGATTCACCTTGGAGAGGACTTAAACAATCGAATTGTCTGACTTGCTAGACCTTAGTTTCAGTTTATAGTTCTGAGATTCGGTCGGTTCAACCAGGGGTAGTTTTGAATCAGTCTGTGAGGGAATGCAGGGCTGAGGGTTCACGTCGGACGGTAGTCCATAAAATTTTTTGATGTGGCTCGAGTGCAACCACCCTTTACGTCCCTCAATCTTCACGGCTGTCCTTGTGGTCAATAAGACGAGCTTCGGCGACTGCCACCGAGGCTCCAGCTGGCTCCTCCTGTCAAAATTCCTCACAAGCACGAGGTCCCCCGGAACCACGTCGTGGGGCTTCACCTCAGTGTTGTCGGGAAAAGCTGCAGCTACCTGTGAACGACAAGATTGTAGTGCAGACATCAAGGAAGCCAGGTAATCTGTCAGCATATTACAGTCAACATCAGTGATTTTACGAGGTATAGGCGTCCCCCACATATTTGGTGGTCTACCGAAGATCACCTCATACGGGGATAGCCCTGTTCGAGAATGTGCTACCATTCTCATGTAAAAGAGCGCAACTGGTAAGGCTACTATCCAGTCGACACCTTTTTCTCTACATACTTTGGACAGTCTAATTTTCAGAGTTTGATTATGTCGCTCCACGAGACCTGCTGCCTCGGGATGTCGGACACAGTGGAATTTCCATTGGTAGCCTAACAGAAGTGAAACATGTTTCATTAGCTCGGATGAGAACGGCTGGCCATTATCTGAGTACACGATACGGGGCAAACCATACCGTGGGAAAAATTCTCGAACTAACTGTTTGGCAGTAGTCGGGACAGTGTAATCTGAGACGGGATACGCCTCTGTCCACCGGGAAAGAGCGCATACAACTACGAGGACATATTTGAATCCTCGACAACGTTCCATCTGGATATAATCCATCTGGAGGACTTCAAAAGGGTGATCGGGGGGTTGAAATCCACCCTGGTCTACAGGTACGCCTTTTCCTGGATTGAACTGACAACAAATCATACAGGTACGTACTTTCTGTTTAGCTGCTGCTCGCAAGTGTTTATTGAACCAAATGTGTTGAATACTGTCTAGCATAGCTTTCTCTCCTAGGTGCGCTGGACTATGTATTGTGTTAATGATGACCTGAACCATTGAGTCGGGGAGAAACCATATAGATTTTCCCTTTGTCATCCATCCTTGATCCGTTTGGATCCCTCCTAATTCAGTCCATCTCTTTATTTCTTCTGGTGTAGCATGTGTCTGTATGTCAATTACATCAAGGGCGGGATCCTTAACTGTCATGCAGTGTGTTGGTGTCGGAACTATTGTCTTTGTCGTGTCAGTTGGATGAGTCTGATTCTGAGCAGTCTGTTTAGCTGTTCTGTCAGCTAGGTCGTTACCCTGAGAAATAATGTCAGTCACTTTTGTATGGGCTTTACACTTCATAATCGATATTGCAGTCGGCAGATGTATTGCATCTAATAGAGCTTGAATAAGGGGACCGTGCTGGATGTGGGCACCGTGAGAAGTTAAATAACCTCTCTCTCGCCAAAGTACGCCGAAGTCATGGACGACTCCGAATGCATAACGTGAATCTGTGTATATGTTGACTTTCTTATTTTTGGCTTGAATACAGGCTTGTGTCAGAGCGATGAGCTCTGCTGCTTGAGCTGACAATGTATCGATACAATTCGTTTCAATAATTTCAGTATCTGTTGTGACTGCATAAGCGGCCACTAACTCTCCTGTATTTGTTCTCATGCATGAACCATCTACATATAATGTCAGGTCTGGATCTGATAATGGAATATCTGTCAAGTCTTGCCTGGGTTTCGTCGTAATAGTAATAACTTCAATACAATCATGTGCCAATGGGTCTGTTCCACTTAATGGCAAAAGTGTGGCAGGGTTTAATGTACTACAACGTCTGATTTCTATGTGAGGCTGGAACAATGTTAATTCATAACCCGTCAGTCTTGCTATAGTCAAGTGTTGTGTTTGGGTCCGGTTCAAGAGAACCTCTACTGCGTGTGGTACTTGTACTGTCAATTGATGTCCTAACACTATGGCATCGCTTTGTCTGATTGCTAAAGCTGTTGCTGCGACTGATTTCAGGCACGCAGGAAGAGCCTGAGCTACGGGGTCTAATGTACTAGAAAAATAAGCACATGGCTTGTGTGATCCTGCTTGTTCCTGCGTGAGTACTGACAAAGCAGTACCTTCACGTTCTGTAACAAAAAGTGTAAAACGTTTGCTGTAACATGGCGTTGCTAAAACAGGTGCTTGGCATAAAGCTTTCTTTAAGCTTTCAAAAGCTTGTGTATGTTCCTGAGTCCAAGGGAGGACAGTCGATGTCGCTGCCTCCTGTGTTGTCAACTGAATGAGTGGTTTCGCTAGAAATGCATATTGAGGGATCCACTGCCTACAGTACGAAGTGAGGCCTATGAATGCCCGTACCTCCTTTTGTGTCTTGGGTGGCGGCATGTTAACAATTAACTGGATACGGTCGGGTGTGAGCTGTCTCCCCCATTTGTAACATGTCTTTTATCTCACGGTGGAAACCTGCTGGGTCTTTGTCATGGCTAGGTACTACTTTCTTCATTTCTAATAATTCAATTTTAGTTATGGGCGCGTACACAAACACGCGTTTAAAAATATTGTCCTCACCTCTGATTGGGTGTACTTCGCGTAAGGGATTCTGTCTGTCTATGTGATACGTTTTTCTTTCCAACTTGGGGGGAACTGAAACATGTTCTGGGCATACGAAGACAATGTACTGGTGTCGATATTCTAGAATTTCTTTAATTAAATCAGTACCTGAACCTCTCCATTTATTCGTGAGTAATTCTATCAGTATATCAGGTAGGGGACCAGGATCGGAGTGTTGGCTTCTATATAATATAAGGAGGTGTTGTATCATGTATATACCAGCTAAACGCTGTTCGTCTGGGGTAAGATTCAAAAACGTGTGTGCTAGCGCATCATCACTGTATTTTTCAGAACTGTCAGCCCATTGTACTGCTGACCTGGCTAATTCTTGTTCATCCATAGAATCGAGCATATGATACCCCCTTCGGTCTCGGAGTAATTTATCAGCAGCCTGGAATAAATGTTCAGGGGACTTCATATTTAGCATAGGGGTTTGAAAATGTCTGTTGCATTCTGGACGTATCGGACGTATTGGATCATTAAAGTATCTGGTAGTACTACAAGGTCTTCCCCTACCTACATAGGCTATCGTTTCTAATTGTCCTGTGGGCATTTCTGATTCTTCCTCCTCCTCTCCCTCTGATTCAGTTTTGTCTGCCTCCAATCTGGCTTTATGTATTCGTTCTACTTCTTTGCGGATCTTTCGGCACATAGCTACTATACATGTCTGTTTATCATGTTTTCCCTCTGATATATTCTGACCCCATCGGGTAAGTACTTGTATTTCATCCTGGTCTACCTCGGACCTATCTCTGTCTCTGATCAAGCAGTTTATGAAGAAACGTAACAGTTGTCTCTGTATATCCGCTTTCTGGTATTCCATGGCTTCGTCAATACTTTCAGGGCCTTGCCCTGTTTGGACAAAGTGATATATATTGTCTAAATGTTTAATCATTCCTGGTAGCGTCGTTAAATATATTGAAGCTCGTCATATACGTAGTGATGATAGCAGCATTCTGTCATTTTTACCGGGAACTGGATCATATCTACAATCTACAAGATGTTCTTTAAACATGTCGGACGTTGCTATTTGGGGTGTACGTTGATTTGCTAAATCTCTAAGAGACGACTTACTTCGTGATGGTGGCGTGGCAAAAATTGCTGTCGCACCTTCTGAGGTGCTAGGCACGAAAGGATTCGTGGGATGTAAGGTAGAGACTGTGGATGCAGAAAAAGCGGTGGAAACAGATGGACCTGTTGGATTGTGCGGAGGAGTTTGTTGTTGCGGAGGTGGGGGTAGATGATCTCGGGGTTGAGCACCATCGACAGGTGGCGTGTGTGGTGGAACATTAACATATTCCGGAGCTACATCGTCTAAATAGGAGGAAAGGAAAATATCTTTTGCGGTCTTGGGATGTGCGTTAATCGGGAGTAATGGGGGTGTCAAATCTTTCGGTATTTCCGGGGTGGCCTTAGGTAAACCTTCGGCCAAAAGAGGATACATACCATTCATAAGAGTGTTTCGTTGTCTGTCTACTTGTTCTGTTTTTACTCGAATACCTTCCTCAACTAATACATTTTCTCGGGCTCTATTTGAGTTCTCCCTACTTTTCTCTTCCAGTCTGAGCGCTTTCTCTGTGCGCCTATGCGATTCTTTACGCCATAACTCAATAGCATCTTTCTGTGACTGTCTGGCTTTCTTTTTCCATAATTCTTCTTCTACTCTCATGATGCAATCTGCATCCCATGTCCCAGCTGCGGGCCATCTCTGACTTTCTGCTAGATCCTTGGTGTAGTCCACCCATAAGTCAAGATATAATACGGCATCTAGGCCATGTTTATGATACATAAAATACCCTGGAGTGTCCCTAGGTGGAATGGGAACAGCTTCTTCGAGTACTCCTTTTCTAGTTTTGATCTGTCTTAATTTTGAAAAGAACGGCATCTTTAATCCTTGCTACTTGATTCTTACTTGAACCGAACTTGAACACAATTAATACAATAAACACAATAATGAACACTCATTCATACCACAATTTTTTGAACACAGTAAAACATTTAACATTTAACATTTAACTTTTAACGAACAATGATAATTAGAAGAAAACTAGTTACTGACATAATACTAATACTAGATAATATTGAATTATATACATGAACATACTGGATATACTGCTAAACAGTACAGATACACTGCTAAAACAGTGCAGACCGGATCTGTGTACCCAAACCCGTCAGGACCGGCACAAATCAATGTGCACGTCTAACTGCCTTCCCAGCAACGGTACTCACCGGGTAGCACGGAACGGAAGGCCTCGGAACTGAACTGGACTGGACCGGACTGGACTTGACTGGACTCGGAGCTTCGGAACCTGGTGGGCCTCTGTATACCTCGGATCTTGCTCTCTCAGCTAGGCTCTGGTCGGGATACTTCGCACTTCTCACCGCCTCGTCTGGGTGTTGATCGCAGCCTCAGTCACCCCCGCTTGGCCGGAGGGAGATACAGGAAATCCTGCGGGTACGCGTTTTTGTCCGTCCAGCTGTGGCAGGAGACCGGGCCTGCAACGCACCTCCGGCGCGTGAGATGAGAAAGTGTCCCTGTTCGGGCGCCAATTTATGTGGTAAATATTTAAATTACCTGTACTATTTTTTATGCGGTAAAGTCTAGTAAGAATAACTCAGTCAAAATAAGAGGCAGAATCCGTGGTATTAGAGGTTCTGAAAAGGACTTTATTCCTTACAAAGGAATTATGGTTCGAACCAGGCAATCATATTCCATCACCACGAAGGTTCAGGAAGGGATAGGCAATACATTATTGACAAGTAACAATATATATATGAAAAGCATTGCATTAAGACAGATGCAGGAGGCGTAACAGCTGATAATACAGATAAGAATACACATACGTAATGAAAATAGGCGTAAATACAGGCGTATACTAGAAACGTCATTTAAAATGATGTCACAAGTGGGTGGATCCATAAGAGAATCCTGCAGTGTCAGCAGAAATATTTGGCAGAGATGCGCGCGCAGCCGCATGACGTGTGATTGACGTGCAACTAGAGGGTGAAGGGAACTTGACATTTAGCCCTACATGTGGAGACAGAAGTCTGGGGTGTCAGGACAACCTAGTCCTAAATCATATCTAATATCTTGTGTTTAAGGAACTATATTATCTGAAAGGAAAGGTCTTCTCGGACAGATCCTATTCTATACTGACTGTTAGTGCATGTACAAGCGTCTATGTGTCTACATGCGATGCGAGGGGGCAGGAATCTTCCATAGTAACAGAGGCTATGAATTACTTGCATAAAGACAGCGAGGCCGAGCCCTTTGCTCGGTAGCTGGAAGGATGTTTACCTAAACTACTAGACAGGAATGCATTGGATGAGGAGCGGAGCAGATAACTTGAAGGCTGAATACAGTTTTTGGCAGGCAACAGGCCGCGTCAGGCACCGCTAGCCGCGCAGGGAGTAAGACAAAGTTCATGGACACGGATGCAGGTCCAAGCTGGAGCATTTCAGAGGCAGAAGCAGAAAAAGGCTTGATGGCAGAATTCAGGGCCTACTCGCCTGAACTGTAAAACTAGAAAAGTGAACCATATAAAGTCGGTGGCCAATCATACTTAGGAATGGAATATTTGACCCATTCATGGCGGATCTGAAAGAGGGCATGTTGACGTTGGACGCACATGTATTTGCGTCTTCATAGCTGGAACTGGAGGGAACATACATGTACTTATAGCATGTACATGGAGCCGTTGGGGTCTAAGATAGGGGACACAATTGACCATGAAAATTCATATTTCCTCACTCACTCTCATGAACACTGACCGGAACACTGAAAGTACACACAGAAGGTCTAACCCCCGTGAGGACTAGACCTCCTTGCTAAGTACATGCTGGACTTGCTCATTTACAATTTATGTACAATGACCCGTACACCACGGTCCCCATTCGCCACTACTCGGATGCCTGAGTGGCATTGTTGTGCATAATCGAATGTTTTTACCTGACAAATGTTTATTGCGGTGATACGTTTATTTTTCTATAAATATCCAATGTATTTTCTTAACACTTTCATTTTCTGCCAAGGCAAGCCATCTCACTTTTCCCTTCTTTCTTCTGTCTTTAATTCCCTGGCCGCCTTGCTCTTCATTTAGCAACCCTTCTCTTTCTACCCTTCCAATATGGCGCCCAAATACACCTACGTTTCTCCCATTCACCCGCACGGCACTGCTCAAGACCACATGACCACTCATGTGACCGCCCACATGACCACACACACCTACAATATGACGCATGTCAACACCCCCTTCACAGTCGATCCGGCATCGTCCGAACGCGCTGTCCTCTGCATGGCCACGGAATTCATCTCTTTTATCACATTGAGGTAAGCTTCGCCACTGCGGCCCCGTCGCCCTCATGTTCTGCTCACCCCTCGGATCCTGGTCATATTTCCCTAATTCTATTAACTTTCTCCCATCAGATTTCCTTTACCGTGTCTCCCACTCCGGAAATTGATGTTCGTAGGTAAGCTCACCACCCACCCCACTTCCTACGTATATGCCACTTCACTTCCTTCTCCTCATTCTTATATTTCCCTCCACAGGCATTGTTCCTTCGAAACGCGTCCAATTTTAATTCACGTACCAGTTTTTCGACCCAGACTCGGCGCCCGCTCGGTTGCCTTAAGTGGTAACACGAGGTATTCCCCTCACTCCCTTCGCTCAAACAAGCTTCTGCGCCGTTATCTAACCCTGTCACCCACCGCTTTTGCTTCCCGACACCGGTTGGCCTTTTACGCAGCACCCTCCTACGGCTCACAATATCTCTCCGCACTCCGTATCTAGTGATATTTCTTAGCCCTCGAGTGTATGTAAATCACCTACCTTTTCACGCAATTTTTTCTATAATCGCACTTCTTCTCTCGTATCCTTCAGTTTTTACCTTTCCGGTTGGTTTATGCCCGCAATATTACTACTGCATAAGATTTCAAATAGGGACTAGCCCCTGATCTGACACTAATGTTTTTGTGATGTAATTTGTATGATCCGTTCAAACGTAGTAATAACCAATTCATTGCCATTTTCTTTTTCCCTTTTTCTTCCATGAAATTTTCTCCATACCTATGTATGTTTTTGTTGTTTGCCTTATTGTTCTATGTTTACTCAGGCATCTAAATATGGGCAATTTAACTGAATAGTCCTGATGATGATCCTAAATCCCTCTGATAAGGATCGAAACGTCGTCGACTTTGTTGTCCACCTTACACATTTAATATTTCTGTATATAATACATTGTGAGGGTGGCAATATTTGTACTAGATGTTTCGCTACTCATTATCTCTAAAAAAGAAACATCATTTTAATTGCCTGATTGTGTTTCACAATTTGTTGTCCTCATGATATGTAAGTCCCGGGATACAGGCTTGTGTCCCACTAAGACTCTACTTACATTCTCTGGATCACTGCTAATTACCTCTACTTATTAAAGTTGCCATGCCCGGCTGGACATTGGCTATAATATAGTATCAATTTTGACTATATTCATTTTTTGTTTAACTATTTTTTCGCTTTCAGGGACCACTGTTTCCTGTAATACGTAACTTCCCAAGGTCCCTGTCTAATTCCTTTGGGTGCCCTTGTCCCCTTTTTACACAGGATGATCTTAGATTAGCATTAATAGTTGTTATCCCTAAACCAGGTAAAGCTCTTGAAGACTGTGGGTACCTTTTTCCACATTCTTTGGACATGCCCCAAGATTCAGAGATACTGGGAGGGGGTTTCCCAAGTGATGGCAGCGGTGGTGGGTTCAAAGGTTCCTGTTGAGGCGTGATGGCATATATTGATAGTGACGGGGAGATTGTTTGGCCGTAATACATAAAAATATGGTTGACACTGCCATCCGGTGTGGCAAAACAGAACATAGCAAGAGTGTGGGGGCGGTGGAAACAAGACCTGGACTGGTGTCAACAAGCCGAAAAGGTCATTTGCAGGAGTAGAGTATGTCCTCAAAAATGGGAGAAAATCTGGACTCTATGGGAAAAATATAGGAATTATTGAGTGCTAGTGGTCCGAATGAGGCATGCCGGGGGAGGGTACTGAGAAGGTTTGGGGGCACAGGGCAGGGAAGCTATGCAATATGGTAATGTGTACTGGTATAGAAGCTATTATGACGCTCTATTGTAGCATGTATCGTCCACATATTGCAATGTGTAACACGCAATTGCTTCATAAATAGAATTTAACAGGAGGGCTAGTTAGCCCCCAGGGACCCTAGGGGCAAGAGGACTTCATCCCACAACCAAGAGCATGTCAAGAGGAGTGTTTGCAGAGTGGTGGAGAAAGTGGGTGTGGCCTTTGTCCACCTCTTAGCAATCCCACTGTGTGGGGCTTACTGGAGGTAACAGGTAGGCTAGTTGGCCCCTAAGGACCCCCAGCAGTGAAGGGGACTTCAATCCCCATCCCTGAGCACAATAGGGAGTGCGTTTACAGAGTGGTGTGCAAAGGGGGTGTGGCATGCTCTGAGAACTTAGCAGGCCTGCTGTGTGGGACCTACTGGAGGTAATAGAAGGGGTAGTTGGCCCCCAAGGATGCTATTAGGGGCCAATTACCCCTCCTGTTACCTCCAGTAAGTGCCACTCAGTGGGATTGCTAAGAAGTCCTCGGAGGCCATGCCCCCCTTTCTCCACCACTCTGCATACGCGTCTCTTGGCACACTACTGGTTGGGGGATGAAGTCCACTTTACTCTTGAGGAACTTAGGGGGCCTGGAAGCCCTCCTGGTATCTCCTGTAAGTCCTAAGCAGTGGAGTTCCTGAGCGCTAGTTGGAGGCCCAGCCCCCTTTCTTCACCACTCTGCAAACGTGACTACTAGTTAAAGAAGCATTTGCAATACAAAAGTCTCGCATTTGCAAGAGTTAGAGCTATTGGCGTTGTATATTTAAACATTTTTAACAAATGTTTTTAGGCATGGAGTGGAGTGGATGTACGTTGTGTGTAGTGAATTTATGTGAATAGAAAGTATCTGGTATTTAGTGTATAGGAATTATGTGAAGTGGGATTATGTGTTATGGAGAGTAGTTATGTGGTGTGGTAGTCTGTGCTGTGGAGTGGTAACCTCAGGTTTAGTCTTCCTCGTTCCAACTGAAGCTGAACTATAAACTCAATGAGCCACAAAAAAAGAAGCAACTGCAGAGGAGCACTTTTGGAGGTAGTCAGGGGTATGAGCAGGGCCACTGGAATTATGCGACTGTTCGGCTGCACCAATTTTTGCATAATTATACATTTTTCACATGTGCCACATAATCCATCATCTGTTGCATAATCTGCAGATTTGAACAAAAAAAAAACCTTGTTTCTAACTCAAACGGCTCAAACGTTACCAGAAATGCAGCAACGGGTATTACAGCGTGGTGGAAGGCCCTTTGCAAAGCTGGAATACCTGTTACTTATTGCTAAATGTGGGTGTTAAATTGGTACTAATGGTGCACAAACCACTCTTGCTTCTTTCTGCACCTCTATTGCCTCTTTCTGCACCTCTCTTTTTTCTTTCTGCAACTCTTTTATCTCTTTCATCACTTCTGGTCCTTTTTTCAGCACTGCTTATGCCTCTTTCTGCACTTCTCTTGCCTTTTTCTGTACCCCTCTTCCCTCTTTTCGCAGCTCTCTTTCCTGATTCATGCACTTCTCTTGCCTCTTTCTGCTTCTCTGTTGCTTCTTTCTGTACTGCTCTTGTTTCTTTCTACATTTCTGTTGCTTTTTTCTGCACCTCTCTTGCCTCTTTCTACACCTCTTTTGCCTCTTTCTGCACCTCTGTTACTTCTTTCTGCACTTCTCTTGCCTCTTTCTGCACCCCTCTTGCCTCTTTCTGCACCTCTGTTGGTTCTTTCTGCACCCTTCCTGCCTCTTTCTACACCCCTCTTCCATTTTCCTGCACCTCTCTTACCTATTTCTGTACCCATGTTCCCTCTTACACCTCTCTTGCCTGTTTATACACATTTCTTGCCTCTATCTTCACTTCTATTGCTTCTTTCTGCACCTCGGTTGCTTCTTTCTGCACTCCTCTTGCCTCTTTCTGCACCCCACTCGTCTCTTTCTGCACCCCTCTTCCCTCTTTCTGCACCCCTCTTCCCTCTTTTGCAACCTCTCTTGCCTCCTTCTGCACCTCTGTTGCCTCTATCTGAACCTCACTTGCTTCTTTCTGCACCGCTCTTGCCTCTTTCTGCATCCCTCTTCCCTCTTTCTGCACCCCTCTTCCCTCTTTCTGCACCTCTCGACATTTTCTGTACCCAGTGTTCCTGCTTTCTGCACCTCTCTTCCCTATTTCTGCACCTCTCTTGCCTCTTCCTGCACTTCTTTGCCTCTTTCTACACCTCTCTTGCCTCTTTCTGCACCTCTGTCGGGTCTTTCTGCACCTCTCCTGCCTCTTTCTCCACCCATCTTCCCTCTTCCTACACCTCTCTTGCCTTTTTTCTGCACCCCTGTTACCTCTTGCACCTCTCTTGCCTGTTTATGCACCTCTCTTACCTCTTTCTTCACTTCTGTTGCCTCTTTTTGTACCTCTATTGCTTCTTTCTGTACTTCTCTTGCCTCTATCTACATTTCTCTTGCTTCTTTCTGTACTTCTCTTGCCTCTTTCTGCACCCCTCTTGCCTCTTTCTGCACCTCTGTTGCCTCTTTATGCACACCACTTCCCTCTTTCTGCACCCTTCTTCCTTCTTTCGCAACCTCTCTTTCTGCACCTCTGTTGCCTCTTTATGCACCTCACTTCCCTCTTTCTGCACCCCTCTTGTATCTTTCTGCACCTCTGTTGCCTCTTTCTGTACCCCTCTTCCCCCTTTCTGCACCCCTCTTCCCTCTTTCGCAACCTCTCTTTTGCACCTCTGTTGCCTTTTTCTGCACCTCAGTTGCTTCTTTCTGCACCCCTCTTGCCTCTTTCTGCATCCCTCTTCCCTCTGTCTGCACCCCTCTTCCCTCTTTCTGCATCTCTCTTGCCATTTTCTGCACCCCTGTTCCCGCTTTCTGCACCTCTCTTCCCTGTTTCTGCACCTCTCTTGCCTTTTTCTGCACCCCATTCCCTCTTGCACCTCTCGTACCTGTTTATGACCCTCTCTTGCCTTGTTCTTCACTTCTGTTGCCTCTTTCTGCACCTCTGGTGCTTCTTTCTGCACTTCTCTTGCCTCTTGATACATTTCTGTTGCTTCTTTCTGCACTTCTCGTGCCTATTTCTTAATCTCTGTTGCTTCTTTCTGCACCCATCTTCCCTATTCTGTACCTCTCTTGCCTCTTTCTACACCTCTCTTGCCTCTTTCTGCACCTCTGTTTGTTCTTTCTGCACCCCTCCTGCCTCTTTCTCCACCCCTCTTCCCTCTTCCTACACCTCTCTTGCCTTTTTTCTGCACCCCTGTTACCTCTTGCACCTCTCTTGCCTGTTTATGCACCTCTCTTACCTCTTTCTTCACTTCTGTTGCCTCTTTTTGTACATCTGTTGCTTCTTTCTGTACTTCTCTTGCCTCTATCTACATCTCTCTTGCTTCTTTTTGTACTTCTCTTGCCTCTTTCTGCACCCCTCTTGCCTCTTTATGCACGCCACTTCCCTCTTTCTGCACCCTTCTTCCTTCTTTCGCAACCTCTCTTTCTGCACCTCTGTTGCCTCTTTCTGCACCTCACTTCCCTCTTTCTGCACCCCTCTTGCATCTTTCTGCACCTCTGTTGCCTCTTTCTGCACCCCTCTTCCCTTTTTCTGCACCCCTCTTCCCTCTTTCGCAACCTCTCTTTTGCACCTCTGTTGCCTCTTTCTGCACCTCACTTGCTTCTTTCTGCACCCCTCTTGCCTCTTTCTGCATCCCTCTTCCCTCTGTCTGCACTCTTCTTCCCTCTTTCTGCACCTCTCTTGCCATTTTCTGCACCCCTGTTCCCGCTTTCTGCACCTCTCTTCCCTGTTTCTGCACCTCTCTTGCCTTTTTCTGCACCCCTGTTCCTGTTGCACCTCTCTTACCCGTTTATGCACCTCTCTTGCCTTTTTCTTCACTCTGTTGCCTCTTTCTGCACCTCTGGTGCTTCTTTCTGCACTTTTCTTGCCTCTATCTACATTTCTCTTGCTTCTTTCTGCACTTCTCTTGCCTCTTTCTGTACCCTTCTTGCCTCTTTCTGCACCTCTGTTGCCTCTTTCTGCACCCCTCTTCCCTCTTTCGCAACCTCTCTTTTGCACCTCTGTTGCCTCTTTCTGTACCTCACTTGCTTCTTTATGTACCCTTCTTGCCTCTTTCTGCATCCCTCTTCCCTCTGTCTGCACCCCTCTTCCCTCTTTCTGCACCTCTCTCGCCATTTTCTGCACCCCTCTTCCTGCTTTCTGCACCTCTCTTGCATCTTCCTACTCTTCTTTGCCTCTTTCTGCACCTTTGTTGCTTTTTTCTGCACTTCTCTAGCCTCTTTCTGTATTTCTGTTGCTTCATTCTGCACTTCTGGTGCCTCTTTCTTAATTTCTGTTGCTTCTTTCTGTACTTGTCTTGCCTCTTTCTGCACCCCTCTTGCCTCTTTCTGCACTTCCCTTGCCTCTTTCTGCAACACTGTTCCCTCTTTCTGCACTTGTCTTGCCTCTTTCCACATTTCTCTTGCCTCTTTCTATGCCTCTTGCCCATTCCTGCACCTCACTTGCCTCTTTCTGTACCTCTCTTGCCTCTTTCAGCACCTCTATTGCCTCTCTGCACCTCACTTGCCTCTTTCTGCCATTTCCTTGCTTTCTTCTGCAACTCTGTTGCTTCTTTCTGCACTTCTCTTGCCTCTATCTACATTTCTTTTTCTTCTTTCTGCACTTCTCTAGCCTCTTTCTTCCCCCTCTTGCCTCTTTCTACACTTCTCTTGCCTCTTTCTATGCCTCTCTTGCCTCTTTTTGCACTTCTTGTGCCTCTTTCTGCACCTCTGTTGCTTCTTTCAGCACTACCCTTGCCTCTTTCTACACCCCTCTTGCCTCTTTCTGCACCTCTGTTGGTTCTTTCTGCACTTTTCTTGCTTCTTTCTGTACATCTCTTGCTTCTTTCTGTACCCCTGTTACCTCTTTCTGCACCCCTTTCCCTCTTTCTGCACATCTCTTCCCTATTTCTGTACCTCTCTTGCCTCTTTCTACACCCCTATTCCCTCTTTCTGAAGCCCTCTTCCCTCTTTCTGTACTTTTCTTGCTTCTTCCTGCACCTTTCTTGCCTCTCCCTTCTTTCTGTACCTCTCTTGTCTCGTTGTGCACCTCTCTTGTCTCTTTTCACACATCTCTTACCTCTTTCTGCACTTCTGTTGCCTCTTTCTACACCTTGTTGTTTCTTTCTGCCCTTTCTGTTCCTTCTTTCTGCACTTCTCTAGCCTTTTTTTGCACCCCTCTTGCCTCTTTCTGCACCTCTGTTGCTTCTTTCTGCACTTCTCTTGCCTCTTTCTATACCTCTCTTTCTTCTTTCTGCACCCCTCTTGCTTCTTTCTACATCCCTCTTTCTGCATCTCTGTTGCTTCTTTCAGCACTACTCGTGCCTCTTTCTACACACCTATTGCCTCTTTCTGTACCTATGTTGGTTCTTTCTGCATTTTTCTTGCTTCTTTCTGCACCTCTGTTACTTCTTTCTGCAGTTCTTTTGCCTCTTTCTGCACCTCTGTTGGTTCTTTCTGTACCCCTCCTGCCTCTTTCTCCACCACTCTTCCCTCTTCCTACACCTCTCTTGCCTTTTCCTGCACCACTGTTCCCTCTTGCAGCTCTCTCACCTGTTTATGCACCTCTCTTGCCTTTTTATTCACTTCTGTTGCCTCTTTCTGCACCTCTGTTGCTTCTTTCTTCACTTCTCTTGCCTCTATCTACATTTCTCCTGCTTCTTTCTGTACTTCTGTTGCCTCTTTCTGCACCCATCTTGCCTCTTTCTGCACCTCTGCTGCCTCTTTCTGTATCCCTCTTCCTTCTTTCTGCGCCCCTCTTCCCTCTTTCTCAACCTCTCTTTCTGCACCTCTGTTGCCTCTTTCTGCACCCCTCTTCCCTCTTTCTATTCCTCTTGCCCGGTCCTGCACCTCACTTGCCTCTCTGTACCTCTATTGCCTCTTTCTGCACCTCACTTGCCCCTTTCTGTACTTCTCTTGCTTTCTTCTCCAACTCTGTTGCTTCTTTCTGTACTTCTCTTGCCTCATCTACATTTCTCTTGCCCGTTTATGTATTTCTCTTGCCACTTGCGCATCTGTTGCTTCTTTCAGCACTTTTTGCCTCTTTCTACACTTCTCTTGCCTCTTTCTATGCCTCTCTTGCCTCTTTTTGCACTTCTCGTGACACTTTCTGCACATCTGTTGCTTCTTTCAGTTCTACTCTTGCCTCTTTCTACACCCCTCTTGCCTCTTTCTGCACCTATGTTGGTTCTTTTTGTACTTTTCTTGCTTCTGCACATCTCTTGCTTCTTTCTGTATCCCTCTTACCTCTTTCTATACCCCTCTTCCCTCTTTCTGCACATCTCTTCCCTCTTTCTGCACCTCTCTTGCCTCTTTCTACACCCCTAGTCCCTCTTTCTGTAGCCCTCTTTCCTCTTTCTGCACTTCTCTTGCTTCTTTCTGCACCTCTCTTGCCTCTTTCTACACTCGTCTTCCTTCTTCCTGTATCTCTATTGTTTCATTGTACACCTCTCTTGTCTCTTTTTGCACATATCTTACCTCTTTCTGCACTTCTGTTGCCTCTTTCTACACCCTGTTGTTTCTTTCTGCCCTTCTCTTGCATCTTTCAGCATTTATGTTCCTTCTTTCTGCTCTTCTCTTGCCTCTTTCTACATTTCGATTGCTTCTTTCTGCACTTCTCTTGCCTTTTTTGTACCCCTCTTGCCTCTTTCTGCACCTCTGTTGCTTCTTTCTACACTTCTCTTGCTTCTTTCTGTACCTCTCTTGCTTCTTTCTGCAACCCTCTTGCTTCTTTCTGCAACCCTCTTGCTTCTTTCTACATCCCTCTTTCTGCACCTCTGTTGCTTCTTTCAGCACTACTCTCGCCTCTTGCTACACCACTCTTGCCTCTTTCTGTACCTATGTTGGTTCTTTCTGCACTTTTCTTGCTTCTTTCTGCATATCTCTTGCTTCTTTCTGTACCCCTCTTACCTCTTTCTGCACCCCTCTTCCCTCTTTCTGCACATCTTTTCCCTATTTCTGCACCTCTCTTGCCTCTTTCTCCACCACTATTCCCTCTTTCTGCATTCCTCTTCCCTGTTTCGACACATCTCTTCCCTGTTTCTGCACCTCTTTTGCCTCGTTACGGACCTCTCTTGTGTCTTTCAACACTCCTCTTGCTTCTTTCTGTACTTCTCCTACGTCTTTCAGCACCCTCTTGCCTCTTTCTGCACCTCTGTTGCTTCATTCTGCACCCTCTTGCTTCTTTCTGTACCTCTCTTGCTTCTTTCTGCACCCCACTTGCTTCTTTCTACATCCCTCTTTCTACACCTCTCTAGCCTCTTTCTGCTCCTCTCTCTCCTCTTTCTGCAGTCCGCTTGCCTTTTTCTGCACCTCTGTTGCTTCTTTCTGCCCTTCTCTTGCCTCTTTCTGCACCCCTCTTGCCTCTTTCTGCACCCCTGTTGCTTCTTTCTGTACTTCTCTTGCTTCTTTCTGTACCTCTCTTGCCTCTTTCTGCACTAGTCTTCCCTTTTTCTGCACCTCTCTTGTCTCTTTGTGCACCTCTTGTCCCTTTTTGCACCTCTCTTTCTCCACTTCTGTTTCCTCTTTCTGCACCACTAACCTCTGTTCCTTCTTTCTGCACTTCTCTTGCCTCATTCTGCATTTCTGTTCCTTCTTTCTGCAGTTCTCTTGCCTCTTACTTTGTTTCTGTCGCTTCATTCTGCACTTATCTTTCCTCGTCCCTCTTGCCTCTTTCTGAACCTCTGTTGCTTCTTTCTGCACTTCTTTTGCCTCTTTCTGCATCCCTCTTGCCTCTTACTGTACCCTGTTGCTTTTTTCTGCACTTCTTTTGCTTCTTTCTGTACCTCTCTTGCTTCTTTCTGCACCCCTCTTGCCTCTTTCTGCACCCCTCTTCCTGAATCCCTCTTTCCTCTTCCTGTAACCCTCTTCTCTCTTTCTGCACCTCTCTTGCCTCTTTCTACAGTTCTCTTGCCTCTTTCTGCACCTCTGTTGCCTCTTACTGCTGTTCTCTTGCCTCTTTCTGCACCTATGTTACTTCTTTCTGCACTTCTCTTGCGTTTTCTATAACCCTCTTGCCTCTTTCTGTACCTCTGTTGGTTCTTTCAATACCCTCCTGCCTCTTTCCATACCCCTCTTCTCTCTTTCCGCACCTCTCTTGCCTTTTTCTGTAGCCCTGTTCCCTCTTGCACCTCTCTTGCCTGTTTATGCACCTCTCTTGCCTCTTTCTTCACTTCTGTTGCCTCTTTCTGCACCTCTGTTTCTTCCTTCTGTACTTCTCTTGTTTCTTTCTGTACTTCTGTTGCCTCTTTTTGCACCTATGTTGCCTCTTTCTGTACTTCTCTTGCCTCTTTCTACTTTTCTGTTGCTTCTTTATGCACTTCTCTTGCCTCTTTCTGCACCCCTCTCTTTCTGCTCCCCTCTTCTCTCTTTCTGCATCCCTCTTGCCTCTTTCTGCATTCCTCTTCCCACATGTTGCACCTCTCTTGCCTCTTTCTGCAGTTCTCTTGCCTCTTTCTGCAGCTCAGTTGCCTCTTTCTGCAGTTCTCTTGCCTCTTTCTGTACCTCTGTTGCTTCTTCTTGCACTTCTCTTGCCTCTTTCTACACCCCTCTTGCCTCTTTCTGCACCTCTGTTGGTTCTTTCTGCACCCTCCTGCCTCTTTCCGCACCCCTCTTCTCTCTTTTTTAGGTGATCAAATCTGCTCAGTTCTGCTCTGTCATTTGGTTACACAGTCAGACATGCCGTATGTAGATAGGTATTACAGAGCCCCTCAAATATGCTATTGAATACCCATATGCCCTGTATTATTAGCAGAAATAAATACATACACTTTCTTGTACACATATATGGAGTATTCTGTTTGAAACACTGGTATTCAAATATTTCTATGTTTTTTTTATGTGACATGTCACTAGGTAAAAGCACAGACATACACATGCATACCTTCACAAACTTGGTGAGACTTACAGCAGTGATATGGTTAGGATTGCTGTTTTATATTTGGTAGGCATAACATTCTGAGCAGTCGATGAAAAGGAAACCTTCAAGAGAAAAGTGATTAGGCTACTTTGTATGAGTCTGTGGAAAGGTACAGTCGTAGTAGGCCTTTTTCTGTACCTCTGTTTGTTCATTCTGCACCTCTCTTGCTTCTTTCTGCACCTGTCTTCCTCTTTCTTGACGTCTGTTACCTCGTTCTGCATTTCTCTTGCTTCTATTTGCACCTTTATTTCTCTTTCTGCACCTCTCTTGCCTCTTTCTGTTCTTCTCTTGCTTCTCTTGCTTCTTTATGCACCTTTCTTCCTCTTTCTGCACATGTTCTACCTATGTAGGCATTGTTAGAAATTAGCATTTGAAAAACCATAGATATTCATTGAAGAAGCCACAGATTTCAGGGACGTTATAGTTAGGCTGACATTTCACTCGTACAGAACCAGAGAAATTCAGCCGTTATAGTTAGCTCAGCTTACTATAACTCGCACTCTCGCAATGCACTGCTGATGACATCACATATTACATCACTCATGACATGGTCAGTGACATCACTAATGATATCACTGATGACATCTCAAATGACATCACTGATGACATCATTCACTTATTATCTGATGCACCTCTTCACACCCTAATATAATCTTTCAGACACCCACTCTAAAAAATACAAACTACCATCCTCGAACCATAGACACACCAATACCAGTTAGTACATACCCACTCATTGATTCATAGGTCTAATCACACATCCACTCACTCACCCAGTCACTCATTCACGCAGTCACTCATCAATACGCCCACTGATATATGCACTCATATACCCATACACATAGAGACACTCACACACCGCCACTCACTCATAGAGTTACTCACACACCTAGTCAGTCACCCAAAGAATCAATCACACTGCCATTTACTCACCCATACAGTTATACACACACCACCTCACTTATCCATACAGATACTAACACATACTTACTCTCTTACACAATCACTGACACAAGCACACACTCATCCATACAGCCACTCTCACACTTACTCTCACATATATTCACTTATATACTCCAACACTCACATATACTGCCTTTCACATATGTAGTTACTCACACATATACCACTGAGACATCCATTCACTCACCAACACAGCCCTACGCACACTCACTCACCCATACAGCCCCTCGCAGATGTACTCATAAACCAATACAGACAGAGAATCACCCACTCACACATCCATGCAGGGAGTCACACACCTCCCCACCCACCCACACATACACTCAGGCACCCATACAGGTATTCAGACAACCAATCATTAACCCATATAGACACTCATGTAGCTACTCACCAACCCATGCAGCCACTTACACACCAACTGACAGACTGATACAGACATTCACACAGATTAGTCAATCACCCATGCATTCACTAAGACATGTTTAATCACTCACTTATACAGTCAATCATGCACCCACTAAATCATCAATTCAGACACTCATACATCCACTCATTCTTCAATACACTTTGGCGTACATATATATAACATTCAGAAACTTTTCAGAAACACTCAGTCACTGGATGATGTCATCAGGGATGTTATTTGAGATGTCATCAGTGATGTCATCAGTGATGTCACTGACCATGTCATGAGTGATGTAATCTGTGACGTCATCAGCAGTGCATTGCGGGGGTGAGTAATCGTTAGCCGAGCTAACTATACTGGCTGAATTTCTCTGGTTTTGTACGAGTGAAACGTCCCTGAAACCTGTTGTTTTTTCAGTGAACATATCTATCTATATATATTTATATATATATATATATATATATATATATATGTGTGTATATCACTGATGACATCTCAAATGACAGCACTGATGACATCACTGAAACATCTCAAATGACATCACTTATGACATCACCCAGTGATTGTGAGTGTTTTCCTAAAGGTATTGATTGTAAAATATACATATAGTAAGGTAGGTAGCTGAAGAGTATCTGCATGGGTGAGTCAGTGGGTGGGTATATGATGTGTAGAAGAGTGAGTGGGTATATGGTGTATAGAAGAGTGAGTGGGTATGTGAGAGACGGTATACATGAGTGACTGGGTGTGTTAGTTTTTCTATTGGTAAGTGACTGGGTATGTCAGTTGGTGTATGAGTGGGTGAGTAGCTGTGGGAGTAGGTGTATGACTCAGTGAGTAGGTGTGTATGTGGCTGCAATGGTGAATGAGTGGGTGAATGAGTTTCTGTATGTGTGATTTATCAGTGGCTGTAAATGGTTAATGATAGGGTGCATGAGTGAGTGTATGGGTGGGTGAACAGGTATATAAGTGTCTGTATGGGTGAGTGAAAGCAAATATTAATACCTATATGGGTATGTCTATGGTTGTGTAAGTGGATAGATGGATGATTGAGTGGGTGTGTGAGTGGCTGTATGGTGAGTGAATGGTTATGTGAGTGGTTGTATAGTTGAGTAAGTGAGTGTGAGAGAGATTCTATGGGACAGTATAAGCTGGTGTCAGTATAACAAATTTCCCAAGTTCATATCTACCAAAATCAAAAAATATTCTGTGAAACGCAATCTTAGGTCTTCTGAAATAAACCTTCTAACGATCCCGAGGTTCAAACGAAAAAGACTGGGAGGGCTTAGCTTATCGGTTCAAGGTCTGGAAGTAATTTCCCACTGCAATTCCACTAGCAGACAACTCCACAAGCTCTAGAAGAATGCTGAAAACTTGGCTATTTTCTCAGGCATATAGTAGCTGCAGGATCTGATGACTGCTCATATACCAGCGCCAAAGTACCTTTTTGGTGAACTTGCACTATATAAATGGCCTACAACATAACATAACATAACATAACATAACATATATGTGTGAGTACATGTGTTTGATATATCTATGCGAAATTGAGAGGGTGTGTGAGTAACTGAATTGGTAAGTGAGTAGGTGTGTGAGTAGCTGTATGGGTGACTGATTCAGTGTGTGAATGAGTTTATGGGTGTATGAGTGGGTGTGTAAGTGTCTGTATGTGTGCATGACTGGATGTCTGGATGACTGTATTGATAAGTGAGTATATCTATTGGTGGTTGTATATATGTTAGTGGTTGCATTAGTGGCTGTATACATGAGTTAATGTATGAGCATCTCTATGGAGCAGTGAGGAAGTGTGTGTGTGTGTGTTTGCATGGGTGTGTGAATGGATATATGAGTAGTTGTGTGGAATTGGGTGTATAAGATGTTATATAGTGATGTAAGTGGGTGTGTGAATGATGCTGTGGATGATGTCATCAATGATGTAATTTAAAATGTCATTAGTGATGTCATCTGTGACGTCACCAGTGATGTCACTGACCATGTCATGGGTGATGTAATATGTGAGGTCATAAGCAGTGCATTGCAGGGGTGTGAGTTATACTTAGCTCATCTAACTATCACTACTGAATTTTTCTGGTTTTGTATGAGTGAAATGTCAGCCTAACTATAACGTCCCTGTAACCTTTGTTTTTTGATGAGAGGTCTTCAGAGGCCCTGCCCCCTTTCTCCACCACTCTGCAAACATGCCTTCTAGCGCACTACTGGTTGGGAATGAAGTCCCATTGGCTGCTGAGGGTCTTTAGAGGCCAACAAGCCCTCCTGTTTCCTCCAGCAAGTCCCATACAGCTGAATTAATTCCCCAACCAGTAGTGTGCCAGGAGGCGCATTTGCAGAGTGTTAGGGAAAGGGGGCCTCCAAAGAACTCACTGCTGTCTGTGATTTACTGGAGGATATAGAAGGGATTCCTGGCCCCCAAAGACCCTCAGCATCTAAGAGGACTTCATCCCCTAACCAGCAGTGTGCCAGGAGAAGTAGGAAAAGGGGGCGGGGTCCCAGGTGACTTGCCGGACCTGCGTTTTTTATTTGGGCCCCAGGGACTCCATCTCCCTGGGCCACGTCTTTTTATAATGAGGAAGTGGGCTGCACAATCCCCCTCCCCCGGCTAAATTGAGCCCCCAGGACTCCATCCCCCAGGGCCTGACCATTTAAAGTGAGTGCCTCCATGGCACCCACTCACAACTGGGACTGCGGGGGAGTCTTAAAGCCCCTCCTGGCTCCCAGCATCATGCTGGAGCCAGCATTGCTTTTGAAGAGAAGGACCTGCTGAACATGCAGCTCCCTCGATCCAAAAGCAATTCTGCTTGCTTTCAGGAAGTGAGAGCATTTCACTACTCTCGCTTGCTGTAAGTGAGCACAGTTTGCTATGTCTTGGCGGGAGTGAAGACATTGCAAACTTCAATGTCCCAGGGGAAGGTACCCCGGGACATTTCAGGAGCCAGCCCTGGGGGGTGGCGGTCCCCAGGTCCCCCTCCATTTTTTAGAATTTTCCCCAGAGAGGTGGTGGTCCCTGGAACTGCGATGGGGGCTGCACCCCCATATTCAATGTAAGTAAAGCCCCAGGGAGGTGGCAGACCCAGGGGCTGGTGGTACTGCGCAGACCCCACTAATGAAAGTTAAAGGACCAGGGAGGTGGTGACCCCCAGGACTGTGGGGGTGTCTATGTGGCCCTCCCGTATTTTTATCATAAATCCCCTGGGAGGTGGTGCTCCCCGGGGCTGGGAAAGGGTCCAAGAGGGCCCGCATAATACAAAACAAAAATCCCAGGGAGCTGGTGGTCCTCAGGGTTTAGCTAAGCCCTAGGAGGGGGGCCCCATGTGTCCCTTCCCTTATTTTTAACATGCCCTTTGGATTTGGCCCACCCGGAGGTTTCTTTTAAAAGATGCACAAAAGCCAGCAAAGTCTTTTTTTTAATGTTGCTGTGGTCTTACGGCTCCACCTGCAAATTGGTGGCAAATATTTTTTGAAAAATGCTTGTAAACCACGGCTGGATCTCTGTTGGACCCCAAACATATCGGGGGGTCAGGGTATTCCTACTCGGCCCCCTTTTCTTCATATTTTACTTTTTATGTGGGACTCGGCTTCAAGCCGAATCCCAAGATGGCTGCCAACACTTCCTGGTTGAAGTGTTGGAGGCCAATCATATTTTAGTAGGATCCATGAATCAATTGCAAGAAGTTGTGTCCCCAGATTTCTATATTTGTTAATGTTAAATGTTTTTAAAAAATACTGAAAGCACTTAAAAAAATCAGAAAAAGCATGCTTTCTAGAACAACATCTAGCTTTCTGCCAAATGTGATGTACTTCCATTCAGTGGTTCGGGCTGCAGTCATATTCAAATAATGAAAAATCCCCATAGACATAACATGGGGAAAACTTGTTTTGGGCCTCCCATTTTTTTCTCTCCCTCTGCTTGACGAATCATCCTGAAACCTTCAACACATCAGCTGAAATAAAAAAGGGGACGTTTTGTGAACATTTCGTGAAGATTCGGCAAGCGGCGACAAAGTTATTGCCAGACAACGCTTTCCCAATAGAAACTTTGGTCCTAACTATAACTACCTACAGGCTATTGCCAGTAGGCAATATCTGTGTGTTTGTGTGTGTGTGTGTGTGTGTGTGTATGTATATATATGTATGTATATATAATTTGGGAGAGAAAAGTATTTAAGTTCCATAGAGATAAAATTGACTACGAGTGTGGGAGGATCTTCACATTCTTCCGAAAATACGACACGCTGAAAGTATCCAAATGCGAAGGGGCAAAGGCCACAACATCAAGCAATCAAAGTACCAGGGAAAAAAATGTAAATACGTTCAATTCCGACCTAAGTTCGGCGTTGGAGAGCGAGGCTGAACAAGAATCACATCATGCAGTGGCCGCAACGATTCCATTCAAAATATCGTTAGTTGAAGAACTGGATTTTTTAGTGGAGGAGCGCAGGCAGACACTGCGCCCAAGAACTCAAACAAACAAATCAAAAGTGGATCCAGGAAACGCAGAAAACGGAGAGAAGCACAACGACACCAACAGGAAACCAAACAACCGCAGATGGAAGAGAAATTAACAGATAACGATACCAATGACAAAACAATTATAAACCTTGCCAAAATAGTCCTAGACAAAGCAGAGAAACAATTATTGTCTTTGGGTCTATTGTACTGCTCCGAAAGTACTTTTAATTACGCTACTACACGTATGGACATTTTCAAAAGCATACGAAAATTAAAACTCAAGAAATACCATTTGTTGCAGAACAAAACATCGGCGTTAACACAGAAAAGAGAAACATCAACCTTGCAATCACCTCTCCTAAACCTAACGATATCTGACCTACCAACACTCACAGATCTACAGGATCTAGTCAGAGAAAGTGAAACAGCAAACACACTAGTTACAACACAGGACAACCAAGGAACAACAGAGATAAGGACATTGGCACATGAACAAGTTCAAACACCATTCAAACAAAGATCGACATTCAATCCAATCACTCCAAGAGATGCTATTGATATATTTCATGAACATGAGACCAAGGGAATCAAACAACTAAACCATAAGGTGCATGATGTTCAAAGGAAAAACAAACCAAAATATAACTTGCAACAACATCAATACAACCAATTGATAACAACATTGAAGAACAACCCACAAATTATAATACGCAACAAAGACAAGGGTGGAAATGTGGTCATCTGGGGCAAGGAGGCATATGTGGAAGAAGCCATGAGCCAGCTACAAGACAAAGCATGCTACAAGAAAACAGACATTCTGTCATTGAAAACCATGTATCATGAATATTACAGCAAGCTCCTGACATGGAAAAGCGCAGGTTTAATATCTATGCAGGAATACAAGTTTTTAAAGAATGAAAGTCCAACTGTTCCTGTAATATATTTTATATCTAAAATCCACAAAAATCCGATTAAGCCACCAGGGCGGCCGATAATATCAGCACGCAACAGCCTGTTAGAAACGTCATCACAATATGTGGATTTCTTTCTACAAGAATATGTTCGCCAACTACTGTCTTACGTTAGAGACACTAGTGACTTTCTGAACACAATACAGGATTTCGTATGGCTGGAAGATTATCTACTGATTACACTTGACGTTTCTGCCTTGTATACAAGTATTAACCATCTTGATGGTCTAAGGTCACTGCAACATTATTTAAACACCAGAACGGGACACTTGAATACTCACAGCAAAATGTTATTAAGTATGGTGGAATTCTGCCTTCATAATAATATATTCATGTTCCAAAACACTTTGTACCAGCAGTTATGTGGAGTAGCGATGGGTGCCAGCTTCTTCCCCAGCTACGTGTGTTTACACATGGGCTGGTGGGACGAGCTGGTACTGAAAAACCTATATGCAAACAAATACAATAGAAATGTGAAACTCTGGCTATGCTTTATTGATGATCTCTTTGTGATTTGGCAGGGGCCCCTGTCTGGCGCAAGTGAGTTCATAGATAAAATTAACACAAATGAGATCAACTTGAAACGTACTGCAAACATTAGCACTGAAGAGGTGAGCATTTTTAGATGTACAGATCTATGTTAAAAACAATAAGTTGGAAACCAGGGCCTATAGAAAAGAAACAGCTGGGAACGCAGTATTAAACGCGTCAAGCTCACACCCTTGCCATTTCATACAAAGTATACCGTATGGTGAGATGTTGCGACTAAAAAGAATATGCAGCAATGGGGATGACCTCAAAAAAGCGCAACAGGCAAGCAAAATCAGGTTCTTACAAAGGGGCTTTTCCAACAAATCTATCAACAGGGCAATCAAGAAAAGCAATCTAGCCAACAGATCTGACATACTAACAAAGTCCAAAACACAGAGGCATGAAATAGACACAAGAGAAGAAAGTAAGAATGACAACACAAGTGAATTTAGACTGATCCTACAATACAGCACTCAAGAGAAGGCCATTAAGCAAATTATCAAAAGGAATTGGCCTATTGTTGTTAACCCCTTAACTGCTGGACCTTTTCCCCCCAGTGCTGAGCCCTTCTTTGACTATTTGTAGTAGTTCGAGTTTAGGCCTCTGTAACTTTTTGACCACATAAGGTATCCATGCCAAATTTGCGTCCTTTTCTTCCAACATCATGGGAATTCTAAAGGTACCCAGGGTTTGTGGATTCCCCTGGAGGGGTCCCAGATTTTAGCCAAATACAGCAAAATTTTGGTTTTCTGGTGAAAAATGGGAAGAATGTCCTGCATATGAAAGTGTCTGGGTTTTTCCCTGCAAATGGTATCAAAAAAGGGTTTGTGGGGCTGAAATCTCCATTTCCCCAGCTTTTAGGGAATGACAGACTTTTGTCAGAAAACCAAAAATGTTTAAACAGTTTTGGCATTTTTCTGGGACATAGCCTATTTTTGCTATTTTTTGTGCTTTCAACCTCCTTCAACTTATTGGTAGAAATGGGTATGAAATCAATAATGGATCCTGGAAATCTATACATTTGTGAAACGTAGACAAAATGCTGAATTCAGCAAGCTGTCATTTGTGTAAATCCATCAAGATTTCTTTATAGAAACTAACAGTTAAATATAGGAAAAATTGAAAATGAGTTGAAAAAAATTAAAACTCAAGAAAAACCATTTGTTGCAGAACAAAACATCGGCATTAACACAGAAAAGAGAAACATCAACCTTGCAATCACCTCTCCTAAACCTAACGATATCTGACCTACCAACACTCACAGATCTACAGGATCTAGCCAGAGAAAGTGAAACAGCAAACACACTAGTTACAACACAGGACAACCAAGAAACAGCAGAGATAAGGACATTGGCACATGAACAAGTTCAAACACCATTCAAACAAAGATCGGCATTCAATCCAATCACTCCAAGAGATGCTATTGATATATTTCATGAACATGAGACCAAGGGAATCAAACAACTAAACCATAAGGTGCATGATGTTCAAAGGAAAAACAAACCAAAATATAACTTGCAACAACATCAATACAACCAATTGATTACAAAATTGAAGAACAACCCACAAATTATAATACGCAACAAAGACAAGGGTGGAAATGTGGTCATCTGGGGCAAGGAGGCATCTGTGGAAGAAGCCATGAGCCAGCTACAAGACAAAGCATGCTACAAGAAAACAGACATTCTGTCATTAAAAACCATGTATCATGAATATTACAGCAAGCTCCTGACATGGAAAAGCGCAGGTTTAATATCTATGCAGGAATACAAGTTTTTAAAGAATGAAAGTCCAACTGTTCCTGTAATATATTTTATATCTAAAATCCACAAAAATCCGATTAAGCCACCAGGGCGGCTGATAATATCAGCATGCAACAGCCTGTTAGAAACGTCATCACAATATGTGGATTTCTTTCTACAAGAATATGTTCGCCAACTACTGTCTTACGTTAGAGACACTAGTGACTTTCTGAACAAAATACAGGATTTCGTATGGCTGGAAGATTATCTACTGATTACACTTGACGTTTCTGCCTTGTATACAAATATTAACCATCTTGATGGTCTAAGGTCACTGCAACATTATTTAAACACCAGAACGGGACACTTGAATACTCACAGCAAAATTGTATTAAGTATGGTGGAATTCTGCCTTCATAAAAATATATTCATGTTCCAAAACACTTTGTACCAGCAGTTATGTAGAGTAGCGATGGGTGCCAGCTTCTCCCCCAGCTACGTGTGTTTACACATGGGCTGGTGGGAGGAGCTGGTACTGAAAAACCTATATGCAAACAAATACAATAGAAATGTGAAACTCTGGCTACGCTTTATTGAGGATCTCTTTGTGATTTGGCATGGGCCCCTGTCTGGCGCAAGTGAGTTCATAGATAAAATTAACACAAATGAGATCAACTTGAAACGTACTGCAAACATTAGCACTGAAGAGGTGAGCATTTTTAGATGTACAGATCTATGTTAAAAACAACAAATTGGAAACCAGGGCCTATAGAAAAGAAACAGCTGGGAACGCAGTATTACACGCGTCAAGCTCACACCCTTGCCATTTCATACAAAGTATACCGTATGGTGAGATGTTGCGACTAAAAAGAATATGCAGCAATGGGGATGACCTCAAAAAAGCGCAACAGGCAAGCAAAATCAGGTTCTTACAAAAGGGCTTTTCCAACAAATGTATCAACAGGGCAATCAAGAAAAGCAATCTAGCCAACAGATCTGACATACTAACAAAGTCCAAAACGCAGAGGCATGAAATAGACACAAGAGAAGAAAGTAAGAATGACAACACAAGTGAATTTAGACTGATCCTACAATACAGCACTCAAGAGAAGGCCATTAAGCAAATTATCAAAAGGAATTGGCCTATTGTTCTTAACCCCTTAACTGCTGGACCTTTTCCCCCCAGTGCTGAGCCCGTTTTTGACTATTTGTAGTAGTTCGAGTTTAGGCCTCTGTAACTTTTTGACCACATAAGGTATTCACGCCAAATTTGCGTCCTTTTCTTCCAACATCATGGGAATTCTAAAGGTACCCAGGGTTTATGGATTCCCCTGGAGGGGTCCCAGATTTTAGCCAAATACAGCTAAATTTTGGTTTTTTGGTGAAAAATGAGAAGAAAGTCCTACATATGAAAGTGTCTGGGTTTTTCCCTGCAAATGGTATCAAAAAGGGTTTGTGGGGCTGAAATCTCCATTTTCCCAGCTTTTAGGGAGTGACAGACTTTTGTCAGAAAACCAAAAATGTTTACACAGTTTTAGCATTTTTCTGGGACATAGCCTATTTTTGCTATTTTTTGTGCATTCAACCTCCTTCAAATTAATGGTAGAAATGGGTATAAAATCAATAATGGATCCTGGAAATCTATACATTTTAGAAAAGTAGACAAAATGCTGAATTCAGCAAGGGGTCATTTGTGTAAATCCATCAAGATTTCTTTATAGAAACTAACAGTTAAATATAGGAAAAATTGAAAATGAGTTGAAAAAAACAGCCTTTTGTGTCAACGTTTTCACCTGTAACTTCTAATTATGACAGCTCTTTGAAAGCAATATACCGTTACATCCACAGGACCGTACTGGTTGTGGGGATATATAGGACTTGTAGGTTCACCAAGAACCCGACGAACCCAGAGCCAAAAACTGAGCAGCGTCTTTCAATGGTTTTTTATTATGTACCGGGTATATAGCAAGTATTCTGGGAAAATGTATACATCGAAAATTCGGTATGAAAAACTCCTATGTGTTTCTGAAATGGAAACAAAATATAGAGTTTAGAAACAGTAGATATGTGCACATTTCCGAAATTGGGAATACTCATACTAGCATGAAAATTTTCGGTCATTTTTCAAAATGACTTTTTTTTTACACATTGTCTTTCATTTGGAAGGCAGAAATGCATCGAAATTCAATAGGTAAAAACAGTTACTTTACAAAACTGAATTACCCTAAGTCTCCCGATAAAAATTGTACCTCACTTGTGTGGGTAGGCGTAGTGCCCACGACAGGAAATGGGTGAAAATGCAACGTGAACACACCACATTTTCACAATGAAAAATTATCCTGTCGTTTTTTAACCCTCGCTCTGGCGGCTCCTAGGGAAACCTAGCAAACCTATACATTTTTTAAAACAAGACACCCAGGGGAATCCAAGATGGGGTGACTTGACTGGCTCCCACCGGGTTCTGTTACCCAGAATCCCTTGCAAACCTAAACAATTGTCAAAAAAACCACATTTTCCTCACATTTCTGTAGTGGAAAGTTCTGGAATCTGCGTGGATCGCAAAATTCCTCCCACCCCGTGTCCCCCAAAGTCGTCCAATAAAAATGGTACCTCACTTGTGTGGGAGGCCCAAGTACCCGCAACAGGAAACGGCCCAAAACGCAACGTGTACACACCACATTTTCGCAGTAAAAACAGACCCTTTTTCAACAAAGTGCCTAGCTGTAGATTTTGAACCCTAGCTCTGCCGGCACCTTTGGAAACCTATGAAACCTATACATTTTTGAAAATTAGACACCCAGGGGAATCCAGGATGGGGTGACTTGACTGCCTCTCACCAGGTTCTGTTACCCAGAATCCCTTGCAAACCTACAAAAATGTTTTTAAAAAAACTAATTTTCCTCACATTTCTGTGGTGGAAAGTTCTGGAATCTGCGTGGATCCACAAAATTCCACCCACCCCGTGTTCCCCAAAGTCTTCCGATCAAAATGGTACCTCACTTGTGTGGGAGGCCCAAGTACCCGCGACAGGAAACGGCCCAAAACGCAACGTGGACACACCACATTTTCGCAGTGAAAACGGACCCTTTTTCAACAAAGTACCTACCTGTAGCTTTTGAACCCTAGCTCTGCCGGCACCTTGGGAAACCTATCAAACCTACACATTTCTGAAAACTAGGCACCCAGGATAATCCAGGATGGGGTGACTTGACTGCCTCTCACCAGGTTCTGTTACCCAGAATCCCTTGCAAACCTAAAAAACGTTTTAAAAAAAACATTTTCCTTACATTTCTGTGGTGGAAAGTTCTGGAATCTGCGTGGATCCACAAAATTCCACCCACCCCGTGTTCCCCAAAGTCTTACGATAAAAATGGTACCTCACTTGTGTGGGAGGCCCAAGTACCCGCGACAGGAAACGGCCCAAAACGCAACGTGTACACACCACATTTTCGTAGTGAAAACTGACACTTTTTCAACAAAGTGCCTAGCTGTAGATTTTGAACCCTAGCTCTGCCGGCACCTTGGGAAACCTATGGAACCTATACATTTTTGAAAACTAGACACCCAGGGGAATTCAGGATGGGGTGACTTGAATTGCCTCTCACCAGGTTCTGTTACCCAGAATCCCTTGCAAATCCCCAAAACATTTTGTGATAGGCAATTTTGATGTTGCCTCAATACGTTTTGGGCCCTTGCCTGTCGCGGGTACTTGGGCCTCCCACACGAGTGAGGCACCATTTTTTTGGGGAGACCTGGAGGATGCTAGGTGGTAGGAAATTTGTGTCAGGCCGGTGATGCCACAACTTTCCCACCAAAAAATGTGTGGGAAAAATTATTTTTTCAGCTAAATTTGAGTTTTGCAGGGGATTCTGGGTAAAAAAACGTTGGGGGATCCACGCAAGCCATACCTCCCTGGAACCCCCCGGGTGTCTAGTTTTCAGAAATGTGTGGGTTTGATAGGTTTCCCTAGCTGGCCGCCGAGCACCAGGCCAAAAACCGAGGTGACCCCCATCGCAAAACCAGGTTGTTTTGTGATAGCCAATTTTGAAGACGCTTCGATACGTTTTGGGCCCTAGCCTGTCGCAGGTACTTGGGCCTTTCCACACGAGTGAGGTACCATTTGTATCGGGAGACCTTGGGGAATACTGGGTGGTAGGAAATGCGTGTCTGCCTGGCGATGCCACAACTTTCCCACACAAAAAGGTGTGGAAAAAGTGATTTTTTCAGCTACATTTGAGGTTTGCAGGGGATTCTGGGTAAGAAAACGTTAGGGGATCCACGCAAGCCATACCTCCCTGGAACCCCCCGGGTGTCTAGTTTTCAGAAATGTGTGGTTTTGATAGGTTTCCCTAGCTGGCCGCCGCGCACCGGGCCGAACACCGAGGTGACCCCCCTCGCAAAACCAGGTTGTTTTGTGATAGCCAATTTTGATGTCGCCCCAATACGTTTTGGGCCCTAGCCTGTTGCGGGTACTTGGGCCTCCCACACGAGTGAGGCACCATTTTTATCGGGAGACCTTGGGAAATGCTGGGTGGTAGGAAATGCGTGTCTACCCGGCGATGCCACAACTTTCCCACACAAAAATGTGTGGAAAAAGTGATTTTTTCAGCTACATTTGTGGTTTGCAGGGGATTCTGGGTAAGAAAACATTGGGGGATCCACGCAAGCCATACCTTCCTTGAATCCCCTGGGTGTCTAGTTTTCAGAAATGTGTTTTTTGATAGGTTTCCCTAGCTGGCCGCTGAGCACCGGGCCAAAAACTGAGGTGACCCCCCTCGCAAAACCAGGTTGTTTTGTGATAGCCAATTTTGATGTTGCCTCAATACGTTTTGGGCCCTAGCCTGTCGCGGGTACTTGGGCCTCCCACACGAGTGAGGCACCATTTTTATCGGGAGACCTTGGGGAACACTGGGTGGTAGGAAATGCGTGTCTGCCCGGCGATGCCACAACTTTCCCACACAAAAATGTATGGAAAAAGTGATTTTTCAGCTAAATTCGAGGTTTGCAGGGGATTCTGGGTAAGAAAACTTTGGGGGATCCACGCAAGCCATACCTCACTGGAACCCCCCGGGTGTCTAGTTTTCAGAAATGTGTGGGTTTGATAGGTTTCCCTAGCTGGCCGCTGAGCACCGGGCCAAAAACCGAGGTGACCCCCTCGCAAAACCAGGTTGTTTTGTGATAGCCAATTTTGAAGTCGCCTCAATACGTTTTGGGCCCTAGCCTGGGTACTAGGCCTCCCACACGAGTGAGACACCATTTTTATTGGGAGACCTGGGGGAACGCTAGGTGGTAGGAAATTTGTGTTAGCCCGGTGATGCCACAACTTTCCCACACAAAAATGTGTGGGAAAAGTGTTTTTTTTCAACTAACTATGAGGCTAGCAGGGCATCTTGGGTAAAAAAAGCAGTGAGAGCCACGCAAGTCATTCACCCTTGTACTTCCCCCTTTGTCTACTACTAAAAAATGTAAAGGTTTGCCTAGGTGACGACTGAGCTAGAGCAGAAAGTACCCTTCTACCCATTTTGACCAAAACAAATCTTCCAAAAGGCCATTAAACCGACACAAATATAAATCTAACACTAATTTGATAAAGCTAATCCAGCACTCACACTGGATGGTTTTAGCACCTCCAGAAACACTGGCTTCAAAGCACAAATACTTATCAAAGTATATAGATATTGAAGCCAAGCCTTCTGAAGGGGAGCCATAAAGCCACTTCACGGCACCAACCACTTTATGATTCATTCACACACCATTCACACACCACACACAAGACTTCCATACCGCTAGCCACGGGCCCAAACAACTATATCACTTGCACTCACACAAACATACTGCCGCCATGCAAGGGCCGATCACATTCATATGCCACAAGACATAATGACTTTGACTATATTTTACCACCTGTCCAGTCTCCACCTCCATCTTCCAGAACGTTACCGAACGCATGCCCAGTGAACCTATACTAATGGCTTCCATGACAGCCACATGAGGCTCAGGAAGACATGTCTTTCATGCACCTTTAGTGCACTCACTATGCTAAATCCAACTCCTTCCAGTTTGTGGATGCAAGTTGGGGGGTGCTCGAGTGTGCCGCAAAGCCATTCCTCGAGCTGAGCAAGCATATCTACCGTTGAAACTAAGGCAAACATGCTGGAAATTTTCAAAAGATAACATCATAATTCACATGCCACAAGACATATTGACTTTGACTAAATTTTACCACCTGTCAAGTCTCCACCTCCTTCTTCCAGAACGTTACCGAATGCATGCCCAGTGAACCTATACTAATGGCTTCCATGACAGCCACATGAGGCTCAGGAAGACATGTCTTTCATGCACCTTTAGTGCACTCACTATGCTAAATCCAACTCCTTCCAGTTTGTGGATGCAAGTTGGGGGGTGCTGGAGAATGCCGCAAAGCCATTCCTCGAGTTGAGCAAGCATATCTACCTTTGAAACTAAGGCAAACATGCTGGAAATTTTCAAAAGATAACATCATAAACTATGAATGGAGGAATGTGAAACAAGGGTAGTCCTTGACAACGTAGCAGATGTCCAATCCACCGTTATGTGCAGTGACTGTAATGCACTTATCATACAGCAAACTGACCATCTACTAAGTTCTAATGGAGGATGAACATGGCAAGCAGCATTGACCCATAAGTACTACAGTAAATTCAGTCTGAGTGTGGCAGCAATGGATTTGAATCCATGGGTGAAGAAGTCAGGACGTGTATCTATACTACCTTTACTATCTGCCTTCAACCTTTGCAATATTCCTCAGAAAGCGTACCTACCGTAAGCTGTTCTAACCCATTTGTGTGTCTGTCCTCAGAGTCCCGACTAACTCTGTCCAATTGTTAAGAGACCCTATACTGATGCCTTCCATCTCTAGCTACTTGAAGCTTGAGTGAACATTTCTGTCACGAGCTATCAATGCTCTCACAATGCTCTATCCAACTCCTTCCAGTTTGTGGATGCAAGTTGGGGGGTGCCCGAGTATGCCGTAAAGCCTATTCCTCGAGCTGAGCAAGCATATCTACCTTTGAAACGAAGGCAAACATGCTGGAAAGTTTCAAAAACTTCCTAAAGAGAACATCATAAACTACGAAGAATGGTTGAATGTGAAACACGGGTACTCCATGACAACGTGGCATATGTTCTGTCCACCAGTATGTGCAGCGTGGGGACTATAATGCACTTGTCAATTGGCGAACAGAACAACTACCACATTCTGAAAGCAGATAAAGGTGTTGAGAAGTCCATGATATCATGAAGTAGAGGAAGAAATATCCTGCAGCTGCTTACGTAGTGAAGGAGTGGCCCACAGACAGTAGGTATCCCTTCACACCAATTGAAAGGTTAACCTATTGGCAGCTCCACCTCAGTCAATTTCCCAGCTTTAGTGTGATACAACATAAAGCAAGTAGGAAAACAGAAGGCAGGCTTACTTGGGCACTGGGGACAGTAAACACGAGGCTCCTGCCTCTTTCCCTGCATCGAGTACACTTTACAACGACGACATGGTCGCTCCTTTTTGGGTGTTGCAGGAATTTTATCTGCAAAGTGTCGCTCCTGCAGCCTTGCCACGTCCTCCAAATCACATGAAGTGGAGGCTTCTGCTTCTGTAGCAGTAAGACTTTCAATCACAGACAACTGAAAGTCAAGGAAAGACATGAGTCTTCCTGTGGTGGTCTCACGATAAACAACATACGCATTGTATGTTGCCATCTGGATCAGGTGCGTAAACAGTTTCTTATACCAAGTGCGAGTTTTACGGCTCGCATTGTATGGCTGAAGAACCTCATCATTCTTGTCCACTCCGCCCATGTACTTGTTGTAATCAAGTATACAGGTGGGCTTGTGGACTTCGGCCATCTGACCCCAAACCGTGACAGGGGAAGTGCTCTCAGCATGAATTGTAGTGAGCACGTACATGTCACGCCTATCTGAGAACTTGACTGCGAGCAGTTTGTTGGAACACAACGCAGTGCTCTGGGATTTCTGGAGCTTCTTGCAAACAAGCTCCTGCGGCAATCCTTTGCGGCGACAACCAATTGTACCGCAAGCCACGGTGCCAGCTTTGTAGAGCTCACTGAACAGCTCTACTCCTGTATAGAAATTGTCCACATAAAGGTTATAACCTTTGTGAAGAAGTGGCTGGACAAGCTCCCATACGATCTTTCCTGTGACCCCTAGCATGGAAGGGCAACCTACAGGGTTAAGAGTTGTGTCCTTCCCTGTATACACTCTCCAGCTGTACACATAGCCAGTCGAGCTCTCACATAGCATGTACAGCTTGATGCCATAGCGAGCGCGTTTGCTCAGAATGTACTGCCTAAACAGCAGCCGCCCTTTATACAAGATAAAGGGCTCATCAATGGCTATATTCTTTCCAGGAGTATAAACCTCTGGAAACCTGGCAGACAAATGATCCACGACAGGCCGAATTTTGAACAACCTGTCATGGACTTGACTGGATGGTCCCGGGGCAATGCAGCAGAATTGTCATTGAAATGCAGCATACGCTGCAATAGCAAAAAACGATCTCTGCTCATGTATGGTGCATAGATGGGGGTTTACCAAACTGTGCGAGTAGACCAGTAGGATAGCAAGGTTGGTTTATGCACTACCCCCATTTTAAGCGTGAGGCCTAAAAATATCTTCAACTCCCCTACAGAAGTTGGAGTCCACTTGCGCGCCCTAGAATGAGGCCCAAGAGTGCCTCCTTGCTCCCTCAGAAATTGTTCGGCATGCAAATTTGTTTGCTGCATGATTTCGTCTAGGAAGTCAACCCCCAAAAAAGAGATGGAAGTAGTCAATTGGCAAATAAATTGCCATATCTACTTTACATCCAGCGTCCCCAGTGAAAGGCGGAATTTGGGGCGAACTAAATTGGGAGGCTGCCAGGACAGCACTCCGTCTGTGCTTGCGGCCGCACGTGCCTGCCTTCTGGGATGCTCTAACCTGTTACGGGTGTCCTGCTGCACAGACTGTGCTGGCAAAGGGACAGCAAGACTGACATCGTCTCCTTCAGAATCGCTGGATGATGAGTCATCAGATGGAACTGTGCCGACTGAAAAGTCACTCCCAGATTCGGCTCCATTGTCCTCTCCCTCAGATGCTGTCTCAGTATCTGCTGTCTCAGTCTCTGATCCTGCCTCAGAGGTGGACCCCAGAACCAGATTTAGGGCCTGGGAAGCATTCATCCAACGATATGCCATCTCTACTAGTGCCTAAACTATCCTTTTAAAACACTATCCTACGTAGAAGGCAGATAGATTGTTGGTTTTAAAGTGTAGGTGGGTGTGTGCATGAGTGAAGTGTTTAAATCAATAATGACGAAGTCACCTTACCTTTGCGAAATCTGTACGCTCTCCAAAAAGACTAAGAAAGAGAGAAAAAAGACACAGTATTACTTTACCTTGCCACATACCCATCATCGCAGCCTTTTAGCGCTGGTGGGAGCCAGTGCGACCATCATTTTGGCGACAAGATGCCTACGGGTGAACATGTGCTTTACAATTGCACACTATGACCTCCTTTGATGCACCCACTACCATCCTTGCAAATGTGCCCCTCATCTCTCCATAGCCCCTCTCTCACATACATTTAATCTGTTACAAAGTGTTTCTACTGCGTGGCTTTATGAATCCACTTAGCTGTCTACATAATACAGATCTGTTCGTTTCAGCATACCGTTTATGGGGACAAAACTGCCACTACACAAAAGTCAGATATCTCTATCTAGCAGAATTTATTTTTGTACTCTGCAGCAGTACCACACTTTACTGCCTTTCAGGTAACATCAAAGAGACTTATTATAGTTCTTTCACAGTCTCATAATTTCAGCACTGAGAAATATCTCTGTAAATAAATATTTATATATATATATATATTGTCAATCTTGCCAATATTAACTTGACCAAACAACAAGAGAGGCTAGGGGGTCAGGAACTCTCTACCCTGCCCCCTTTTCACGTTCTCCACCTTTCTTTTTCACTGTCACACACAAAACACACAAAATGGCGGCCAACACTTCCTGATTTCGACCGATTCGAATGTTGACTGACATGTAACCACCAATCAGAATTACGCTCGCGCACGTTACGGTGCGCGCACGGTGCGCGCACGGTGCGTGCTTATAGATATTTATGTACTTTTAACTGCAATTTTCTCAGGAACTACTGAACAGATTGACACCATATATGCAAAAGGCACATGCCTGACCTGAGGACTACCTCTTTGCCAGATTTCAAGTAATTCTGTTCAGCCGTTTGGCCTGTACCTTCGACTAAAGGTCCTATGGGAAAATGCATGGGGAAAATGTATTTTGGGACCCCCATTTTTTCTCAGCCCCTGCTTGACGAATCACCCCGAGACTTTCAGGGTAGGAGCTGAGCGGAGCGCCCCATTAATTTTGAAAATTTCGCGAGGATTCGTCAACCGGCGCCAAAGTTATTCAAAATAGAATTTTCAGATTTCCTATGGGAACTCGGTCCTAACTATAACTATCTACTGGCGACCGCCAGTAGATAATATCTATCTATCTATCTATCTATCTATCTATCTATCTATCTATCTATCTATCTATCTATCTATCTATCTATCTATCTATCTATCTATCTATCTATCTATCTATCTATCTATCTATCTATTTATCTATATATATATATATATATATATATATATATATATATATTACCTACTGGCGGTCGCCAGTAGGTAGTTATAGTTAGGACCACGTTTCCATAGGAAATCCGCAACATTCTATTTTGAATAACTTTGGCGCCGGTTGACGAATCCTCGCGAAGTTTTCAAAATAGGTGGGGCGCTACGCTCCGCTCCTACCCTGAAAGTCTCGGGGGGATTCGTCAAGCGGGGGCTGAGATAAAAGGGGGGTCCCAAAACGCGTTTTTCCCATGCATTTTTCCATAGGACCTTTAGACACAGCTACAGCCCGAACGGCTGAACAGAATTACTTGAAATTTGGCAGAGAGGTAGTCCTCAGGTCAAGGAAGTGCCTTTTGTAGGTTTGGTGTAAATCTGTTCAGTAGATTCTGAGAAAATAGCCTTTAAATCAATATATATATCTGAGCCAGCTTACGGTGCGCTTACGGTGCGCTTACCGTACGCGTACGGTGACGTGCGCGAGCGCGATTCTGATTGGCTGTTAGATCTTAGTAAACATTTGAATCGGTCGAAACCAGGAAGCGGCGGCCGCCATTTTGTGTGTTTCACTCAGAAAAAAAAGAGTGATATTTTGAAAAGGGGGCAAGGGAGAGAGTTACAGACCCCCTAACATTTGTAAGGGGGTCAAAGAAGGACAGAAAAGTACAAAGAAAACATTTATTGATTTTAAAAAAAAACGCGGGGTACGCGTACGGTAAGCTCAACGTACGCGTACGGTAGAAAAAAAATAAAATAAAAGAAATGAAATGCAGATTTAAGAGTTTAGATATTAGGGGGCTCTAAAAAGAGCCGTTGTGTTTATGAAGTGATTTTTTAGTGGTACCTACAAGTAAGTACCGATGCAGAGTCTAAGGTTCAAGAGGAAGACTCTGTTCCCTTCATCATTGAAGTGCACACCATCTCCTCTATAAATGTCTTGCATGTCGTAACGCAAGTTGTTGTGGTAAATGGAACCCATACCATAGTCACGGAGGAAAGCAGAAACAGATTTGTTGACGTGCTTTCTTGCTTTGTCAATCTGCGGACAGAAATGATTGGACCAGTTCCATTTTTGCCTTTGGCATATGTTAGAAAACACAAAGGCAGTTTTAGGGAAAAGTGAAAACAGTTGTGCAAAGGTGTCCTTCATAAGCATTTCCAGACCTACCCCAGTCAAAGTGCCTAGGTCATTGCCACCACAGTGCACTATTATGAGGTCAGGGTGTTGGATTTGCATGAAGGATTTCACCAATGGCATCAATTGGTGCCACTTTAACCCTCTCTGACCAATCCATTTAATGTCTACATTTGGCAAAGCAAGGTCTCTCACCATATCTGTTTTCTCTGCATACTTTTCACTCCAGAAGACATAGCTGTGCCCTACAATCCACACTGTGAACATCTTCAAAGGAGAACTGGATGCACTCAGGAGGTGTAATTCAGTAGAATGGTAAAAAGAAATGAAAGACAGTTTGGAAATGGAGGCATACATATTTTTTTTATAAAAAAAAGAACTGATTGGCTGTTTCATACCATTCTAGAATAAAAACTAGGCTGTATGTGTAAATTAATAGAAGCATGTTTTGTATTGGTACAGAAAAATGTGTTACCAAAGAACAGTACTATGGATTTGCTGTTAGGTTTGAAAAGTCAAGCACTCTTGCTCTGTGGAATTGAAACATTGTTTGGTGAACTTCTGACCTAACTCCACACAGCAGTGTTCCATGAGCTGTTGCTATGGTAGCAGGCAGAAGTCAAGTTGGGGGAAGGGTACTAGGCAGAAGTCAAGTTGGGGGAAGGGTACTTTTGGAAAAGGGTTGGTTTTCAACCAATAGAAATGTGTGATTACATTTGAAAAAAAGGGGGAAGCACTGAGATTTGAAATTAACATGTATATGTGTGGAAAAAGAGAGGGAAAGTTTGCCATTATCTGGTTCTGCTGAGAGGAGAGAGGTGTAAAGAACAGAGATCCTGGCTCTGATAATCTGCTGTTTGAGTGCCACATTTCTTTCACAGCTAACTAATTTTAAAGGTGAGTTTAGAGTTTGAGAGGGGATGTATATGGTAAATTAAGAAATGAATAATAGAAATGGAATTCCTTTTGTTGAAGTTGTGTTTATCATTTTCTGTTTTGGGAGAAATTTAAATGTGAGGAACATGTAAAATAATATGGACTATGTTTTCACGATAAATTAAGGTGTACTGGTAAAAATAAGGAATACTTTAAGGGTTTGAGGTTGCACTCAGTAATGCAAATACATACAGCATCAGTAAGGCTGGTTGCCCTTGCTGGAGTGTAGGCAGTCACCCAGGTTACACATGGTGCTGGTCTGAAAAAGCAGTTTGGACATGTGCTTTTTTAAGAATCTAAAAAGTGGATTCAAAATGTGTCAGTCTGTAAAAGTGTTTATCACTTGCCAAAAAAAAGAGTAGTAAGTGTGCTTTCAAATTGGCAAAGAAATTTCGTTTTGTGACTAATATGAAAACATGACTCTGTGTGCAAAGAGGAATTACAGGCAGAGATTTATTGCGTATTGCTCTGGTGATTTCACAGTTGCATTAGATGGAAAGGGGGAGCCATTTTTTTGTGCAGAAGCAGACTCTTAGCACACACCCAGCTGCTTACCCTGTGGAATCATGCACAGTATTCACAAGCGAGTGGGGTTTGAGGTTTCAGTCAGTAATGCAAACACATTCAGCATCACTAAGGCTGGTTGCCCTTGCTGGAGTGTAGTCAGTCACCCAGGTTACACATGGTGCTGGTCTGAAAAAGCAGTTTGGACATGTGCTTTTTTAGGAATCTGAAAAGTGGATTCATAATGTGTCAGTCTGTAAAAGTGTTTATCACTTGCCAAAAAAAAGAGTAGTAAGTGTGCTTTCAAATTGGCAAAGAAATTTCGTTTTGTGACTAATATGAAAACATGACTCTGTGTGCAAAGAGAAATTACAGGCAGAGATTTATTGCGTATTGCTCTGGTGATTTCACAGTTGCATTAGATGGAAAGGGGGAGCCATTTTTTGGTGCAGAAGCAGACTCTTAGCACACACCCAGCTGCTTACCCTGTGGAATCATGCACAGTATTCACAAGCGAGTGGGGTTTGAGGTTTCAGTCAGTAATGCAAATACATTCAGCATCACTAAGGCTGGTTGCCCTTGCTGGAGTGTAGTCAGTCACCCAGGTTACACATGGTGCTGGTCTGAAAAAGCAGTTTGGACATGTGCTTTTTTAAGAATCTGAAAAGTGGATTCATAATGTGTCAGTCTGTAAAAGTGTTTATCACTTGCCAAAAAAAAGAGTAGTAAGTGTGCTTTCAAATTGGCAAAGAAATTTCGTTTTGTGACTAATATGAAAACATGACTCTGTGTGCAAAGAGGAATTACAGGCAGAGATTTATTGCATATTGCTCTGGTGATTTCACAGTTGCATTAGATGGAAAGGGGGAGCCATTTTTTTGTGCAGAAGCAGACTCTTAGCACACACCCAGCTGCTTACCCTGTGGAATCATGCACAGTATTCACAAGCGAGTGGGGTTTGAGGTTTCAGTCAGTAATGCAAAAACATTCAGCATCATGTGGTAAATATTTCATTACCGGTACTATTTTTTATGCGGTAAAGTCTAGGAAGAATAACTCAGTAAATATAAGAGGCAGAATCCGTGGTATTAGAGGGTTAAAAAGGCTTTATTCCTATACAAAGGAATGTAATTCGAATTACAGGCTTCTATTCCATCACCACGAAAGTTCAGGAAGGAAGGGCATACATTATTGACAGATAAAAGGCTTTATAGGAAAATGCATTTACAGTAAAACAGATGCAAGAGGCGTAACAGCTGATAAGAGAGATAAAATATGCATACGTAACCAAAAAAAAGGCGTAAACATGGGTGTAACTAAAATACGTCATTAAACATGATGTCACAAATGGGTGGATCCATAAGAGAATCCTGCAATGTCAGCAGAAATATTTGGCAGAGATGCGTGCGCAGCCGCATGACGTGTGATTGACGTGCAACTAGAGGGTGAAGGGGACTTGACATTTAGCTCTACATGTGGAGACAGAAGTCTGAGGGTCATGTCAACCTAATCCCAAATCATATCTAGTATCCTATGTTTAAAGAACTGTATTATCCAAAAGGAAAGGTCTCTCGGACGGAATCTATTCTATACTGACTGTTAGTGCGTGTACGGGCGTCTAAGTGTCTACATGAGATGCGAGGGGGCAGGAATCTTCCATGGTAACGGGGCTATGAATTACTTGCACGAGGACAGTGAGGCCTGGCCCCTTGCACGGTAGCTGGAGGAATGTTTACCTAAACTGCTAGACAGGAATGTATCGGATGAGGAGCGAAGCAGATAATCTTGAAGGTGAAATACAGTTTTTGGCAGGCAACAGGCTGGATCAGGCACCGTTAGCCGCGCAGGGAGTAGGACAAAGTTCATGGATACAGATGCAGGCTCAGACTGGAGCTTTCAGAGGCAGAAGGCAGGAAAAGGCTTGATGACAGAATTCAGGGCCTACTCGCCTGAATCTGTAAAATGTGGAAAGTGAACCACATAAAGTCGGTGGCCTTTCATACTTAGGAATGGAATATCTGACCCATTCATGGTGGATCTGAAAGAGGACATGTTGACGGTGGACGCACATGTATTTGCGTCTTCAGAGCTGGAACTAGAGGGAACATACATGTACTTGTAGCATGCACATGGAGCCGTTGGGGTCTACGATAGGGGACATAACTGATCACAAAATTCATATTTCCTCATTCCCTCCTTGTCCCCTACGGACCCTCAGGAGATATCGATCTTCATCAATCCATCGATCTGTTCATATAGCATCATTTGTTCTTCTTTCTTCTTCCGGGATTTTGAATGAAAACTTGGAGGTGGAATACACGATGTGGCACACAGGCCACAAATCGCTGGCCCACATTGTAGACATAAGCAGCAACTGAATAGTATGAGAAAGCCAATACCTAGGAAGGATAGGATTCTCCATCCCCAGGCAGACAACACGCCCCAGAACCAACCGGACCAAGTCCAGGTGCCTGGACTCTGGTGTATCTGGCTTATAATCTTATGAAGGCGGGTTATGGCTTTATATACTGACGGCGAATTTTCTGGTATGAAAATGCAGCAACTTGATCCGATGACCCTACAAGCTCCGCCCCTATCGGCCAGGATGACGTCAAGGACAAGACGATTTTGAAGCACAACAATCCGCATAGCAGACTGCTCTTCTGTTAAATTGCCTAAGGCGGAAATATTTTCGTTCACTACTGCTTCAAGGGTTCTGGTTAATCTACGTATCAGCTTACTATTGGTGACTGTACCTATATAGGGAAAAAACCCTTTATTGAAATCTGTGTATTTTTCCCATGCTGTTTCAGTGTAATCGACAATTGGGAGATCTCTCTGTTGTCTATTGTGTACTAAATGGGTATTTCTGTGATAATCAGGAGGAGCTAGGAAAACAGGTGGCAGAAGGAATGCTATGTAACAGGTACCATCCCAATCTAAAGGTAGACATATATATGCGGTCTGACCACATATGAAGTAGGAATGACGGGAAACTCTAAATGTGGACTTGCCTTGATCACTGAATTTTATTACAGTGGTGCATTTACTATGGCCCATGTGTATGGAACCATTCTTTTGTACACATAATTCCCCTTTTACTGGGAATACTGACATGGCGGGCAAGATTGGCGTAGCTTCGGATTCAACGTTCAGGATCATGAGGTTAAGTGTAAAATTACCTAATCCATATACTTCATTTTCTAGATCAGTTCCTGTTCTTTTGGGAAGTCCCTCCTTGTTAGGGTAGCAGACTTTAAGCAAAACTAGGTTCAGGTTTCCCCACACCCAGTTGTCTTGGTAAACTGCGGAATTTGAATCTAAGGAATTAATCAAACTAAACCATGCTCCACAGGAGCCATTGTGTGTGAACGGATATGGAAAGAGGGGCAAAACTCCCTTATAGTTTTGATAGGGAGGGAGTCGGCCACATATCCAACAATTGGTAGCATTGCTGGTCTGATGAGAATGATGTAACATACTAATGAATGTGTTGTTGCGCAGCGCAAATCTATAGGACAACTCATGCGGAGGTAATTCACTAAAAGAATGTTCTGCGGTTACATTGTAAGCACGTTTAGAAATAGGATAATACATATGCAATAGTACGCTGAAAACGATGATCAGAAGACTTAGAAAAAACAAAATTAATAGTGTTACTGTGCAGTGACTACGAAGTGATTTACAATACGCATGCTTTTTAAGCTGTGTCTGTTGATTTCTTTCTCTATTCCGGTCTAGAGGATACATGTCAGAGACAAATTCAACCGATGGAGAGGACTTAAACAATCAAATTGTCTGACTTGCTAGACCTCAATTTTAGTTTATAAAGTTCTGGTTTGGACTGCTCAACCAAGGGGAGCTTTGAGTCTGTCTGTGAGGGGATACAAGGTTGAGTATTCACACTGGATGGTAGTCCATAAAATTTCTTGATGTGACTCGAGTGCAACCACCCTTTGCGACCCTCAATCTTCACGGCTGTCCTTGTAGTGAGTAGAACCAACTTAGGCGACTTCCACCTAGGCTCCAGTTGGGTCTTCCGGTCGAAATTCCTGACCAAAACCAGGTCACCAGGAACCACGTCATGGGGCTTCCCCTCAGTATTATCGGGAAAAGCTGCGGTTACCTGTGAACGACAAGATTGTAGTGCAGACATCAAGGAAGCCAGGTAATCTGTCAGCATATTACAGTCAACATCAGTGATTTTGCGAGGTATAGGCGTCCCCCACATATTTGGTGGTCTACCGAAGATCACCTCATACGGGGATAGCCCTGTTCGAGAATGTGCTACCATTCTCATGTAAAAGAGCGCAACTGGTAAGGCTACTATCCAATCGACACCTTTTTCTCTACATATTTTGGACAATCTAATTTTCAGAGTTTGATTATGACGTTCCACGAGACCTGCTGCCTCGGGATGTCGGACACAGTGGAATTTCCATTGGTAGCCTAACAAAAGGGAAACGTGTTTCATTAGTTCGGATGAGAACGGCTGGCCGTTATCTGAGTAGACAACACGTGGTAAACCGTACCGTGGGAAAAATTCTCGAACTAACTGTTTGGCAGTAGTCGGGGCGGTGTAATCTGAAACCGGGTAGGCTTCTGTCCAACGGGAAAGAGCACAGACAACTACGAGAACATATTTGAATCCTCGACATCGTTCCATCTGGATATAATCCATCTGGAGGACTTCAAAAGCATGATCGGGAGGTTGAAATCCACCCTGCTCTACGGGGATACTTTTACCTGGATTAAACTGACAACATATCATACAGGTACGAACTTTTTGTTTAGCCGCTGCTCGCAAGTGTTTGTTGAACCAAATGTGTTGAATGCTGTCTAGCATAGCTTTCTCTCCTAGGTGCGCTGGACTATGTATTGTATTAATGATGACTTGGACCATGGAGTCGGGAAGAAACCATATAGATTTTTCCTTCGTCATCCATCCTTGATCCGTTTGAATCCCTCCTAATTCAGTCCATTTCTTTATTTCTTCTGGTGTAGCATGTGTCTGTATGTCAATTACATCAAGGGCGGGATCCTTAACTGTCATGCAATGTGTTGGTGTCGGAACTATTGTCTTTGTTATGTCAGTTGTGTGAGTCTGATTCTGAGCAGTCTGTTTAGCTGTTCTGTCAGCTAGGTCATTTCCCTGAGAAATGATATCGGTAACTTTTGTGTGGGCTTTGCATTTCATAATCGATATTGCAGTAGGTAGATGAATCGCGTCTAATAGGGCTTGAATGAGGGGTCCGTGTTGGATGTGGGCACCGTGAGAAGTTAAATAACCTCTCTCTCGCCATAGTACGCCGAAGTCATGGACGACTCCGAATGCATAACGTGAATCTGTGTATATGTTGACTTTCTTATTTTTGGCTTGAATACAGGCTTGTGTCAGAGCGATGAGCTCTGCTGCTTGAGCTGACAAAATGTTAATACAGTTTGTTTCAATGACTTCAGTGTCTGTTGTGACTGCGTAAGCGGCCACTAACTCTCCTGTACTTGTTCTCATACATGACCCATCTATATACAATGTCAAGTCTGGATCTGACAAAGGGATATCTGTCAAGTCTTGTCTGGGTTTCGTCTCGATAGTAATGACTTCGACACAATCATGTGCCAATGGATCTGTTCCGCCCACTGGTAACAGTGTGGCAGGGTTTAATGTATTACAACGTCTGATTTCTATATGTGGCTGAAACAATGTCAGTTCGTAACCAGTGAGTCTCGCTATAGTCAAGTGTTGTGTTTGTGTGCGGTTCAAGAGAACCTCTACTGCGTGTGGTACTTGTACTGTCAATTGATGTCCTAACACTATGGCATCGCTTTGTCTGATAGCTAAAGCTGTTGCTGCCACCGATTTCAGGCACGCAGGAAGAGCCTGAGCTACTGGATCTAATGTACTAGAGAAATAAGCACATGGTTTGTGTGATCCTGCTTGTTCCTGAGTGAGTACTGACAAGGCAGTACCTTCGCGTTCTGTAACAAAGAGTGTAAACCGTTTACTGTAACATGGTGTTGTTAAAACAGGTGCTTGGCATAAAGCTTTCTTTAAGCTTTCAAAGGCATGTGTATGTTCTTGAGTCCAAGGGAGGACAGTCGATGTGGCTGCCTCCTGTGTTGTTAACTGGATGAGTGGTTTTGCTAGAAATGCATATTGAGGGATCCACTGCCTACAGTATGAAGTGAGGCCTATAAAAGCCCGTACCTCTTTTTGTGTCTTGGGTGGTGGCATGTTAGCGATTAACTGGATACGGTCGGGTGTAAGCTGCCTTCCCTCCTTGGACAGCGAGTGCCCAAGGTAAACAACTCGCTGGACACAGAATTGCAGCTTAGAAGGGGACACCTTGTGCCCCTTGTCGGCCAGAAATTTTAAAACCGTCAGTGACGCTTTTTCACATTCATGTTCGCTTCGGGCGGTGATCAGCAGATCATCGACATATTGAAGCAAGGCAGTGTTAACTGGCATGTGGATACTGTCAAGTTCTCGTTTCAGTGCTTGGCTATAGATGCTAGGGCTTTCTGTAAATCCTTGAGGTGCGCGTGTGAATTTAAAGCTTCGTCCATTTAAACTGAATCCGAACAGATATTGACTTTCCGGATCTATTGGGACGCTAAAGAAAGCATTCTTGAGATCAATTACAGTGAAGAACGTTGCTTCTGAATCAATAGCTGTTAGTAATGACGAGATATCTGGGACCACAGGGTATTGTGGTACAATACATTTATTTAATTCGCGCAGGTCAATAACTAATCGATATACTGGTGGTGCTTTTGGATCCGTTCTTTTAAGAATCGGAATTATCGGGAATTACATACATTGGAGTCGGTTTCGACAACCACTCCTTGTACAATGAGTTCGTCAACGATTTGCAGCAAAGCCACAACAGCATCGGGTGGTAATTTGTATTGTCGTATTCGTGGTAGTATTACTCCTGTTTTTAGTGTGACACGATATGGTGTAATATTCATGCAACCAACATCAGTGGGGCCTTGTGCCCATAAATGTGTAGGTAAGTTCTGCAGTCGGTGATCTATGTCTCTGGACACGTAGTGGCCTTTGAAGTCACGTAGAAATAGTCGTACTCCTTCCGGAGAACAACATATTATGGCTCCTAGAGCTTTCAATGTTTTTATACCTAACAAGTTTTCTGGACAGGATTTAGTAAGCAATAAATCTGTAGTACATTTCAATGGACCAATCGTAAGTGGAAGAGGTTGTGTTACGTCATTTATTATAGGTTTTCCTGAAAATCCAAGGGAAATATTTTGTGAGCCTGAGAGGGGTGCCCCTGGAACTTCACTGCGTCTTATAGTTGTTCTGCTTGCCCCTGTATCAAGTAAAAACTTTCTGTCTTCCCCTAATAGTTCACTATGTACATAAGGTCCCTCTTGGTCTACAGGAACCTCTATAAGGGGTAAGCCAAATTCCCTCTCTAGGCTATTTCATGTGTATCGCTGATAATCGGGATAATCTGCTTGTGCATACTGATACATCTGTTGTGTTGTTGCTTGTGTTGCAGCAATAGGCTGCGCTTGTGGTGGTGCTACGGTCTGTTGTGGAGTTCCTTGTTGCGGAGCTAGTTGTTGCGGAGCTAACCTAGGTTGTGCATGCTGAGGGATTTGTTGTTGATTCTGATCCTGTCTAGGTGGACGTGGTCTCTCCTGGGTTCTACCTGTAGCAATATTATGTTTCAGGACTGGACAATCGTGTATATAATGACCTGGTTGTTTACAATAGTTGCATGTCCCTTTTGTAGGACCTGCGGGATCACCCTTTTGATGACCATTAACTGGGACTGACTGAGCAACAAGCATTTTCATTTTTGTATCTTTCATACGTCTTTGTTCGTGTTCTTGTTCTTCCTTTATTCTGTTGTGGTGATATTGTAACATCTGTAACATCTGTGATGGGGTATTACCTTGCCAGGTACTTTCGAATTTCAATACTCTATTCTTGACTTGCAGGAGGGAATTTTCAACTAATTTTGTCACAAACAGATGTGGATATGACTCACTACTGGCTTTTATGCCACTATTTATACCAAAACATTTTTCAAATCGGGAATAGAAATCACTAGTGTCTTCATCTGGTTTTTGTTTACAGGCTGAGATTGCACCCCAGTCTTCCTTTTTCGTAGTTAATAAACGTGGCAGTACCTGCACTAGTAGTCCTGCTAGTGCTGTAGTCTTTTCCCCAAGTCCTGCTCCTGCAGCTCGGGCCCTTTCTTCGTTTTCTAATGCTGTCCAATCTATCTTTTGGTCTCCCACCTCCCATTCCTTTTCTTTAAGTTTCTCATAAACACCAGCTGGTAATAGGATTTTTAATATTTTCATAACGTCGGGGTAGGTATACTCTCCCATGAGTAACATGTCCTTTATTTCACGGTGGAAACCTGCTGGATCCTTGTCATGGCTGGGTACTACTTTCTTCATTTCTAATAATTCTAGTTTAGTTATAGGCGTGTACACAAACACGCGTGTAAAGTTATTACCGTCACCTCTGATTGGGTGTACTTCGCGTAACGGGTTCTGTCTATCTATGTGATACATTTTTCTTCCTATGATGGGAACTGGAACGTGTTCTGGACATACGAAAGTTAAATATTGGTTTCGGAATTCTAGAATCTCTTTAATCAAATCAGTACCTGACCCTCTCCATATATTCGTGAGTAGTTCTGTCAATATGTCAGGTAAGGGTCCTGGATCGGAGTGTTGACTTTTATATAATATAAGGAGGTGTTGAATCATGAATATACTAGCTAAACGCTGTTCGTATGGGTCAAGATTCAGAAACGTGTGTGCAAGTACATCATCATTGTAGTCGCTGGGACTGTCAGCCCATTGTACTGCTGACCTAGCTAATTCTTGTTCGTCCATGGAATCAAGCATATGGTACCCCCTTCGATCTCGGAGTAATTTATCAACGGCTTGGAATAGGTGTTCAGGGGATTTTGTTTTTAACATAGGATTTGGAAAATGCCTATTATATTCTGGACGTATTGGACGTATCTGATCATTAAAGCCTCTAGTATTATTATGGGGTCTTCCTCTACCTACGTAAGCTATCGTCTCCACTTGTTCTGAATCTTGCTCCTCCTCTTCTTCTGATTCTACTCTGTCTGTTTCTCGTCTTTCTTTATGTATACGTTCTACTTCCTTGCGGATTTTTCGACACATGGCGATTATACACGCCTGTCTATCATGTTTCTCTTCTGATATGTTCTGACCCCATTTGACAAGTTTTTGCATGGTATCATGATCTGCCCCGGGCCTGTCTTGATTCCTAATTACACAATTTATGAAAAAACGTAGTAGTTGTCTTTGTACATCCACTTTCTGGTATTCCATAGCTTCGTTAATACTTTCTGAACCTCGCCCTGTTTGAACAAAGCGATATATATTGTCTAGGTGTTCAACCATTCCTGGTATCGTCATTAAATATAATGTAGCTCGTCGTATACGTAGTGATGATATGAGCAATTTGTCCTGTCTACCTGGCACTGGATCGTATCTACAATCCACAAGTTGTTCTTTAAACATGTCGGATGTCGCTAATTGGGGTGTACGTTGGAGTGCTAAATCTCTAAGGGTCTGTTTATTTCTCGGCGGGGTAGCAAACATGTCTGTCGTACCTCCTGTAGCACCATCTGAGGCGCTAGGCACGAAAGGATTCGTTGGACGTAGGATAGAGATTGTGGATGTGGGAAAGACTGTAGAAACGGACGGACCTGTGGGAACTTGTGTAGGAGTTTGTAGTTGCGGGGATACAGACGGATGCTCTTGGTGTTGAACACCATCGGCAAGCGGTGTGGGTGGCATGGCATTAGCATACTCGGGAGCTACGTCATCTAAATAGGAGGAAAGGAAAACGTCCTTTGCTGTTTTGGGATGTGTTTTGGGATGTGCTTTTATCGGGAGTAATGGAGAAGTTAAGTCTTTTGGTATTTCCGGGATAGCCTTAGGTAACCCTTCGGCCAGAAGAGGATACATACCATTCATAAGAGTATTTCTTTGTCTGTCCACTTGTTCTGAGTTTACTCGAGTACCTTCCTCAAGTAATAGATTTTCTCGGGTTTTATTTGAATTCTCTCTACCTTTCTCTTCCTGTCTGAGCGTCTATATGATTCTTTACGCCATAATTCAATGGCATCTTTCTGTGACTGTCTGGCTTTCTTTTTCCATAATTCTTCTTCTACTCTCATGATGCAATCTGCATCCCAGGTCCCCGCTGCGGGCCATCTCTGACTTTCTGGTAATTCTTTGGTGTAGTCCACCCATAAATCAAGAAAAAATACGGCGTCTAGGCCATGCTTATGATACATAAAGTATCCTGGAGTGTCCCTAGGTGGAATGGGAACAGCTTCTTCGAGTACCCCTTTTCTGGTTTTGATCTGTCTTAGTTTCGAAAAGAGCGGCATTTTTAGATCTTATTATTAGAACACACTTAATACAGTAAACACAATAATGAACAGTCATTCACACCACAATGTATAGAACGTATTAAAACATTTAACATTTAACAGTTTTTAACGAACAATGATAACTAATAGAAAACTAGTTACTGACATAATACTGACACTAGGTAATACTTATTTATATGCAAGACATACTATATATACTGCTAAACAGTACAGATACACTGCTGAAACAGTGCAGACCGGATTTGTGTACCCAAACCCGTCTTGACCGGCACAGACTATGTGCACGTTAAATGCCTCCCCGGTAATGGTACTCACCGGGTAGCTCGGAACGGAAGGCCTCGGAACGGAACTGAAACTGGACCGGACTGGACTCGACTCGACTGGACTCGGAACTTCGGAACCTGGTGGGCCTCTGTATACCTCGGATCTTGCTCTCTCAGCTAGGCTCTGGTCGGGATACTTCGCACTTCTCACCGCCTCGTCTGGGTGTTGATCGCAGCCTCAGTCACCCCCGCTTGGCCGGAGGGAGATACAGGAAATCCTGCAGGTACGCGTTTTTGTCCGTTCAGCTGTGGCAGGAGACCGGGCCTGCAACGCACCTCCGGCGCGTGAGATGAGAAAGTGTTCCAATTCGGGCGCCAATTTATGTGGTAAATATTTCATTACCGGTACTATTTTTTATGCGGTAAAGTCTAGGAAGAATAACTCAGTAAATATAAGAGGCAGAATCCGTGGTATTAGAGGGTTAAAAAGGCTTTATTCCTATACAAAGGAATGTAATTCGAATTACAGGCTTCTATTCCATCACCACGAAAGTTCAGGAAGGAAGGGCATACATTATTGACAGATAAAAGGCTTTATAGGAAAATGCATTTACAGTAAAACAGATGCAAGAGGCGTAACAGCTGATAAGAGAGATAAAATATGCATACGTAACCAAAAAAAAGGCGTAAACATGGGTGTAACTAAAATACGTCATTAAACATGATGTCACAAATGGGTGGATCCATAAGAGAATCCTGCAATGTCAGCAGAAATATTTGGCAGAGATGCGTGCGCTGCCGCATGACGTGTGATTGACGTGCAACTAGAGGGTGAAGGGGACTTGACATTTAGCTCTACATGTGGAGACAGAAGTCTGAGGGTCATGTCAACCTAATCCCAAATCATATCTAGTATCCTATGTTTAAAGAACTGTATTATCCAAAAGGAAAGGTCTCTCGGACGGAATCTATTCTATACTGACTGTTAGTGCGTGTACGGGCGTCTAAGTGTCTACATGAGATGCGAGGGGGCAGGAATCTTCCATGGTAATGGGGCTATGAATTACTTGCACGAGGACAGTGAGGCCTGGCCCCTTGCACGGTAGCTGGAGGAATGTTTACCTAAACTGCTAGACAGGAATGTATCGGATGAGGAGCGAAGCAGATAATCTTGAAGGTGAAATACAGTTTTTGGCAGGCAACAGGCTGGATCAGGCACCGTTAGCCGCGCAGGGAGTAGGACAAAGTTCATGGATACAGATGCAGGCTCAGACTGGAGCTTTCAGAGGCAGAAGGCAGGAAAAGGCTTGATGACAGAATTCAGGGCCTACTCGCCTGAATCTGTAAAATGTGGAAAGTGAACCACATAAAGTCGGTGGCCTTTCATACTTAGGAATGGAATATCTGACCCATTCATGGTGGATCTGAAAGAGGACATGTTGACGGTGGACGCACATGTATTTGCGTCTTCAGAGCTGGAACTAGAGGGAACATACATGTACTTGTAGCATGCACATGGAGCCGTTGGGGTCTACGATAGGGGACATAACTGATCACAAAATTCATATTTCCTCAATCACTAAGGCTGGTTGCCCTTGCTGGAGTGTAGTCAGTCACCCAGGTTACACATGGTGCTGGTCTGAAAAAGCAGTTTGGACATGTGCTTTTTTAAGAATCTGAAAAGTGGATTCAAAATGTGTCAGTCTGTAAAAGTGTTTATCACTTGCCAAAAAAAAGAGTAGTAAGTGTGCTTTCAAATTGGCAAAGAAATTTCGTTTTGTGACTAATATGAAAACATGACTCTGTGTGCAAAGAGGAATTACAGGCAGAGATTTATTGCGTATTGCTCTGGTGATTTCACAGTTGCATTAGATGGAAAGGGGGAGCCATTTTTTTGTGCAGAAGCAGACTCTTAGCACACACCCAGCTGCTTACCCTGTGGAATCATGCACAGTATTCACAAGCGAGTGGGGTTTGAGGTTTCAGTCAGTAATGCAAAAACATTCAGCATCACTAAGGCTGGTTGCCCTTGCTGGAGTGTAGTCAGTCACCCAGGTTACACATGGTGCTGGTCTGAAAAAGCAGTTTGGACATGTGCTTTTTTTTTTTTTTTTTTTTTTTGAAAAACCTTTATTGACATTGCAACCAAAGACAAGTATGGGCCTACAACCCTCGGGGCCGGCCGCTAAGCAGTTAAAGTAACAGCAAGCAAATCTTAATCACACGCAGCACCTCGGGAAGCAGATTCTCCATGCTAGTATACTCTAGTCCAGTGAACAGCCCAAAGGGGAAACCAGGATATAAAAGGTTTTCATTTTACAATAAGGGATAGAAGGATCAGGTGGCAATCAAGTTCTCAGCAGCGAAAAATGGCAGGCAGAGTAGTGAACGTCAACAATGAACAGCAAGCTATCAAGTCACTGGCGCTGAAACAGGAGGTTCAGGATGTGGAGGAATGTCACGAGCCGTTTGCGCCTGCAGTCCCCTGCCCTAGGACCCAGAAGACATCACGGAAATTGATGCACAAATAAAAAACAATGATTGGCAACGAAGGAAACCTACCGTACCGACCCCAGAAAAGAAACACAAAGAAGAATAAGAGAAGAAAAAGGAGGCCATAGGAACAAAGTAAAGGACTAAAGAAGCCCCTCCCCCAACCCCCCACCCTGCACCTCTGCAGATGACTACGGCCCCCCCCCCGCAGTGTGCCTGTCGCCCCAGAACCAGACCCGAAATATAGAAGAAACAGAGAAAAAGGGGAAAGAGAGGAAACCCCCCCTAACAGAGAAGGGGAGAGAGTAGTAATAAACTGGAGGAGGGCCTTCAATCATGCCCCTGGCTTCTCCCTCCCGCACAATATATTCCTCCCCAAAACAAACAATAAACAACCAAAATTCGACCATGTCTAAGAGAAATGGGGAGCATTATTCACAGACTACACTATTAGTTATGCCGTGAGAGCACACAACCCCCAAGCCCGCCCGCCTATTAAATGACAACCTCTGAAGGATCAGCCTTATCCTTGGCCACGCTTTGCGAATCCACCAATGCATACCCAGCGACCCATTATCATGTCCAAAGTTACAAGGAAGAGGAGCGTCCAAAGAAGACCAGGAAGGGACACACACATGTAGGGAGAATGTCTCTGAACACCAACACAGTCATCGTCATGGAAGATCACCTTTCCCAGTACTGCCCCAGGGCCTGCGCCGCACACAAGGTCCAGGAAGGAGGAATCAGCCAGAGCAAGCGACCGCTGCGGGAAGATCGCCCGGGTCGCCGGAGGCCGCGCATGGGACAAAGTCACCACCTTCTGCTCAAGTCCAAAATCTCCGGACCAGGCCGACCCCACAGCCAGCCGACCACCCGCTGCCACAGTGTCCGAAATTTCCAGCTGTCCCTTATTCACAGAGGCGGTCACGTTACTTTCCTCCTGTGTAGGGTGAAGCAGATCCTTGTGTTCCTGGGGACAGGCAGACCGCAACTGTTCCGACGCTGACGCAATACCATCCAGCTTCCTCCCCAATACCCGGGCGCCATGAACCAGGGTGAAATGAAGGGCTCCGAGAGCGTCAAGAAGGTCACCGTACCCCAGCACAGCCCCCTGCGCTCGCTCCGCTACGCTCCTCCGCGCCACACACTCCCAATCTTGCTGTGACCCAATGTACAGGATGACAGAGTCCATCCCATCAAGATGGCCGCAGGGCAGGGCCACCCCAGATGGGAACCGGGACTCAGGCACAAGCGCATCAAGTTCCATGGCACTGCAAACAGGGTTCCGGAGGCAGGCAAAATATGCATCCAGTGTGTGGTCACAGGTAACAGTCGTTCTCCTCCTGGGCCAGTGCCCGCGAAAACCGGGAGCAGCCCGCGCAAATCGGGACGAGCCACAGGCCGCATCAGATCAGTTCACTGGCGAGGGCCCAGGCAATCGCCGAAAGACCCTGGAATCGTCACCCCGGGAATGCACCCGCTACGCCACGCTCGATGGTAGGAGCGACCACAGCGAGATTCAGGCCAATGTTCGCTCCGCTTCGGTATTCCGACTCCACCCGGTCACCAATGGCCGCTGTTGTTGAACTGCCGCCCGGCCATGTTGTCCACCCGAGGTCCCGGCTCCAGGGCTGCACAGGCCGCAAACTTCAAATGAACATTTCTCAGACGGTACCGCCGCCAGAAACTTCAGGATCACACGATCGGTTGCCGCTCTCAATCACCAACACGGGCATGCAGCGCAGGCTGAGGATCACATGCAGGATATCTGTGCGGGATGTGGAGGTTCACGGAGCCGGGAGCCTACGCTGCCGTCCCGGTCGCCATCTTGGCTCCTGACATGTGCTTTTTTAAGAATCTGAAAAGTGGATTCAAAATGTGTCAGTCTGTAAAAGTGTTTATCACTTGCCAAAAAAAAGAGTAGTAAGTGTGCTTTCAAATTGGCAAAGAAATTTCGTTTTGTGACTAATATGAAAACATGACTCTGTGTGCAAAGAGGAATTACAGGCAGAGATTTATTGCGTATTGCTCTGGTGATTTCACAGTTGCATTAGATGGAAAGGGGGAGCCATTTTTTGGTGCAGAAGCAGACTCTTAGCACACACCCAGCTGCTTACCCTGTGGAATCATGCACAGTATTCACAAGCGAGTGGGGTTTGAGGTTTCAGTCAGTAATGCAAATACATTCAGCATCACTAAGGCTGGTTGCCCTTGCTGGAGTGTAGTCAGTCACCCAGGTTACACATGGTGCTAGTCTGAAAAAGCAGTTTGGACATGTGCTTTTTTAAGAATCTGAAAAGTGGATTCATAATGTGTCAGTCTGTAAAAGTGTTTATCACTTGCCAAAAAAAAGAGTAGTAAGTGTGCTTTCAAATTGGCAAAGAAATTTCGTTTTGTGACTAATATGAAAACATGACTCTGTGTGCAAAGAGGAATTACAGGCAGAGATTTATTGCGTATTGCTCTGGTGATTTCACAGTTGCATTAGATGGAAAGGGGGAGCCATTTTTTGGTGCAGAAGCAGACTCTTAGCACACACCCAGCTGCTTACCCTGTGGAATCATGCACAGTATTCACAAGCGAGTGGGGTTTGAGGTTTCAGTCAGTAATGCAAATACATTCAGCATCACTAAGGCTGGTTGCCCTTGCTGGAGTGTAGTCAGTCACCCAGGTTACACATGGTGCTGGTCTGAAAAAGCAGTTTGGACATGTGCTTTTTTAAGAATCTGAAAAGTGGATTCATAATGTGTCAGTCTGTAAAAGTGTTTATCACTTGCCAAAAAAAAGAGTAGTAAGTGTGCTTTCAAATTGGCAAAGAAATTTCGTTTTGTGACTAATATGAAAACATGACTCTGTGTGCAAAGAGGAATTACAGGCAGAGATTTATTGCATATTGCTCTGGTGATTTCACAGTTGCATTAGATGGAAAGGGGGAGCCATTTTTTTGTGCAGAAGCAGACTCTTAGCACACACCCAGCTGCTTACCCTGTGGAATCATGCACAGTATTCACAAGCGAGTGGGGTTTGAGGTTTCAGTCAGTAATGCAAAAACATTCAGCATCACTAAGGCTGGTTGCCCTTGCTGGAGTGTAGTCAGTCACCCAGGTTACACATGGTGCTGGTCTGAGAAAGCAGTTTGGACATGTGCTTTTTTAAGAATCTGAAAAGTGGATTCAAAATGTGTCAGTCTGTAAAAGTGTTTATCACTTGCCAAAAAAAAGAGTAGTAAGTGTGCTTTCAAATTGGCAAAGAAATTTCGTTTTGTGACTAATATGAAAACATGACTCTGTGTGCAAAGAGGAATTACAGGCAGAGATTTATTGCGTATTGCTCTGGTGATTTCACAGTTGCATTAGATGGAAAGGGGGAGCCATTTTTTGGTGCAGAAGCAGACTCGTAGCACACACCCAGCTGCTTACCCTGTGGAATCATGCACAGTATTCACAAGCGAGTGGGGTTTGAGGTTTCAGTCAGTAATGCAAAAACATTCAGCATCACTAAGGCTGGTTGCCCTTGCTGGAGTGTAGTCAGTCACCCAGGTTACACATGGTGCTGGTCTGAAAAAGCAGTTTGGACATGTGCTTTTTTAAGAATCTGAAAAGTTGGTTTAAAATGTGTCAGTCTGTAAAAGTGTTTATCACTTGCCAAAAAAAAAGAGTAGTAAGTGTGCTTTCAAATTGGCAAAGAAATTTCGTTTTGTGACTAATATGAAAACATGACTCTGTGTGCAAAGAGGAATTACAGGCAAAGATTTATTGCATATTGCTCTGGTGATTTCACAGTTGCATTAGATGGAAAGGGGGAGCCATTTTTTTGTGCAGAAGCACACTCTTAGCACACACCCAGCTGCTTACCCTGTGGAATCATGCACAGTATTCACAAGCGAGTGGGGTTTGAGGTTTCAGTCAGTAATGCAAATACATTCAGCATCACTAAGGCTGGTTGCCCTTGCTGGAGTGTAGTCAGTCACCCAGGTTACACATGGTGCTGGTCTGAAAAAGCTGTTTGGACATGTGCTTTTATCAGAATCTGAAAAGTGGATTCATAATGTGTCAGTCTGTAAAAGTACTTTTCACTTGCCTAAAAAGTAGTAGAAAGTATGCTTTGCAATTGGCAAAGAAATTTCGTTTTCTGTCTAATTTCAAAGCATGACTTTGTGTGCACACAGGAATTATTTTTAGATATTTAATTTGTGAATGTGTTATTGTGATTTTCATTTATAGGAAAGGGGTTTATAGTATTTTAAGATTTCTAAAGAACATAAAAAATGTAGTAATATATTTAAATAAAATAAAGGAATTTTTTTTTAGTTTTTTTCAGGTATTGCTGAAGAGCAGTGAACAAAATTTAAGATGCCTACAAAATCCAGAGTAAAGAAAGACCACAAAAAAAACCTATATTTGAAGACAACTGGAGGACCTAAGTTAGTTGGAGATGCTCATGTTGGGAAAAAGAAAAAATCTTCTGGTAAGCAGACAAAAGATTTTTTAATGAACATATTCAAAAAAAGGAAAAATGTACAAAATGTCTGTACTGGAAAGAATGTTTTCAATAGAAAAGGACAGGAAAAAATTGAGAATTTAGTTAATGCAAATATACCTTCTGCAACTAAAAAGATTAACTTAAACAGAAAAACAGCGTTTAAAGAGATACGTAGAAAAATGTTTCAGAGAAGAGTTATGTCCAATTTGATAAAGGATGTGAAGAAATATAAGCAAAAGGCTAAATTTTACAAGAGAAAAAAAGAAATTGAAGCCATTGCAGCAAAGGCATTAGAATTAAAAAGGAAACTATTCATTTTAATTTTGAATAGGATGCGTACATTAGATAAAATGGTTAATGTACTGAAATCACAAAGCAAAAGGAAAAGAGTAGTGAACAGAACAAACTTTTGTAAAGTGTTTTTAGGAAAATGGATGCATAGTTCAAGTAGTGAACCTTTTTTTAATGAAGAGAGCTATTTTCAAAGTAATAGTTGCATGCAGTTGACACCAGAGGTCGTGCTTACGAAGTGAAAAATGGTTGCATAATGGAGAAGGAGATAATGGTTCCAAGAGATGAGGTACAAGTGATGGCGGATGAGGCTATGGGGAGACGTCCTAAAGCCCCAGTGTACACTTGGAATTGTAGTAGTATTTGCACTGTGCGTCAGGAATCTATTGATAAATTTCGTGAGTTTCTAAGAGAATATAGTAAAAAAAGTGTAAAACAGAAGATTAAGGTGCTTCAAAGTCTAGATCCATGCAGAGTGAGAGAGAATACTGGTTTGCAGGGTCATTCTCTGGCTTGTCTATCTAGAAAAGTGTGTAATAGTGTTTTCCATCATTTTAGAATGCTGGCTGTTCATCATACTGAAATGAGAAAGTTTGTGAGACGGTTGTATTTTGCTAAAAGTCCAGCAATAAAGTTAGATGAATTGAATAGGGCTCTGTTCCGTGGATCGGTATCAGATGTAGAGAAGGTTGTTGATGAAATTCAGTTTTGTTACTTTGGTCCTGAACAAAACAGTGCAGAAAAGGACACAGTAAATGAGGAAGAAGTGGAAGAGAATGTAGAACCCTCTGTAAGTAAGACATTTAATGATCACATAACAAAATTTGCAATAATCTCTAATGAAAGACCAAATATTACTTGTATTTGTTGCCGCAGAACTCATTATAGAAAACAAACTAGGAATGTTGATCTCTACAGAAAGAGTGAAAATGAAGATAATTATAAGTGGAAGGATTTTGCCACATATATATTTCTTGAAAATTGTTTTGAATTGGGTGAAGATCAGCGTATTTGTAAATACTGTTACAACAAGTTAGAGGAAAATAGAATGCCGACCAGAGCTGTACATAATAATTTAGAATTGGATGCTATTCCTGCTGAACTTTCTGAATTAAATACATATGAGTCTATACTCATTCAATGTGTTCATCCGTTCCAGACCATAGTACGTATGGAGCCCAAAACTGGTAAATTACCTCCTTCAGATTTACTGAGAGGTTTAAAAGGTAGAGTGGTGTATTTGCCCTTGGATTTTAAAAAAAATATGGAAACTATTGATGCGGATACTTTGGAAACTGAACCATTAATTATTCTGGTTAATGGTGTACCTACAAAGAATAAGAAGATTTGGCAGGAGCTGGTAGATGTACGGAAAGTACAAAGAGCAAATTTGTATTTGAAAAGGAATAACAAATGGTATGAATCAATTTATATAGAAGAAGAAGAAGAAGAAGAAGATTTACAAGAAGACACAGAAACACCAACTGGACAAATTGAAAAAGTGGACAAGTCAAAGGAAGAAGAAATTTATGAACATTTTAGCATACATCCTCTTCATTCAAAAGAAGTTATGGGAGACAATATTGATCTGTTTCAGATGAAGAAAGCAAAAGGAACTCCCGTGAGTGTATGGGAGGAGAGCTTGGAAGCTCGATGTTTTCCCCAGCTGTTTCCTAAAGGAAAAGGAGGACGATACGATGAACGTCCAGAACAGATTCCAGCTTCTGAGTATCGGACTACAAGACTATATGCTGAAGATCCCAGATTTCGACAAAGTATTCCTTATTTGTTCCATCTTTTATTTGAAAGCGACTTGTCTGCACTGTCTTATGCAGTAAATCACATTTTAAAAAGTGGAGTACATCAGCACCGAGATGATCATTTGGAAACACAATTGATCAATCTGATGGCTTGTCAGCGTGGGACAAATGAATATTGGTACCGACGCCATGGTGAATTAAAATGCATGTTACGGAATTTAGGAACACCAACATGGTTCCTTACCTTAAGCTGTGCTGAGTACGCTTGGGATGATTTACTGGATTTTCTACGAGAGGCAAATTCAAACATTAAAAACATCGAATACAAGACAGCAGGAGAACTGTGCTCATTGGATCCGGTTAATGTTTGCAGATATTTCAATAATAGATTTGAGGCTATGATGTCCTTCATCTGCTATAAAAAAAATCCACCTCTAGGAGAAGTAGTGGATTTCTTTTGGAGAAAAGAGTACCAGGCAAGAGGTGCTCCTCATATTCATATGCTGTTGTAGATCAAGGATGCCCCAAAGTTTGGAACAGATGCTGATGAAGCAGTGTTATCTTACATTGAAGAATATGCAACATGTGCTATACCATAAAGCACAGAAGAGAAAAAGTTAAAGGAGCAAGTTTTACGTTTCCAAAGTCATCGGTGTGGAAAATACTGTCGACGGAAATACAAGAGCAAAGATAAATACTACACTAAATGTCGATTTGGATTTCCTAGACCTGTTCTTTCAAATGGAAGAGTAAACAGTTTTATGTCATCTGTGAGACATACTATCACAAGAAAATCACCTAAGAATACCTACAACCTTAAAAGAAAAGAAGAATCAAAAAATATAAATGACTACAACCCAGTCATTTTATCCATGTGGAATGCTAACATGGATATACAGTATGTAGCTGACAATTCCATTGCTGTTGCTCGATATGTAACGTCTTACATTACGAAATCAGAAAAAACAGAATTGAAGGAAATGTGGGAAGAGATTTCTCACGAGAAGACTGTCAGTAAGAAGCTGTACAGTTTCAGTTTAAAGATGTTATCGCATCGAGAAATTGGATCCTACGAATGTTCAGATAGGTTATCTTCTGCAAGTCTCTACTCGAAATCAAGAAGAATAATTTGGGCAAGTTTAGGCCTTGCAGCAATGAGAAATCGGGTACTGAAATCTGTTGGAGAAATTGAATATTTGGCCGAGAATGACCCAGAAAGTACAGATATTTTGAAATCAAACATGTTGGACACATATTACCCAAAGAGAAGTCATCATCTGGAGAACATGTGTCTGTATGAAGTGCTGCAGAACTACATTTATTCACGGAAAGCCGCAGAAGACATCAACAATGGAAAATATAAAGTCATTGGTGAGGAAGGATGTTTGGTGAAGCAAACAAAAGGAAGTTTGATAAATCACAGGAAGCTGAGTTGCGACAGTACTGACAAAAAGGAATTTTACTACTTGGCTCTTTTACAGCTGTTTAAACCATGGCGTACAGAGGATGAACTACTGGGAGAATTTCAAAGCTATGAAGATTCTTTTAATGCTTGCAAAGACAGCATACAATGCAGTACATTCTCAACTTATCTGCAAATGTTAAATGAAGAAATTGAACAGGAAACTACAATTGCAGCAGAAGTAGCTAGAGACAGTTCTCAGGACAGCCAAAGTTCAGGAACACTCAGTCAAGATCCCCTAGGACAACCAATCGTTGAAAATGAAGCATCAATAGCCACGAATGAAGTGGAAACGGCTATGAATCAAGCTCAAGAAGAATTTATAGACTTACAAAATTTGGAAAGACAACTGAACGAAGAGCAGCAACAAATTTATGAAGAGATCAGAAACAAAATTGATCACGGATTTCTACATGAAAAAAAAGAGTGCTCATGCACATCATTTCATCCAATCAGGATGTATGTAAGTGGACAAGCTGGAACTGGAAAAAGTTTCTTAATAAAAGTCATCAGAAGCTACCTACAGCAAAAAACGGATTCTACTTTGTCTTGTGTGGTTACTGCTCCAACTGGGTTAGCAGCATATAACATAAAAGGAATCACCTTACATCATTTGCTAATGTTACCAGTGGAGCATGAGAACAAAATACAATACAACAAGCTAACTGGAGAAGCATGCTTGGAAGTTTCAAGAGTATTGAAGAAGATGCAAGTTCTCATTATTGATGAGGTGAGCATGGTATCAAACTTAATGCTTGCCTTTGTGCATTTAAGAATGCAGCAAATTCTAAGGACAGACTATGACGTGTTATTTGGTGGAAAACATGTCATAGTTTTTGGGGATCTTCTACATCTTACTCCAGTTAAAGGACAACCAGTGTTTAATACTGTGACACATGAAGACACAAAGAAGTCATTGGGAAGCATCGGTAATGCAAATATTTGGTCCTTCTTTGAGCACAAGGAACTTACTACTAATATGAGGCAAGCAAACGATGAAGAATATGGAAGTATTCTGAAAGATATCAGAATTGGACTACTCACTGAAGCTGGCACAAAAGCATTACAGAGTCGGTTGCTACATAATTTATTTCCAAAGGAAGAAATAGTTGCAGAGAAGATATACAAGAACATTGCAGAAAAGAAAAGTGTCATCTGCTTAATGCCAACTCTATGTGAATGCTCAATATTCAATGAGGAGCTTTTGAAATTGGAAAAGGAAGATATCAGGAAATTGGAAGCAGTGGACAAAATTGAGGATGGGAGAATTACTATCACATTAACAGGCACACTGAAAAATAAATTGGATTCACTAGAGAAGAACATTTCCAAAACAGCTGGATTAGAAAAAAATCTATATGTTTGCATGAACTGTAGAGTATTTTTAAGGAGAAATTTGGATGTTGAAAAAGGTTTAGTTAATGGAGCTATGGGAAGAGTTGTGGGTTTTATTAATTATCAGAAAAAAGATGGAATTGAATGTTTAAAAATAAAATTTGATCAGATAGAAGAAGTTAAAGATATTTGTCGTTGTTCAGTTCGTTTCATGCTTGTGAAAGACTTATATGTACGTAGGAAGCAGTTTCCGTTTTCTCTAGCATATGCTGTAACTATTCACAAGTCTCAAGGATTGACTGTAGATTGTGCATTTGTGAACATTGGTTCAACTGTGTTCAAAGAAGGTATGGCATATGTTGCTTTGTCACGAGTGAAAACATTATCAGGTTTATTCATGATAGACTTTGATGACTCAAAAGTTAGTGCTGATACAAATTGTGTAAAGGAGTATAATAGATTAAGAAGAAGCTATGCTCCTCATTTAGGTCAGTATCCTGTGTTGGAGAAACGTGTAGTTTCTCGTAAAAGGAGAAATGAGAATATCTGTAATGAAGATGTAGAGAGGAGGAAAAAAAGAAGAGTGATGTAATTGCAAGCAAAAAGAAAAAGGAAAATGAAGAACAGGTTGTAGGATGTCATTTTGAAAATAGCTCTGGTGTCAACTGCTACGCTAATGTAGTGCTGAATGTTGCATTTTATCTGGAAAGTGTGCAAGAGCAGATAATAGTAAATCAGGGAAAAAGATTCTGTTCTGAGTTGAGTCTCCTTTTTCAAAAGCTGAGTAATGATAAAACTCAAATAGAAAGTGCTACTGAAATTAGAAAACTTTTAGATGTATGTTCAGGACGAACACAGTTTTCTCAAAATGTACAGCAAGACGCACAGGAATTCTTGATGTTTTTTCTTCAGGTACTGGAAGAAGAAGGGGTTCCCATTGAAAATTTATTTGGTCTCTCTTATAAATGGGAACATAGTTGTGAAAACTGTTATAATATATGTGGCTCTAATGTTGATTCTGAAAGGTTTATTTATTTAACATTGCCAGAAAGTAAAACAGTCACTTTTGCTAAATTAGTTAAAGATGCTAATCATAGCATGGAATGCAGTGAGTGTCAATCTGACATGTTTTCAACGTTAATTTTAAAGGAATACGGACAGTATGTAATTTTAATGATGCAACGCTGTAAAGCTGATGGTTCAAAATTAGATACTTTAATAAAGAAGTTTACAGGACAGCAATTATCAATTTCAGGAAAAACTTTTGTAACAGTTGCAATAATTTTCCATGATGGACCTACTGTAACTTCTGGTCATTACACAGTTTATCTTAAATGTGAAAAAGGCTGGACACTGTGTAATGATTCCCAATTGATTTTTAAGCAACGTTTGCCTTTTGATTTAGCAAATTCCTATCTAATCTTCCTGAAACCAAAATTTTAGAGAGACTTGGCAAGATCTGTACAAAACAATTTTTCCATTTTATTGGATTACGATTGGAATTTAAAAAAAAAATGATTTTACAAATTATCATTTGGCCTAATGGAAAGGTAACCGATTGTAATGTGGACTTTTTCAATTTTTAATGAAACTTTGGAAAACCAAAAATTTAGAAAAAATCAGTAACATCTGCACAATTTAAATTTTGGAATGTTATTGGATTGCCATTGGAAATTTATTCCAAAAAGATTTTTAAAATTACTATTTGGCCATGCGGAAAGGTAAACAATTCTATTGTGGACTTATTTAATTATTAATTAATCTTTCGGAAACCAAAATGTTACAGACAATCGGTGAGATCTGTACAATTTAAACTTTAGATTTTTATTGGATTACCATTGGAAATTTAATCAAAAAAGAATTTTAAAATTACTATTTGGCCTAAAGGAAATGGAATCAGATGTATTGTGGAGTTATTTGAGATATATTTTTGTGATTATACTTCTGAAACAAAAATGTCAGACGGTATTTTAAAGAAATAAGTATTGATATTAGATGATATTTTTTAAGAATATTATGCATTTCTATAAAGTTATGTTTATGCAAAAAGAGATTGTGGGCTTTTTTAAAACAATCTTTGAGATTGTTAATTTTTTTTGTGCCCGCTGTTAAATGATGAATGCAATTGCTTTCACAATTTATAGTGAAATGCAATATATTCTGAAAACAGCAAAAAAAAGGCAAACAATTTTTTTGAAAAATATGTAAATATGTGTACTGTATTATAAAATGTTTTATTAAATATTAATACTTTTTTCTTTTTTTTCAGATTGAGATAGAAAATTTTCAAAAGCTAGAACCATTTTTAAAGCAATTAAAATTAAATTTAAATTAATAAATATTTTTTTGAGTGGGTATGGTAAGTCAAAAATTTCATGGTCCCTTTTTTCCACTTCTCCACAATCACATTTTCAGTTTTTCATTGTAGTCTCTCAAGGACCTTGTAATGTGATAATTGATTTTTAGTGTTTTTTTAAAAAAAAAATAATAATAATTACGCGTACCGTACGCGTATGGTAAAAAAAAAATCAAAAAAAAGTTTTAAAAACATATATAAAAAATAGATGAAAGGTAAGGTTGGCTCTTACAAGAGCCGTTGTGTTCATGCAGGGACAGAGGAAAGAAAGAATGGGAATATTAGTCGGTACGACAAATGTGCTGATCTATTTTATTGTTCACTAGGGAAACACTGGTCTCCCTATGACAAATTAGATCATGACAAGTGGCGCACCGTATTTCAACCCTCAAAAAACGATGGTTTGTTTCCAGAGGAGAAGAAAAAGGAGATGCTCCCACCACAGATGAAGGGCTCACCTGACCTGCCGAAGATGGACTCGGCCCTGCAGATGATGGACCAGGCTGAGCTGCTGTGGATGTGCTTGGTTGACTTACTGAAGGGTTACCTTCAGTATGTCGAGCATGTGTCCTTCTGTGTACATCTTTAAGGTGTCTCAACATGGTGTGATTCCCGAAGGAATACTTCTTGTTGGGATTCCCTCTTGAAAGTACACGGCCACACAGCTTACAAGTCACTAAGGGTGCATTTACCTTTTTCTTGTCCTCTGGAAAAGTAAAATACTCCCATATGAAAGAGGTCTTTTCTTTCCTCCTTCTCTGCCTCAAGGTAGTGCTGCTAGCCTCACTCTCAGAAGAGCTCTGCTGTTCTGCCATCGTATCACAAAGACAACCCAGCTCCTTCTCCTAAGGGATCACAAGCAGAAATGAGGGGAATGGGTGTGGTGTAGGAGAGTTCTAGAACTGAAAGTAGTTTCAACCAATCAAAAGTTGTGTTTCATAATCACATGACCCACCGTGCGCGTACGTTACGCTTACGGTGCGCTTACGGCAAAAGTACGCATGCGCGTAAAAAAGACACGCGCTCGCGCGCATGCGCATAACAGTCACTCCCCAACACTTCCGCGTAACGTGCGCGTGTAGCGTACACGCGTACGCGCCCCACGCGCAGTACGCGCGGCTACGCAAATTGCGTAACTATACGCAAACAGAGTAGATAAATTACGGACATTGCGTAAACCGTACGCTTACCGTATGCTTACCGTACGCGCACTAAAAAAAAAAAAAAAAAAAAATATATATATATATTTTCAAAGTTATACTAATATATCTTACCTGTTTGGTAAAAAAAAAAAAGAGAAAACTTGAAATATTGCAGATTTTTTAGAAAAAAAACATAGTGTTTTAAGAGAATAAAAAGTTTTAAAAAAACTTGTTTTTTTTAAAAAAACAAAACACATTTAATATAAGAATTTATAATAAAAAAATCATAAAAAATCAATAAAAAAAAATATGGGAATCACATATGTTATAGCTAAGAATTAGCATTTAAAAAACCATACAAATTCACTGAAAAAACCATGGGTTTCACACACGTTATAGTTAGAAATTAGCATTTAAAAAACCTTGCAAATTCACTGAAAAAACCATAGGTTTCACACATGTTATAGTTAGGAATTAGCATTTAAAAAACCTTGCAAATTCAGTGAAAAAACCATAGGTTTCACACACGTTATAGTTAGGAATTAGCATTTAAAAAACCTTGCAAATTCAGTGAAAAAACCATAGGTTTCACACACGTTATAGTTAGCTGGACATTTCACTCGTAAAAAACCAATGAAATTTCCCCGTTATAGTTAGTTAAGCTAACTATAACTCGCTCGCCCGCAATGCACTGCTGATGACGTCACATATTACATCACTCATGACATGGTCAGTGACATCACTCATGACATCACTGATGACATCTCAAATGACATCACTGATGACATCACTGATGACATCATCCATGTGATAGAGTGGCAGACCTCCTCTCACCCTAATATAACCTTTGATACACACATTCAAAAATAGAGACTGAAATTTTCAAAAAAATGGACATACCAATACCAATTACAACAACCTCTTCAATAATTCTAAGATCCACATAAACATCCACTTATTCACCAACAGTCCTGTACAGTCACTCATTCGTGTACTCACACATCATATGTACTCATACACCTATACATCCTGTAACACAATGCCACTCATCCATAGAGTTACTCACACACATAGTTACTCATGCTAATAAAGAATCAAACATCCATTTACTTGCATATACAGTTATACACACACAACCACACTTACTTCTACGGAAACTTACACATACTTAGTCTTTTAAACAATCACTTATAGAAACACATACTTATTCATACAGGAACTCTTTCAATCTCTCACTCTCACATACACTCACTTATATACACCAATAGTCACATATACTAGTTTAAAACATATGTAGTTACTCATAGAGACACTATTGAGACAGCTATTCACTCACTAACACACCCATACACACACTCTTCCACCCATACAGTCCTGCACATATGCTGTCTTCAACACATACAAACAGTGAGTCACTCATTCATGCACTTATGCACTACGTAATACCCCCCACTGAACCATACAGACACTCAGACACTCATACTGATACTCAAAAAACCAACTAATAATCTATATAGACACTCATGTTGCTGCTCACCAACCCATGCAGCCACTTATACACAAAGTGAGAGACTGATACAGGTATTTACACATTTAAACATTACTCACTTAGCCATGTATTCAATAAGATACACTTAATCAGTCAGTAATACAATCAATTTTTCAAAAACAAATCATCCATTTAGACACTTATATACTCATTTATTCTTCCATCGACCTTGAGATATATAAAACATATTTAATTTTCAGAAAAACACACATTCACTGGATGATGTCATCAGTGATGTCATCAGTGATGTCATTTGAGATGTCATCAGTGATGTCATGAGTGATGTCACTGACCATGTCATGAGTGATGTAATATGTGACGTCATCAGCAGTGCATTGCGGGCGCGCGAGTTATAGTTAGCTTAACTAACTATAACGGGGAAATTTCATTGGTTTTTTACGAGTGAAATGTCCAGCTAACTATAACGTGTGTGAAACCTATGGTTTTTTCACTGAATTTGCAAGGTTTTTTAAATGCTTATTCCTAACTATAACGTGTGTGAAACCTATGGTTTTTTCACTGAATATATATATATATATTACCTACTGGCGGTCGCCAGTAGGTAGTTATGGTTAGGACCTATTTTCCATAGGAAATCCGCAACATTTTATTCCCAATAAGTCTGGCGCCGGTTGACGAACCCTCGCGAAATTATCCAAACTTTTGGCCAGCTCCGCTCTGCTCCTACCCTGAAAGTTTCGTGGTGATTCGTCAAGCGGGGGCCGAGAATAAAGGGGGGTCCCAAAACACATTTTCCCCATGCAATTTCCCATAGGATCTGTTGTTGCAGCTACAGCCCGAACCGCTGAACGGAATGACACCAAATTTGGCAAAGAGGTAGTCCTCAGTTCAGACTCGTGCCTTTTGCATAAATGGTGTGAATCCGTTTAGTAGTTCCTGAGAAAATTAGAGTTAAAAGTACATAAATATCTATGGCCGGGGAGGATCCGCGGACCCTACCTGCACCGTAAGCGCACCCTCCCCGAACCGAGCTCGCACCCTCCCGATCGCGTGCTGAATGCTAATTGGCTTTTGAGTGTCAGTCTACATTCGAAACCAGGAACGGTTGGCGGCCATTTTCTGCCTCGGTAGAAGCGAGGCTGAAGAAGCAAGGGGAATAAGTGTGTAAAACATATAAAGGGGGCAGAGTTGAAATACTCTGATCCTCTAGAGGTGCTTAGGGGGTCCCAGAAGGACCCCCTGGGCCACCCTTTTAAAAAAAAAAAAAAATTAAAACGGCGTAATGCGCACATGGTGCGTGCATCCTATCGCGTTGGGTGCACGGATTCTCTCGCGTTGGTTGCGCGGATCCACAGAATTTTTTTTTAAAAAAAGACAAGAAATCATTGGTTGTATGACTACTTTCTACACTGAAAGGTAGGGTGTATATTTCTGTTTTTTAACGGTATGATTCTTATTGGTTGACAAAAACAGATTGTAAGGAACATTATATATGATAAGCTGATATGTTGAAAAGTCAAGCACACTTCCTGTCTTGTTTAGCAACATTGTGTGCTGAACTTGTGACCTGTGTGCTCAGTTCAGTGTTCCATGACCTGTTTCTATGGTAACAGGCAGAAGGCAGATTGGGGGAAGGGTTGAAATGTATTTCAGTTGGAAAGGGTTGAAATGTTTAACCAATAGAAATGTGTGTTTGCTTTTGAGTTTATGTGTGAAGGATTGTGATTTGATGTTTACATGTATATGTGTGGAAAATGAAAGGGAAACTTTTCCATTCTTTGTTTTTGCTGAGAGGTGCACAGTGCAGAGATTCTGTAAAAGAAAATATGGTGAGTGACTGCTATACTTCTTAATCTACAAAACAACTTGAAAGGTGAGTTATTTAATTGTGAGGGGATGTATGTAGACTATTTTGATTTTAATCAGACTAATGTATTTCTCCTGCTAAAGTGTAGGGAGTACTTTTTTTCTCTACAATCTTATTGACAGTGTGTGTGCAGGTAGAAACCATTCTGTGATAAGCATTTGTGTTTTTCATGTGTTTGCAGACAGATAACGGTGCTGTTTTTATATTTTGGTAGAATTAGAAACCAGTCATTGTTTATGAATTTGTGAAATGAGTTATGTTATGTTTCTATACTAAAATGTAGTACTTCTTCTAGATGAAGAAATGTGTTTTGGTATAGTGCAAGGGATAGTGTTGTTTGTCTAGAATCACACAGTGAGTATGTGTACATTTGGGAACCACTGTGAGAGAAGTATTTGGTAACATTGTGTATTTGCTGACAGATAACTGTTTTAAAACCTGTCATGTTGTCAAGTTTTAGTAGCATTAGAAGCCAGTCTTTGCTTATGCATTGAGAAAATAAGTTATGCTTTGACACTAATGTGCTGTACTTTAATATGTAGATTGTGTGTAGTCTCCTTACCCCTTGCACAGTAGTGAATGAGTTTTGGTAAGCTGCTAGGGATAGTGTTGCTTGTCTAGAATCACACTGTGAGTCTGTGTGCATTTGGGAACCACTGTGAGAGAAGTATGTGGTAATATCGTGTATTTGCTGACAGATAACTGTTTTAAAACCTGTCTTGTTGTCAAGTTTTAGTAGCATTAGAAGGCAGTTTTTGCTTATGCGTTGATTAAATGAGTCATGCTTTGACACTAATGTGCTGTACTTAAATATGTAGATTGTGTGCAGTACCATTACCTCTTCTAGACTAGTGAATGAGGTTTGGTAAACTCCTAGGGATAGTGGTGCTTGTCTAGAATCACACTGTGAGTTAGTGTGTATTTGGGAACCACTGTGAGAGAAGCATTTGGTAACATTGTGTATTTTTTAGCAGATAACTCTTTTAAAACCTGTCATGTTGTCAAGTTTTAGTAGCATTAGAAGCCAGTCTTTGCTTATGCGTTGATTAAATGAGTCATGCTTTGACACTAATGTGCTGTACTTATATATGTAGATTGTGTGCAGTACCATTACCTCTTCTAGACTAGTGAATGAGTTTTGGTAAACTGCTAGGGATAGTGTTGCTTGTCTAAAATCACACTGTGAGTCTGTGTACATTTGGGTAAGGATTGTGAGAGAAGCATTTGGTAACATAGTGTATTTGCTGACAGATAACTGTTTTAAAATCGGTCATGTTGTCAGGTGTTAGTAGCTTTAGAAGCTATTCTTTGCTTATGCATTGATAAAATGAGTCAGGGTTTGACACTAAAGTGCAGTACCATGTACTATTCTCTTCACTGTGCCAGAACTGAAAATTTAAAAGTTTTACCCAGGCACTAACCTAGCAGTAGTCTGATGATTTAGTTAGTTTCCAAGTACTCATGTTGTGAACCATAGATTACCACATAGATTGTTTCAAATGTCTATGCAGTATGCATGCAGTCTGCTAACATACTATACACTTGTCTTTCACATTTTCAATTCGCTAGTCAGTATCCATACACTTCCAGGAAACACCCTGTAACTCCCTTTGCAGTCCTCTAGTGACCCATTCAGCATCATGTACTAATCCATTCACTGTGCCAAAATCCAAACACTTATAAATTCACCAAGATACTATCTTTGGAGTACTCTAATCATTCAGTCAGTGCCTAAGTATTCATGCACTGAGCCAGGCCTTAGCACATGGACTGCTTCAAACCCCTATCCACTATGTATGCAGTCTTCTAACCACCTAGACACTAGTCTTTCACACTTTCAATTCCCTAGTCAGTATCCATACAGTCCAGCAAACATCCTATCACTCCCTTTTCACTCCTCTAGTGACCCATTCAGTACCAAGTACTAATCCATTCCCTGTGCGAAAAGCCTACCACTTATAAATTCACCTAGGCACTCTCCTTGCTGTAGTCTAATCATTCAGTCAGTACCCAAGTAGTTATGCAGTGAGCCAGGCCTTAGCACATGGACTGCTTTAAATGCCTATGCAGTATGGATGCAGTCCTCTAATCACCTACACAGTTGTCTTTCACACCTTCAATTCCCTAGTTACTATTCATACACTTCTAGCAAACACCCTGTCACTCACCCAGTGTGTCTCCTTATAGTACTGTAATCATTTAGACGGTTAGCATGTAGTCTTTTAGTGAGGTAGGCTTTAGGGCATGAACTGCTTCAAAGTAGTATGCACTATGCATGTAGTGTTTTAACCATCGTCACACTTGTGGTTCAGGGCTATATTTTCTTAGTCAGTTTTTATATAAAATGTGTTTGTACAGTAATGGAATAGTATAAATTTGAAAGTTATTAATATACATTTATTTGTGATTCTTTTTTACAGATACAGAACAGGAGTGTTTTTCATCTGTTTGCACTCTTCTCGTGCAAGATTGTTTGGATGAATACTTCCCATGAAGGCGAGGCAGGGACCGAATTTCTTGCGGTGGGCTAGGGAAATGGAGAAATGGGCAGGAAGTGAGGGGACTTATAGATTGTGTCTGGCTAGACATAGTGAAAATGAAAGATTGCATGAATGGGCCCGGGCATGGTTGGCGCTCCTGGAATTGTTCAAGTGCTCGGCTGTTGGAGATGGGGGAGATCTGGTGGAGGATGATGGGGCCCCGATTCCGTGAGCACCCTGTAACAGGCTTCCCCCTATGCTCTTGAGGTACTCTCTGCTGGGATAGCTGGGAGGCGGATCCGACGAGTGGTAGGTGAGACTTTGATGCACATGTAATTATGATAGATACTGGCGACATGCTTGGGTGGGTGGGTAGGGTGGGTTACGTTGGGGGGGTTGCTGGGGGATGGGGCGGGGGGCATATTGGTTTTATCGCACATTCATTGTGGATTACTCCTGTGGATGACCTACCTCGTAGCATAGACGCTGTTGGGGTGAATGTTGTACAGTTGTGATCAGTTTGGTGGACTGGTCACTACACCACGTTCTGATTTGGCTGGAGGGCGGAGTACGGGGGAAGGGGATTGACTGCATTTTGTTTTGTGACCTAATAAAGTCTGTTTAAAAAAATAAAAATAAAAAAAGATTGTTTGGATGAAGGGTCCTTAGGTGTTTCATCATACTTGCTGTGCCGCACGAGTATTTTTTGTTAGGATCCCCTCGTAACAGAACTCTTTTGCAAATCTTGCGTGTGACGAAGGTGGCATTGGTCTTTGTTTGCCCCTCGAGAAAAGTAGAAAATTTCCACACCACTGAAGGAAAACGTTGTGGGCGTGGTGCATCCACCAAAAATTCATCCTTAGATTCGGTGAATATTTTAAAGCGACAACATTTACAGTTTTTAAATTTTGTTAGCTGTATGCATTTTATATATCTGTGATTTGTATCTTGTTTTTTTTTTTGGGAGAATAGCATGTTGTTTTTTTTTTAACAATCTTTGAGATTGTTTTTTTTTTGCCCACTGTTAAGTGATGAGTATGATTGAAATCACTATTTTTAGTGAAATTTAATATATTCTGGGAACAGCAAAAAAGGCAAACAAATAACTTTGTGGAAATTATGCTGTGTTGCAAAAAATGTATTATTACATGTTATAATTTTTTTTTCCTTTTCTTTCACAGAAAATAAGGAATTTTTATGAATTTAGATTGGAATGAAAATGTGAAAAAAATGTGTACCATTTTTTATTCCTATTACTGTGAAGGTAAGTTTAACTAAGTCTCAATATGCAGAATGAGGAGGTCTGCAAGAAGCTGCAAAGTTGAAACATGTTTCTAAAAACACTCTGTTTATACCTATGTAGTTTTGAAATCTGACCATAGTCAGATATCCTGTAACCTGCAAAAAAAGAGATTTGAGGGGCTCATAATATTTCCTATTTTAGCTATTGAAGGACCGCAATTATTTCAATCATTCTTCTTTAAACATCTTTGCAGACAAAACTCTGTGCTTACCTTTTATCATTCGCAAGGAATTTTAAAAACGGCAATATGTCACTTTTTGTAACATAGTTATTGTGTAAGATACTCTTTCATATTTACAAAGAGAGGAAAAGGCACTCTGTGCACTTTTTATACTCCATGTAAATACAACCTCATCATGCAGACCACTTTGTGTTGAAAGGGTGTTCTATAAGTGTTGTTGTGTATGATTGAACTTATTAGAACAAGACACATGTCTAGATTTATCATAAATCATCAATCTCGATATGTGTGTGAATGGTGCACCATTCTAAAATTGGTGTAGGAAAGCACAACGAGGAGAATTGTTTTAATTTCTCCACATTTTTATATCTTCAATGCATGCTGAAATGTTCAGCATACATTGAAGGAGAAAAATGCATTTTCTCATTGTTTTTGTGCAGGAAGGTGTGTCTTCCTCTAGAAAAACAAACAGCACATGACACAGATATCCTTGCACTATGGTGCAAGGGTGCCTGTGTCACCACATGGCTGCAGTTTAAGCAGCCGTGCAGACAGAAGCATAGATTTGCAACATATTTATGTACATATGTTGCATCCCTGTGCTTCGGAAGTACTACAGCACACTGCAGTTAAAGAGGTTACTGTGTGATGCTGCAGCACTTCCTCATAGTTCTGCACTTATACATTCACCATACGCTACTAATGCATTCATTCAGTCAATAACGTACTACACATACATTCATCTAAATTAACACTAACAAAGAAATTTAGCTCTTTTTTTAAACCAGGAAAGTTAGTTCTTACAAGAACTTTTTTTTTTCTTCTTTCTTTTATAATTCTTTTTGGGTTTTCTGAACAATTTAAATTTTTTTTTGGTTTTTCTGCAAACAAAAACAAAAAAAAAAACAGGTGAAACCAAACAATGAACTTCAGGGAACAATACATTTTTTTTTTTAAAAATAGCAAATGTGACTTGCTTGCCGGCGGCAGATCAGATCGATCGACTGCTCACCATAGCACATAGTCTTATTGCACTTAGTGCAGAGCACTTTTAAAAATTGAAATTGAGGACGTATGTCCAAGGTTTGGGCTGATGGATGCACTCTTGATGTGCTCGGCTGCGATGAGGTGGAAGGCGCAGGAGTGTTTCTCATTCGTTTGCACTCTTGTCGTGCAAGATTGTTTGGATGAAGGCTCCTCAGGTGCTTCATCATACTTGCTGTGCCGCATGAGTATTTCTTGTTAGGATCCCCTCGTGACAGCACTCTTTTGCAAATCTTGCACGTGACCAAAGTGGCATTGGTCTTATTCTGCCCCTCGGGAAAAGTAAAACATTTCCACACCACTGAAGAAAAACGTTCTTTGGGTGGTGCCTCCTCCAAAAATTCATCCTCAGAAGTATGAGGAGATGCAGGTGATGCCTGCTGCCCTGAAGCCATTTTTGGTTGAAAAAAGTTGGAACTAACTGTAAACTTAGTCTAAAAAATCTTCTTCTCTCCAAAGAGATGGTGCTCTAAAGAAGGTCAAAGAAGAATGATTGAAATGGGTGGGGTCTTTCAATAGTTAGAAGAGGAAGTGTAATGAACCAATCAAATCTCTTTTTTTGCAGGTCACATGGGATCCGTGCACCGTGCACGTATGCAGCACGCACCCAACGCGCATCCGCGAAATTGAATTTAAAAAATGTATGGGATTAGATGTAAAAATATATTAGTTTTAAGACTAGTTTAGAGTTTGTCTTCAATTAATATTCACATGAAATACATATATATATGTTTTTTTAAATGTTAAATATTTGCGGGATCCGCGCACCTACAGCGTCATAGACGCAGATGACGCATCGCGGAAGCGCGTAAAGGTCGCGTTACGTACATTGAACGTGTCGCATATAGGCTGGGAGTCGCATACCGGTCGCATTGCGATCGCGCACTAAACACGTATCCAACGCATACCATGCGCGGATGCTATCGCGTAGGGATCGGGAACGATGCACTTAGGATGCTTGGATCCAAAAACATTGAAAAAAATATATAATATAAAGTTTTGCACATATAGTTAAAAAAATATTTTGAAAAATATAAAAATTATGTTTGAAAAACCCATTAAGTTCAAATAATATTTTTTAATTTTTAAAAGAATTAATTGAAAAAATAAGTTTAAAAATGGTGATAAAAAAGTATTTAAAAAAATGTAATTAATGAAATTGACACACTGAATTTGAAAAATATACAAATCCAATCAAAATCATTAAACATGATATCTTCAGAGATAAGTTATAGATAGGAATTAGCATTTAAAAAACCTTTGAAATTCAATGAAAAAACCATAGGTTTCATGCACGTTATAGTTAGGAATTGGCATTTAAAAAACCTTTGAAATTCACTGAAAAAAACAAAGGTTTCAGGGGCGTTATAGTTAGGAATTGGTATTTAAAAAACCTTAGAAATTCTCTGAAAAAAACATAGGTTTCAGGGGTGTTATAGTTAGCTGGACATTTCCCTCGTACAAAACCCTAGAAATTCCCCTGTTATAGTTAGTTCAGCTAACTATAACTCGCGCCCCCGCAATGCATTGCTGATGACGTCACATATTACATCACTCATGACATGGTCAGTGACATCACTGATGACATCTCAAATGACATCACTGATGACATCACTGATGACGTCATCCAGTGACTGTGTGTTTCTGTAAAGTTTAAATATGTTTTATATATTTATAGTGAAAGGCCTGTGGAAGAATGAGTGGCTGTACAAGTGTGTGAATGGATGATTTTCTAGGTGCGTAACTGACTCTATAAGTGATTCATTAAATGTATCTTACTGCAGACTAGTGACCAAACTGTGTGAATGTCTGTATGTGTCTGTCTGTTGGTGTATAAGTGGCTGCATGGTTTTGTGAATAGCTATATGAGTGTCTATATGGGTTATTGATTGGTTGTCTGAGTATCTGTATGGGGGCCTGAGTGTTTGTGTGGGTAGGGTGTGTGTGACTCTGTGCATAGATGTGTGAGTGGGTGATTCTATGGGTGCATGTTTTAAGAGTGCATCTGTGATGAACTGTATGGTTGAGTGAGTGTATGTATGGGTGTGTTAGGGATTGAATGTATTTCTCAGTGGTACATTTGTAGGATAGGATAGGATAAGATATATGCTTATAAAGCGCTCGAATGCCGTGGCGTCTTGGCGCTGAAAAGGGTAAGAACCTAGTGGAGCCAACAGGCCTATCCCCTGCAACTATGTTCTGGTGAACAGCAGAGTTTTCAAGGCTTTACTAAATGCCAATCTGTTAGGTTGCAGCCGCAAGGCTACAGGCAGTAGGTTCCATAGTAGAGCGGCACGGTGTGAGAACGCTCTGCCACCCCATCTCACTCTCCTAATCCTATCCAAGCAGAGAAGTTTCAAGTTACCCGATCGTAATGGTCGGGCTGGGATGTAAGATCTAAATAATGTGTGCATAACCCCTGCCCCACCTCCGTAAAGCGCCTTATGGACAAGACATAGAGCCTTAAATTCGACCCGATGCTGCATTGGGAGCCAATGTAAGGTTCGGATAGCCTCAGAGGTGGGTTTACCTCTAGGTATGTCCAAAAGCAATCGGGCACCAGCATTCTGTAGTGATTGAAGCCTATTCATTTGCGTCGTGTCAATTCCCAAAAATAGGCCATTACAGTAATCCAACTTTGAAAGCAGGAGGGCCACCACCACTAGTTTCTGTTGTTCCTTCCTGATAAAAGGAAAGATCTTCTTTAGAGTTTTAATCAGGAAAAAACAAGAGGAGGTAAGGCTGTTTACTTGAGCTGAAAAGGTTAATTTGCAATCAAAAATAACCCCCAGGTTTCTAATCTTGGACGCCGGAGTAGGGCACTGTCCAGCCATCGTGGGCCACCATGAGGCGTCCCATCGGGGTTGTCCCTGGCCGAATTCCATAACTTCCGTTTTATCGGTGTTTATCTTAAGGTAGCTCTGATTCATCCAGGCTATAATCTCCTCTAGGCAGGCATGGAACCTGACCACCGTGTTCTCAGAATGTTTAGCCATAGAGACAATAAGCTGAGTATCATCGGCGTAAGCTGTAAACTCAAAACCATGCCTCCTGATCAGGGTGGCCAATGGCAGCATATAAATATTAAAAAGTGTGGGTGACAAGGCAGAGCCCTGAGGTACCCCACATGGCAGAGAGAAACTCTCCGACTGCAGACCCTCCCAGCTCAGGTTCTGAACTCTTCCATCCAAGAAGGAAGACAGGAGAGACAATGCTGTGCCCTTGATGCCCACCTCTTGGAGTCGTTGGACCAACACTGTGTGGTTCACAGTGTCGAAAGCTGCCGACAGGTCCAATAGAACCAAGATTGCGTTTCCCCCCTGATCTATGGTTCTACGAATCTCTTCTGTGACAACTATGAGGGCAGATTCAGTTGAATGGCTTGGTCTGAATCCATGTTGGGCTTTATCCAATACTTCATTTGTTTCCAGATAGTCGGTCAACGTTTTATTCATCGATTTTTCTATGATTTTGGCCATAATGGGTAATCCGGCAATCGGCCGATAATTCTTTGGCTCAGTAGGATCAAGCGTGGCCTTTTTCAATATCGGCTTAAAAATTGCCCTCTTCCAGCAAAGCGGAAATGTGCCAAGTTCTACAATCTGGTTTAACAGTGGGGCTAACACCTCCCCTATTCTACCTGCGATCCTATGCAGCATAGTGACAGGACAAGGATCAGTAGATGATCCTGATTTTAGGGAAAGAAGAATATCACCGACTTCCTCTGAACCAATCGCGGGGAAGCTAGCCAGTTCCTCAAAAGGTGAACTCACTGTCACTGTTGATTCTTGCCCTTTGTCTGGGAGTGGGCAAATCTGCGAAAGGTCGTTATAGATGTCTTGAACCTTCTTTTGAAAGAATATGGCCATCTTGTTACACAGATTTTGGTCTGGATGAAAGGCGGAGCCCAGCTGGGCTTTAGAGAGTAGATTAACTGTTTTGAATAACTCTCTGGCGGAGTTACCTGCTTCATCAATTTTGTTTGCAAAAAACATCTTTTTTGCCTCAATAATGGTCATCTTGTAATCTTTAAGGGCAGTATTATATATCACTTTTGCGGATGTATCATATTCCTGCCGCCATTTACGTTCAGCAGTTCTACATTTAACCTTAATAGCTTTAAGCTGGGAGTTGTACCAGGGGGAGGTTGGCTTATGCCTTCTAATGGTAGACCATCTTACAGGAGCTACCTGATCAGCCGCTGACTGTAACCAGTCATTGATATTAAGAGCAGCCGTGTTGCAATCTTGAGGTAGTAATCCCGGACCTGAATTAAGGGCCGCTAAGAGATCCTCGGCGTTAACTTTATTCCACCGTCGAGTCAAAACTTTCGTAGATTTTATTTGTTTTCGTGATGGTGGAAGAGGAAATCTGATCCGAAACAAAATTGCATGGTGGTCAGTCCAAATTAAAGGGGTAACTTTTTCCACATCTATATTGGGGTCATTCGAAAAGATACCATCCAGGGTGTGACCCGCCTGGTGAGTGGATTCAGCAACCAGCTGGGCAAGCCTAAAAGTAGTGAGAGTGTCAAGAAGTCTTTCCGTGTCAGCATTTCCCCCCAGCTCTAGATGGAAATTAAAGTCGCCAAGCAACAGGAATGAGCCTTGATCTGTTTGGGATTCTAGATAGGTCATCAATGATTGAGCAAATCCTACTTTTGGGCCGGGCGGACGATAGGGTAAAAGACCCTGAAGATTAGTGACATTATTTCTAGTAATGATGAAATGCAAGGCTTCTGCTGAGAGATCTTGAATGGGCTGTATCCGTAGGTTAATGTACTCTCGGTGAATGATTGCAATGCCCCCCCCTTTTCCACCTTCTCTGTTATGTGATGCCACCACGTATCCTTGAGGAAGGGCTATGTTCCAATCTGGACATGAGGCTTTATCTGCCCATGTCTCAGTCAGGAACATCATGTCGATATTGGTGTTTTGAATTATATCTTCGATTTGGTACTTATGTTTGCTCAAAGAGCGAACATTAAGCAACATGCATTGGAAGTATTGTTCCTGGACATCCGGGTGATAACCAACCACCTTTTTTAACAGTTGATGGGGGGGAACATTCAGCCTATCTTCAAAAGCTTTCGACATACTGCCCTCCCTCTCCCCTATTGTTACCTCCTTCAGGCCACCCATGCAAAACAAGCAGTTTGCACAGTCGGTCTTACCTAATGGGGTTAAATTGTGTAATTTACACCAGCCTCGATCACAGGCCAACAGCTCCAGCCTGCTGTATCTAATGGGGCAAGATCGACCAGGGATCATGGCGCTGGGCGCGAGACGGACGCAGACGGGCGCAGACGGGCTTGCCTTCGGCGCGCCACCGGCGCGCCCGCTGCGCGCGTCCGCTGCGCGTCCGCTGCCTCGCGCCTAATAAGTGCTCCATATAATGGAGGGCGAGGAAAGACTAGCGCGCCAACCCTGTGTGCTGTGCAGGCCCGTTCTACATCCGGGTCCCGCCAGGGTCGAGCGCGCCTGTAATTATGGAGGAACCAACAAGTAAGTGTTTACAAGTAGAATGACTGCCCCAAAAAGACCTTCCAGGGTTCCCAATCAGGGGTTTATACAAGATTAGTAAAAACGAAATTGAGGATGTGTATTTTAAAATGAGACACAGGATTACGAATGATTCTTGTATTTTAAAAACGATGGTGCAACTATCTAAAATAACAATCAAATTCCCAAAACAATAGCAGCAAAAGTAAAATGCAATTTGGTTTAAAATAGCCAAAATGGCGAAATAGCTTAAAATAACAGGAAAGCTTTTAAGTTTCGATTATCCACACAACACACAGCGGCAACAACAGAACTGTCGGTGCACTAAGGATCTTTACCCGCTGCGCGTCCGCCACCTCGCGCCTAATAAGTGCTCCGTATTAATGGAGGGCGAGGAAAGACTAGCGCGCCAACCCTGTGTGCTGTGCAGGCCCGTTCAACATCCGGGTCCCGCCAGGGTCGAGCGCGACTGTAATTATGGAGGAACCAACAAGTAAGTGTTTACAAGTAGAATGACTGCCCCAAAAAGACCTTCCAGGGTTCCCAATCAGGGGTTTACACAAGATTAGTAAAACGAAATTGAGGATGTGTATTTTAAAATGAGACACAGGATTACGAATGATTCTTGTATTTTAAAAACGATGGTGCAACTATCTAAAATAACAATCAAATTCCCAATACAATAGCAGCAAAAGTAAAATGCTATTTGGTTTAAAATAGCCAAAATGGCGAAATAGCTTAAAATAACAGGAAAGCTTTTAAGTTTCGATTATCCACACAACACACAGCGGCAACAACAGAACTGTCGGTGCACTAAGGATCTTTACCCGCTGCGCGTCCGCCGCCTCGCGCCTAATAAGTGCTCCGTATTAATGGAGGGCGAGGAAAGACTAGTGCGCCAACCCTGTGTGCTGTGCAGGCCCGTTCTACATCCGGGTCCCGCCAGGGTCGAGCGCGACTGTAATTATGGAGGACCTAACAAGTAAGCGTTTACAAGTAGAATGACTGCCCCAAAAAGACCTTCCAGGGTTCCCAATCAGGGGTTTACACAAGAGTAGTAAAAACGAAATTGAGGATGTGTATTTTAAAATGAGACACAGGATTACGAATGATTCTTGTATTTTAAAAACGATGGTGCAACTATCTAAAATAACAATCAAATTCCCAATACAATAGCAGCAAAAGTAAAATGCAATTTGGTTTAAAATAGCCAAAATGGCGAAATAGCTTAAAATAACAGTAAAGCTTTTAAGTTTCGATTATCCACACAACACACAGCGGCAACAACAGAACTGTCGGTGCACTAAGGATCTTTACCCGCTGCGCGTCCGCCGCCTCGCGCCTAATAAGTGCTCCGTATTAATGGAGGGCGAGGAAAGACTAGCGCGCCAACCCTGTGTGCTGTGCAGGCCCGTTCTACATCCAGGTCCCGCCAGGGTCGAGCGCGACTGTAATTATGCAGGAACCAACACGTAAGTGTTTACAAGTAGAATGACTGCCCCAAAAAGATCTTCCAGGGTTCCCAATCAGGGGTTTACACAAGATTAGTAAAAACGAAATTGAGGATGTGTATTTTAAAATGAGACACAGGATTACGAATGATTCTTGTATTTTAAAAACGATGGTGCAACTATCTAAAATAACAATCAAATTCGCAATACAATAGCAGCAAAAGTAAAATGCAATTTGGTTTAAAATAGCCAAAATGGCGAAATAGCTTAAAATAACAGGACAGCTTTTAAGTTTCGATTATCCACACAACACACAGCTGCAACAACAGAACTGTCGGTGCACTAAGGATCTTTACCCGCTGCGCGTCCGCCGCCTCGCGCCTAATAAGTGCTCCGTATTAATGGAGGGCGAGGAAAGACTAGCGCGCCAACCCTGTGTGCTGTGCAGGCCCGTTCTACATCCAGGTCCCGCCAGGGTCGAGCGCGACTGTAATTATGCAGGAACCAACACGTAAGTGTTTACAAGTAGAATGACTGCCCCAAAAAGATCTTCCAGGGTTCCCAATCAGGGGTTTACACAAGATTAGTAAAAACGAAATTGAGGATGTGTATTTTAAAATGAGACACAGGATTACGAATGATTCTTGTATTTTAAAAACGATGGTGCAACTATCTAAAATAACAATCAAATTCCCAATACAATAGCAGCAAAAGTAAAATGCAATTTGGTTTAAAATAGCCAAAATGGTGAAATAGCTTAAAATAACAGGAAAGCTTTTAAGTTTCGATTATCCACACAACACACAGCGGCAACAACAGAACTGTCGGTGCACTAAGGATCTTTACATATGTGAAAGGCAGTATATATGCGTGTAAGAGTATATAAGTGGGTATATGTGAGAGTGTGTGATTGTGAGAGTGGCTGTATGGATGAGTGTGTGCTTGTATCAATGATTGTAGAAGAGCGTAAGAATGTGGTACTATTTTTATGAGTAAGTGAACTTGAGTGTGTATAACTGCATAGGTGAGTAAATGGGAGTGTGATTAATTATTTGCATGACTGACTAGGTGTGAGAGTACCTCTATGGATGATTGGTGGTGTATGAGTATCTATGTAGGTGTATAAATGCATATGATAGTCTTGTACGGAGTGACTGTAAGTATGAGTGACTGTGCAGGTGAATGAGTGGAGGTGTATGTAGACCTAAGAGTTAATAAGTGGGTATGTAGTTATTGGTATTGGAGTATCTATGGTTTTGAGAATGGACGTCTGAAATTTTGAGTCGGTGTATCAAAGGTTATATTAGGGTGAGAAGATGCAGTGATTTATCACATGGATGATGTCATCAGTGATGTCATCAGTGATGTCATTTGAGATGTCATCAGTGATGTCACTGACCATGTCATGAGTGATGTAATATGTGACGTCATCAGCAGTGCATTGCGGGGGCGTGAGTTATAGTTAGCTGAACTAACTATAACAGGGGAATTTCTAGGGTTTTGTACGAGGGAAATGTCCAGCTAACTATAACACCCCTGAAACCTATGGTTTTTTTCAGTGAATATATATATATATATATATATATATATATATATATATATATATATAATTCACTGAAAAAACCATAGGTTTCACACATGTTATAGTTAGCTGGACATTTCACTGGTAAAAAACCATTGAAATTCCCCCGTTATAGTTAGTTCAGCTAACTATAACTCGCGCGACCGCAATCCACTGCTGATGACATCACATATTACATCACTGTATTCACTAAGATACTGTTAATAAGTCAGTTATACAATTAATTTTACAAAAATAAACCATCCATTTAGACACTTATTTACCCATTTATTCTTCCATTAACCTTTAGATATACATATATAAAAAATGTTTATTTTTCAGAAAGACACATATTCACTGGATGATGTCATCAGTGATGTCATCAGTGATGTCATTTGAGATGTCATCAGTGATGTCATGAGTGATGTCACTGACCATGTCATGAGTGATGTAATATGTGACGTCATCAGCAGTGGATTGCGGTCGCGCGAGTTATAGTTAGCTGAACTAACTATAACGGGGGAATTTCAATGGTTTTTTACGAGTGAAATGTGCAGCTAACTATAACATGTGTGAAACCTATGGTTTTTTCAGTGAATTTGCAAGGTTTTTTAAATGCTAATTCCTAACTATAACGTGTGTGAAACCTAAGGTTTTTAAAGTGAATTTGCAAGGTTTTTTAAATGCTAATTTCTAACTATAACGTGTGTGAAACCTATGGTTTTTTAGTGAATTTGTAAGGTTTTTTAAATGCTAATTTATGTATGTATTATTATATTTTTTATATATTTATTTTACAATAAACTACCTATGTATATAGTTATAGATTGACTGTATCCTGTAATATGGAATGGCTCAGCTCTTTTTTAAAAAATCTGGATAAAGTTGAACAGCATAGTTAATATCTTCTATAAACTTATAAACAGTTTAAAATGTTTTTTTTTAAGGGTTTTTCACCGTGCGCGCACCGGGGCCGCACCGTGCGCGCACCCGGCGATTTTTTGAAAAAAATAAAATGTTTTTTTCACCCTTCTGGGTCCTTCGGGGACTCCCTGACAAAGGCTAGGGGGTCAGGAACTCTCTACCCTGCCCCCTTTTCACGTTCTCCACCTTTCTTTTTCACTGCCACACACAAAATGGCGTCCGACACTTCCTGATTTCGACCGATTGGAATGTTGACTGACATCTAACCACCAATCAGAATAATGCTCGCGGACATTTGGGGCCCGATTCACAGAATTAACTTAAGACAAAACAAAATCCTAAACTTACTACTTTTGGTATTCACAGAATGCACTTACTACTTTTGGTATTCACAGAATGCACTTACTACTTTTGGTATTCACAGAATGCACTTACTACTTTTGGTATTCACAGAATGCACTTACTACTTTTGGTATTCACAGAATGGATTTACGACTACTAACTTTACGTCCGCACTCGGGCTGTAAATTCCGGCCCGGAGGCGGAGTTTCCGGGCCGGAGGCAGGGCTTCCGGGCCAGAGGCGGAGCTTCCGGGCCGGAGGTGGGGATTCCGGCCATCCGCCACTGGCCGGAATCCCCACCTCTGGGCCGGCAGCTCCGCCTCGGCCCGGAAGCCCCGCCTCCGGTCCGGAAACTCCGCCTCCGGGCCGGAAGCTCCGCCTCCGGGCCGGAATTTCCGGCCCGAGTGCGGACGTAAAGTTAGTAGTCGTAAATCCATTCTGTGAATACCAAAAGTAGTAAGTGCATTCTGTGAATACCAAAAGTAGTAAGTGCATTCTGTGAATACCAAAAGTAGTAAGTTTAGGATTTTGTCTTAAGTTAATTCTGTGAATCGGGCCCTACGTGCGCGCACCGTGCGCGCACCGTGCGCGCATATAGATATTTATGTACTTTTAACTGCAATTTTCTCAGGAACTACTGAACAGATTGACACCATGTATGCAAAAGGCACATGCCTGACCTGAGGACTACCTCTTTGCCAAATTTCAAGTAATTCTGTTCAGCCGTTCGGGCTGTACCTTCGACTAAAGGTCCTATGGGAAAATGCATGGGGAAAACACGTTTTGGGACCCCCCTTTTTTCTCAGCCCCCGCTTGACGAATCACCCCGAGACTTTCAGGGTAGGAGCTGAGCGAAGCGCCCCATTAGTTTTGAAAATTTCGCGAGGATTCGACAACCGGCGCCAAAGTTATTCAAAATAGAATTTTGAGATTTCCTATGGAAACTAGGTTGTAACTATAACTATCTACTGGCGACCGCCAGTAGATAATATATCTACAAGGGTTTTCCCGAAACGCGTCAAGTGGCCATATACTGCTGAATAAACAGCGCAATTGATCGCAAGAGTCCGTGGTAGCTGTCTTTATTTTTCGTGATTCGAAGAACTCAGCTGGAGTGTATGTATATATATATATGTATATTCACTGAAAAAAACATAGGTTTCAGGGACGTTATAGTTAGTTGGACTGTTCACTCGCACAAAACCAGATAAATTCATCCGTTATATTTAGTTCAGCTAATTATAACTCGCGCCCCCGCAATGCACTGCTTATGACGTCACATATTACATCATTGATAACATGGTCAGTGACATCACTGCTGACATCACTGATGACATCTCAAATTACAACACTGATGACATCACTTATGACATCATCCAGTGACTATGTGTTTCTGTAAAGTTTAAATATGTTTATATATATATATATATATATATATATATATATATATATATATATATATATATATATATATTCACTGAAAAAACCATAGGTTTCACACACGTTATAGTTAGGAATTATCATTTACAAAACCTTGCAAATTCACTTAAAAAACCATAGGTTTCACACATGTTATAGTTAGCTGTACATTTCACTCGTAAAAAACCAATGAAATTCCACGTTATAGTTAGATCAGGTAACTATAACTTGCGCGCCCACAATAAACTGCTGATGACGTCACATAGTACATCACTCATGACATGGTCAGTGACATCACTCATGACATCAATGATGACATCTGAAATTACACATTGTGGATTGCGGTCGCGCAAGTTATAGTTACCTGATTTCATTGAATTTGTGCGGTTTTTTAAATGCTAAGTTATGTATTTTTTTTTTATTTTTTTTTCTGGTTTTTCACTATGTGCACACCGATTCGAATGTTTACAGTCATGTAACCACCAATCAGAATTGAGCTCGCGCATGGCACCGTACGCGTACGGTAAGCTTACGGTAAGCGCACGGAGCGCGCTTACAGATATATATATATTGATTTAAATGCTATTTTCTCAGGACCTACTGAACAGATTTACACCAGACCTACAAAAGGCACATCCTTGACCTGAGGACTACCTCTCTGCCAAATTTCAAGTAATTCTGTTCAGCCGTTCGGGCTGTAGCTGTGTCTAAAGGTCCTATGGAAAAATGCATGGGGAAAACGCGTTTTGGGACCCCCCTTTTTTCTCAGCCCCCGCTTTACGAATCCCCCCGAGACTTTCAGGGTAGGAGCGGAGCGTAGCGCCCCATTAGTTTTGAAAATTTCGCGAGGATTCATCGACCGGCGCCAAAGTTATTCCAAATAGAATGTTGCGGATTTCCTATGGAAACACGGTCCTAACTATAACTATCTACTGGCGACCGCCAGTAGATAATATATATATATCTATATATATATATATATATATATATATATATATATATATATATATATATATATATATATATATATATATCCAGATAATCTGCTTCTAATGCGCAGTCCTGCGCAAAAAAACAGACGGATACGGACCGCAATTAAGTGCTTGAATTTTATTTTGTGTAGTTAGTCGCCATGACGCGTTTCAGCCCTTCCCACGGGCTTTGATCACATGACACATTAAGTATATATATGCCAAGGTCTATTGAAGAATGAGTGGGTGTATAAGTGTTTGAATGGATGATTTAGTAAGTGCGTGACTGTCTGTATAAGTGAGCAATTAAACGTGTCTTAGTGAATGCATGGGTTAGTCACTAAACTATGTAAATGTCTGTATCAGTGTGTCAGTTGACGTGTAAGCGGTTGCATGGGTTGGTGAGTAACTAAACAAGTGTCTACATGGGTTATTCATTGGTTGTCTGAGTATCTGTATGGGTGCCTGAGTGTCTGTGTGGGTGGGTGGGGGTGTGTGACTCCGTGCATTGATGTATGAGTGGGTGATTCACTGGGTGTATGAGTACAAGAGTACATCTGTGAAAGGCTGTATGGGTGGGTGAGTGTGTGTATGGGTGTGTTGGTGAGTCAATGGAAGTCTCAGTGGTACATGTGTGAGTAACTACATATGTGAAAGGCAGTATATGTGAGTGTTGGAGTATATAAATGAACTATATGTGAGAGTGAGTGATTGTGTGAGTGGCTGTATGGATGAGTGTGTGGTTGTATCAGTGATTGTATAAGAGAGGAAGTATGTGTTAGTGTCTGTATGAATAAGTGATCTTCTTTTTGTATAACTGTATAGGCGAGTAAAGGGAAGTGTGATTCATTTTTTGCATGACTTACTAGGGGTGTGAGTGACACTATGGATGAGTGGCGGTGTGTGGGTGTCTGTATAGGAGTATGAGTGCATATGATAGTGCTGTACTGATGAGTGACCGCATGTATCAGTGACTGTATGGGTGAATGAGTGGATGTGTGTGTAGACCTAGGAATCAGTGAATGGGTATGTAGTAAGTGCATCCGATTATCATGCGGATGATGTCATCAGTGATGTCATCAGTGATGTCATTTGAGATGTCATCAGTGATGTCACTGACCATGTCATAGATGATGTAATATGTGACATCATCAGCAGTGCATTGTGGGGGCGCGAGTTATAGCTAACTGAACTAACTATAACGGCCGAATTTCTACGAATTTCTACGAGTGAAATGTCCAACTAACTATAACGTCCCTGAAACCTATGGTTTTTCCAGTGAATTTCTAAGGTTTTTAAAATGCTAATTTCTAACTATAACGTCCCTGAAACCTATGGTTTTTTCAGTGAATTTCAAAGGTTTTTTCAATGCTAATTCCTAACTATAACGTCTCTGAAACCTATGGTTTTTTCAGTGAATTTCAAAAGTTTTTTAAATGTTAATTTTGAACTATAATGTCCATGAAACCTATAGTTTTTTTTTAGATTGAGGTGTGAATGAGTAGTCTCATGGCGGTTAGAGGATTGTATGGGTAGTGCTCAGGGGATTGTAGCAGTGCATGGTTACTGTCTGGGTCATTGCATGAGTACATGGGTACTGAATGGATGATTAGACTACTGCAAGGAGCGTTCATGGTGAATTTATAAGTGCTTGGGTTTTAGCGTAATTCAACTATACCTTTGTTCAGACTACAAAAAAGAAGCCTAATTAACAGCACCTTATTTCACCATTCAATCTTAAAATATGTGGCATCATTTAACTTTACCTTTGTACAAACTAATAAAAGAAACCTAATTATTAACACCTTATATGATCATCTTTCATAGCAAGAGTACATGGGTACTGACTGAATAATTTGAATACTGCAAGGAGAGTGCATGGTGAATTTTATAAGTACTTGGGAATTGGCGGAGTAATTGGATAAGTACCTAATACTGGCTGGGTGATTGGAGGAGTGCATGGGGAGTGGCAGGGTGATTGCTGGACTGCATGGGTACTACCTGGGGAATTGAAGGAGCGAATGAGTAGTGTGTAGTTGGTTAGAGGACTGCATTGGTAGTGTACAGAGGATTGTAGCAGTGCATGTGTTAGTGCCTGGGTCATTACATGAGTACATTGGTACTGACTGAATGATTAGAGTACTGCAAGGAGAGTGCATGGTGAATTAATAAGTGCTTGGGAATTGGCGGAGTGATTGGTTGAGTACATAGTACTGGCTATACCAAAAACAAATATCTTAAGACCACACTCCACTGAATGTGCATTAAACATTCAAATTCACACATGTGTCTATGATCATTTAAGTGTAGAAGTATGGATGAATGTAGGATCAATGATTTCCCCTTTCGTCCATGTTGCTCATGTTGTGGGACTTGAGTCACAGGGTACAACATTATCGATTGCACTCCGGGTGGCACCGACACTACAACAGGGACACACCCATTAGTTACTTCCTTGTACAGCTCAGGACAAAACCACGCTCAGAGCCCCGAGGTCATTGTTCACACCCCTATGCTGGTCTGGCATACGCCAGGCCAGGCTTCACCGATTATGCTTACGGGGGGAACGACAACACTACATGTCCCAGGTCTTCCCTCTAGTGATCTGCTAATCACAGGTCTAGTTGTCAGCATGCCACAGCAACTCCCTCAAGGCTGGTTTACACCCACACCACACCCATCCAGCACAGGCGTCACAGAACATGTGACCTTACCAATAAAAAGGGTCGGGCGCACGTGCTCAAGGCCATTTCCACTCTCTATCTGGGTGTGTCCATGTGGTTATTATTGATGCATGAGGGCCTAGGGACCTACCACATCACATTCCCCACTGCCGGAGGTGACATGATGGCGTCCGCACCTCGATATTCAATCATAAAGGGCCCATGACTTGAGGTGCACAGAGTTGGTGGCAACAGAGGCACTTTGGCCGACACGGGCCTCCCGCCACGTGGCAATGACTTGAGGTGCACAGAGTTGGTGGCAGCTGAGGCATTTTGGCCAACACGGGCCTCCCGCCACGTGGCGATGACTTGAGTTGCACTGAGTTAGTGGCAGCAGAGCTGAGTCGGTGTGCAGCCTGCGATGATGCGTAGGCCTCGATACGCCATCCTGGCAATCAAGACCCAATATGAATTGTGAGCTCAGCTAGACGGTGTGTACGCCAAAGGCAGCGGGCTGTACAGACATGACTCCTCGGCGCGGTGCAACAGGATACGCTGGGGGCCTGTGCCGCGGAATCCAGCGTTAGCTTAGGAGGTTGCTCCGACACGTGGTGGGCCCTCTTGGAGACACGTCAGTGGTGGCAGGTGAGCATTGAGGTCTGGGTGCGGAGGGTCGGGCAATCATCGTTGGGCAGCAGACTGGTCTGGGGACCAGTGCTGGGGTGCTTGCGGAAGATGTAGGAATCATGCACACTGCCTAGGAAGTTTGCGACAACATTAGTGTACAGGCACCGGTGGTCCAGTTTTGCCTACACATTGGTGGAATGCGTGTGGTTTCTGTTACAGTGATTGTGTGCAGTGTCGGCAGGGGCCACAAGTAGTACATGTGTGCAGTCAATTGCCCCCAACAAGTGCGGAAAGCCTGCTATGGCGTGGTTACCTTGCTTGGTCTTCAGCTGTTCCTGCGCAGTGTGGGTGAAGTGAAGATGCAGGTGTATCAAGCTGAAATGAACTGAGATGCTTACAGGTATGATAAATCCTGCATATTGAGACCGTTACAGAAGTTCGTGTGGTCGTAACTTTCCTTTTTTTTCCTACCAAGGTTACTACCACAGGAACTTCTGTTACAGTCTTTTTGTGCAGGATTGATCATACCTGTAAGCATTCTGGTTTGTCCAAGTGCAATACATTGTACCAGATTGCGTTTGTGAGCATACGAACGCTTGACCATTGTCACCATTTATCCAACAGGTTTCTGAATACGGACTTTTGGAATATTGAATTGTATTGGGATTTCCAGAACGATCTGCAGTTATTTGGATCCACAAGTTGCCCTAATGATTTTCCCCGTTGGGAATGTCACTCGTTGTTTGATGTTTTTGTGTTGTTAAATTTATGTTTTTGTAATAAAGTACTGTTTTTCCACTACTGTTGACTACTGGATTTCATGTATAAACACAAAAGTCCAGGGGTATGAAGCTACGAGAAAACGACAAACTAAGCAAACCGACAAAAGCAGGCAATGAAACTCAAAAAACCTGAATAGAATTATACTAAAGCCAAGTCAGAAAGTCCTCAAAAGGAGGACATAATCCCATCACCCACCAAAGTGGCATGCTTCATCATATGGGATCTCCTCTCAACCAAACCTAGTTTGGCTGAGGAGCTACTACTCCCAATGTACAACTAGGGGAGGAGCTCGCGGATGTTTTGATCTACGCTGATGGAACAGGATCTCCTAAAGAACGATGAGGCTAGCCTAAGTCAGGTGAAGACCTAAAGTGCAGTGTAAAAATAAGTGATTTAAAATTGACTACGGGAACATAAAAAACTTTAATTAGGAATATTCCTGTGCCAAAGTTAAAAGCAGAGTAGTGGCGCAGCCTGGCCAATTCACCAAACGCGCTTACAATGAACCAAAAAACGGTCTACATGTTTCAGCCTAAAACGATCAAAAAGTTAAGATCAAGGCTTTCATCAGGACCACAACGACAAACTACTGCAACTGCAAAGGAGTGTATAAGGCACTCACGTGACCTTGTGTCTAAGTAATAACAGAACGATAAAACCTTGTACCGCAGGATCAATTTCAAAAGTTTTAGGAATCCTACCGGTCAAAAAGGTAAGTACCTGTATCAATAAAACGAAGAACATACAAAAATAATAATTAGTGACTCAGCAATGTAATTCAAACAAGCTCAGGCCCACATCTAATAAGCCAAACAGACTGCTATATGTCAGTCTTACCCGTAATTATATCGGGACTGCGCCTGCCGCCCCATGGTAGCAACTCAGGGTGTGAGGCAACGCTCTGTAAAGAAGGAAATAAAAACAGCGTATAGTACAGTGTACAAACAGCAACAGGAAAGTGACCAGACACTAGGCTGGTCACTATTTCTACCAAACAAAATACAGGATAGATCACTCCACAGCCTGGGAGAGAACTTTGCAGAGGAGTAACCCCCTCGCTCAACAGCTACATAGTGAGCCCTCGGCTAGATATTCCTGACTCAAAAGGGCACACCGAAAGTAGAAGTAGCTAGAATGAGTAATAGGAAACTCAAAATATGCAGAACCGACCACTCGTCCGTGGTCACTAAGCCTATAAGCATGTGTCCAGGTGTAGATACAGAAACAAACCAGTGGACACCTCAGTGTAAGATAAGAGGTACCTACCCCCACATTGGGGGGAACACCCTTACATGCTACATATAGGTTTGTAGTGGCCCCCTTATAGTGGCTAAATGATAGAAGGTTCATCAATGACGGAACCAAACAGCTTTGAAAGTTACGGGCCACAGGTGCTTAAGTATCGTGCATTGCGGCTAAAGGTTTAAAATGACCACCTCTGAAGTTGTAATCAAATATCACCGCATGGGCAACAATCGTGCGAGAGGTCACTCAGGTGTAGCTGTATAACACCACTCCTGCGACCTGCCAAAACGGCAACACACGCTGTCAGTACTCATGAAAATCATGAGATGCAGCACTAGGAGCGGCGGGATAGTACTCTTAACTACATGCAAGACCACAACTTATTGTGAACATACGTAGTATGAAACAATAGCCAGAGCAAATATTTCCATTAGCCCTGAAACGGAGTCTCCTACCTCTCCGTCGTTACCCCGGGCCTCCTTCCTGAGTGCGAACGGAGGCACCAAAACAATGGAGCCGCCGATATTTAAAACCGAGGGCAGCGAATGGTCGCATCACTCCACACCGTGATGTAAAACGTCAGACTGAAAACGACAGGCCATGCATAATGACGTGGCGGCGTACCCGAGCAATATGGGAAATGTAGTAAATTAACCCGAGGATCCCTGTCAGTACGCTTTAAACAACATGTTCTATTTTCAATGGTGGTAAGAACCTCTGATCGGGTAAGTACATATAAGCCAACACCAAAGAGACATATAACTGTTCACAAGTAATGTTGGATGATATATTAAATATAGTAACTTCACCCGGGGACCCCTGTCAGTGCGCTTTAAACCACAGGCTATATTTTCAATAGTGGAGACAGCCGCTGATCAGGTGAGTGAGTATACACCAACACCAAAGAAACATATAACTGCTCACAAATGGCGTTGGAGGATATAATCACGCCAGAATATCTGAACGTGTCTATCATGGGAAAACTCACTCGGTATTAAACCGCAAGACTACACATTCAAAGCAGCTTCAGACAGGCAATCAACTGTGTGCTCCTTACTAACTAATTGCGTCAATGTCAAAGCCACAAGACAGGCAGAGTGATGCTAACGACATCCTATCAACTGCCAGTGAAACCATCCAAAGACAATACTCTTACAAAACAGACCAGGGTATAGAATCATTAAGACCGCTGCGGTCACTCTTTAGCTTGAACACCCAACGTTGCTCTTTGTTAAAAAGGTATTTAGAAACGTCTGTAACGTGCGTCGGGATGAATGGTTGTTCGAGTACGGTCCAAGACATCTGATCAGGACCATGGTTACATTCAAGATAGTGGTTGGTCAATCTCGTAGAAGCCTTTTTACATCGAATGGTGCTCTTATGTTCCATGATGCGTTGCTTTACTTTTCTTGTTGTCATACCCACATATTGTTTCTGGCAGGGGCAAGTTATTAAATAAATAACCCTCTCGCTATTACAATTGGTATGACAAAGTTGCTTTCAAAGTTTCGGAAGGCCAATGTCAATCTCAATGGTGTGTTTGGTCTGAGCACAAACCACACAGCCTCCACAGGGAAAATGTCCCCGAACTGGTAGAAGATTCCATAAAGAGTTCGGAATAGCTGGTGGAGTGCTACGAGGTCTAGTATGGACCATGGCATTGTGCAAATTGTTGCCCCTTTGAAATGAAAACAGGGGGAAGGCCAGTTTTTCATCGCTACTATTCAGAATCCGCCAATGTTTACGCACGATTTTTTGAATGCGATTGGGGGATGTGCTGAAGGTATTCACAAACGTCAATCTGTCTTGGGATGCTTTAGGAACAGATACCTCTAACAGAGCATCACGATTATTGTTAGCCGCTCGTTTGTAGGACTGTATCATTAGCCTCGAGGGATAGTTTCTGGATTTCAGACTCTGCGTGAGTACATTGGCATGCTTGTTAAAAGTTTCGTTGGTAGGGCAATTACGTCTCAGCCGAAGGAACTGGCCAAAAGGCAGGCCAGTCTTTAATCCCTTAGAGTGAAAGCTATCGAATTGCAACAAAGAATTTCTTGCCATAGGCTTGGTATACAACTCGCTGCCAAGACCTCCCTCTGTCGGAAAAATCCAAAGATCCAGAAAAGCCAATCCCAATTTACTGAATTCTACAGTAAAGTTCAAGAAGACGTTTTGGTTGTTTAGCCAATGGAAAAAAGCCATTAGAGATACATCATCCCCTCTCCATATGACCAAAACGTCGTCGATGTACCGTTTCCATACTAAAATGGAATCCAGGAAGGGGTTGGTAGGCGTGAGCACATGGTTTATTTTATGGCCTGATTGTGCGACCTCACCATATAATAAACTCACAAACCAGTCAGGCTCATTGCAAACCCTTAGCAGAACTCTAGGTAACTGTGGTTTCGAGCAGTCGGGCTTTTTAAAAATCCCATGTGTAAAGCATGTAGAAGTACCAAAATAATAAGAAATAAGCATGGCACAAAGGAAATCTGACACCAATTTATAAAAATAGATTTTATTTTGATGTATTTTTAGACACAAGCAAAATCCAGCAGATGGTTCCAGAGATTTGAATTTTTAGGCAAATCGAAAATCACAGCTTTTCACAACAAATGTAAACGAGCATTGGCAACTACCACTGTTAAAGATTACTTTGGAAACGAAAATACAGGCAAAATAGGTCAGTAGACCCATGTGATGGCTTCCAATGCCACAGTGCCCTCAGGTCGCTCCCGATCTCTAAGGTAATCCAATAAGCAGAAAGGAAAAACCCACCAAACCTAACTATCTGATAGGATCCTACCCCTCCCCAAGCTCCTTGAGATATTCTTCAGCCTTTATCTCCGATGTAAATACCCGTGTTCTGCCAGAAAAAATTACTTTTAGTCGTGCAGGATTCATTAAGAACACCGTGCACCCTTTCTTTTGGAAAGGAGTGATCAATAGGCGAAGTCGCCACCTCCTTTCTACTGTCGTGTGGCAGAAATCTGGGCGAACGAAAAAGGTGTGCCCTTCTGCGGATCTTTTAGCATCCGGACGAGCCTTCTCAAAAATAGCTTGTCTCAGAAGAAAATTACCAAAAAAAATCAAAATTGCTCTTGGTTTAGCTCCCAATTCTGAGGTCTTTTTCAACATAAGGGGGAACCGGTGAACTCTCTGTATTTCTGTGTCCCATGACCAATGTGATAGTTCAGGGAAGGCAGCTTTAAACAATTTTACAACAAAACCTCTAATATCCTCTCCCTCCGAATTCTCCTCTATTCCTAATAGTCTAAGGTTATTTCTTCGAAGTCTATTCTCGGAGTCTTCCAGTTCCCACATTATATCATCAAGTCTACCATCATTTGTTGTGATTTTCAAATCAGTCTTTTGTAACCCCGCCTCAAGATCAACAATTCTCTCCTCTAATGCCGTTGTCCTGGCAATGACCTCAGAGCATGCTTTTGTATTTCTTCGAATTGCGCCCTGGATCTTCATCATAGCAAGTTGAGCCCTTTTATGCTCTTGTCGTGCTTCCCCTTGTATAGACTTTAGCAAGGCATAGATCGCGGAATTAGACGGGGGGGTAGATTCACCTTGATCTTCTCTTTTTTCCTTTCTGTGAGCAGAGGGCGCTTCTAGCCCAGCTAGACTCATAGCTGCTTGTGTATAATCCCATTGAAGATTATTACTGGCTTCAGAGCCATCACTGTCATCAACCTCTAGGTCTTGTTTGAGAGCAGTCTTAGAATTATTGCACCGAATAGAGGCCTTCTTTGATGTGCCCGCTGTTCTTGGAGGGCTGCCTAACTCACTGCTTGAGGTTGAGTTATCATTTATAGACCCTCTCTCAGATTCCAAATCCGACTCTTCTGGTACGGAAAAAAAGCTATCCCCATCCATCAGTTCCAGCAAAGAGTCCTTATTTTTTCCTTGCCTCCCTCCAATGGGGGTTTGAAAAATATTAGAAGCCACAGCAGAGTCGCTTAAGCCTATTGGCTTCCCTCCACTAACATCATCATTTATCTGAGGGGAAATAGCCTTTGATAATTCCAATGAAGGTCCAGAGTTTGCCAAATCTACCTCCGTCTCTGCCGCCCTTTCACTGTTTTCAGTCTCCAGATCAATAGAGCCTTCCTTAGCCTCTATTAACACGCCCGCGGGGTTAATTACAGATACTGATGGAATCTGTATCTGTTTTTTAGCCACCGTATTTTTCCCCGCAAACATCCCGGGTACTATAAGCGTTTTCACATGATCAAGATTGTCTGTAGCAGAGGGTATCGTTCCCACCTGAGTTGGAGCCTTAGCCTTAGAATTACCGTAAGAATTACCGTAAGGAGGTTTCTCTGCAGTTTTATCCATTATATCTCCCTGCTTCCCCCTAATCGGGGCGGTTTTGCTGCCACTCACCGCTGACATCCTTCCGGCTGATCCGGCTGATTTTCCCGGCTTCTCCACCTTGTCCGTGGACTCCGCTCTGTCAGCGGCCGGACCTCTCCTTCCCCCATTGGCAGCGCCGGTCGGCTGGAGCTCTCCTGTCATCTTTGCCGCTGAGGAACCTCCACCCTTGCGAGCAGGCATTCCGATAATCGAGGCAGCCTCGTCCCTCTCCTCCGCTGCGAGCCACACCCGCCAAGCCCTCAGGTGTGCGCGGCTCAGGAAGGCAGAGACCACCCGCAACCAGGATTGTCGGACGCTGAGGACGCTGAGGACGGTAAGCATAGGTCTTTTTGCCCGCTTAGTTTTTTCTTCAATTTGGTTCTGGAGTGATATATTTTCTGAAGGTCGGGGTCGAGCTGTTATAGAATATAAATCCAAACCAGCTTGTATTCCTTAGATCACATACAAGTATCTGCTATTCAGCATCAGCAGACTGGGAGCGACCTGCACTCGGCACCTAACCGGTCGCCATCTTGCCTCCCACTTTTCGTCTTCCAAATCCTCGCTACCCAAGCTTTCCAGTGGACATTAGCAGATGCTTGCCACAAAGACAGCCTTCTGCCCTCCTGGGTTGAGGTGTGAATAACTCACAGGAAAAGACACAATAATGGCCTGCCGTTGGAAGCAGTGTTACCTCTCTCTGGCAGGAAGCCACACAGGGTGTGAACCTGAAAGGCAAACTTCAAAGGGTGAGCCGCCTTTGAAGTGCAAATGATGGACATACACAAGAGGGAAAGCTGTTTTGTACTAGTAGATAAGTTGGGGTCGGGGACAGAGAGGGAAAAACAATTGGCAAACTGGTTTTCCAGTGGGCGTTTAGCCCTCAGGTAGACACACACATACGGTGGGCTACTAACCTCCACACAGCAAAAGAGGGGTCCTGCCAGCTTGGGAATGGGCAGAATACTGTACTCTGGGTTGCCAGATGCCACACTTCCATTTGAGTCCACTGGCAAGAGTGCAGTTTGGTCGGCCAGATGGACACTAGGCGCAGTGTCCACTAGTGAACCACTAGTTTTGATATCCAGAGACAGTGGCAACTGTTTTTTGCCGGACTTAAAATGGCACTGATATCTGTGACCTAAGTCGCTCCAGCATGTTCGTGGGCTGAGGGGTGGCCCCGGGAAGACCCGTTGACTAGATCAGCATCTTCAGAATCTTGCATCAGGCGCACTCTATTGATGCCTATGGTGATTCACCCATAGAGCCTGGAACTGGACTGAAGACTTCTTTAACTGCAAGGTAAAAGACCTGCTAGGCCTTACTGACCTGTGACTTGCTCTCTTGCAGACATGAATGCCCAAAGTGGGCTGGAGTACCCGAACACAACTTTATAGTACTCGATGGCAGCGTTTTTGCCCCCAGCCTGGCCAACCTCTACGTCCATCTTTTCGAGCAGAACCATGTGCTCACGCCTACCAACCCCTTCCTGGATTCCATTTTAGTATGGAAACGGTACATCGACGACGTTTTGGTCATATGGAGAGGGGGTGATGTATCTCTAATGGCTTTTTTCCATTGGCTAAACGACCAAAACGTCTTCTTGAACTTTACTGTAGAATTCAGTAAATTGGGATTGGCTTTCTGGATCTTTGGATTTTTCCGACAGAGGGAGGTCTTGGCAGCGAGTTGTATACCAAGCCTATGGCAAGAAATTCTTTGTTGCAATTCGATAGCTTTCACCCTAAGGGATTAAAGACTGGCCTGCCTTTTGGCCAGTTCCTTCGGTTGAGACGTAATTGCTCTACCAACGAAACTTTTAACAAGCATGCCAATGTACTCTCGCAGAGTCTGAAATCCAGAAACTATCCCTCGAGGCTAATCAAACAGTCCTACAAACGAGCGGCTAACAATAATCATGATGCTCTGTTAGAGGTATCTGTTCCTAAAGCATCCCAAGACAGATTGACGTTTGTGAATACCTTCAGCACATCCTCCAATCGCATTCAAAAAATCGTGCGTAAACATTGGCGGAATCTGAATAGTGGCGATGAAAACTGACCTTCCCCCTGTTTTCATTTAAAAGGGGCAACAATTTGCGCGATGTTATGGTTCATACTAGACCTCATAGCACTCCACCAGCTATTCCGAAATCTTTATGGAATCTTCCACCAGTTCGGGGACATTTTCCCTGTGGAGGCTGTGTGGTTTGTGCTTAGACCAAACACACCATTGAGATTGACATTGGCCTTCCGAAACTTTGGAAGCAACTTCGTCATACCAATTGTAATAGCGAGAGGGTTATTTATTTAATAACTTGCCCCTGCAAGAAACAATATGTGGGTATGACAACAAGAAAAGTAAAGCAACGCATCATGGAACATAAGAGCACCATTCGATGTAAAAAGGCTTCTACGAGATTGACCAACCACTATCTTGAATGTAACCATGGTCCTGATCAGATGTCTTGGACCGTACTCGAACAACCATTCATCCCGACGCACGTTACAGACGTGTCTAAATACCTTTTTAACAAAGAGCAACATTGGGTGTTCAAGCTAAAGAGTGACCGCAGCGGTCTTAATGATTCTATACCCTGGTCTGTTTTGTAAGAGTATTGTCTTTGGATGGTTTCACTGGCAGTTGATAGGAAGTCGTTAGCATCACTCTGCCTGTCTTTGAGACCCCTCGAGCGCGGTCTCTACAACTTGTGGCTTTGACATTGACGCAATTAGTTAGTAAAGAGCACACAGTTGATTGCCTGTCTGAAGCTGCTTTGAATGTGTAGTCTTGCGGTTTAACACCGAGTGAGTTTTCCCATGATAGACACGTTCAGATATTCTGGCGTGATTATATCCTCCAACGCCATTTGTGAGCAGTTATATGTTTCTTTGATGTTGGTGTATTCTCACTCACCTGATCAGCGGCTGTCTCCACTATTGAAAATATAGCCTGTGGTTTAAAGCGCACTGACAGGGGTCCCCGGGTGAAGTTACTATATTTAATATATCATCCAACGTTACTTGTGAACAGTTATATGTCTCTTTGGTGTTGGCTTATATGTACTTACCCGATCAGAGGTTCTTACCACTATAGAAAATAGAACATGTGGTTTAAAGCGTACTGACAGGGATCCCCGGGTTAATTTACTACATTTCCCATATTGCCCGGGTACGCCGCCACGTCATTATGCATGGCCTGTCGTTTTCAGTCTGACGTTTTACGTCACGGTGTGGAGTGACGCGACCAGTCGCTGCCCTCGGTTTTAAATATCGGCGGCTCCATTGTTTCGGTGCCGCCGTTTGCACTCAGGAAGGAGGCCCGGGGTAACGACGGAGAGGTAGGAGACTCCGTTTCACGGCTTATGGAAATATTTGCTCTGGCTATTGTTTGATACTACGTATGTTCACAATAAGTTGTGGTCTTGCATGTAGTTAAGAGTACTATCCCGCCGCTCCTAGTGCTGCACCTCATGATTTTCATGAGTACTGACAGCGTGTGTTGCCGTTTTGGCTGGTCGCAGGAGTGGTGTTATACAGCTACACCTGAGCGACCTCTCGCACGATTGTTGCCCATGCAGTGATATTTGATTACAACTTCAGAGGTGGTCATTTTAAACCTTTAGCCGCAATGCACGATACTTAAGCACCTGTGGCCCGTAACTTTCAAAGCTGTTTGGTTCCGTCATTGATTAACCTTCTATCATTTAGCCACTATAAGGGGGCCACTACAAACCTATATGTAGCATGTAAGGGTATTCCCCCCAATGTGGGGGTAGGTACCTCTTATCTTACACTGAGGTGTCCACTGGTTCGTTTCTGTATCTACACCTGGACACATGCTTATAGGCTTAGTGACCACGGACGAGTGGTCGGTTCTGCATATTTTGAGTTTCCTATTACTCATTCTAGTTACTGCTACTTTCGGTGTGCCCTTTTGAGTCAGGAATATCTAGCCGAGGGCTCACTATGTAGCTGTTGAGCGAGGGGGTTACTCCTCTGCAAAGTTCTCTCCCAGGCTGTGGAGTGATCTATCCTGTATTTTGTTTGGTAGAAATAGTGACCAGCCTAGTGTCTGGTCACTTTCCTGTTGCTGTTTGTACACTGTACTATACGCTGTTTTTATTTCCTTCTTTACAGAGCGTTGCCTCACGCCCTGAGTTGCTACCAGGAGCGGCAGGCGCAGTCCCGATTTAATTACGGGTAAGACTGACATATAGCAGTCTGTTTGGCTTATTAAATGCGGGCCTGAGCTTGTTTGAATTACATTGCTGAGTCACTAAATATTATTTTTGTATGTTCTTCGTTTTATTAATACAGGTACTTACCTTCTTGACCAGTAGGATTCCTAAAACTTTTGAAATTGACCCTGCGGTACAAGGTTGTATCGTTCTGTTATTACTTAGACACAAGGTCACGTGAGTGCCTTATACACTCCTTTGCAGTTGCAGTAGTTTGTCGTTGTGGTCCTGATGAAAGCCTTGATCTTAACTTTTTGATCGTTTTAGGCTGAAACATGTAGACCGTTTTTTGGTTCATTGTAAGCGCGTTTGGTGAATTGGCCAGGCTGCGCCACTACTCTGCTTTTAACTTTGGCACAGGAATATTCCTAATTAAAGTTTTTTATGTTCCCGTAGTCAATGTTAAATCACTTATTTTTACACTGCACTTTAGGTCTTCACCTGACTTAGGCTAGCCTCATCGTTCTTTAGGAGATCCTGTTCCATCAGCGTAGATCAAAACATCCGCGAGCTCCTCTCCTAGTTGTACATTGGGAGTAGTAGCTCCTCAGCCAAACTAGGTTTGGTTGAGAGGAGATCCCATATGATGAAGCATGCCACTTCGGTGGGTGATGGGATTATGTCCTCCTTTTGAGGACTTTCTGACTTGGCTTTAGTATAATTCTATTCAAGTTCTTTGAGTTTCATTGCCTGCTTTTGTCGGTTTGTTTAGTTTGTCGTTTTCTCACAGCTTCATACCCCTGGACTTTTGTGTTTATATATTATTAGTAGGGGGACTGGTCCAGGCTGGTTGTGTGATCCCTCAGACCCTCCTGTTCACTGGTTTTTTTGATACTGGATTTCATGACCTGGAGCACACCCATTTCAGAAACCACATTCTTGTATCTGGAGAACAGAGGTGCAAGGCAACGGCTGGGGTTGGTTGTGCAGGAATACTACGAATTGGGACAAGCATGTGGTGGGGATACAGGGTCCCGCCATTGCTTTTGTGGACATGCATCCAAGACGTGTGAGGAAGTTTAATAGGGCTGGCTGTGAGACTCCTCCGAGGCAGTTGTTGGTTGGAAGGTACCAGAGGCCAACAGGTGCAGCACAGCCAGCAGCTTTGTCTGCGGAGAGATGTTGGTTGTCCTCTGTGTTGGTACCGTCAGCCTGTGGGCAATGTGGCCATGTGCACCAACTTGAGAATGGGGCGATAATTCTTTCGCCACTTTTGCTGCGCTTAAGTGCCGATAAGTCCCCACTGTTGGGTTATAGGGTGGCTCTAAAACGAGCCCTTGTGTTTATTGGGAGTTTGTTGTAGCTACATGAAACTCGCAAGAAAAGAGTTAAAAAAAGGTGAAAAAACAAGAAAAGTGACAGGGTACAAACACCCTGACCCCTAGGCCTGCTCAGGGGATCCCACAAGGACCCCCAGGGCCAAAAAAAGCTATCGGCACTTTAGCGCACCAAAAGTGGCAAAAGAATTATCGTCCCATTCTCAACCTGGTGTAAACTGCTGATATCTACAGTTTTCCAGCGGTAGCTTCCGCAACAAACATTGCAACGGATGAGAGCGACAATTAACGCTAATGATATGCAGAGTAGGCGTTCCAGTGCAAAAAAACATAAAAACACCACTTCCCGATATTTTCAATGACCAGCCAAATCTGCGATGCAATCCAAAAACAGGCGATAAGCCGCGTTAGCAGTAGGAATTTAACACCTGCCTTTTACTGATGTAAAGCAGAACGACTACCTACAGTATGAAAGGGAGCCCAGCCCAGAGGCACATCTGAAGTCCAACACATGTCATGGAGCTACTGATCATGCAGCTCCGACACCCAGAGGGCCACAACACCCACCGCCACCACCCCCAGGACCCCCCCCGACTACCACCGAGGCAGCGCAGAACAGGACAGTGGACTTCCGAAAACGGCATGGCACTTCAGCCACACAATAGCTGAATGTTTGGAGAGGTGGGAACCAAGAATGTGTGAAGGAGGCAAGTCACCCATGAATAAGAAGGCACACAATGCTAAGTATGGCGGTGATGTGCTGGACAGACCTCACTATGCAGAGTACAGACCTCTCCATGTGGACATATACTGCTGGTGCTTGTAGTGTTGTGGACAGTGGACGCAACCATGTTACCTCAGGCAGTTGGGAAGATCTCAGTCATGTAGCTGTGTCATCCCCCCTGTAAGTGTAAGCGGAGTGTGCTGGTCCGACGTATGCCACTCCAGCATAGGAGTGTGAATAAATAGGTCGGGGCTCTGGGAGTGGTTCACTTCTGGTAAGGCCAACGCCTCTGCAAGGGCGGCGGCCCTCACCCTGCCACAAGGCCACTGCCGTGACTGCCGGCCTCCTCAACCCAGGCCCCCTGCGACCCCAGCAGCACAGCACCGTGGAGTTATGTCTGTGCTGACTACTGCCTTCGATCTACACTGCGGACAGCAGGGCTCACAATTCAGATCGAGTCGCAACTGCAGATGACACAGTCCACTAGGCAACAGACATTGCTACCAGTGCGGCCCGCCCGGACCACGCATCATTGCAGGCTGTGCACCCGCTGAGCGCCACAGGTGCCACTAACTCAGTCACCACAAGTCTCCGCCACGTGGCCTTATTGAAGTACAATTCAGTAGGCAAAAGACATTGCTCCCAGTGCGGCCCGCACGGACCACGCATCATCGCTGGCTGCGCACACGCTGAGTGCTTCAGGTGCCACTAACTCAGTGCACCACAATTCACCACCACGTGGCCCTTTTGAGGCAGAATTCATTAGGCAAAAGGCATTGCTCCCAGTGCGGCCCGCCTGGGCCACCCATCATCGCTGGCTGCGCACACGCTGAGTGCTTCAGGTGCCACTAACTCTGTGCAGCTCATGTCAATGCCACGTGGCTGTGGGCCCTTGCTGACCGCTGCCTCCGGCCTACACTGTGGTCAGCAGGGCTCACAATTCAAATTCAGTCTTGATTCATTAATTGCAGAGTCCAGTAGGCAACAGACATTGCATCCAGTGCGGCCCTCCCAGACGACGCATCATCGCTGGCTGCGCACACGCTGAGTGCTTCAGGTGCCACTAACTCAGTGCACCACAAGTCACCGTCATGTGGCCTTATTGAGGCAGAATTCATTAGGAAAAAGACATTGCTCCCAGTGCGGCCCGCCCGGACCACGCATCATAGCTGGCTATGCACATGCTGAGTGCTTCAGGTGCCACTAACTCAGTGCGCCACAAGTCACCACCACATGGCCTTATTGAGGCAGAATTCATTAGGCAAAAGACATTGCTCCCAGTGCGGCCCATCCGGACCACTCATCATCGCTGGCTGCGCACACACTGAGTGCTTCAGGTGCCACTAACTCAGTGCACCACAAGTCACCACCACATGGCCTTATTGAGGCAGAATTCATTAGGCAAAAGACATTGCTCCCAGTGCGGCCCGCCTGGGACACGCATCATCGCTGGCTGCACACACGCTGAGTGCTTCAGGTGCCACTAACTCTGTGCAGCTCATGTCAACGCCAGGTGGCTGAGGGCCCTTGCTGACCACTGCCTCTGGCCTACACTGCGGTCAGCAGGGCTCTCAATTAAAATTCAGTCTTGATTTATTAATTGCAGAGTCCAGTAGGCAACTAACTATAACGTCCCTAAAACCTGTGCTTTTTTCAGTGAATTTCTAAGGTTTTTTAAATGCTAATTTCTAACAAGATTGTACTCAGAAGAGCCAATATTTTGACAATGTATTCCATATATATTTCATCTTTTGTTCCATACGCCTACACTGCGGTCAGCAGGGCTCACAATTAAAATTCAGTCTTGATTAATTAATTGCAGAGTCGCTGGCTGTGCATACGGTGAGTGCTTCAGGTGCCATTAACTCTGTGCGGTAAGTGCAGTAGACAATCCAATATACCCTTGAGGGCTCGGGCCCGACGTCCAGACGTGCATGCAAGACTCAAACCTTCAGAACAGCCAGATTAATTCGCTGACATCTTCACGACCACTTGAGTGTTTAATGGTGTCGGTAAACAGACACAAGAGTAGTTTTGTCACACAGAGGCTCTTTTGAGATTTAAATAACCTACAGATTAAGACGGGAGCTTTTTGACAATCAAATGAATTTCTTTGACTACAAAATACTGATTAGTTACGAATTTAGGACGTCCCGCTTGATTTTCAGTGGATAAAATAACCCGCAGTAATTTGAGGCGTCAACCTTGTAAATAAAATTGTCCTGAGGATGGTCTTGGTAAAGAAAACCTAAAGACCGAAACGTCGACAATCACACTGTTTTCCAGAAAAATGGCTATATATTGTTGAGAAAAAGTGTTGGATCAATTTGAAAGTGAAGGCATCAAATATTGAAATATTTCCTTTCACTGTATTTAATTGTTGTAATTTGAAGTACCCTTTTTTGAACTAGAAATATAAATTCAATTTTTATATATACACCCGCTTGTTTCTCCTCCTTTTGGTTTATTGAATTTATTGTATTCAGGTTAATATGTGATGATTCACTCACACCTTATTCAATCCTGATTCTGACAAACTAAGCTGATTTAAGTATTGAAAAAGTGATAATTAATAAATTTGTAGGTATATAACTGCCCTACCTTTAATTAAGAATCGAAATTATACAAATTATTTACCAAACAAATCCCTTGAAGGCACCTTTCTACCTGTTTATTAACTCTGTGCAGCTCAAGTCAACGCCATGTGGCTGTGTGCCCTTGCTGACCACTGCCTCTGGCCTACACTGCGGTCTGCAGGGCTCACAATTCAAATTCAGTCTTGATTAATTAATTGCAGAGTCCAGTAGGCAAAATACATTGCATCCAGTGAAAGAGTCATTTTTATTCCTTCCTGAAGGGGCCAATAAAATGTAACTTTGTTATATAAGGTAACAGTAAGAAAGACTGGGCTAACAATATTCTGCTTGAGTTTTGTTGTTTAGGGATGTCACTAAAATATTGTTTCTTCTTCCTTTTTTCAGTTTTGCGGTCTTTGGTCTAAAGATACAGGGGTTAGAAGCATGTTTTAGGTGTTGTTTATTTCTTTTATAAACCGTAGAGAAATAATATTTGATTTTCTGATTACGTTTGAGCCTTTCGCTGATAGGAAAAATATAGGTTTCATAAGAATCTTTCCCAATATGTACCATCACATTTACCCACAGAGAATGGGTAAAAATCATTGATACCTCATCCCCCTTTTCTAGTGAGTCAGTATTGATACTAGGTGAATTGCCAAACACCACAGGCATTACACATTCAATGCAAGGCATAGACAGGTTTATGTGAAAAGAGTACAGTCACAAAGAATGGTGAAAACATGACACCAGACGTTTGGAAAACATGGAACGCAGTGTTAATTGGAATGATGCTGAAAAAGGTTCTTACCAAGTTCAACAAAGATTGGAGTGATTTTGTTTGTATTTGCAGTGATTCAGCTATGTATATGAAAATGTTGTGTGATGACCTGTCAAAATCGAGACCTGAGCTGAAGTGCTTCCCTGGAAGAGATCCTTGCCATTTGTTAGATAGTATGCTGAAAGCATCTTTATAATCTTCAGAGTTAATGAAGAATGCTATTGACTTTTTAGTCCATTCTGGTGCAGTGTTTTATTATGCATGGAAACTAAAACGCAAATATTTCTCATTTTGTGCTTTGTGTGGCATCAAAGAAAGAGTCATCCCAACTGTATCACTTAGCTGGTGGTTTTCAGTCCTAGAGGCCATGAATGCTATATTATCCATTTGGCAACCATTTACAGAACCTTTGCTGAGTGATGATGCCAAAGGCAAGAAATGTGAGGATCTTTGGTCACAAATTGATAGTTATTTGAAAAAAAGTACACTCCATTGCAATCTTAGATTTTTACCGGAAAGCATGACTGCTGCAGTAGATATAATAAAAAAAACTAGAGTCTGAAAACACCTTTGTCTAACAAGTGTACAGCATAATTGGTGTAGATGTGAAACGTCTCCTTGAGAGTAGGCTGGGCGGGACTTTTAGTGACTTTGCACTGCAACATATTCCATGTTAGAATGCTTGCCACTTGGTAAGCAAAGAAATGTTGAGGAGCAATTTAGAAACTTTAATTTTACAATGTATGAGAAATAAAATGTTGAGGAGCAATTTAGAAACTTTAATTTTACAATGTATGAGAAATAACCCTTCACCAACCATGGTATTTATAGCCAATGAAGCCTCACTTTGGTACTCTGCACAAGTTATAGATCCCTTCAGTAAAGGGAAATTTTCTCTGGAGTTTCAAAAGTGCTGCCTCATTTTTGACTGCTTCATAGGAGTCCAGTTCAACGCATGTGTTGCAGAACCTGTTGTAGAGAATCACAATCTTCAGGTGCACCAGTATTGGCATGGAAAGCTATGTCAGTAGCCAGAGTTAGCAAATTGTATACTGGCTATTTTGGCGTTGCCTGTCTCAAGTGCCATTGTTGAGAGGGCCTTTTCACAGATAAAAGTTTACATGGGAAGGAAAGAGCGAGTGTGCATGACCAAAGACTCACTGAAGAAGTATTTTATGGTGTACTACGATAAGTTTAATTTGTAAAAGTGTATTTGTACCTCATTTACACTGTACGTACACTGTCTATACACCATGCACTATCAGTGCAGAAAGCAAGCCATATTAAAAGCAAACAGTTCCATAAACCCCGGAAAAACACAGTTTCAGTTGTTTTTAATTGTGCGAAAATGGGTAACCACTGATAACCACTGTTTTTTTAAGGTATTGAAATCACTTGAAAACACTGGGAAAAAAACCACCAGAATTTACCAAAAATAGAAACTGAAAACAGGAAAGTCTAGTAAGCATGATGGACAGCGGATGCAACCATGTAACCTCGCAGTGGGGAAGACCACAGTTATGTAGCTTTGTCAACCCCCCTTTAAGCGTAAGCGGAGTGGGCAGAGCCGGCATAGGGGTGTGCAGAGTTTGCTCAGGGCTCTGGCCGTGGTTCAGTTCTGGACTCGACAAGGAAGTAACTAATGCGTGTCTCTGTGTTTTAGTGACGACGCCACCTGACACACAACCGACAATGTTGCAATGTAGTATACACCCGGAGGGCGGGCTCGCATGAACGAAGAAATGAAGGAGTGCAAAACCGCTCGGGTCTTGGCTCATACATGCCAAGTGATGTGAGTATCTGTATTGCCGCAGAATGAGCCGCATGCCTAGCCCTACTCACAGCGCGACTTCAGCCAGGCATGAACTCTACATCTGTGTCCGCCCTATCCTTACCATAGGCCTACACTCACATGGCCGCCCACCTTCAACGGCCAACATCATTGTGTCATTGTCAGGCTTGTGGACATGCGCAGAAAAGCATGACAATGGTGTGCCATAGGAGTGCAAGTGATGCAACCACACAGTGCACACCAGTTAATAGGCTCGGAGGGAGGGAGGAGCAGCTATGAGGCAACGTAACACACAGTGATGCCACACATTTGCCACATGCGAGATATGGCAAACATGAATCCCAAAGTCCCACAGATCCTACCCCACCCCCAACAAGCCACATCACATTGCCTGAATGCAAGCAGATGATAAACTAAAATTAGGGTTGAAATCTCCTTTGTATGAACTATCAGGCGGCAGCACATCTATTGGTTACACATAATAACCCTTAGCAACTGACTTCTACCCCCATTCTGCTGAATGCCAGATTTCTTAGTAACAGTTCATGGAACATTCAACTGAACTAACAGGTCACAAGTTCACCATATTTTCAAGTTCACCACACAATGTTGCAAATGCAAACAGCAGGTGTGATTGACTTTGCAAAATATGATCTTATCCTTTCTACTGTACCTTTCAAACATTTTTTACTAACCAATAAGAAACCTGTATTTAAAGAAAGTAAAATGCACCCTATTTTTGAATGTACAAAGTTCTTAAACAGCCAATCAATTCTCTACTTCCTTAAAAACAGCATCTTGTCCACCATTTTAGATACCTTTCATTCTACCAACAAACTACTTCAGCTACAAACATCTTTTCATTACTTCCAGTCATCTCTTCAAGATGCTTTCAGTGTGGATTGTTGGGCACAGCTATGTTTTCTGGTGCAAAAGGTATGCTGAACACAGGGGTATTGACAAAGACCTAGCTTTGCAGAATGTAGACATTAAATGGATTGGACAGAGAGGATTAAAGTGGCATCAATTGATGCCTGTGGTTAAAACCTTTTTGCATCTCCAACCTCCTGACCTCATGATTGTGCACTGTGGTGGCAATGACCTAGGCACATTGACTAGAGTAGGTCTGGAAATGCTAATGAAGGACACCTTTGCAGAATTGATGTTGCTTTTCCCCCAAACTGTCTTTGTATACTCTAACATATGCCAAAGACAGAAGTGGAAGTGGTCCAATCAATGTTGTCCTCAGATTGAAAAAGCTAGACAAACGTCAATAAAGCTGTTTCTGCTTACCTCAGAGACCATAGGATGGGCTCCATCTATAACAACAATCTACGTTTCCAAATGGATGGCATCTACAGACGTGATGGAGTACACTTCACTGATCAAGGCAACAGAGTGTTTCTCAACAACCTCAAGCTCTGCATCCGCACTTATATGTAGCTACAACAATCTTCCAATCAAAACAAGGGATCTTTTTAGAGCCACCCAATAACCCAACATATATCCAAGCTATAAAAAAAACAATCCTAATTATTTTTGCTTGGAGCAGCGCAGCCATTGCGTTCACACTAGGGGGCTGCACTGAGCGCCGCGCTCGGGTCGCGACTTTAAACTTTGGCAAAAAAAAAATGTCTACTTCCATTAATTTATATTCGCCCCGGGAACCCCATCCCCCGGGGCATGGCCAATACTTTTATATATTTTTTTTTTAATGGAGGGGGACCGCGCGGTCCCCCTTTTGGGCCAATTTTGGCCCGGGGGACCCCATCCCCCGGAGCATGGCCACTCGTTGGGGTCTGTGGGGGGAGCCCCAATGCCCCCACTGTCCCGCCAGCTCCCCACCTCCTGCGGTAACCAGTATTGCTTTTGAGCAAGGGGAGCTGCTGACATGCAGCTCCCCTTGCCCTAAAGCAATCCTGCTTTGCTTCACAGCAGTGTCCCAGGGGTGGGCACCCCAGGATATTGCAGGAGCTGGCCCTGGGGGTGGTGGTCCCCAGGGCCACTATGGGCTCCAGGAGGGGGGCCACACATCCCCCTTCCCCGGGGATTGGGGGTCCGTAACAGACCCCTGAATTTCAATTTTAAGTGCCCGGTGAGGTGGTGGTCCCCAAGGAGTGTGGGGAGGGTCTCTTTCCCCCACACACATAATTTTAATTTTAAAACAGAGCCCTGGGGAGGTGGTGGTCCCCGGAACTGCGGGGGGACCGCATGCCCCCCGTAGTTTATTATCAAAGCCCCGGGGAGGTGGTGGTCCCCGAGTCAGCATGTGGAGTTTAGGACCCCCCACATATTTTGTTTGTTTCAGCCCCTGGAGGTGGCTGTACCTGGGTCTGCGGGCGGCCCCCGTGGGCCTCTGCAAATTATCTGCTGAGTGCCCCTGGGACCTGGCCCACCTGGGGGCTTTGAAAAACGAAGCGCAGGAACCCGCGCTTGTATTTTTTAATTTTCACGGCCGGAGGCTTAAGACAGACTTAAGACAGATTTAAGACAAACTTAGGACAGACTTAAGACAAAATCCTAACTTTACTACTACTAAATGCCTTCTGTGAATACCAAAAGTAGTAAGTTTAGGATTTAGTCTTAAGTTAGTTCTGTGAATCAGGCCCTGTATAAATAAGTGATGTGGTATGTCTAAAAATAACGAAGTTGGTGTGCATAACTGTATACATGATTAAATGGGTATGTGATTCATTCTTTGCATTACTGACTAGGCGTGTGAGTAACTCTATGGATGAGTGGCAGCATGTGACTGCATGTATAGATGTATAAGTGCATATTATAGTCCTCGCTTGATGAGTAACTAAATGTATAAATGACTGGATCTGTGTGTAGACCTAGGAAATAGTGAGTGCTATGTAGTATATGGCATTCTTCTGTGTATGGTTTCAAAAATAGTAGTCAGCATTTTAGAATGGGTGTATCAAAGTTTATATTAGAGCATCAGTATGTGCATCAGATTGTCACATGGATGATGTCATGAGTGATGTCATCAGTGATGTCATTTGAGATGTCATCAGTGATGCCATCAGTGATGTCACTGACCATGTCATGAGTGATGTAATATGTGACATCATCAGCAGTGCATTGCGGGCGCGCGAGTTATAGTTAGTTCAACTAACTATAACAGGCGAATTTCTCTGGTTTTATATGAGTCAAAAGTTCAACTAACTATAACATCCCTTAAACCTATGTTTTTTTTAGTGAATTTCTAAGGTTTTTTTAAATGCTAATTCCTAACTATAACGTCTGTAAAACCTATGTTTTGTTCAGTGAATTTCGAAGGTTTTTTAAATGTTAATTTCATATTTTAATGTTTATAAAACCTATATTTTTTTAATTATATTTTTAAATATTTTGGAACTCTATTATACTTCTTGTTTTTAACTTTAAAAATCATGTAATGTTTTATATCTTCCCCAAAAAATATGTATACATTTTTTTGGGGGGGAGAAAACTGCATTCCCATACCGATAGCGTACCAAGCTCCATCACTACACGAATCCTATCCGCCATATTGCTAAACTCGTAAATGATGCGCATTTCGTATCCGACGAGTTCGTGGCACCGCATCCCGCGTAACATCATATACGCATGAAGTCACCCCAGGTACTTCTTTGGTATCCGACGGATACGCAGTACGAAGCCACGTGTTACGTCATGTACATATGGGGTCGCGCCTGCTTTGCGTTGCGTATTCGACAAGTACACGCTGCCAGGCCCTGTGTTACTTCACAGACGTATCGTATCGCTCCGGGTACGCCATTCCCTTTTTTTATTTTTATTTTGTCTCAAAAGTATATCTAAATAACTTTAAACAGTATATGAGAGTCCGCGAAAATCTAAATTATTTTAAACATTTATATATTTCTAACTGTAATAAACTTATATTATGATAAACATATTTTGTCAAAATCGTGTCGGTGCGGCCTCCTTGCGCGCTCGGTGCGCGATTGCCATGTGACCTTAAAAATTCCTATTGTAACAGTTGTACGACCCCACCCATTTTACTCATTCTCTCTACAGCGTTTGATGAAAGACACCTCTTCTGCTTAGAAAGCTTTTTTGAAAAGTGTTTTCCTGTATACACATATCTTATACTACACACAACATGTAACGATCATCTTGATCAATATTCATGCTCTGTACATTAGCCTTCCACGTGTGATTGCCATGCATCTCAAATGTTCCATCAAAAAACAAATATGTGTTCCACATGCCCCTGGTGTGTGTGTCTGCACATTATTGTGCTGCCTTTTGGCCTGGGTATTGCTGGCTCTAAGGAGCATCATCAGCCACGGGCAGACTGCACATCCTAGATCACATGCCATCTCATTAATGATAGTTTCCGCCCTCCCGACACATGCTACACTAATCTAAATTACACACTCTGCGAGGTCAAAACTACAAAAGAAACACACATAAGTACACTTCCTGGCCAGGCAGGAACTCAGCAATGCCCAAGTCCCCGGAATAATTATTCACACCCCTACGCTGGCCTGGCGTACGCAATCCCAGCCCACTTTGTGTATGTATAAATAGGATAACCACAATGCCACACGTCCCTCTTCTTCCATACTACCTCAAATGATTTGCCGCACCCACCTCACATATCACAATGCGCAATAAAAAAACATAAATGGATCCATGAGGTGTACTCCATCCTGGCAATCAACACGGGCTCTAAAATGAGCCCTACTGCCCGTCGTCTACGAAAGGGATCCATGAGGTGTACACTCTCCTGCAAATGACTTGCCTCGAGACGAGATGGGAACGCGTTTGGCTATTGGAACTTCAATCATCGTAAAGTTTCAAATATAAATTAACACCAGATTTTGATGCTATCAGCATACCAGAAACTAAATTCATACTTCATCTAATGGACACCTCTCTAACAGATTATTACGCTATCAAACAATACGACCTATATATATAACACACCACGTGCTATTTGGCTTCATCAGTACAACTCTTCGAACTTATGAGTTAGTGGATTGTGTTGAAATTTTGAAAACTTTATTGCATATCAGTTGCCCTTCACAATATACTATTGGCTCCTCTATATTTGATAAACAACCTGAGATACGCAGCATCACGTATTTATATCCCAATATCTGGAACTTTAGAGGTTCATACCTCAGTGTAGTCTTGATTTAATTGTGGCTCTTCCTGAAGAAGGCGTCCTTTGTCGTCGAAACACGCGTAGAAGACTTCACTCTAGAAGTTACAATATGTTAATACATTTTTGCCACTGTAGTCATTGGATTTAATGACTTGTCCGTATTTTGTGAATTGTCATTGTTAAATGTATTTGTTGATTAAGAGATATGATTTATGTATGTATTGTTTTATTATGTGTAAACACCTTACATTTTTAACTTTTTCAAAATAAAATGACAATATATTTTTATTGATTCATGTGGTACGCTGATCTTTTGTGATTATCAGTTTGATATGCATCAGACTTAACTCTCAGTAAGTCCCGAGTTGCCTAGGAAAGTTATTTATAATTCACTCTCCTGCAATCAACACTCCATCTGAATTGTGAGCACTGCTGCCCGTAGTGTTTGCTCACACAACAATGACAGCAGGTAAGCAGAGCGGCCTGGGTGCACAGGGCTTCCAATTGAGCGCGCTGCGGCGAGAGGGGTGGGGTGCTTCAGCCTAGCTGCGCAGATCCGAACAAACGATATTGCCATGTGTTATGATGTGATCTTTGATCTCATTCAGTCACATCTCTGTCTCATTTTAAAGACCTGCTGGGCTGTACTGTAGGCCTGAGCCAGCGGGCATCGCTGCCCTACAGACACCTCTTCAGTGCGGTGCTGCGGGAGGGATGGGATGCATCAGCCAGACTGCGCACGTGCGAATAAGCGATATTGCCATGTGTTATCTTGTGGTCTTTGACCTCATTCAGTCACATCTCTGTCTCATTTTAAATACCTGCTATACCATAAGGTAGGCCTGAACCTACGGGCAGCGCTGCCCTACAGACACCTGTTGAGGGCGGTTCTGCGGGAGGGGTGGGGTGCATCACCCTGAGTGCGCACGTGCGAAAAAGCGATGTTGCCATGCGTAATGATGTGATCTCTGACCTCATTCAGTCCCATCGGTCTAATTTTAAGGACCTGCCGGATCGTGCTGTAGGCCTGAGCCAGCGGGCAGCGCTGCCCTACAGACACGTGGCGTTGGCTTTTAGGACACTGTAGTGATCTCCTTACTAAGTGTACATGCACACAGGCTCCCGCCACTGCATTACACACGCATTTTATGCTTCTGGCATGCGCTCTGTTCCTTTGAATGTGAATGTTGGCATAACATATTATTACTTAACCCTCTGTATTCTCCTGCAGTTCAACTCCTTTTTGAACCACGATTACCACTAAGAGTTGGTAGATCGTACTTCAAAAACAAAGGATGCACTCAACTCCTATTTTCTATCAAGCTTGAAATAAACCTTCTTTTACCTCCAGACGTTTCCACCATTAAATTATTTCTCCCTTTTCAGACATTCCATTGTGATTGCCACAAGAAGGGTGGAGCGGGAGCTGACCCCACAATGATGCCCTGGCATTCTGACACCTTCCATCGTGGCATCAAGACACTGTCCCCGACCGGAGACCTGGTCTATCGTTGAAACATACCCCGGACTAGGAGCTTGCACCAACACGTCGTGCGACACACCAGTGGTGGCAAGTCAGCAGTAAAGCCTCGGTGTGCACGACCTACAATTGAGCAAAGTGCGGGGGAAGGGGTTGGGGTGCAGCACCCTGGGTGCACAGGTGCATGCAAGTGATTTTCCCGTAGCTAAAAATGTAGGACTATATTATCAAACAACGGCGATAACATTATCACCACTTTAGCTACAGGAAACTGCTGCTAAAGCGACGATAATGGGGTTGATAATATGCCCTTGTAAATTCCCAGAACCTGGGCTTCTAAGGGAATTCCAATAGAAGCCCATGTTAACACGAGAACATGGGCTTCTATTGGAATTCTCTACGGCATATTATCAAGCCCATTATCGCCATTTTTAGCGGCAGTTTACTGCCGCTGAAGCAGCGATAATTTTAATGCCGTTCCTTGATAATATGCCCCTTAGATTCTAGTAGAATTACATATTACCATTCTACTATGACTTACAATGGAATACTACACAGAGCACATGACTTTACAACAATGAGCTCATAGTTCCATCCACGAGTCTTGACACGGGTAGGGGTAGGGCTTTCTCTTCCCACTCCCTATATTGTATACACGTAAACTAACACTTCTTCCACAAGTATGCTACAGCGCCCAGAGCACCTCACTTTACAGCAATGAGCTCACAATTTAGGCTCACGGTTTAATCCCAGAGTCTTCACACCAGTAGGGATGAGTAGTTCGCTTCCCACTCCCTATATACTATAAACGCATACTAACACTACTTACACACTTATACTACAGCGGCTAGTATCCTACACCGCCCAGAGCCCATCACTTTACAGCAATCAGCTCGGTGTCATCCCCAAGTCTTCACACTGGTAGGCGTAACTACTTCGCTGCCTGCTTTCGGTATACTATCAATACACAGTAGCGGTCAGTGGTTCGCTTCCCACTCCCTGTATGGTATAAATGCCTACTAACACTACTTGCACACGTATGCTACAAACACCAGACCACATCACTTTTCAGCAATGACCTCACGGTTTAGACTCTCTGTTTCATATCCGAGTGTAGCACCATATCATATCACCACCATGCCACTCTGAGCAACACCGCACTTTTAGACCGTTAACAGTGATAACTACCTACTGGCGACCGCCAGTAGGTAATCAAGAACAAATTACAATAGTTCCTTGATTCTTTTAGCTTTCAAAAATTCTCTCTATTACTGTCTTTCTACTTTTCGATATAAATAGTTTTTTTAATATTCAAGTACACATCGAAGTCAGAAATGCAACATATTCTATCAACACACTTTCTAGAACATTCTACAAGACGTGGAGGTTAAAAGTTCATTTTTTTTTTTAAACCTAACTATATTGTTTTGCAACATTTTCTCGACATTTAACGGCACATGCAGGTTAAAAGTTCACAATTGTTTTAAGTTCGAACAGTGCCTTCCAAATGCAAGTAGCAGGTGTGGTTGAGTTGAGCAAATGTTATCCTATAATATGTACGTGCAAACTGCTTTTTCTTAACCAATCACAAACATACTTTTCCACAAAACGAATGTGCACCCTACTTTTAAAAAACAATGCTTTTCATCTCCCAATCAGGTACCGTTTTTTTTTGTCCTCATTTGCCATTACCTCCAATCACCAAAGAGAAGCCAAACGCCAGACATCTGCCATGGAGTAAATTGTCGATCTCTCCTCCATGTCAATTTCCGGGCAGAATATATATATTAGGCGGGAGACTACCTCCTTAGGTAATAAGCGGAGAAGCACCAGTCAATATTGACCGACCCAGGAAAAAAACGTACGGGGGAGGCCACATCCCAGGATCTTCTGGAGCTTAGTTGACATAATCATCGGACCCGGGGGAAAAAAAAAAAAACCCCGGTCTCCTATCTCCAGTTTATTAACAAGTCCCAGAAGGCCAGATTTTTTTTGGAGCATGTTCTAACCGAGTCAGTCTTAGCAGTTTTATACATTTATGTCAGCCAAGCTGCGTGAGTTGGGGCTTTGGCTTCCACCCAAAATTTACATATTTGTCGTCTTGCCAGGATGATAGAGTAAAAAAGAAAGGACTTTGCCTGTCCAGTTATGTTTTCCTCCAGACCAAAAATTATTAGCGGAAGAGTAATTCTCAATGATGTACTTAAAATTGAGTCCAAAGTAGCTTTTACTTCCTCCCAGAACAGTCTTATAGCCGGGCATTCCATAAACATGTGTATATCTGAGGCTGCCACCAGATTACACTTATTACATTTCTTCCCTGGGAGTAACTTGGAGAGCCTTAGGGGTGAAAAATAAGCCCGGTGGATGGTAAACAAGTGATTACGTCTTAGCCAGGCAGGTTTCACTATTTTATGGAGAAAGGAAAAAGATCTTATCCATAAATCCTCACACTGGAGGGTAAGCTCATTTCCCCAAAACTTGTCTGCCAAGACAAAATCTCCATCCGCCTCCTCTACCATACCCCAGTACCAAATTGGGACTTCTTTACCCCCTTCTTGCTTTTCTACCAGTTATTGTTCGAACTGGCTATAACTCCCTACTTGAGGACCTTTCCTATTTTCTGCCCGTACCCAACTATTCAACTGTATATACCCACCTTGTCCCTCAGGACCTCCCAGTCTTGTACCCTTCCATCCACCAGTATCTCTCCCCATCTTAAAACCCCAGCATCTCTTAACGGGTAGCTAGACTATCTTGCATACAGGGTGGAAGCCCGGGAGAGTCCCAAACCGGGGCGAAATTGGAATAATAATGTAGCCTAACATTTTTTCTTATCTGAACCCAATTTGATATGGCTGATTGCAAAGTCTTTAGTCTGACTTTTTTGAAGTACTTCATGTCTCCAAACTTAAATAAAAATCCATCCAATGGGATGTCTACTCCCCCTAACATAGCCCTGAACATACACCCCAGGGATGATGATGTTGCGGGAGTTTTCAGAAGCATCCTAGAATAAGTTAGCTGAAATGCCCACGCATAATATAACAGGTCTGGCAAAGCCAGCCCTCCCTTTTCTCTCCTCCTTCTCAACTACTTCCAGGTCAGCCTTGCTGATTTAAAATTCCAAATGAACGAATTTATTTCTCGCTGACATTTTTCCACTTTTTTCCGTTCGAAAGACAGGGAGATTGAAATAAAAATGAAAGAAAATTTTGGAATAATGGACATTTTAACTAAATTTATTCTCCCAAAAACCGAGAGTGGCAAGACTGTCCAAGATCTCAAAAGTTTCCTACTATCCATTGCTACCCGGTCTAAATTAATCTGTGCCAAATTTCCTATATCCAGAGTAATGCGTATTCCCAGATATCTCATTGATGATACAACTGTGAACTGTAAATATCGGACATTCCAGCACATAATCTGAGTTTTGTTGGCATTAATATCATAACCAGAGATTTGTCCAAATTCTCCTGCCTTTTTAATTACCGTCGGGAAAGCTCTTTGCGGATCTGAGGTATATACCAGAATATCATCCGCATAAAGCGCTGTCCGCTTCTCCCATTCACCAAATACAAATGGAGGAATGTCCACTTCCTTTCTCAAAATATGGGCAAACGGCTCTATCTAAAGATTAAATAAAAGCGGGGATAACGAGCAACCCTGTCTAGTACCTCTGGTAATTTTTATCGGGTCTGTTAAAGTGCCATAAACTAGAAGTCTAGCTGTAGGGGCCCTATACAATGTCTCGATTACCCGACAAAAAACCTCCCCCAGCCCAAATCTTCTCATAACCTCCACCAGAGAGGGCCAATTGACCCTATCAAAGGCTTTTGTAGCCTCTAAAGTCAGGGTAGCCAATGGAAGAGAAAAGGTTGTTGCGATGTCAATCGCCCCTACCAAATCTCGAGTGTGGTCAGCCAACTGGCGTCCCCTTATAAAACCCCTTTGATCTTGGTGAATTATCGATCCGATTACCTCCCCCAGTCTTAATGCCAGAATAGATGTGAAAATTTTGTAATCGTTGTTTAGAAGGGAAATCGGCCTATAAGAGCCACATTCTGAAAGCTTTTTCCCAGGCTTTGGGATGAGAACAATTGTGGCCTTGTTCCATGATTCAGGGGAATTCTCCCCTCTTAAAAGAATGGCATTAAAAAGACTCGACAATATTGGGGTAATAACGGGGCTTATCTCTCGATATAATTCTCCTGGTAGGCCATCCGGACCCGCCGCTTTCCCCTTCTTTAAATGGCCGATCGCATTTCTCACCTCCTCTTCTGAGATCTCCTTCTCTAAGTAAGCCCTTTGTGATGTTTGCAGTCATGGTAGATCAATGTTATTTAACCAGCTCTACCTGGCTTCCGGGTCGTCCCTAACCTCTTCCTTGTATATTTCTTGAAAAAATTCATAGAAAGCAATTCCTATTTCCCGATCCGAAGTCCTCATCGTGGTCTCTCCATCTCGTTTGATCCCCAAATTCAAAATTAGAAATTTTGCTCACTTCCCATCTTTTAGTTAGCCTTTCTTGTAGTATATTTTCAAGCTGATACCTCAGATTAGCCTCTTTTTCTGCCACCCCCAGGGAAGCCATATTGGAGCCCAGCTGTTGCTCTAATCTAGCCAACTCCATCTCAATATTTTGTATTTTCTGCCGATAAACTTTCCTTCTATAGGTAGCTCTATTAGTTATACAGCCCCTAATAAAAGCCTTCATGGCATCCCACACTACATTAATGTCTGCCGAGCCCAAATTTATTTCTAAAAAAAACTTTACCTCCACTGACAGAAAATTTATCTCTTCTTCTTCTAATAATATAGTGCGGTCGAAAGACCAGGAGGATTCTTTCTTGTGGGTGGCCCCTTGAAGATCAAAAATAATGGCCATATGGTCTGACATGTGTGAAGAAAGGTATTTAAGCCCTTTTAACGAGTCTTTTAAGGTATAACTGAAAAGGGCATAATCAATTCTTGATTTATGTTTATATTTAAGATTATTGAAAGAGACCCCCAGCTTTTTACCTGACCTTTCCCTCCATACATCTGCTAAACTGAGTTTTTCCATTATATCCAACAGAGCCAACCTAGATTTAGATGGGACGAGTGCTCTTGACCTAGAGGATTTGTCTAGCAAAGGGTTAAGCACAATATTAAAATCACCAACCCATATGACTGGATCCTGCAAGAGTATGAGATGGCTCTGGATTAAATTCAAGTAGGAAGGGTCGTCTTGATTCGGTCCATAGTATCCTACCAATGTTAACGGGATGCACTCCAATACAATGCTGGAAACTAGCCATCTCCCAGTACGGTCTTCCTTGTAATCCAAAATTTGGACCTTAACCGATTTTTTTTAAATGATTAAAATCCCTCTTATGTTAGCGGATTGGTCCGTGCATAGGAACGTACCTACCCAGCTTTGTTTTTTTAATATCTCAGAGACCTCTAGCTTTAATAGATGGGTTTCCTGGATGACGATGGCCTGCGCAGAAGAATCTTTCAGATACTGTAAGATTTTATGTCTACGACTTTTTACTCGCAGGCCATTGACATTCCAGGATAAAAACCTAATAAAGATCATTATAAAGGATTATATTCCTTACAATTACTGCCATGAGCCAGGATAGACCATTTCTCTAATGATAGAAGGCTTAGACAAGGAGCAAAATTTCTATCCTTTGTGAGGTCTGACTCTTGAGAACTTTTATTGCTTTCCCCCGCTTCCCCCTGTGCCCCCCCCACACCCCTCCACCCTCCCCTGGAAAACCCTTCCCTGGAAAACCCTTCCTTCCTAACTCTTGCCAGATGTATGGCAAGGTTTACGTCCCCCCCCGTCCTGCTCCTTATTTTCTTTTTTTGTTTTTATTCCCTTTTTTTCTTACCCCTTTTGTCCCTTTTTGAAATTCCTCAAAAGTGCAGATAATCCTGAAAAAATAATTTCTGCGAGCCCAGGATCTCCTCTCCTAGGGCCCCCCTCTTACTTTAGAGCCTAAAAAACAAAAACAAAAAAAAAAACCACTAAATAGAAGGAGGGTTTTTTTTCCCCTTTTTCTTACTTCCCTTTTCCGTTCTTCCTTCCTCTTCTCCTCTTTCCTCTCTTTGTTGACTTATTCCTTCCCTTCCCTCCTCTCCTCTCCTCCTCTCCCCCTCCCCCTACCCTTCCTTTTCACCCTCTTTCCCCTTCCTCTTCCCTTTTTCTCATAAGCTTTCTCTTCATACTTTCCAACACTTTGGCTAAAAAAAACCTCTTACCCCCTATCGAGGACGGTACTCTACCCTATTACCATGCCTGGGGGAGAAGAAAAAGAAAAGGACTACTATAACAGCAAAAAAGAAAAAAACAAAGAAGCTGAAAATGACTAATTGGTCCAAACTTTAAACAACATGCACTTCAACTCGCTCCCATCTTTCCTAAAAATTCATCTACTTCGATGGGGGTACGAAAGTTATGCATCTTATTGTTATACATAACCCGCAAAAATGCGGGGAATCGCATCTGAACAGTGGCCCCTACCGCCCTGAGTTTTTCCATCCTCTGGCCCATTTCCCATTGCCGCTCCAATGTCGCCTTAGACAAATCAGACCTAATTTTTCGCAAAGAAAATCAGGGCCCTTGAGTGTCTTTGATTTTAAGGCGAAATTCAGAATTTTTTCTTTCAAAGAATATGTCTGAAAGTTTACCAGAATCTTACGCGGTTTAGCTCTCCCGGGGTTAAGGCGGAAGGGGTCATGGTGGATCCGCTGTATATCCTTTTCTAGTACCTCTGAGGATTTGCCCACTTTAAGTGAGTCTCTCAATAGTGACACCACAAACGCTTTTAAGTTCTCCCCCTCTCTTCCCTCCGGAACTTTCAAGATCCGCAGATTATTCCTTCGTGAAAAATTCTCCAGTGACTCAACCCTCTCCTTTATAATTTCCCCTTCCCTTCGCAAAACTTGAATCTCCCCCTCAGCTACCTCAAATTTTGCTTTTAGAATCCCCACCTCTCCCTCCAAACATTCTGTTTTATCACGAAGCATATCCACTTTCTTTTCCAGCGTATCGCATACTGCTCTTATTTCCTTCTGATTTGTCTTAGATATAGCGAAGTCACTTCGGATCTCCTCCCTCATAGCTAACATGGCGGTCATAATAGATTCAAGAGAGTTACTTAACTCCCCTTCCCCTCTCCAATCCTTCCCCTCATCCCTCGTAGAGGTGTCGGACGTGAAGACTGCGTCCTCCCTGTCTTGTATTTGCGCTTGAGTTATATCAATATTATCAGGGAGAGCAGCTGTAGATACGGGGATAGAGTTGTAAGTAGAGGAAGAGGTATGCTTGAGGGTAGTAAAAGAGGTGGGAAGAAGAGGAAGGGAACTAGGGAGTACTAAACCCCCTAAACTGGGAGCCTGTAGAACCTGTAGAAGCTGGGGTTTTGTGGGGGGGGAGACCTGCCTGTAAGTATTCCTTTGTCCGAACCATCAGGCAGGTGAGTCTCATCCATACCCACCCTCTTCATTAAATTACCAGAACCCTCTGAGCTGACGGTCAGAACCTGGGGGAGTATTTTGAAGAAGGAGCGAAGGGAAGGAGTAACCCGAACTACGCTGTTCAGTCCGCTGTTATCTTTGCCCCTTCTTTTCCCAGATTCCTTGCCCAACTTACCCCCCCTGTTCTTTTTGGTAAAACAATCTAAGCTCCGACCACCTTCAATTTGATCTCTTACAGCACGGGGGTTCTCTAAATTGGACAAGCCTACTTTAACACCAGATTTTAAGCTTCTTACGTTTTTCCCTCTTCCCTGTCCTTTCCCCTTACTTTTTATAGGAGACCCCCAGGTGGTTTCCTTAGATTATGTTCAGTATTTCCTGCCCCAGCCTCCTCGACCATTCCCCCATCCCCACCCCCCCTCCTTTCTTCGGAATCACACTCCCCTTGGGTAGGGACTGTGGGGCCTCCTGCAGTTTCTTGGGCATCCAATGTGGCAGTCCACGTGGGGGTCGCCCCTCCTCCCGCACCCCTCACCAAACCTCTAGACAGGAGTCCACAAGCCGCCGCTCTGCGCCCTCTCCTGAGCTCCACGGCTGCTTCTCTCCACTTCAAAATACAGGAGGGAGGGCGAAAACCACCCTCTGAGGCCAAACACATCCGCTCCCCTCGTATTCCACAGGGTGGGGTCCGGAAATTTGCGAAAAAATCAGCCGACTGCTACCAGACACCAAAGCCCCCACAAGGCAGCTCTCCTTTCACCTCCGTCACCAGCGCGTCTCCAGAACGAGCACCAAGCGAGGAAATCACCGCCACACCGCCGAGAAAGCCGCAGGACTTTAGGGTGAAGAACACGGCATAGACGGCCCAACCTACTCCCGGCTCACCGCCATCCTAAGAAGCTAGCGGAGCAGGACGGGAGCTCTGAGGTAGACGTGCGCGCCGCGCTAACCCGCAGCCGCCATGTTTTCCTCTCCCAATCAGGTACCGTTTTGTATGCGGAAAGAAACTAGTTCCCCACCTTTAAACATATCTCTTATTCTACGAAGGAACTGCATGAGCTACAGACATCTTTCCACACCTTCCAGCCATACCTTCAAAATGCTAGTGTGAATCGTAGGACATAGCTATGTTTTCTGGTGCAAGAGGTATGCAGAACAGAGACGTACTGACTTAGACAAAATGTGGACATTAAATGGTTTGGACAGAGAGGATTGAAGTGGCACCAATTGTTGCCTTTGGTTAAAACCTGTTTGCATCTCCAACACCCTGACCTCATGATTGTGCACTGTGGTGGAAACGACCTAGGCACATGCTTATGAAGGACACCTTTGGACAATTGATGTTACTTTTGCCTCAAACTGTCTTTGTATATTCCAATATATGCCAAAGACAGAAGTGGAAATGGTCCAAACATTGTTGTCCTCAGATTGAAAAATCTCGGAAAAAACTCAACAAAGCTGTCTCTGCATACCTCAGAGACCACAAAATGGGGTCCATATACAACAACAACATACGTTTTGATATGACGGATATGTACAGAAGTGATGGAGTACACTTCACAGATCAGGGAAACCGAGTTTTCCTGAATAACTTGAAGCTGTGCATCCACACTTATATGTAGCTCCAACTAATGAACACAAGGGCTCTTTTTAGAGCCACCCTATAACTTACAACTTAGGCCCCCTATTTTAGGGCCATATAACGCCAACTCCTGCACCCTCGCCAAAATTTATTCTCCACACAGCTGTGGCACAGCGGCCAGACCATCTCACTTTGCAGCACAGACCTCTCGATTTGATCCCCAGCTCTACTCACCCATAGGGGTGAGTAGTTTGCGCTCTACAAATACCATATTGATTTACCTTCGCACTCCCTATACAACACCACCTAAGCACCATACACAAGCTACAATGTTCTAAACAAAAGTTCATCCAAGTACCTATAACTACATGCTGACACTACTTGCACAGATGTGGCACAAAGGCCAGAGCACATGACTTCACAGCATATGACACACAGTTTGGGCTCACGCTTTAATCCCTGACTCCTGCAGCAGCTCAGCTTAGCAACATGAGACTCTAGACAATACCTCACTTACATTCCGTACCCCAGGACTTTCATACCAGTACGGGTCAGTAGTTTGTCCTAGTAGTTATAAACACATCCGGACACTACTTCCACAACTGTAGTGCAGCGGCCACGGTACATGACTTCACAGCATAAGACACACAATTTGGGGTCACGCTTTAATCCCCGAGTCCCGCACCAGCTCACCTTACCCACATCAGACTCTACCCAATACCTCACTTAATTTCCGTAGCCCACCACTTACACACCGGTAGATGTAAATACTTTGCTTTGCACCCCCTCTATAGCACACCCTAAACACCCCACAGAGGTTACAGTGCTCCTACCCTCCTATTTCCCACTTTCCCCCCCTTTTTCCCCCCTTTTTTCACCTTACTCGCTTCAACAGAATCACAAAATGGCGGCCAACACTTCCTAGTTGCAACCGCTCGCAGCCAATCAGCAACAAGCTCGTGCTCGTAACGCCTCAGCCAATCAGATGACAGAATTCCCAAATATCGATATCTGTAAATTTCAATATTTCTCAAACACACTCCTGAACGAATTTACACCAAATAAACAAAAGCGTGCTTTCTAGACCAAGACCCTTCTCCCTGCCAAATTTGGGGTAATTCCGTTCCCCGTTCGACCGTTAGCCTTGTCTAAAGTTTCCTATGAAAATTAACATGGAGAAAACACGTTTTGGGACCCCCCTTTTTCTCTGCCCCCTCTTGACGAATCATCCCCAAACTTTCAACATAGGAGCTGATCTCAACAAAGAATTTGTTTTGAAAATTTTGAGACGATTCGTCAATCAGTCCCAAAGTTATTGCGATGTTGCCATTTTCCTATAGTAACTAGGTCCTAACTATAACTACCTACTGGCGACCGCATAGTAGGTAATATATATATATATATATCTATATTCACTGAAAAAACCATAGGTTTCAGGGGTGTTATAGTTAGCTGGACTTTTCACTTGTACAAAACCATTGAAATTCCCCCGTTATAGTTAGTTCAGCTAACTATAACTCGCACGCCCGCAATGCACTGCTGATGACATCACATATTACATCACTCATGACATGGTCAGTGACATCACTCATGACATCACTGATGCCATCTCAAATGACATCACTGATGACATCACTGATTACATCATCCAGTGAATATGTGTTCTTCTGAAAATTAAATATGTTTTATATATGTATATCTCAAGGTCGATGGAAGAATAAATGGGTATATAAGTGTCTAAATGGGTGATTTGTTTTTGAAAAATTGATTGTGTAACTGACTGATTAAGTGTATCATAGTGAATACATGGCTTAGTGAGTAATGTTTAAATATGTAAATATCTGTATCAGTCTCTCACTTTGTGTATAAGTGGCTGCATGGGTTGGTGAGTAGCTACATGGGTGTCTATATAGGTTATTAGTTGGTTTTTTGAGTATCAGTCTGAGTGTCTGCATGGTTCGGTGGGGGTATTACGTAGTGCATAGGTGCATGAATGAGTGACTCACTGTTTGTATGTGTTGAACACAGCATGTGTGCAGGACTGTATGGGTGGATGAGTGTGTGTATGGGTGTGTTAGTGAGTGAATGACTGTCTCAATAGTGTCTTTATGAGTAACTACATATGTTTTAAACTAGTATATGTGACTATTGGTGTATATATGTGAGTATATGTGAGAGTGAGAGATTGAAAGAGTTCCTGTATGAATAAGTATGTGTTTCTATAAGGGATTGTTTAAAAGACTAAGTATGTGTAAGTTTCCGTAGAAGTAAGTATGGTGGTGTGTGTATAACTGTATATGCAAGTAAATGTATGTTTGATTCTTTATTAGCATGAGTGACTATGTGTGTGAGTAACTCTATGGATGAGTGGCATTGTGTAACAGGATGTATAGGTGTATGAGTACATATGATGAGTGAGTACATGTATGAGTGACTGTATAGTACTGTTGGTGAATGAGTGGATCTTAGAATTACTGAAGAGGTTGTTGTAACTGGTATTGGTATGTCCATTGTTTTGAAAATTTTAGTCTCTATTTTTGAATGTGTGTATCAAAGGTTATATTAGGGTGAGAGGAGGTCTGCCACTCTATCACAAGGATGATGTCATCAGTGATGTCATCAGTGATGTCATTTGAGATGTCATCAGTGATGTCATGAGTGATGTCACTGACCATGTCATGAGTGATGTAATATGTGACGTCATCAGCAGTGCATTGCGGGCGCGCGAGTTATAGTTAGCTGAACTAACTATAACGGGGGAATTTCAATGGTTTTGTACAAGTGAAAAGTCCAGCTAACTATAACACCCCTGAAACCTATGGTTTTTTCAGTGAATTTCTGAGGTTTTTTAAATGCTAATTCCTAACTATAACGTGCCTGAAACCTATGTTTTTTTCTGTGAATTTCAAAGGTTTTTTAAATGCTAATTTCTAACTATGCCTACAGAGATAGGACATGTGAAGAAAGAAGAAAAAATGCACAGAAAGAAACAAAAGAAGTGCAGAAAGAAGCAACAGAAGTCCTCAAATACGAAGATAAGTGCAGGAAGAAGGATAACGTGCAGAAAGAACAAAAAGAAGAGCAGAAAGAAGCCTTGTTGCAAAATCATCCTGTACCCTCAACTTTTTCAGACGGATACTGGTGGTAACTGAGTCTGACTAACCAGTCCTAGAGCCAGTGCTATGTTAAAAGCCACTTAGAATACAGTGAAAACACCTACATACACTAGGGAACATTATGCGTTGGGGTCCCCCTGTGATTAGCATGACCTCCTCTGTAAGCCCCTAGTATATAATAGGGCATGGGGATTAAAACTACCTCTTAAAACAGGCCACAGGGCGTTTTTGCACACGTTAACTCAGGCCCCGTCCCCTCCCTTCACCACTGTGTAAACACTCCCTGTGTCCATTTTTAGTTGGGAGATTAAGTTCATTTGAATCCTGAGGGTCCCTAGGGTCCAACTAGCCCACTAGGTACCGCCAGTAAGTGCCACAGAGCTGCGTTGCAGAGAGGTGTAAAAAGTGGCACGGCCTGGACCACCTCTCTGCAATGCAGCTCAGTGGCGCTTACTGGAAGCACTTGGTGGGCTAGTTAGCCCCCAGGGGCCCTCAGTATTGAAGGGAAATTATATCCCCAATTTAAAACGTGCCATAGTGCGTGTTTGCACACGTCACCTCAGGCCCCGTCCCCTCCCTTCACCACTGTGTAAACGCGCCCTGTGGCTGTTCTAAGTTGAGAGATTAAGTCCCCTTGAATCCTAAGGGTCCCTAGGGTCAAACTAGACCACTAGGTACCTCCAGTAAGCGCCACAGAGCTGCGTTGCATAGAGGTGTAAAAAGGGGCTTGGCCTCAGAACACCTGTCTGCAGCGCAGCTCCCTGGCGCATACTGGAGATGCCTGTTGGGGGCGCGTTTGCAGAGTGCTGCACGGAGGGGTCATGGCCTCCAGCACGATGCCAGTCTTTTATTTATTTTAATTTTTTAAGAAGGGGGGCTGTGTGGTTCCCCTTCTTATTCTAATTTATTGGCCCTGATGACCCCATCCCCCAGGGCCTGTCTCCTAATTATATTTTTTTGACCCCAATCCCCAGGGCCGGCCACTGTTTTTTATTATTTTTAAAAAATATATATTTATAGACACACCTAGGACATGCTGGACAAACCGTACGTACCTATCACCATGACGATTTGCGTGATATTCATTAAAAGGCGACTATGCATGCAATGAATCCACGTGGAATGTATTTACACCACTAGTGAAGCTCTGACATGTCTGATGCCCTACCGTGCCTAATCCCGGCAGACACCCTTGTCGTTTATTTATACAAACATGGGTAGCTATTGACGGGCACATTTAATACACATGCACACCAAGCCATTCAAAGGGGATTCAACAAAAATTCGACCAAAACTATGCAAGAAACCCCCCTCACGGTTAATAAAACACACATCCACTGCCGGATGTGTAATACTTTATATTTTACTCTCTGGAAAGGGGACGAACATCACTTGAGAGTCACAGCGCGCTCCTGATAGAGCCCAATGCTGTGTTACACCCACCATTGCCTGCCGAGTGCCACACACCTCTGTGTTGTATTCCACTAGCTAGTGCATATGCTATGACACTCTCTAGCCCATGTGCACTGTAACACCACCCCGTGAATATGTCATGCCACACTTGTCTTCGCACGGGTTATATTGCCCCATCTAACGTGCCTTCCTCGATGCCTATGTTATAACGCACAGTGCTATGCCATACATATTACAATCTGGGATCCATATCTTTGTCACAGTGCATATGCAACGTTACACTCCCCAGCACATATTTTATATTACAACTTTAGAGACTAGTTAGGTTACACAACACTGCCCTGTGCATATTACACTCCAAGGCGCATATCGCATAGCACGCGCTAGTGCCTGTGCTATCTCGCGCTCTCCAATGAATCTGTCATTGCGCACATTGCATATTATATTTCACGCCCGGTTCATCTTATATCACACTTTTTGGTGCATAGTTTATACCATACACTATATCTAGTTTTCATTTTCAATCGTGCTCTCAGGACTATGTTCTATATAACACTGTGTTCACCTACCCTTTTCACGGGCATTACATTTTGCGATAGGGGGTGGAGGGTCAGGGGGTGTTTCTGCCAAGTGAGCCCGGAGTCACAGTCACAAACGTCCTCTTCTTCCTGAATAAAAGTGAGATTATGCTGCATACTTGTTCATATTTTAAGTAGTTCGCACAGACACAATGTTTTAAAAACAATAACGTTCCTAATACCCGCCTTCTCTGAACAGTTAGCTTGCTGCCCCATCCCCCTTCTCCCTATCCTCTGTTGTGTGAATCCATGGACTAGCCTCCTCCCTCCTGCCATGCATGGTCTGATGTGCTGCCACTGCCCTCAATATAGTATGATGTACCAGTCCACTCCTCCTGCCCTCCATTGCCCAATTCTATGCCCCATCATTGACCTCCTGCTTAAACTCTGTGCTTAGCTTGCTGCCCCTATTCTCCTTCCCCCTGCCCTCCGATGTCTGTGTGCATGCCCCTGCTCCATCCTTTTTGCCCACCATGTCCCATGGACCTGCCACTCCTATCTACTCTGAGTGTTCTGTTGAGCTGCCACTCCCCTCCCACCTGCCTAGCATTGTCAGATGACTGTAACCTGTCCCTGCCACCTCCACCCTGCCTGTCCACATGCCATGCCCCTATCCTCTTCCTCCTGTCCTACATGGTCCATTGTACTGCCACACCCTTCTGCCCTCCCTGGTCTGTTGTGCTGCAACTGCTCCTCCTGCCTGCCCCGTGTGGTCTGTTGTGAGGTCCCTTCCCCTGAACTTACTTGTCTGTGCACAGGTCCTGACCCTCCCTTCTATCCTCCATCGTCCTTTGTGCATGCCCCTGCACCCTCCTTCTTGCCCATCATAGCCATAGTGCTGCCACTAACCCTCCCACTTGCCGTGCATGGTCTTCTGTGCTGCCATGGCCCCTCCCACCTTCCCTGTGTGGTCAGTTAGCTGTCCCTGACCCCCTCCCACCTTCCCTCCATGGTCTGTGTGTATGCCATCACAGTCTCACTGTTGCTCTTCATGGTGTGTCTTGCTTCTAGTGCCCATCCTGCCTGACCTTCATGGCTATCTTGCTGCTCCTGCCCTGCCCCCTTGCCCCCAGCCCTCTGTTTACATGTGCAGACCCCTACTCCCTCCCTCCTGGCTTGTCTGTTCCATTGTAATGCCCCTGATCCGTCCCTCCTGCCCTTTATGGTCTGTTATGCTGCAGCTTTCTCTCCTGTCTGTCCATTATGGTCAGCTAGCTACCATTGCCTCTTGCCCCTCTGTTCTCTGTTGTCCATGTGCATGGTCCTGTCCCCTCCCTCTTGCTTTCTATGGATTGTTGTGCTGCACTCCCGTCCTGCATGCCCTGTGTAGTGTATTGTGCTGCTGCAAACCCTGATGCCTGCCCTGCAGGGTCAGTTTGGTGCACCTCTCCATGTCCCTCCTGTCCTCTGTTATCCAAGTCCATGTCCCTATCCCATTTCCTTCCATGATCCAATGTACCATACTTGCGAACATTTTGAACTTGGTAAGAGGGAGATTTTGAAAAAAAACTGGGGTATTGATTTTCCCCTTTGAGTTACATTGAAAAAGAGGATATTGTAGACAGGAGACAGATCAAATAAAGCCCATTTGAGCTTAAAAACATTGGACGTTTCCTGGCTGAATCGGGTCTGTTGGCATGTATGGTTGTACTACCATTGCCTCTTCCTTCTGCCCACAATGGTCTATTACATTGCCACAGCCTTGAAGGACGGTAGATTTTGTATCACAGGGGGCCCCTGGCCCGTTCTGTCCACACCTGAAGTATGAGACCCTTGTCCTTGCCCTGCCAGCCGCATTTGTAGGCCGTATTAAATTGACCAGCGGGTCCTGTGTTGCTATATAATAATCCTGAGACATCCTTACCACTCAGCCAGCATAAAACCCCTGTGTAGGCCCTTCTGTTCAATATGTAGGCCTCTTTGTTAAATTGACCATAGCTCTGCAATTTTAGTGTATAGCAGTCTGAAGGCAGGTCTGCGAGGCCTTCTGCTCCAAACTAGTAGCCCCCACCCTACCCGAGTGCTCCGTGCTTGGTATCAAAGTTCAACATCCCCCTGAAGCTGTCGACATATAGTAGGCTGCATCCTGGACTGGTACTTGCTTCCTGGGCAGGTTTCCCGCTTTTAAGGAAGTGGCAACCGCAGAGCGCCAAGTTAGGAGAACTGAGGAGATTTTATACATGAATATATTGAATTCCCGTACAATACCCATTATTTTCTGCTTGCTCTATGGAACTCACGATAAGCGATTGGCCTGAGAGACTGACCTTTTCACCCAGTCCATTGTCAGCATTAAGTGGGTAAATGACGAAATGTCTGTTAAAATCTGCAGACAAAGCTTTTGGGTAGCATACGTAGGTAGATGTAGCGTGCAAAGGAGCCCACAAAATGATATAAAAAGGAAGCACCCACAGATATCGACGGACTACCTCGCCGTCTGTATGTAGGTTAACAGGCTGTGCAGGTTTTCCCCAAGAGCTGGGAGCTCTTGTCTTCCTTTGCTTAAAATGTCGTGCTCTGCTTTGCTTGAAGTATCTTATTCTATTTTACCTATATGAAATGTCATGTTATGTTTAACCATTGTTCTCTTTACTTTTGCATTTAAAAGATTTTGTATTGTAATTGCAGGAATGCTTGCTCTAAGAGGAAACGTGAGTGTTCCTAGGTAACATTTTCCTTGGTGTAACTTGTTTCTCATGATGCATTTATAGATGTGTTTTCTCTCTCTCTCTGTCAGTACATTAATTGAGATACAGAGAATATCATGACAGCTGTCTGATTATCTGGATTCTGTATTTTGTACTTTATGTCTCTATTCTGCGGTTTCTTTGAACTTACATCTTCTCATTAAACTGCCATTGTATTCTGCCTCCAATTCCATGTCTCATATGTCTGTTTTCTTCATTTTTGGAGCAAGCGTTCCTAGGCACCCCGGCTCAAATTAAGGTGCCCCTTTTGTCCCTGACTCACTCTCCTGCTCAGTTCTGTGGTGGCTCCCGGGGCTCTGGGGACCGCCCCTAGCTTCCTTGACCCGTAATAGATCTTCCCTCCAACAGCCACTCTTGCAAGTCCTGTATTGTTGGTTTGTTGCCCCTGCCCCCCTTTCCACTGCCCTCCATAGTCTGTTGTGCTTCCATGGCCCTTCCTGCCTGCTCAGTGTGGTTAGATTGTTGCCTTTGCACCCTCCTACCTGCCTTCAATTTTCAGAGTCCGTGCCCCTGGCCTCTGCCTCTCAACAGTGTCCTAATGAACAACTAGATTGCTAACATTCTATATTTATTACAAAAGTGTGGAACGCCTGACATCATCTTGATGTAATCAAAACTGTAATACCTAGAGCATTTCCTTTAGAAATTACATATATGAGAGGGTCTTATTGGCATCAAAATTATGGTTAGTGCTCTAAAAGACTAAAATAAGGACATATTTTCTGAGTTTTCAAATAGCGACAAAGCACTTTTAAATTATTTGTTATCTTTATGTTTTTTTATCCAGTTGACCACTTGATTAAATGTTGCACTTTAGGGAGAGGATGTGGTGTTACTTCCAGAACTGCAGACTTTGCAACTGGGGAACCAGGTTGAAGTTTCTGCTTCAGCTCGACATTCTGTGATTCTGGTCAAATCACTTAGTCTCCCCATGTCTACAACCAAAATGAATTTGTTCTTGTGTGATGTAACCAATGCTCATGTAAAGCACTCCAATACCTGACAAGTCTGCACTATATAACACTGCAAAAACACAAAATAATAAGTGTTTTGCACACTTCTGTCATTGGGCTATACTTGGGCTACATCTGGGTGATATTTGGGCTACATTTGGGCTCTTTTGTCTCTGGTGGCCATCTTGGGAGACTTATTTGTTATGAAGTTTCCTAATTTCCTCATGTACTGCAGTCTCCTCAGTAGGAAATGCTTTCAGTTTTTTACTTTGATTCCATCATGAAGGTATTCAGATATGTCACACATTTGCCATAAATTCTGAATGTTAGCACTCTAGTTGCTCATTAGATCACTGTAGTAAAACTACTGTTCACCATGGAAGTGTGCTCCTGGTATTAAAAGTGCATGTTTCAGTCTGCATGTCAGAATATTTTAATGAAATAGAAGAGTGTGAGAAGTTGGCCTGGCATATGCTGTTCCTAGTTATAGGGACACCTTGCACCAGTCCAATTCGACTCCTATTGATGGTAGGTTTAAGACAACCTTTAAAGAAAGCTATCCTAGTGGTAGCTGTGGAGAGCAGCCTTCAGGCTAAGTCTTGAAGGAGTGTTAAGCTTATTGTTTTACCATAATAACCTCTTGAATAACCAAATGAAAGAGTAGCCCACACAGGTATATATATAAAATATATCTATTTATTCTAGACAGAATCTCACAGTCACTTTATGTGGCTAGTGGCAAAGTTACAATTCAAACAAGCATTTCTAAACACAATAAATAGCACAGAAATCAATGGGCCCCAGGGGGGGGACCAAACCATATACTAAAATAGTGGTATAAGAACCACGACAATTCTACAGGCAATGCCTAGGGCATTCAGGATCGCTGGCCCCTTAAGAATCCACCCACAGTTAAGAGGAAGGGGACCCACGGGAGGCGTGTGCAGTGCGAGAAGTTGCTGTCGGGATCGCAATGTTAGCCTATGGAGAATGTCGCGGTTGAATAATTAAGGTTTAAGGACACTTCTAACAACAGTACAAAGTTAAGGCTTGAGACTTAAGGCTTTGGAGAGCCCACCACCACGGAAGTACCGAAGTACCACTGTTACCTGCCCCAGGGAAGCCGGGTGCATAGGTCGATTCTGGTGTCGGGTCGCGGGCTGATTTTCTATGGAAAAGGAGTCCAAACTGCTGCTAGCTGGAAGTGTCGCTGAAGTCGTGAAGATTGAAGTTGAAGAAAAGACAAAGATGAACCTGAAAGCAGAGGGGACAGAGTCTGGGTCACAGCAGAGTGACCAGGGAGCTCACAGGAAGGAGCTCGTGGATGTCGGGTGCTTCAGGTGTGGAAGGTACAGCTGGGCTCTGCAGTCACGGGCTCCGGGAGGCTTCAAGGAAGGCCAGCTTCTGGAGGGCGACTGTCCCACGTCGGCTGATGGTCGCTGCGGTGTTAGTGTCCCGATTGGATCCACTAAGCATTGGCAACCGCAACCCACGCAAGATGAACAAAGTAGCTGCTGGTGCAGACCCACGTGGTCTGAGGGTGCTCTCCTTTGCAGGGAGCGTAGAGCAGGCCTGGAGCAACCAGGGGAACTCTTAGAAAAGAAGATTGTCCTCCGTCAGGGCCCACAAGTCGAGAGACAAGGGACCGCGGAAGGCAGCAAAATGGAGTGCGTAAAAGGGCTCCCACGGGCCACCGGAGCGGGCCAGGGAGCTGAGGGTCGGCACAAATGCTGCTTGAAGGTTGGCTCAAGAATGGGCCAAAGCACAACTTCCCCACTGGTCGGGGTCGTGTGCTGGACAAGAGGTGGCCGGTGTCTCGGGGTATGCGGGGATCTCGACACCCACGTGGTCCAGGGTGCTCAGACTTGCTGGGCACACTCACAGGACGCTGGGATGCACTGGAGACCCACCTCGAGGTCGCTGGAAGGCGTCGAAGGTCGTGAGAGCAACGAAGTTCCAACCGGGTATCTTGTAGTCTTTTAGGTGCCTGCCAAGCAGGGGGATAACTCCTTTATCCCAAGGGAGATTTCTTCAGTCAGCTGGGCAGCAGCTCGTCGAAGGTCAGTTCTGTGAAGTCCTGTACGAATCTAAGGCTCTAGGGCAAAGTTATTCCCATATATCCCCAAGATTAGGGGATGGTCCAAAATAGAGCCTACCAATCAGAGTAGAGGCGGGAAAGGGTGGCTACACCCACTCCCCTTTGTGTGTTTCCCGCCTGGGCGAGGGGCAGGATGCCCCTGAACCGGTTCCAGGCGGTGTATGCAGAATTGGGGCTCTGCAGCTGCCTACGTGCAACTCTGAATGGCCTTTTGGTGCACCCACCCTGTTCCAATCCACATATCCTGTCTGGGGAGGTGCTGGCACCTCCCTGCCACAGGAGCCCTATTGTCCAGATGGCGAGGCTGGGGTTTTCCCCAGCAACAGCCAGCCAGAGTCGTGTAGGTGGCGAACAGTAGCCATTTTGTGGTACATGTGCACTTTTAAATTGGTTTCCAAATTCTACCGCTTTTCCCATATCACCCTCCTAGCAAGGGGGAATCGTGCCCCCATGCCCATGGCTGGACTGGGGGTATGATTCCTTCATGTTTGACACCAAACACGATATGGTTCTGTGTAGCCACTCCAAAGTTACAGCGATGACGCAATAACTTATAATGCGGTTAAGAGTATATGGTATGGCTACACTACAAACAACCCAGTAACGATGTTACGAAGGTTGCAGGGAGGTCCTACTCACGTAGGGGTCCCCCCTCACACATACCTCAGCACCCAGCCCTGTAGGATTACCAGGGCCTGCCATAGGGGTGACCTATGAGAGTATATGTGTTGTATGGTATGGGACATAGGGTACCTACATCCCTGTAAGGGGTGCTAGCACCACCTTACCCAGGCTACAGTAGTGGCCTGGTGGTGTCAGTTTGGGTGGCTGTCCCAGGGTGGCACAATAAGTGCTGCAGCCCTGGTAGGCCTACTGGGGGACCCATGCCCTGGGTACCTAGGGTACCATCTACCAGGGACTGGTAGGGCATGCCCAGCATCCAATTGGTTGGTACCTAGGGTACTCACATAGTTTACCAGAGGAAGCAGATAGGCTGGGGTCCTGGATAGCAGGATCCCAGCCAGACTAGTCAAAAACCACTTAAATACCAGGCAAAAAGTTGGGGGCAACCATTAGTCAGATTCCACTCTCCTACATAACCCCCCCCCCAAACGAAAGGAGATAAGGCTAACCTTGTCCAGATAAGCCTTTATTTCCTGAGTGGCCATATAAGGAAGAACCTGTACTAACATGGTTGCTCCCTGTGTCATGGTCCACTTGGGAAATCCTACCCCAAGGGGTTCTAGAGTTTCTCCAAAGTCTAGGGAAATTACCTGTATTGGTTTTTGGGTCAGAGGTGGGCTGGTGGGGTGTCTGAGTCTGGAAGTGGGACCCTACTTGGGTTGGTCTCAACCTCCTCAGATCACTGGCCACTATGGAAGCCTTTCTGCCCAGGACGGTGTCATATCTGGCCCTAAGGGTCAACCTCTGGCTGCCTACAGCTGGGGGTTGGATCCCTTTGGCTGGAATAGTGGAGGGCACTGGAAGGTTTGGGGCAGCTAGGCCCCAGGTTTCCCTGTGCTCAACAACATCCATTTGAGGGGTGCCTATACCTAGGGGTAAGGGGGATCCCTCAGTTTGTAGAGGAATATTCACCTGGCTGAAACTACTCTGCTGGGTGTCCCTAATCTGTTGATGAGGGGGTTCCTCTGGGCAGGGGCCCAATAAGGGTCCACTGACCTCCCTGACCTCTGCAGCCCTGGGCTGACTGAGGCAGGGTAGAGAGGGGCAGGATACCTGCTCCAGACTGGGTACCACCTTGGAAGGATCCCCTGCCATCAGAGAGGTGGGCAGGCCAAGCCTGTCCACTTCTGGGGCAGTTACTTCACAAGGGGCAGGGTCAGTTCCCTGAGAAACTGGACCTTTACCTGTAGTCTGGTGGGGGGAAGACTGCTCTTCCTCCCCTATGCTCTCTGTTTGTGTAGAGTGATCCATAGTTTCAGGCTTCACTCTTTCTATTTCCTCCTGGGGTGGAGGTGAGGCCCTCAGGGTCTCATCCACTCTCTCAGGAATTCCTACCATTTTCAAATGGGCCTTGTGGTCAACCTCAGCCCAGGCTGAGATTTCTAGATCATTCCCCAGTAGACAATCTACAGGCAAGTTTGGGGACACTGCCACTCTCTTGGGGCCAGTGACTCCTCCCCAGCTGAGATTTATCACTGCCATGGGATGATCTGTCCTGATTCCATCAATATTGGTCACCTGATAGCTAAACCCAGGTAAAAGCTGATCTAGGGGCACTAGCCTCTTGGTCACCATGGTGACACTGGCCCCTGTGTCCTTATAGGCCACAGCCTTCTGACCATTGATCATTGGTTCTTGTCTGTACCTGCCCAGAATACTGGGGCTCATGGTAAAGTTGGCAAACCCCATGCCACCATCACAGACCATTGTTGCTAATGCAGGGGACCTGGCTAGGCCAGAGTCCACTGGTGTCCCCAAAGAGAACCCAACTAAGTTTTTGGGTGCACTCCCACCGCCTGGGGGATTACTACTAGTAGTAACAGGAGGTGTTGGAGCTGGTTTTGGAGGAACACTTTCTTTATTGCCATTCTTAGGACAGCTGGAGTCAGTTTTCCAGTGGCCAGGTTTCTTACACACATGGCAATATGGTTTCTTGGTATTAGAGGAAGTATTTTGGGACCCACCCCCAGCACTGGTTTGTTGGGGCCCTTCAGAGGACTTTTCTTGTTTATCATCCCCACCTTTCTCTTTGGGCTTAGTGGAATCCTTCTTCTGGTCACCAACTTGGTTCTTAGGCCTGATCCTGGTTCTGACCCATTTGTCTGCCTTCTTTCCCAATTCTTGGGGAGAGGTCAGATCAGAGTCCACCAGGTGCTGGTGTAAAAGTTGGTTCTGACAATTATTAAGAATCTGCTCCCTCATAATGAGATTATACAATCCTTGATAATCATTAACTTTACTGCCATTTAACCAACCTTCCAGTGCCTTGGTTGCACAATCCACAAAGTCTACCCAATCTTGATTCTGTGCTTTCTGGGTGTCTCTGAACTTAAGTCTGTATTGATCAGTGGTTAAGCCAAACCCATCTATTAAAGCAGCTTTCAAGATATAATAATCATCAGCATCCTCTTCTCTTACAGAGAGGAGCTTGTCTCTCCCTTTATCTGAAAAGGAGAGCCACAGGATTGCTGCCCACTGCTCTACAGGGACCCTCTGTACTCTACAGGCCCTTTCAAGAGCAGATATCCATTTGTGGATATCATCCCCATTCTGATAGGGGGGCACAATCTTGTGGAGGTTCCTATTGTCAGGGACTCTCTCTCTAACTCTAGGGGTTTCATTACTGCCACCAGGGATCTCTAGACCCCACTTTCTTGAAGCTTTCTGAAGCTCCAGGGTTTCCCTGTCTAATGCTAACTGTTCTCTTTTAAGCTCAAGCTTAGCCTGCTCAAATTTGATCAGTCTGCATTTCCTCTCATGAGAGGTTTCTCTTCTCTGAGAAGAGGCAGAGGACCCTTTGGATCCCTTAGAATGGTTGGATCCCACTGAGGGGGATCTGTTCCTTCTTGGACCCACCACTCCCCTTTTAAGGGTGGAGGGAGTGCCTCTTGGGCCATCACCTCCATGCTGTGAGTGGTTTGTTTCTTCCAGGTCAGGATTTTCATCCTCTTCCTGTTCCTCTTCAGATTCCACTCTGGGAGTGTCCTCTTCTGAGGGGTGCCCTCCCACTCTGTCCGTCCCTCTGGATCCTATGGACTCCATAAAGTCTGCTATGAGCAGGATCTCCTTGAGACGTTTTGTGTTGGCACCTCTTTCTGTCTTCAGTCCCCTAAGGGTGCACATTTCCCTGAGCTCTGCAAAGGTGAAATTATCATACTTATCTACTGGGACCCTCTGGGGTCCTTCCATAGCCTTAGTGCCACCTGAAGACATGTTTAGTGTAGTGATGTATCTACCTACACTAAGTGTGGCCTACTGAACCCTCTCTTGAGTTGTAGTCAAGGTGTGCTAAACCCTCTACACACAACTCCAAGTTCAGTAGAACTTATTGTATTCTAGCTTGAATTTATATGTACCTTTGGTACCTTGTGGCTTTCACTTTAGAAATTCAATTTGTTATCTGGTAAAACAATGGCAAGCTTGAATCCAACCGCTGCACACCAATGTGAGAAGTTGGCCTGGCATATGCTGTTCCTAGTTATAGGGACACCTTGCACCAGTCCAATTCGACTCCTATTGATGGTAGGTTTAAGACAACCTTTAAAGAAAGCTATCCTAGTGGTAGCTGTGGAGAGCAGCCTTCAGGCTAAGTCTTGAAGGAGTGTTAAGCTTATTGTTTTACCATAATAACCTCTTGAATAACCAAATGAAAGAGTAGCCCACACAGGTATATATATAAAATATATGTATTTATTCTAGACAGAATCCCACAGTCACTTTATGTGGCTAGTGGCAAAGTTACAATTCAAACAAGCATTTCTAAACACAATAAATAGCACAGAAATCAATGGGCCCCAGGGGGGGGACCAAACTATATACTAAAATAGTGGTATAAGAACCACGACAATTCTACAGGCAATGCCTAGGGCATTCAGGATCGCTGGCCCCTTAAGAATCCACCCACAGTTAAGAGGAAGGGGACCCACGGGAGGCGTGTGCAGTGCGAGAAGTTGCTGTCGGGATCGCAATGTTAGCCTATGGAGAATGTCGCGGTTGAATAATTAAGGTTTAAGGACACTTCTAACAACAGTACAAAGTTAAGGCTTGAGACTTAAGGCTTTGGAGAGCCCACCACCACGGAAGTACCGAAGTTCCACTGTTACCTGCCCCAGGGAAGCCGGGTGCATAGGTCGATTCTGGTGTCGGGTCGCGGGCTGATTTTCTATGGAAAAGGAGTCCAAACTGCTGCTAGCTGGAAGTGTCGCTGAAGTCGTGAAGATTGAAGTTGAAGAAAAGACAAAGATGAACCTGAAAGCAGAGGGGACAGAGTCTGGGTCACAGCAGAGTGACCAGGGAGCTCACAGGAAGGAGCTCGTGGATGTCGGGTGCTTCAGGTGTGGAAGGTACAGCTGGGCTCTGCAGTCACGGGCTCCGGGAGGCTTCAAGGAAGGCCAGCTTCTGGAGGGCGACTGTCCCACGTCGGCTGATGGTCGCTGCGGTGTTAGTGTCCCGATTGGATCCACTAAGCATTGGCAACCGCAACCCACGCAAGATGAACAAAGTAGCTGCTGGTGCAGACCCACGTGGTCTGAGGGTGCTCTCCTTTGCAGGGAGCGTAGAGCAGGCCTGGAGCAACCAGGGGAACTCTTAGAAAAGAAGATTGTCCTCCGTCAGGGCCCACAAGTCGAGAGACAAGGGACCGCGGAAGGCAGCAAAATGGAGTGCGTAAAAGGGCTCCCACGGGCCACCGGAGCGGGCCAGGGAGCTGAGGGTCGGCACAAATGCTGCTTGAAGGTTGGCTCAAGAATGGGCCAAAGCACAACTTCCCCACTGGTCGGGGTCGTGTGCTGGACAAGAGGTGGCCGGTGTCTCGGGGTATGCGGGGATCTCGACACCCACGTGGTCCAGGGTGCTCAGACTTGCTGGGCACACTCACAGGACGCTGGGATGCACTGGAGACCCACCTCGAGGTCGCTGGAAGGCGTCGAAGGTCGTGAGAGCAACGAAGTTCCAACCGGGTATCTTGTAGTCTTTTAGGTGCCTGCCAAGCAGGGGGATAACTCCTTTATCCCAAGGGAGATTTCTTCAGTCAGCTGGGCAGCAGCTCGTCGAAGGTCAGTTCTGTGAAGTCCTGTACGAATCTAAGGCTCTAGGGCAAAGTTATTCCCATATATCCCCAAGATTAGGGGATGGTCCAAAATAGAGCCTACCAATCAGAGTAGAGGCGGGAAAGGGTGGCTACACCCACTCCCCTTTGTGTGTTTCCCGCCTGGGCGAGGGGCAGGATGCCCCTGAACCGGTTCCAGGCGGTGTATGCAGAATTGGGGCTCTGCAGCTGCCTACGTGCAACTCTGAATGGCCTTTTGGTGCACCCACCCTGTTCCAATCCACATATCCTGTCTGGGGAGGTGCTGGCACCTCCCTGCCACAGGAGCCCTATTGTCCAGATGGCGAGGCTGGGGTTTTCCCCAGCAACAGCCAGCCAGAGTCGTGTAGGTGGCGAACAGTAGCCATTTTGTGGTACATGTGCACTTTTAAATTGGTTTCCAAATTCTACCGCTTTTCCCATATCACCCTCCTAGCAAGGGGGAATCGTGCCCCCATGCCCATGGCTGGACTGGGGGTATGATTCCTTCATGTTTGACACCAAACACGATATGGTTCTGTGTAGCCACTCCAAAGTTACAGCGATGACGCAATAACTTATAATGCGGTTAAGAGTATATGGTATGGCTACACTACAAACAACCCAGTAACGATGTTACGAAGGTTGCAGGGAGGTCCTACTCACGTAGGGGTCCCCCCTCACACATACCTCAGCACCCAGCCCTGTAGGATTACCAGGGCCTGCCATAGGGGTGACCTATGAGAGTATATGTGTTGTATGGTATGGGACATAGGGTACCTACATCCCTGTAAGGGGTGCTAGCACCACCTTACCCAGGCTACAGTAGTGGCCTGGTGGTGTCAGTTTGGGTGGCTGTCCCAGGGTGGCACAATAAGTGCTGCAGCCCTGGTAGGCCTACTGGGGGACCCATGCCCTGGGTACCTAGGGTACCATCTACCAGGGACTGGTAGGGCATGCCCAGCATCCAATTGGTTGGTACCTAGGGTACTCACATAGTTTACCAGAGGAAGCAGATAGGCTGGGGTCCTGGATAGCAGGATCCCAGCCAGACTAGTCAAAAACCACTTAAATACCAGGCAAAAAGTTGGGGGCAACCATTAGTCAGATTCCACTCTCCTACAAAGAGGATTTGAGAAGTCACTCAAAATGTGCCCTCATTTTCTTTCTTCAGCATTAATCATAATTTCTATGGCAAAATGAACCCCCTCATTGTGTTCCTTTTTAAATAAAATGTTTTAAGTGTTACCAGTTTATTCCAATCAAGATGGCTTCAGGTATGCCATACTTTTGTCATAATGAAGACAGTAAGCGCTCTAGTTGTTTTTAAGAACATTCTGGGACATTCTGTCATTGGGCTATACTTGGGCTACATCTGGGTGATATTTGGGCTATATTTGGGCTCTTTTGTCTCTGGTGGCCATCTTGGGAGACTTATTTGTTATGAAGTTTCCTAATTTCCTCATTTACTGCAGTCTCCTCAGTAGGAAATACTTTCAGTTTTTTACTTTGATTCCATCAAGAAGGCATTCAGATGTGTCACACATTTGCCATAAATTCAGAATGTTAGCACTCTTTTTGCTCATTAGATCACTGTAGTAAAGCTACTGCTCACCAGGGAAAACTACTGCTGGTATTGAAAGTGCATGTTTCAGTCTGCATGTCAGAATTTTTTAATGAAATAGAAGAGGATTTGAGAAGTCACTCAAAATGTGCCCTAATTTTTCTTTCTGCAGCACTAATCATACTTTTTTATGGAAAAATGAACCCCCTCATTTTGTTCCTTTTTAAATTAAATGTTTTAAGAGTTACCACTTTAATCCAAGCAAGATGGCTTCAGGTGTGCCATACGTTTATCATAAGTAGGACTGTTAGCGCTCTAGTAGTTCTTTGGAACACTCTGGGAAGCTGCAGTAGAACACAAAGGAATCAACTGACAGTCTCTGCCCTTGTTGGATGTACATGTTTTACTGAGAATGTCAGACTTCATTCTCACATGACTGAGAAAGATAATGTGAATTTACAGAAAATAAGCTCTCAGTTTAGCTTATAGATCACCTTCCAAACCTCTGTGGTAAAAGCATGAGAAAATATTTTTCTCTCAATCATGATATCCCAGCAGAAGGCTTTTTCACATGGTGAAATCACCTTAGAACATACCACAATTCCTAAAATGAGTATGGTACCATCAACAAATGATTTATAATGTAACTAAAGTCTTAAAACCTTCTATTAACTGCAATGCTTTTTAATGAGGTGCTATCATGTATATTGGTCCCAAGATGGCTGCCAACACTTCTTGGATGAAGTGCTGACAGCCAATCAGATCTCAGGATGAGATGTGTGGTTAGGCTCCGCCCACATATATATATGCTTTTAAATGCTATTTTCTCAGGACATACTGAACAGATTTACACCAGAAGGCACTTCCTTGACCTTATGGCTACCTCTCTGCCAAATTTCAAGTAATTCTGTTCAGCCGTTCGGGCTGTAGCTGTGTCTAAAGGTCCTATGGAAAAATGCATGGGGAAAATGCGTTTTGGGACCCCCCTTTTTTCTCGGCCCCTGCTTGAGGAATCACCCCGAGACTTTCAGGGTAGGAACTGAACGGAGCGCCCCATTAGTTTTGAAAATTTCGCGAGGATTCGTCAACCGGCGCCAAAGTTATTCAAAATAGAATTTTGAGATTTCCTATGGAAACTAGGTTGTAACTATAACTATCTACTGGCGACCGCCAGTAGATAATATCATCTATATATATATATACAGGGCTCGAGTCGGGGTACCACGCGGGTGGACGGCGTCCCCCCACTTATTTTACCGGGTGGACGCCGTCCCCTCTGCCCAAAAGATGGAGCCGGTACCCGAGTCTGCACCTGCGTGCGAAGGATAGCCTTTCAAATGCACCCGAGGATCAGACGAATTTCCCCTTCCACCTCGCGCCCTCCCCTTGCCAGCCTTTCTCAGAGCACTGACGAGGCGCTAAGGCTTCAAGGAGCTGCGCTGTCAACACGCTGAGCATGTCACTTCCAGGGACCCCGACAGGGACAGGACGTAGTGCCTACGGCCAGAGTCTGTAATAACTGTGTAATCCGAGGAATGGGTCCTGTGTATAGTGTGTTCTTGTGTTTTGAGTGACTGCCACTTACTGAAGTATTATACCTCTACTTGTGTCTTGTATGTATTCACCACATTTCAGCCGGAGACCGGCAAATTTCGTGACGTCACGATGGTGACCCCACCTAACTTGGAGCGTCCCCCCACTTCTTTTTTTAGGACTTGTGCCCTGCATATATATATATATATATATATATATATATATATATATATATATATATATATATATATATATATATATATATTACCTACTGGCGGTCGCCAGTAGGTAGTTATAGTTAGGACCCCTTTTCCATAGGAAATCCGCAACATTCTATTTTGAATAACTTTGGCGCCGGTCGACGAATCCTCGCGAATTTCTCAAAATAGGTGGGGCGCTACGCTCCGCTCCTACCCTGAAAGTCTCGGGGGATTCGTCAAGCGGGGGCTGAGATAAAAGGGGGGTCCCAAAACGCGTTTTTCCCATGCATTTTTCCATAGGACCTTTAGACAGGGCTACAGCCCGAACGGCTGAACAGAATTACTAGAAATTTGGCAGAGAGGTAGTCCCTAGGTCAAGGAAGTGCCTTTTGTAGGTTTGGTGTAAATCTGTTCAGTAGATTCTGAGAAAATAGCCTTTAAATCAATATATATATCTGAGCCAGCTTACGGTACGCTTACCGTAAGCTTACCGTACGCGTACGGTTGCGTGCGCGAGCGCGATTCTGATTGGCTCTTAGATCTTAGTAAACATTCGAATCGGCCGAAACCAGGAAGCGGCGGCCGCCATTTTCTCTCTCGCACTGAGAGTTAGGTTGTTTAATTAAAACCAATACACATGTAAAGGAGCTGTTTTGACAGCTCACACACACATAGCCATGATGAGGGAGTCCCCCAAGACCCCCCAAGGCCAAAAAACCCATTTTTATTTTTTCGCTAATTTCGCCGATTACGCTTACCGTACGCGTACGGTAAAAAATATAAAAAAAAAACCACTATCCACACTCTCCCCACCCCCTGTGCTTTTGGTGGCCGCAGTCCACCAAATGTGCAGGGCTTATCAGAGGTGTAAAAAACCACAATATTTTCAACAAAAATAATCAAAGAAAAAATTATCCACACTCTCTCCACCCCGTGTGCAAATGGTGCCCGAAGCGCACCATTTGTGCATGGCTTATAAGCACCGTAAGCACAGTAAGCACCGCGTGCTTACTGTGCACGCACGGTGCGCGAAGCGCACCGTGCGCGCACGGAACGAACTGCGTTAAGTGGGCGCGCACGCCACGAATGGCGTAAAGTAACTTAGCATTTAAAAAAACGTACAAATTCACAGAAAAAACCATAGGTTTCACACACGTTAAAGTTAGGAATTAGCATTTAAAAAACCTTGCAAATTCACTGAAAAAACCATAGGTTTCACACATGTTATAGTTAGCGGAAATTTTACTGATAAAAAACCAGTGAAATTCCCCCGTTATAGTTAGTGCAGGCAACTATAACTCACGCGACCGCAATCTTCTGCTGATGACATATGTGTCTTTATGAAAAAAAAATATTTGTAATATATGTATAGCTAAAAATTTATGGAAGAAGACATGGGCAAATAAGTGTCTAAATACAGTATTAGCATCAGCAGAGGATTGCGGTCGCGTGAGTTATAGTTGCCTGCACTAACTATAACGGGGGAATTTCACTGTTTTTTTATCAGTAAAATTTCCGCTAACTATAACATGTGTGAAACCTATGGTTTTTTCAGTGAATATATATATATATATATATATAAAAACGCAAGGTTGCCCAAGTGGGGAGCCACACACCATAGGAATCACACCATTCTCGCAGGTAGCGGTGCCGTCAGCTAGCACCACGCATTCCAATTGCCATACGCGTTTCGAGTAGACGCCCTTGATCACTGGCATGAGGAGGCAGGAAACAGGTTTGCACAGAACAACAATTTATTTGCATAATTGGAGTCCCGCCCCAGTGGGCGTATTCAAAGGCATGCGTTTTGATATATATATATATATATTATCTACTGGCGGTCGCCAGTAGATAGTTATAGTTAGGACCCTGTTTCCATAGGAAATCCGCAACATTCTATTTGGAATAACTTTGACACCGGTTGACGAATCCTCGCGCAATTTTCAAAACTAATGGGGCGCTACGCTCCGCTCCTACCCTGAAAGTCTCAGGGTGATTCGTCAAGCGGGGGCTGAGAAAAAAGGGGGGTCCCAAAACGCGTTTTCCCCATGCATTTTTCCATAGGACCTTTAGACACAGCTACAGCCCGAACGGCTGAACATAATTTCTTGTAATTTGGCAGAGAGGTAGCCATAAGGTCAAGGAAGTGCCTTTTGTAGGTCTGGTGTAAATCTGTTCAGTAGTTCCTGAGAAAATAGCATTTAAATCAATATATATATCTGTAAGCGCGCTCCGAGCGCGCACCGTAAGCTTACCGTACGCGTACGGTGCCGTGCGCGAGCGCGATTCTGATTGGCTGTTAGATCTCAATAAACATTCGAATCGGTCGAAACCAGGAAGTGTCGGCCGCCATTTTCTCTCTCGCACTCTGAGGGGGGGGTTGGAAAATCAAAGTCGAATAACATGAAAAGGGGCAGGCTAGACAGCGCCTGACCCCCTAGCCTTGGTCATGGTGTCCCTGAGAGCCCCCCCAGGCCAAAAATTATTATTATATTTTTTTTTTTTAAACGGCAAAAGCGCGTACGGCAAAAAATCTACACAAAAAAAAAATCAACACTTTCCCCCCCCCCCGTGTGCAAAAGGTGCCCGCATGTCACCTTTTGTGCATGGCATAGCTACCATTGCATTTATTAGAAAACCTTTCACAACGATGCGCATAATATGTCCTCCGTGTGCGGACGGTGCGCGAAGCGCATCGTGCGTACATGGCCCATTTAGCGTAACGTGGGCACGCGGTGCGCATAGCGCACCGCGTGCCCACCGTGCGTGCACGGCACTAACTGCGTAAAGTGGGCGCGCACGGCACGAACGGCGTAAAGTAACTTAGCATTTAAAAAACCATACAAATTCACTGAAAAAACCATAGGTTTCACACACGTTAAAGTTAGGAATTAGCATTTAAAAAACCTTGCAAATTCACTGAAAAAACCATAGGTTTCACACATGTTATAGTTAGCGGAAATTTTACTGATAAAAAACCAGTGAAATTCCCCCGTTATAGTTAGTGCAGGCAACTATAACTCACGCGACCGCAATCTTCTGCTGATGACATATGTGTCTTTATGAAAAAAAAATATTTGTAATATATGTATAGCTAAAAATTTATGGAAGAAGACATGGGCAAATAAGTGTCTAAATACAGTATTAGCATCAGCAGAGGATTGCGGTCGCGTGAGTTATAGTTGCCTGCACTAACTATAACGGGGGAATTTCACTGTTTTTTTATCAGTAAAATTTCCGCTAACTATAACATGTGTGAAACCTATGGTTTTTTCAGTGAATATATATATATATATATATATAAAAACGCAAGGTTGCCCAAGTGGGGAGCCACACACCATAGGAATCACACCATTCTCGCAGGTAGCGGTGCCGTCAGCTAGCACCACGCATTCCAATTGCCATACGCGTTTCGAGTAGACGCCCTTGATCACTGGCATGAGGAGGCAGGAAACAGGTTTGCACAGAACAACAATTTATTTGCATAATTGGAGTCCCGCCCCAGTGGGCGTATTCAAAGGCATGCGTTTTGATATATATATATATATATTATCTACTGGCGGTCGCCAGTAGATAGTTATAGTTAGGACCCTGTTTCCATAGGAAATCCGCAACATTCTATTTGGAATAACTTTGACACCGGTTGACGAATCCTCGCGCAATTTTCAAAACTAATGGGGCGCTACGCTCCGCTCCTACCCTGAAAGTCTCAGGGTGATTCGTCAAGCGGGGGCTGAGAAAAAAGGGGGGTCCCAAAACGCGTTTTCCCCATGCATTTTTCCATAGGACCTTTAGACACAGCTACAGCCCGAACGGCTGAACATAATTTCTTGTAATTTGGCAGAGAGGTAGCCATAAGGTCAAGGAAGTGCCTTTTGTAGGTCTGGTGTAAATCTGTTCAGTAGTTCCTGAGAAAATAGCATTTAAATCAATATATATATCTGTAAGCGCGCTCCGAGCGCGCACCGTAAGCTTACCGTACGCGTACGGTGCCGTGCGCGAGCGCGATTCTGATTGGCTGTTAGATCTCAATAAACATTCAAATCGGTCGAAACCAGGAAGTGTCGGCCGCCATTTTCTCTCTCGCACTCTGAGGGGGGGGTTGGAAAATCAAAGTCGAATAACATGAAAAGGGGCAGGCTAGACAGCGCCTGACCCCCTAGCCTTGGTCATGGTGTCCCTGAGAGCCCCCCCAGGCCAAAAATTATTATTATATTTTTTTTTTTTAAACGGCAAAAGCGCGTACGGCAAAAAATCTACACAAAAAAAAAATCAACACTTTCCCCCCCCCCCGTGTGCAAAAGGTGCCCGCATGTCACCTTTTGTGCATGGCATAGCTACCATTGCATTTATTAGAAAACCTTTCACAACGATGCGCATAATATGTCCTCCGTGTGCGGACGGTGCGCGAAGCGCATCGTGCGTACATGGCCCATTTAGCGTAACGTGGGCACGCGGTGCGCATAGCGCACCGCGTGCCCACCGTGCGTGCACGGCACTAACTGCGTAAAGTGGGCGCGCACGGCACGAACGGCGTAAAGTAACTTAGCATTTAAAAAACCATACAAATTCACTGAAAAAACCATAGGTTTCACACACGTTATAGTTAGGAATTAGCATTTAAAAAACCTTGCAAATTCACTGAAAAAACCATAGGTTTCACACAAGTTATAGTTAGCTGGACATTTCACTCGTAAAAAACCAATGAAATTCCCCCGTTATAGTTAGTGCAGGCAACTATAACTCACGCGACCGCAATCCTCTGTTGATGCTAATACTGTATCTTTAGCTATACATATATTACAAATATTTATTTTTCATAAAGACACATATGTCATCAGTGATGTAATATCTGACATCATCAGCAGAGGATTGCGGTCGCGTGAGTTATAGTTGCCTGCACTAACTATAACGGGGGAATTTCATTGGTTTTTTACGAGTGAAATGTCCAGCTAACTATAACTTGTGTGAAACCTATGGTTTTTTCAGTGATATATATATATATATATATATATATATATATATATATATATATATATATATATATATATATATATTATCTACTGGCGGTCTCCAGTAGATAGTTATAGTTAGGACCGTGTTTCCATAGGAAATCCGCAACATTCTATTTGGAATAACTTTGGCGCCGGTTGACGAATCCTCGCAAAATTTTCAAAATAGGTGGGGTGCTCCGCTCCGCTCCGCTCCTACCCTGAAATTCTCGGGGGGATTCGTCAGGCGGGGGCTGAGGAAAAAGGGGGGTCCCAAAACGCGTTTTTCCCATGCAATTTTCCATAGGGAACTTTAGTCCAAGGTACAGCCCGAACGGCTGAACATAATTACTTGAAATTTGGCAGAGAGGTAGTCCTCAGCTCAGGGATGTGCCTTTTGCATATATGGTGTCAATCTGTTCAGTAGTTCCTGAGAAAATCAAAAGTAAAATCACATACATATCTGGGCGGAGCCTAACAACACATCTCATCGTGAGATCTGATTGGCTGTCAGTACTTCATCCAAGAAGTGTTGGCAGCCATCTTGGGACCAATATACATGATAGCACCTCATTAAAAAGCATTGAAGTTAATAGAAGGTTTTAAGACTTTAGTTACATTATAAATCATTTGTTGATGGTACCATACTCATTTTAGGAATTGTGGTGTGTTCTAAGGTGATTTTACCATGTGAAAAAGCCTTCTGCTGTGATATCATGAACCATGTTTGAGAGAAAACTATTTTCTCATGGTTTTCCCACAGAGGTTTGGAAGGTGATCTATAGGCTAAACTGTGAGCATATTTTCTGTAAATTCACATTATCTTTCTCAGTGATGTAAGAATGAAGTCTGACATTCTCAGTAAAACATGTACATCCAACAAGGGCAGAGACTGTCAGTTGATTCCTTTGTGTTCTACTGCAGCTTCCCAGAGTGCTCTAAAGAACAACTAGAGCGCTAACAGTCTTACTTATGACAAAAGTATGGCACACCTGAAGCCATCTTGATTGGAATAAAGTGGTAACACTTAAAACATTTAATTTACAAAGGAACAAAATTAGGGGGTTCATTTTGTCATATAAATTATGATTAGTGCTGCAGAAAGAAAAACTAGGTGTTACGCCGACCGGTCCTCAGGAGCGGGTTGATGAATGAGGGGTCCACCTCTTGATCTAACCAAGCCTGAATGCTATTACAGCGCAGGTCAGCGGAAGGATCAAGTGAGGGAAGGAAAGGAAGGGAACGCCAGGGAGGGAGATCTGTAACGAGAAAAGAACAGAGCACACACAGTAAGACTCACCCCAACATATACAGTAAATCATACGGTTTATCGGACCTGGTATAGCTCCTAGCCATTATACCTGTAAAGGAAAATAACATCCATTCATAACATGAAGAAGGTAACGTAAGGTTGAAGGTTGGTTGAGAGGTGGGCAGACAGCGCTTGATGGGGGAGGTTTTGGCTGTAGCAATGACAAATAAACAATGAGCAACCCCTACACTAGCAACCTATGCTGAACAATGAGGCTCTATAGTATGAACTAGCCCCTACCCTCCACTTGACTCCACCGCACTTCACAGGGGTAGAGTGCAGCCCTCTACCACTCGTAATAACCCCTGTTAAGATAGAGCCAGAGAAACCAACAGTTAGACAATACAACACTGTACTGCATCCATCACTGTAAGCCACTGCACGCAGTCACCACACTCGCCCTTCGTGTACACTGTAAGCGTTATGTAGGAAAGCCGGAGAAGTATTGAAAATAGGGCCCAGTACTATAGAGCTTCCTTGGAACTGCTCTTGGTTTGCACTGTGCCTGCACTCGTGACACGATGATCAGTCTAGAAGCCCCAGCCCCGCCGGCCGACAAAGCAGGCCGAACAAATCCCAGGGGAGAGGCTCTCTCTCTCTCTCACTGCCTGCCGAGAACCGCAGGCCGAACACATCCACAAGACACCGGACGAGAACCTTTGTAGGAGCACCCGCTCAACTACGGAGGATCAAAGGTTACGTTGGTGCAAGCACCCTTACCGTACGCTGAGCCACGGACTGAAGAACCAGGATCGGACAAGGACGAAGTCTCTGCACACGAATTTCCGACATCGGGAGGCCGGCCACTTCCTGTTTTAAGCGTCTGACGCGTCATCTCGCGAGACGCGCTATGCCCTCTGGGTATTGTAGTTCGGGCGTCTTCGAGCGCGCAAAGCCGGAGTTCGCCGCTAGCGCTCGCCATGGGGGAATCACAACACTAGGGCACATTTTGACTTCTGAAATCCTCTTTTATTTCATAAAAAAATGAATTCTGACATGCAGACTGAAACATGCACTTTGAATACCAGCAGCAGACTTGCCTGGTGAGCAGTAGCTTTACTACAGGGATCTAATGAGCAACTAGAGTGGTAACATTCAGAATTTATGGAAAATGTGTGACACATCTGAATACCTTCTTGATGGAATCAAAGTAAAAAACTGAAAGCATTTCCTACTGAGGAGACTGCAGTAAATGAGGAAATTAGGAAACTTCATAACAAATAAATCTCCTGAAATGGCCACCAGAGACAAAAGAGCCCAAATGTAGCCCAAATATCACCCAGATGTAGCCCAAATGTAGCCCAATGACAGAAGTGTGCAAAACACGTATTTTTTGTGTATTTGCAGTTTTATATAGTGCAGACTTGTCAGGTATTGGAGTGCTTTACATGAGCATCGGTTACATCACACAAGATCAAATTCATTTTGGTTGTAGACATGGGGAGATTAAGTGATTTGACCAGAATCACAGAATGTTGAGCTGAAGCACAAACTCCAACCTGGTTCCCCAGTTGCAAAGTCTGCAGCTCTGGAAGTAACACCACACCCTCTCCCCTTGGATGCAACATTTAATCAAGTGATCAACTGGATAAAAAAACTAAGATTACAAATAATTTAAAAGTTCTTTGTCGCTATTTGAAAACTCAGAAAATATGTCCTTATTTTAGTTTTTTAGAGCACTAACCATAATTTTGATGCAAATAAGACCCTCTCATATATGTAATTTCTAAAGGAAATGCTCTAGGCATTACAATTTTGATTACATCAAGATGAAGTCAGGCGTTCCACACTTTTGTAATAAATATAGAATGTTAGCAATCTAGTTGTTCATTGGCATACTGTTGAGAGGCAGAGGTCAAGGGGCACGGACTCTGAAAATTGAAGGCTGGTAGGAGAGTGCAGAGGCAACAATTTGACCACACTAGGCAGGCAGGAAGGGCAGTGGCAGCACAACAGACTATGGAGGGCAGTGGAAAGGGGGGCAGGGGCAACAAACCAACAATACAGGACTGGCAAGAGAGGCTGTGACAATATAATAGACCATTGTGGGCAGAAGGAAGAGGCAGCGGTCATACAACCATACATGCCAACAGACCCGTTTCAGCCAGGAAACGTCCAATGTTTTTAAGCTCAAATGGGCTTTACTTGATCTGTTTCCTGTCTACAATCTTCTCTTTTTCAATGTAACTCAAAGGGGAAAATCAATACCCCAGTTTTATTTCAAAATCTCCCTCTTACCAAGTTCAAAATGTTCGCAAGTATGGTACATTGGATCATGGTAGGCAGGAGGAATTGGGGTAGGGACATGGACTTGGATAACAGAGGACAGGAGGGACATTGAGAGGTGCACCAAACTGACCCTACAGGGCAGGCATCAGGGTTTGCAGCAGCACAATACACCACACAGGGCATGCGGGACGGGAGTGCAGCAGAACAATCCATAGAAAGCAATAAGGAGGGGACAGGACCATGCACATGGACAACAGACAACAGAGGGGAAAGAGGCAATGGTAGCTAGCTGACCATAATGGACAGACAGGAGAGAAAGCTGCAGCATAACAGACCATAAAGGGCAGGAGGGACGGATCAGGGGCATTACAATGGAACCGACAAGCCAGGAGGGAGGGAATAGGGGTCTGCACATGGAAACAGAGGGCTGGGGGCAAGGGGGCAGGGCAGGAGCAGCAAGATGACCATGGAGGTCAGGCAGGATGGGCACTAGAAACAAGACACACCATGGAGAGCAACAGTGAGACTATGATGGCATACACACAGACCATGGAGGGAAGGTGGGAGGGGGTCAGGAGCAGCTAGCTGACCACACAGGGAAGGTGGGAGGGGCCATGGCAGCACAGAAGACCATGCATGGCAAGCGGGAGGGTAAGTGGCAGCACAATGGCTATGATGGGCAAGAAGGAGGGTGCAGGGGCATGCACAAAGGACCATGGAGGATAGAAAGGAGGGTCAGGACCTGGGCGCAGACAAGAGAGTTCAGGGGAAGGGGCCTCACAACAGACCGCGCGGGGCAGGCAGGAGGAGCAGTTGCAGCACAACAGACCAGGGAGGGCAGAAGGGTGTGGCAGTAAAATGGACAATGGAGGACAGGAGGAAGGGGCATGGCATGTGGAGAGGCAGGGTGGAGGTGGCAGGGACAGGTTACAGTCATCTGACAATGCTAGGCAGGTGGGAGGGGAGCTCAACAGAACACTCAGAGTAGATAGGAGTGGCAGGTCCATGGAACATGGTGGTCAAAAAGGATGGAGCAGGGGCATGCACAAAGACATCGGAGGGCAGGGGGAAGGAGAATAGGGGCAGCAAGCTAAGCACAGAGGCTAAGCAGGAGGTCAATGATGGGCCATAGAATTGGGCAATGGAGGGCAGGAGGTGTGGACTGGTACATCATGCTAAATGGAGGGCAGTGGCAGCACATCAGACCATGCATGGCAGGAGGGAGGAGGCTAGTCCATGGATTCAGACAACAGAGGATAGGGAGGAGGTGGATGGGGCAGCAAGCTAACTGTTCATAGAAGGTGGCTATTAGGAACTTTATTGTTTTTAAAATGTGTGTCTGTGCGAACTACTTAAAATATTAACAAGTATGCAGCATAATCTCACTTTTATTCAGGAAGAAGAGGACGTTTGGGACTGTGACTCCGGGCTCACTTGGCAGAAACATCCCCTGACCCTCCACCCCCCATCGCAAAATGTAATGCCCGTGAAAAGGGTAGGTGGACGCAGTGTTATATAGAACATAGTCCTGAGAGCACGATTGAAAATGAAAACTAGATATTGTATATGGTATAAACTATGCACCAAAAAGTGTGATATAAGATGAACCGGGCCTTGAAATATAATATGCAATACATTGTGCGCAATGACAGATTCATTGGAGAGCGCGAGATAGCACAGGCACTAGCGCTTGCTATGTGATATGCGCCTTGGAGTGTAATATGCACAGGGCAGTGTTGTGTAACCTAAGTAGTCTCTAAAGTTGTAATATAAAATATGTGCTGAGTAGTGTAACATTGCATATGCACTGTGACAAAGATATGGATCCCAGATTATAATATGTATGGCATAGCGCTGTGCTTTTAACATAGGCATCGAGGAAGGCACGTTAGATGGGGCAATATAACCCGTGCGAAGGCAAGTGTGGCATGACATATTCACGGGGTGGTGTTACAGTGCACATGGGCTAGAGAGTGTCATAGCATACGCACTAGCTGGTGGAATACAACACAGAGGTGTGTGGCACTCGGCGGGCACTGGTGGGTGTAACACAGCATTGGGCTCAGCCAGGAGCACGCTGTGACTCTCAAGTGAGGTTTGTCTCCTTTCCAGAGAGTAAAATAAAAAGTATTACACATCCGGCGGTGGATGTGTGTTTTATTGACCGTGAGGGGGTTTCTTGCATAGTTTGGTCGAATTTTTGTCGAATCCCCTTTGAATGGCTTGGTGTGCATGTGTATTAAATGTGCCCGTCAATAGCTACCCATGTTTGTATAAATAAACGACAAGGGTGTCTACTTGGAGAGTACCCACCAGCGGGGGCGCCGGGATTAGGCACGGTAGGGTGTCAGACATGTCAGAGCTTCACTAGCGGTGTGAATATATTCTACGTGGATTCATTGTATACATGGTCGCCTTTTAATGAATATCACGCAAATCGTCATGGTGATAGGTACATATGGTTTGTCCAGCATGTCCTAGGTGTTTCTATAAATATATATTTTTTTAAAATAATAAAAATCAAAGGCCGGCCCCGGGGGATGGGGTCCCCGGGACCATAAGTGGCCTGAGGAGGGGGGCAACACAGCCCCCCTCCTAAAGAGTAAAAAAAAAAAAATAGGCCATGACCCGGGGGTTGGGGTCCCCGGGGCCGATTAAGGCCTTGGGAGGGCCAAATTAATTTTTTTCAACAAAAAAAATTAGGGTGCAGGCCCTGGGGGATGGGGTCCCCAGGGCTAATGAATTAGAAAAAGAAAGGGGGCCACACAGCCTTCCTTCTAAAAAAAAAAGAAAAAAAAGACCGGCATTGCGCTGGAGGCCACGCCCCCTCCTTGCAGCACTCTGCAAACGCACCCCCTGGCCAGTTGTAAGTTGAGGAATTAATTCCCCTTCAATACTGAGGGTCCCTGAGGGCCAACTAGCCCAACAGGTATCTCCAGTATGCGCTAGGGAGCTGCGTTGCAGACAGGTGTTCTGAGGCCATGCCCCTTTTTACACCTCCATGCAACGCAGCTCTGTGGCGCTTACTGGAGGTACCTAGTGGGCTAGTTTGACCCTAGGGACCCTTAGGATTCAAGGGGACTTCATCTCTCAACTCAGAACGGCCACAGGGCGCGTTTACACAGTGGTGAAGGGAGGGGACGGGGCCTGAGGTGACGTGTGCAAACACGCCATGTGGCGCGTTTTTAAGTTGGGGAAATAATCCCCTTTCAATCCTGAGGGACCCTGGGGTCCAACTAGCCCACCAGGTGCTTCCAGTAAGCACCACTGCTCTGCGTTGCAGAGAGGTGGTGCAGGCCGTGCCACTTTTTACACCTCTCTGCAACACAGCTCTGTGGTGCTTACTGGAGGTACCTAGTGGTCTAGTTGGACCCTAGGGACCCGCAGGATTCAAGGGGACTTAATCTCCCAACTTAAAACGGCTACAGGGCGTGTTTACACAGTGGGGAAGGGAGGGGACGGGGCATGAGGTGACGTGTTCAAAAACGCCCTGTGGTGCGTTTTAAGAGGTAGTTTTAATCCCCTGCCCTATTATATACTAGGGGCTTACAGAGGAGGTCATGTTAATCACAGGGGGACCCCAACGCATAGAGTGCCCTAGTGTATGTAGGTGTTTTCACTGTATTCTGAGTGTCTTTTAACATAGCACTGGCTCTAGGACTGGTTAGTCAGACTCAGTTACCACCAGTATCCGTCTGAAAAAGTTGAGGGTACAGGATGATTTTGCAACAAGGCTTGTTTCTGCTCTTCTGTTTGTTCTTTCTGCACGTTATACTTCTTCCTGCACTTTTCTTCGTCTTTGAGGACTTCTGTTGCTTCTTTCTGCATTTCTTTTTTTTCTTTCTGTGCGTTTTTCCTTCTTTCTTCACATGTCCTATCTCTGTAGGCATAGCTAGAAATTAGCATTTAAAAAACCTTTGAAATTCACTGAAAAAACCATAGGTTTCAGGCACGTTATAGCTAGGAATTAGCATTTAAAAAACTTTAGAAATTCATTGAAAAAACCATAGGTTTCAGGGGCGTTATAGTTAGCTGGACTTTTCACTCGTACAAAACCATAGAAATTCCCCCGTTATAGTTAGTTCAGCTAACTATAACTCGCACGCCCGCAATGCACTGCTGATGACGTCACATATTACATCACTCATGACATGGTCAGTGACATTACTCATGACATCACTGATGACATCTCAAATGACATCACTGATGACATCACTTTATAAAGACCCGGGAGCCCCGTCCCCTCCCTTCTTTATGGGTGTCTAGTTTTCAGAAATATGTGGGTTTGGTACTTTCCCAAGATGGCCGCTGAGCCCGGGGTCAAAAACCCAGGTGACTGCCCTTGCAAAACCAGGTTGTTTTGTGATAGGTCATTTGGATGTCTCATCAATACGTTTTGGGCCCTTGCATGTCACGGGTACTAGACCCACCCACACAAGTGAGGTATCAATTTTATTGGGAGACCTGGCGGAACGCTGGGTGGTAGGAAATTTGTAGATCCATGTAGATTCCAATACTTTCCCAGACAGAAATTTGAGAACAAAAGCTTTTTTTTAGCTAAATTTGAGGCTATCCTTTTGGGGCATGTGGGCATTGGGATGCCCAGTCTGGGAAGACCCCACCCCTACTAATAGAAAAGACAGCATAATCGCTGGTGCCTAGTGGACTTTCTACCCCCATCTGCCTCCTGGGGGGCAGAAAGGCTGTGGAATTTTTTTGGGGGGATGGGGCATTGACATGCCCATTCTGAGCAAGCCCCACCCCGTAATTTTGAAAAAAAAATCCCTGATGGCTAGTAGGCTTTCTGTCCCACCCTGGGTGGGGGGCAGAAAGACTATATCTTTTTTTGGGGGGTGGGGACCTTGACATGCCCATTCTGGGCAGCCCCCACCCCTACATATATAAAACAAAAATATCCCTGGCGCTTGGTGGGCTTTCTGCCCCCCAGGGGCAGAACAGGGGCTATTGCCCCCATCTTCCTCCTGAAGGGGCAGCAAGTCTTTAGTTTTCTTTGGGGGGCAGGGTGGGGGCATTTGCATGCCCATTGTGGCCAGCCCCCACCCGGGCCGATAAAAAAATCCCTCGTGTCTAGGGTGCTTTCTGCCCCCATGGGGGGCAGATTGGGTGCTAATGCTCCCATCTGCCCCCCCTGGGGGGGGGCAAAAATACTTTTTGTGGGGAGGAGGGGTGGGGCATTGGCCCCCACCCCGAGAAGAAATGTAAAAAAAAAACTGGTGTCTAGTGGGCTTTCTGCCCCCGGGGGGGGGCAGATTGGGAGCTAAAGCCCCCATCGGCACCCCAGCGGGGCAGAAAGACTCTAATTGTGTAGGGGGTTGAGGGCATTGGCATGCCCATATTGGGCAGCCCCCACCCCTAATGTAAATGTAAATGTTGTAGACTTGTAAAGCGCACAGCTGCCCCAGCAACGGGGCGTCCCGGCGCTGTCAACCGCTGGGGAACCCGTCCTGGCTATCCATGTGAGATGGTCCCTTTCTGGGTATCTCCAAGGTGAAACCAGGCATCCCCGGCGTCTGTGGGGGGCCGTTGTAGAGATGAGGCAAGCTTAATGCCCAGAGTTGCCGAGTGTGTTCCTGGATAGAGTAGGTACCGAGGCGAGAATTATCGAGTCCGTTTTGACCCTGGTCCACGACCCTGCCGCGTCGGGAATTGAACCCTGGTCCCTGGCCGATTCTCTGCTTACGGGTCTGCCGCCTCTAACCAGTGAGCCACACCTCTCCACAATGTGGTATAAAAAAATCCCTGGTTCTAGTGGGCTTTTTGGGGGCAGACTGGGGACTGGAGCCCCCATCTGCCCTCAAGGGGGGGCAGAAAGACTGAATTTAGCCCAAAATTTATGGAGGGAGCAAAGTCCCTTGCCCAAGGGGCCGCTCCCCCCTCCCTGGTGCCTATGGGGTAGATCCATGCTTGGAGATCGCCCCCCTGGGGGTACCATTGGAAAGGGGAAATTCTCCCCTTTACAATGATACCCACGTAGAAAGTGAAACTGAAATGAGCCTCAAGGCTCATTTTAGTTGCGGTTTCTGAGCAATGAAGTCGGCGTGACATGCGCGCTGATCTTCATTGCACAGAAACAACACAGACAGCCTCGGGAGCTGGGGAAGCCCTTCCCCAGCACCCAAGCCTGTCGGGGGCAGGGGGGGAGGAAATCCCTCTGGTGCCCGCACCAGAGGGATTTCCCCTGCCATGTGCGAGGATGGCCGAAAGCTGTCCTGCGCACACGAGCACCGTGGCACAGGACGGCTCCCGGCCGTCCTGTGCATGGAAGGGGTTAAAGAGATATAATAGAATAGAAATTCACAGAAAAAACAAAGGGTATAGGGACACAGAGACGTTTTAAGCGATGGGCAAAGTGGGCTCTAGCCCAGGGGCCCAGCCTATAAGGGGGCCACCTGATCGATATGGCTCTGTTCTCAACGCTGTCCTGCCATCATGACCTTGAATGATTCTTAAATATATTGTTGTAAATACCACTATGCAAACTTTAGAAATTCAAAAGTTATAGTTATTACTTAAATTTCTAATTACACACCACCTTCAATTTACTATACATCACGCACCTCCATACAGTCTTGTCACCTCACTCACCACATTACACGCCACTCCACTCTACGCTATTCCACTGTATGCCACTCCATTCTACTCCAATCCACTATACACTATTTCATTGTATGGCACTTCACTGTTCGCCATTGCAATATACACCACCCCAGCTTACATCAGCCCTCTCAACTCCACTCCACTCTACACTATTGTATTGTATGCCATTCCACTCTATGACACTAGACAGGTATGTTATTCTACTGTATGCCACTTCAGTTTACTCCACTCCATTGTATGCCACTCCATTATACGTTATTCCACCGTATGCCACTCCACGTCACCCTACTCTACCCTATTCCACTGTATGCCACTTCACTCTATGCCACTCCACTGTAAGCCACTACAGTTAATGTTATCCCGCTTTACACACTGTTCCACCATATGCCACTGCACTCTACACCACTCCACTGTAAGTCACAAAACTCTATGCTATTCCACTTTACACCACTCAACTGTACGCCACTCCACTGTACGCCACTCCACACTATTACACTGTAAACCACTACACTCTAACCCAGTGCAGTCTGCTTCACTCCACTCTATGCTATTCAACTCTATGCTGCTACACTCTACGCCACTCTACTCTTCGCCAATCCAGTCTGTACCACTCCACTGTGCCCCACTTTACTCTATGCTACTCCACCATACACCATGCCTCTTCACTTTACGCTATTCCACTCTGTCCCACTCAACTGTACGTTACTACATTGTATGCAACTCTAATGTATGCCACTTCATTCTACCCCATTACACTTTATGCTATTTCGCTACATGCCACTCCATTCTACAGCACTTCACTGTATTCTACTACAATCTACACTAATCCACTGTCTGGTACTCCACTGTACGGAACTCTAGTGTATGCACTTCACTCAAAGCTATTCCACTGTACGCCACTGTACGCCACTCCACTGTATGCTACTACAGTGTACAACAGTACACTCTGTGCTATTTCACTATACACCACAACACCTAATCTCACTCCACTCTATGCAGCTCCATTCTATCAATCATCAATCCATCATTTCATACTTTCAGAGTGCTGCTAATCACCCCCAGGGCGGTATCCAGGCACTGTGCTGCAGGTATCAGTCAAAAAAAGCCAGGTCTTGAGTCTCTTCCTGAAGAGGGTCAGTGACGGTGCGGAGGTGGAGAGTGTCCCAGGCTTTGGCGGCGAGGTGGGAGAAACAGCGTCCTCTGGATTGGCAAAGGTGGCTATGTGGTGTCTGTGTGAGGGTGAGATGTGCGGAGTGGAGATTTCTGGCTGGTTGACAGAAGGTCAGGCGGTGGTTCATGTGGGCAGGTCCTTCATTGTGCACGGCGTTTTAGTTTTAGGCATGGATCAGCAACTTGCAATGGCATCTTTTCTGAATGGGGAGCCAGTGAACGTTCCTCAGGCACTGGGTGATGTGGGTCCTCTTTGGCAGGTTCAGGATCAGTCTAGTTGCTGCGTTCTGGATCGTCTGGAGTCTTTGCATAAATTCTGGGGTGGTGCCTGTACGGAGTGTGTTGCTGTAGTCTATTCGGTTGATATTGAGTGCCTGTGTTACCGTTTTCCTTGTGCTGATGGGGAGCCATCTCAAAACCTTGCAGAGCATGCAGATCGTGTGGAAGAAGGCTGAGGAAACTGCATTGACATGGCATTTCATGGATAGTTTGCTGTCCAGGAGGATACTGAGGTTTCAGGCGTGGTCTTTTGGCATGGGGGTTGGTACCAGCTCCACCAGCCACCAGGAGTAGTTCCAAATGGCAGTGTGACTACACCACTACACTCTGTGGCAATCTACGCTATTCTACTGTATGCCACTACAGTGTATGGTATTCCACCGAACGCCATTGCACTATACCATACTGCATTCTACATGACTCTACTCTACCCCACTCAACTGTACGCTGTTCAACTGTACACCACTTCACTGCATCACACTCCACTCTACGCCACTGCACTGTACATCACACTATTTCACTGTACGCCATACTACTTTACCACACTTCACTCTACTCAACTCCACTCTACTCCACTATACAACATTACACTCTAAACGCTCTCCTCCCCTCAACTTCACGATACTCCACTTAACAACACTCCAATCAATTACACAAAACTGTAGGCTTTAAAATACCTTCTTTTTTTTTAAATCAATAAAAAAACAAAGGATAAACCTTTGTTATAGTTAGAAACACAAAGATTACAAATTCTAAAGTTATAGTTATACCTCAAATGTATAATGTATGCACTACCTTTAGATTACTATAGTTTATTTATTCTTTAGATACAAACCAAACTTAAACTACACTAAAATTATAAAACATTATAAATCCCAGACATTATAAACGTATTCCTTTAATTTACAATTTAAGCAAATACCTTGAAATAATTTTAACTTGCGCACCTCCATACGCAGTGTATTGAACTCAGTAGCCACACTACATTAACCAAAACTCGCCACTCTAACATGCACTGTGTTCTCACAAATTATGTGATTTGTGATGATATAAGTGTTATTGTAAATGCTGTTATTTTAGATGGTATAACTAATATAATATAAAAATGAATAATTAGTGCATGGAGTAGGTTGGGTGTAGCAAATCCCCCTTGAGCATAGAGTAGTGTGAGACCAGCCCATGTGAATCCAATTATCATGGAACACAGTATGCCAAAAAAGGATTTAGACAATGGGATGGGAATGTTTACAAAATAGTAAGGTATTTGCAGAAGTGGAATCATTTTCTCTTGCAAGCCAAGGACAGAGGTAATCTATCCATCTGTTGATTTTGTCTTCTAAATGGGATATTGCACGCAATAGTTATCCCTCAAAATAGTGGTAGTATCTTAGTTGATCTATATAGCCAAATATTTGAATGAATCCTCTCACCATTCCAATGAAAGGTCTAAGGTGAATCTACCAGCATTGGGTGTGACGGGAAACATAACTGATTGTTCCAATTGATGGTAATCCCCGAGATTCCACCAAATTTGATAGACTCTCTCAAAATCTGTTTCTAACTCACTCGAGAGTTGGAAAGATGAAGTGTATTGTCAGCATAAAGTAATACAAACAATTTACGGGAAGTATATCAGATGGAGTGCTCTGCACATTGTTGGTGAAGGTTAACACCAGCACAAATAAAATAGTGGACAGCATTCACACTTGATGCATGCCTCTAAGGAAAGGAAGTGGCTCTGTGAGAAGGCTATTTTGCTTGAATCGAGCTGTGCGACTTGTGCAAAACAATGGAATTTAATTTACAGAATAGGATGGCTGCCACATGTGTTTGAGTTAAGCAAAAATTTATGACCATTCCACTGAATCGAATGCGTTAGTGGCATCTAAAAAGATCGCTGCTGCGTTTATTTCTGGATTGTCTTGATGTAGCACTGTGAACAGGATGCGCAGATTGTGTGTCGTGGAGTGGCCAGGCACAAAGCCCGCCTGACGAGGGAATGGCAATTCTAGATTTAGTGGGAGTAGCCTGTTGGCTAATAGTTTGGCTACAATTTTAATGTCTTAGTTTGTAAGTGGCAAAGGTGAGTACAAGTCACATTTTTCCGTGGAATTGCATGGTTTAAGGAGAATAATCAGGGGTGCTTTGTGCATAGCGGTAGAAAGGATTGTATGATTATTTGAATAGATCTAGCAGGTGAGGGAACAGGATATCAGAGTATTCTATGAAGAACTCTGCCAGCAGGCCACCCAGGCCTGGGGACTTGATGGCAGGGAGGCTACTGATCACAGATTCTATCTCCTCGCATGAGTTATTTGCCAGGCTATAGCTGTGTCACAAGACAAGAAGCAGGCAGATCAATTTGGGAGTCATATAGGTTTGAATAAATGGATCAAATCCCTGTGCAGTCTCTTCCTCCTCCCATCTAGCGTAGCCCGACGCATCCACTATTCAAATAATATTGTTACTTACCCAGTTTTTTTTTAATAGATTGGCTAATGATTTGCTGGGTTGTTCATCCTCCCCATATTTTCGTGCCACTGTGTATTTATCTAAGTATTTAATTTACGTGGGAGCGATTTCATTATATTCAGTTACTTTCTCTTTTATCTTCAGCAATATCTGAGATTCCAGCATCTGAGACCATTCCCTCTCCAAGCCTCTAAATTTTAGTTTTAGGATTGCTCATATAGTTACTTTTTACTTTGAGTACCCCACCTTGTTTAGTTCTATGCAGTCCATGGACTACTGCCCTAAAATGTCTCCCACACCATACTAACATCTGATTATGAGCCGACATTTTGAAGGGAGTATTCCAGAATTTTCTGGACGCATCGCATTACGAAACACATGATCTTTAATGTATCAGGTGAGAGGCTCCATATTCTAGGTTTTACCTGGTGATGCAGGGATTTGCAGCTGCACCAGAACTGGTGCATGATCTGAAAGTGTTCTAGCTACATTTTGTGTATCAGCGACTCAGTAGCTTACATCTCTAGTAGATAGCCACAAGTACAGCCTGGACTATAAGGGAGGTACTCAAAATATATATGTACTTTCCCTTTTACTGGCATGCCTCACACAGCAAGCGTTTATGAGTGTGTGATCAGCCATTATTGCTTTCACAGCTGCAGCTGCCCTCCTGATTATGTCTGGCTGTCCCTGATGATCTATCCAGCCCCAGATCCATCACACCCCAAATTATGGCTTTAGGGGACAGTGACATCACCTCGGCCCATAGTGAGTTGAAAAATTGTGCTTCATCATTATTTGGTCCATGTACCTAGACCAATGCTATATGTTTACCCACAAGTATACCTTGTACCATGACATATCTGCCCTGGTTATTGGCAACAGAACATATGTGTTGATAATGAGTCCATTGTTTGATTAGGAAAGCGACTCCTCAGGAGCATGAAGTTTAAGAGGATGCATCAACAAGTGCTGCCCATCTGGCTGATAGGACTTTCTCTGTGGGTTTGGTGAGGTGTGTCTCTTGCAGAATCGCTATGGAAATATCATGCTGCATAAGACAGGCATCGAGCTGGTGAACTTTACGAGGGTTATTTAGCTCTCTGAAATTCCAAGTTTGAAGATTGAGTGAAGGTTTCAGAGCGGAAGGAATGACCCACCGAATGGGTTAGATGTGGAATGGGAAAGCAGCTGCCTGACATATTGGGGAGTACGCATCTATCAAACAGCTGCTGATCTACTGGACGGTAATCTCGGCCGTGCGCTATGAACCACTAAGAGTAATTTTGAATTCTGGGGGACTCTCCCGCTATCAGTGGCAGGATGGCTAGCGCTTCTAAAAATGGTCACGCTGCCGCGGTTGCTCTATTATTTTGGGTCGTTGCCACTATGGATCCCGCGAAAGTTCTTTGCCCAACTTAACACTATGGTCACGGGATTTGTATGGGGCTCCAGGAGACGCAGAGTAGCGCTCGCCACCATGATGAGACCTAGACAAGAGGGGGTCTTTGCAGTACCTTATTTGGAAGCCTACTACCATGCAGCACAGCTGCAGTGGTTCACGAAATGGGTGGCGGGAAGGCTTTGAAATGGAGAAGACCAAGGGAGCTCAGATCCGGGGCTGCGACAGCTCTCACAAGTGTTACTACGGCTCCCATTGAGCGAAAGAGACGCCCCGAGTGATCTGTGGGCGATGCGTCAATGCTGGAACCGGGTTAGTAGGAGAGCTCAGCAACTACCCCCATATGCCCCTGAGATCCCGCTGTTGATGTGCGAGGCACTACCCCATGGGGGAGACTGGCAGGGGTTGCGGCCCTGGGAGGAGATGGGGATCTCCTCTATTGGAGACCTCTACGAGGACAATACCCTGCTACCCTTTAATGACCTCGCGGAGCGTCACGAGCTTCCTAGGCGGGACTTTCTGTTACATGCCTCGCTGACGACAGCCATCCGTAAACATTGGAAAAAGGGAATGGTGGGACCCCTGGTCTCGCTGCCATGCCAGTATGTAGTATCAGCGGCTGGGACGATCAAAGCAGTCACTTGCCCCTATAGGTGGCTCACGCAGGAGAGGAGGAGGCCCTTAGAGAGCCTGAGGGTTAAATGGGAAACAGAACTAGGGACGCCTATGGATGAGAAGGCGTGGGAGGCACTAGTAGAGAGAGCATGGAAATGTTCTAGAAATGCGTGGTTCCAGCTAATTCAGTTGTTTGTCCTCCACAGAGCATATCTCACTCCGCACAAGATTAATGAGTATTTTGGGGCCCGATCAGTCTGTCCGCGATGTAAACTAGAAAACACTGTATTTTTACATATGTTTTGGGAGTGTCCACTGTTAGAGGGGTACTGGAGGGGGATACTGTCTACACTGGGCGACATAACGGAAAGAGACAACACACTGACTCTGGGTTATTGCCTGCTACATTAATTTCCTCATACTGCCCGGAATAAAGTTACCAGTAAGTTTATAGACCTAGGGTTAGTCCTGGCTAAATGAGAAATTACCAGCCACTGGAAGGCGGCCAGCGCTCCTAGTATCCCGAGGTGGCAGAGGGAATTCATGAAATGGGCGGATTGTGAGGGGATTCTTAGGCTGCAAATGGCTCAGAGACTAGATAATGAAAAAATGCTGGAGGCGGCGAGAGCGTGGAAGGCACTGGTTGAGCTGCTCAAGTGCCCGGCAGATAATACTGAACCGCACACTGAGTGAGTGGACCTGTGAGAGAGGACTGAAACGCTGCCCTCCTGGGTTGCGCCCTATGGGAGGAATGCAAACATATAGTAAATGGCGGCCTACCAGTGATTGATGCCTCCCTATTGGAATTACTGTACCTGTTGTCCTACATGGATGGGTATGATCCTCCACGAAATTACTGGCGACCGAGCGGCATGCCTCGGGGGTGGGGAGAGGAGGGAGTTGCATGGGTGGGAGGGGAAGGGAAGGGGTGTGTTATTCTTATTGGTTATTGTTTGTTGTGATCTAATTGAGTTTGGTCTGGGACAACTTATTGAGATACAGATCTCCTAATCCTACTGACACAGCGCATAACTTCCCTGAGAACTCGAGCCTGAACATTGTACTTGATCACGATTTCCGCATGGGCTACGCATGGAGGAATCTGCACCAGGAAATATGCGCCCAACATCCAGCTTAATTGATATCTGTATCTGTTACTGGTCACAAGCTAAGTGCTCTAATACCTCTGGCTACTTTATGAACTTGCAATATTCTGAATAAAGTCTGTTTACAAAAAAAAAAAAGAAAAAATCACTGCCAGTTGGTGAAGGGGTTTCTTCGTGAGAACATTTTTTTTCTCTGTGGAGAAAAAAAAGTGAAAATATATGAATTTGCACAACTGATCCTATTTCCCCTGTGCAGAGTTCTTTGCTATGAAGAACTCCATGCAGGAATATGATTCCACTGTGCATGTCACAAGACCTGCCCAGCTTTCCATGTGTATTTCTGGGACTGTTTTTACATTCCAAAAAGTTGCAAATGTACACTTGCACATAGGTGAAAATTTGCAAGTGCAGATTTGTAACTTTCTTTCTGATTCAGGCCCAGGGTATCCAGCTCAGGCGTCCAACTAAAGGGCGGAGAGATGTTATGGACTGGTTGGTCCTGGAAGGTGCTAGAGTCCGATTGGTTGCCCTTTTTCACTTACTCTGACATCCTTCCTGTCTCTTGTTCAGAAAAGAAAATACATGCATTCAGCAGAATCACTGACTTCATAGTCTCTCTTCGTCAAAGCCAACCACACTGAGGACTTGGGCTTGCACCATCCCCGTTTAGCCCATCTACCACAAATGAATGTATATATCAATTGCAATGATTTCCTCCCTGATGCTCTATAATGGACTACTGTTAGCTTACACTGTGGCTTGTTGTATAATGTTTGTAACTTTCCTCTTCCTGGGTGAACAAATCTTGTAGTACTCTCTTGTTACTTAGCCATGCCTCAAGCGCTCTCATTTCTAGGATGCTGTTGCTTCTGGGCGGATGTTGTATATTATTCTCTGGTTGCTAAACTGTGCCAGGCTTATGTCGATTTTGGGGGAACCCCATATAGTTTCCTTAGGGTGCTAACCGCGTCTCCAGGGCGTGGGCTTCTGCCAATGCATGTGGAGATCTATGTAGTATGTTACATGTGGATCTAATCATGCAAAATCATTAGCAGATCCTACTTTATATTTTAGTCCATCCTAAAGATGGTAAGTATCCACAAGCCTGTTCTCACACTCGCCACAAAATGTCACACTTATGCACAGCAACAACAACGTACCATGTTTAGACCGTATCTCCAAATCTTTCGCACCTACCCCACCACCTTCATGTAGGCTAAACTACAACTAACACCATTTTCAACCATGCTTTTCAAAATGGTACCCAGGAACCTGATACAAATCTCAGTGCTTCACGACCCAGACAGTGGAATACAGTATTCTATAAACGATACAGTCTAATATATTATAATAAATGTTTCACAGACAAATCTGCTGCAGGTGCATTAACCCAAGAAGAGATCTGACTGGTTTTGGAACCGATAGCACGCAAATCAATGTGTCAAACAGCCCCCACCCCATGTAAACTTAACTGGAATGCAAAACGTACACAGTTTATTTACCTAGCTCTTGCTAACCTGTCTTAGCCTCTTTTTATACCATACTGGGTTTGTTTTGACTGTCTTCTTTTCGCCCGTCTGCACATTGGTTTATATGAGCACTTAGATATATAGATGAGAGAAACAACATTTGTGTGGGGCATTTTGGGTAAGTTGCTTTGTAGTTTAATAAACGGCGATATTGCTTCTCGATGCGGTCCTAATTTAACCAATCTTAACAAAATACAGCCTGTGTCTCTGGTATTCAAAGCTGTGAGCGCGAAGGTAAAATGATTTATTCAGCTCATATGTTTTAAAAATGCAAGTTAGAGCACAGCCGTCAATACTGGTATCTATCAGTGCAAAATGCAAATCAAGACAGAAGAATATTGTGAGAGATCGGTAGGATGTTGCTGCGCTGTGATACCCGACTGCACTACGCAACAGGGCTGGGGATGTATAGGTCAAGGGCTGGCGGAGCTGGCGTAGTGCCTCTAGGCGTAGTTCCACTGAGTTTGAAAAAAAAACTCTGTGGAACTACGCTCCGCTCCCTCCCCCCTCCCAAATTAATATTTTTTTTTTAAAGAAGCTACTTACCTATGCGGCTGCCTCCTCCTCTGCCTGGCCGTTCTCCTTCCTGCTCCTCGCTGTCCTTCTATGAAAAAACTCCTACGTTGTACGTCTTGCACGTGTGCATGTGCACGCACAAGACGTACAACGTAGAGTTTTAGCATAGAAGAAGGGCAGCAAGGAGCATGAAGGAGAATGGCCAGACAGAGGAGGAGGCAGCCAACCAGGTAAGTGCCTTCTTTTTACATTTTTAAATAATTTGGGAGGGTGGAGGGGCTGGCTAACTACGCTCCGCCACGGAGAGAAGTTTTGCCTAAACTCCGCATTCGCAACGGAGCACGGAGTAGGCAAAAATCCACAAACTCCGCTGAGGGAGCGGAGTTAACCGCCCTGGGTTACTCTGGAACACAAGATGGCAACAGATCTGCGTAACTCTGTTGGTCCCTAAGCACCTTGGACCTGCTGGAGTTAGTCAATGATGCTGGGACACCAAGGTATGTACGCAGGAGTCGGGAAGAGCTGCATGGCTAAAAAGTGGTAGGCAAAGAGCAGCCAATAAGCAATACCCTGCGTCAGGCTGTAGAGGCTCCTGGGACTGTATCACTCACCACAGGGCACACTATTGCACCTTGGTGCACCTTTCAGCAGACAGGGAAAGTGCCCCTTTTATGCTGAATGCGGTGACCTCAGGGCAGGCAGCGCAGATGTAAACTTTAACCTGCCCTGGGGGAAGCACATTCAAGTGAAATATGGAGCAGCAGTTTCACAGTGCAGGCGGCAACCAGCATGCACTTTCAAGAGGGGCGTGAGATCCCCCTGCAGGCAGGTGCAGTAAGTGATTGCACCCTCCTGCATGAGCATGTCTGGGGGTCCATGAGACCCTCTTTCCCCTTTCCAGAGGGCTGCCCTTAGCGGGCACACTGACAGTGTGCCACCTTTTTGTTCACACTTTCAGTGCATCTCCTGACAGCTTCTTTGCCTTTGCGCCCGCGTCTATAATAAAGCATGGGTGTACGGGCAAAGAGATTTCCCATGCAAATGAGGCAATGTCCTCTTAAAATAGTGCTGGCGCTACATGTGCACCAGCGCTATCAATATTACAGAAGGGGCCGCACAAGCGTCTGCAGACCTTTCTATAACACGAAAGTGCTCTGGGGGCTCACAAAGCAGGTGCAGACGCCCGTTGTACTACCAGGGCACTTTGTATAATACCGCCCCAAGATGTTACGTGCGTACCGGAATTGATGAAGAGGACCATATCAAAAGCAAACCTGAAATCCCTGTGTTCTGAAGGTAAAGTTATTTATTTACCCTATGACCGAAGCTGACTCCATGAGTCGCTCTGGCACTTAAGAACTTGTGCTTACCCAAAGGGATCAAACAGTGCAAGATCAAAAGCAAAAGTTAATGTAAGAGAAAAAAAAGCAATTCAACTGAAGCCCCAGAAAAACGCAGGATGCTTTAAGGGACTACAGGGATTTCTGTAGACCAGGGGTCTCCAACCTTTTCTTTTGTGAGAGCTACTTCTGCTCAAGGGAAGACTTGCAGAGTTACTAGCATATTTTATCTCTGTAATATAGTGACAAAACGTGTTCATATTACACTATGTCCGCCATAAACAGGACTACCAATAGTGACCAATAAGCATTCCAGGCAAGGTGACCAATTGAAATGCCAGGAAAATGTTAATTCATATTAAAAGCCTCCAACGAGTAATGAATTTAAATTCAAATCTTCACATGCCTTGTGGCACCAAGGACATAACCATAGCAGTAAGACTCCTCAACTCACACTCTACTGTCAATAGGCTTTCAAATTTAATGTGTTTTAGAATAGCAATATTTTGTCTTTGTTAGCATATTAGTTATTAAAAATGCACATTTTCCCATCAAATACCACCTTTCTCTTTTTGGCAAGCAAACTTAATTTTCCAAAACAAAACCTTTTTCAGAAAAAATAAAAAAATTGTCATTTAAAAAAAAAAAAAAAATACAAAGTGCCCAAACATAAATACATAATTTTCATCGAGCACTACCATGTAAAAATTCCTCACATGGACAGATTAAGCTTCAAATACTCCGGTATTACAATCATAGACCATAAGTGGTCACCATAACACAAAGAATGCCTGTGTTATGCTAATATTAAAGCCACAATTATCCCGAAGCTACCACTATGCTAAGGTTGGACGCCAGACCATCCAGGGTCCCCATCCTATACCAGCCATGGCCATTATTATGCAAGAAGCTGTCACCATTCTGCCAGAGATGGCTAAAAATATGCCGGTCATGCTCTTAATATGTGAATTGTCGTAGCCAGTATAGTCTAGCTTGACAAAAGGTGACCAAGGATGGCCATTATTATGCTATTGGCACTATTATGAATGCACTGACACAATCGCACCAAAGATAAAACCCTTGACTTTAGACGTGGCTTGCGAGAAACAACACTGTTTATTCGGGAGGGGCACAATGTCAGACAGACACACACATAAATAAATGCAGATAAGGCTCTTAATTTTCTCTACCCTGGATCCATAACCTGCTCTTATCAGCTCCTGGGCTAATCATGCTCCCAACTAACACATTTTCACTCTGGTACCTGCAGTCACACAGTTTGATTGGCCAGCACTGGTAACTGCTGGCACTCTTGTTTGTTGGTGCATTGTTTGCACATGTGGTGCAACTGATAGACCAGTACATTTAACATGGTCAATATCGTTGTGACTTAGTTAGATTTCAAGTGGATACAGATGGTCATTTGGCAGACCCCATAAGCCAACACAGTGCATGTTTGAGTGTTATCATAAGACCCTGTCATTGATTTGGCTGGTCGTCACTCTTAACGGTCTTGAAATGATGATTGCTGCTTTGTTTAATGTGCACAGACTGAGATTGGCTTAGCTTCACCTCTGAGAGCCACTTTGAGGGTGCTGGTGAGCTACCAGTAGCTCCCGAGCTACTCGTTGGAGACCCCTGCTGTAGACCATGATCCAAGTTCTGCATAGCGCCTCATCCCGAAGGTGCAATTGTTATAACTCTTGTACCAGGTATAGTACTGGATCCATTGAACTACAAAATCTAATGAATCATTGGTGCTGCAATCTATCAAGGACTTGAGGCCAAGAAAGTCTTTTGAGTACCCTTTTGGAATGCATGCCTGAGACAAGGGCAACTCCTCCCAGTTACCATGGTGCCACCCAGCAAAGAATAATATACAAGAAAGGTTTCAGGTGTCTCCTTGAGAGGGTTATATTTAGGAGGATAAGCCCATAAAGGGGGAAAATTACTTTGAAAATCTTGTAATTATCGATTTGATGTTGCAAGTCAGAGCAGGTATGCATTATGAGAGTTAATTTGGTGTTTCAGAAATGGAACTATTGTGCATTGTACAGGTCAGAATAGATGCATGCTGAGGCCCTCATTGCGAGATCAGGAGTGGAACAGGAAATGGGCCGGCATCTGCCCCCCAAAGTAACTAATATTGTGGGCATGGGTCACTCTGGCTTAGGGAAAATGCAGCAAAACAAAAGGTCAAGAAATTAGGAAATGAGGAAGGACCAGGGAATAAGGAATAATGCACACGATACCCCCAGTGACTCAGCATTTCCCTCCTTTTTTCTCCTGGAGATTTCATCTACCTGTAGCATGTGAACTCTCCAGATTTAAAACCCCAGTACACCAAAAATCTGTGAATTTTGCAACTCTGATGAGGCTGGTAACAGGAGTTTGAGAGATCTGTAATATGCATATCAATAAATGGAATATCAATGCATGGAACAAGCAAAATAAAGGAGAATAATAAAAAATTGTTTATATTAATGCTATCATGAAAGTATACTTTTCAAAAAAAATCTCCAAATCTATTCTGCATTGGCAAAATCACAACACCAGGCCCGCTACCTCACATGGTGCCACTGTGTGTCACACAGTATTGGGTCACTTCACAAACAGTCACCCGGTGAAGAGTCAATATCACCTGGTGGCAGGGATGATGAGCTGAGAACCCTCTCAGTGAGTCTTTGGAAGCTCTTAGCAGCCAATTTCTTATAAAAGATGTGAAAACAACCCAGGACGTCAGCGGCAGCTTCAGTAAGCATTATTTTTCTATTTTTAATGGGGCAGAGGTAGGTGAGAGTAAGGGGCAGAGGTGTCTCTCAGGCAGTTCTCAGCATGAAGCCCCACCTCCTTCAAGGTCCTGCATCCTCCTCACATGGTGATTTTATTTTAAATTGGCAAGTCTGCAGAGATGTAAAAGAATGGAAGCCAGGCCCCTTCTCACTCCCACCTCTAGGGAGAATCAAGAGATAGCCAGAAAAGGTCTTTCTGGTTCTGTTTTGGCACATTTTTGTGTTCTGTTGTGGCTTTGTCCAGCTAACGTATGGATCTTTTCCTATTCTACATACAACTTGGACGTTTTCCAACTTGTATCCGAGGCCCATAGCCAGGGTTAGATGTTTTTGGGGGTATCTTCCCTCAATAAGCAACTACAGCATAAAAGGAGTCTTGGATGGATATAGTTGAGTCTCTCTCACAGTATCTTTTTTTTAAAACAGCACAATATAGTGAGGTTTTAGAGAACACAATACAGTTGGTTGTATTTTTTAGAGTATTCTACTTTGACATCTGTTTGTGATACATAGCACAACATGCTGCGATTAAAGAACAGTGTGAAAGGAACATTAAGACTTTTTTTAGGAAATGTGTGTCAAGCTTTGTTTTAACAGCATTTCTAGACAATAAAATTGATGTAAACTGAATAGAATACATATGCAGTTATACACGGGGTTGTGTGTTCTACATCAAGGTACCTTTGGGGAAATGTGTGTAAAATGTTGCATTTCTAGGAACATTTTAACAAAACCATTGATAATAATTGAGAAGGCTTCAAAGGCAGTTTTTGACACATTTGAACAGTTATGAATGCACAGACATGATGTATGCAAAGATATGGACTCACTGTCAATTAGCACTACCCTGACTGTAACTGGCTCCTGCAGTGCAACATTTAGCCGCACAGAAAGACATAGGCATAGGTTGTTTGGAGAGCATGGGCACAGCTCAGGGAGTGAGTGTTGCAATGTGCACACTTCCATTAGTCAAACGGATCTAGAAGTTGGCAGGCAGCCACCCATTTATCGTTCCAAAACCTTGATCATGGCGGATGGGATACTCGGTCACAAACTTGACAGATATCCGTATTACAAATTCAGTAGATAATGGAATTGCAATTTGGCAGATGGGAGATCTTTCATGTTTGTGACGGTGTAACCCTGTCCGCCAAGATCGTAATCAGGCCCTGAATTTTCACCATCAAACTTTGACCCAAACCAAAAGACAGAAAGCACACTTGAGATTTAGCATTTCTCAGATTTTTGCCCAATATTATATTCTTCTGCATTTGATGACCTACATTGCAAATGACTTCTATGTAATTTAAGGAGTTTACTGCTGCATATGCATTTTACTATTTATGTGTTGTGATAAACCTTATACCTAAACGCATACGGTCAGAAAAAATAGGAAGCTACAAAAAATATTATAACTTTAATACAGGAAATTTTACATACTAACGCGCTATTGGCTAATGTAATTGTTGATGACTTTAATCTGCACCACCTGGGAACACATAAGAATGACAGGTCGAATCTAACCAGCTCTGAAAGAGTTTTCAATTTCTTTCTGCAAAATTATGACTTAAAGTCCGCCAATGAAATCTGGAAAAGTTTGGATCCCAAACACTCAGGTATTGCCACATTTAACAACTGTTCCACAATTAATTACATCTTCGTATGCAGCTTTCTCATTCAGAAAATAGTTAATTTTGAAGTAAAATCACACAAAACTAGTGATCACAAACTGTTGCAGGTGGAACTAAATTCCAGTATCACACAGAGGGAACAAGCGGCTATAGTATCCCATTCAACAGGGATTGAAGATCACACACTAGTTAGAAGGCTAAAATGGAACAAGCATCAGGCCACGCTATTCAATGCATGGAAAGAAAAGCAAGAGTGTAAAGTTAAGCATCCTGGAAACCAACCTAGTGTGGATAACTGGACGAGGTGGATTGGTGCTCGAAAAACTATACTTGTCAACAACCACAAAGTTAGCCCACATGGAACAACAATGTACACCTCAAAACTTAGACACGACAACATAAAACTAAGCACAATAATACGTAAGCTGAAGGGGGCAAAGAGAGCACAAAGAATTGCAGGAACCCAAAAAACAAGGGAGATGTGTAAAGACCTAGCTAAAAAGCGCAGACATCTGCTATGGTTACTTAAACAAAACAAAATAGTGAAAGACTGGATAACAATACACGAGCTCTCAAAACCACATAAACAACGTCAGCTTTGGCAATTCATAGCCAGACTGGAGAAAGGTAAAGTAGACAGGCGCAACTCCGTACACGCAGATGCATGGCTGAGACACGTCACTACAATCTACATTGAAAAGGAAGGCCCCGAAGACCCTGAAAGCACTGAGATTTGTCGCTCGGCTAGCGCAAATACAGACGTGGAGGCCTCAGTGGAATTCTTGGACAAAGAACAAGAATGCACCACCATCAACCAAGTAATAAAAAAGATAAGAAAAGACGAGGCACCCGGGCCCAATGGTCTTCCAGGAGCTATCTTTAGAGAAGATCCAGTATATTGGGGAAACATTTTATCCAACCTGTTCATCGAATGTCGACTGAAAGCAAAGGTGCCTGATTCATGGCGAGGGTCATTTTTACATCCAATTTTTAAGAGAGGAGACAACACAGATTCAAAAAATTATAGATTAATTGCCCTCTTGGACATTAAAGGAAAAGCCTACGCCAGCACCTTACTGAACGAATTAAATAGATGGATTAAAGAGAACTAAATCCTCCCCCACTATCAGACCAGATTTCGCAAAGGCTGCTCCACAATTGATAACATTGTGGCCATGTCGTATCTAAGCCAGCAAGCAAACGGTAAAAATAATAAACCAGTCTTTGCATGCTTCGTTGACTACTCAACTGCCTTTGATGGGGTGCCCAGACACAAGGTTTGGGATAAATTGCGTAACTGGCATATCTCAGTAGGTCTTCTCAATGACAATATTTCATTGTACAGTAACACCTGGATCAAAGTGAAGTTAGCAGACAACACCACAACGAAGAAGTACTTGACAAATCCCGGACTAAAACAGGGATGTGTACTTGCCCCCACATTGTTTAACTTATACACCTCTGACTTGGGGAAGAAGCTTCATAATGCCAGTCTTATAACTCCGAAAATTGGAACCAACAAACTGCAAACATTACAATATGCGGATAACTTAGTGGTAATGGACCACACAAAAATTGGGCTACAAAGGGGTCTAGACACCCTCAATAATTACAACGAAAGAAATGAGCTCATAATAAATGCTCAAAAAACGCTCTATTGAAATGGCATGTGAGCAAAGAAATCATCGCTACTGCAAAATCCTACAACTACCTTGGGTGAAACGGGTAAAGCAACAGTACATCTGCACAAAATAAAGGCCAGAGCACAGTCAACAACTTATGCCCTATGCAAACTAAATGAGTTAATGCATAGTCCAACAACAGCTCCTATCAGAAAACTAATACAAGCCAAAATAAGAGCAACTGCAGATTATGCACAACAGGCATTCCCGGGCAAAATGGACTATATGCCTGGCCTATAAACGTATTTTCAAATTGCCTAAATACACTCGCAACAGCCTAATTCGTTTGGAATTCGGACTGAAGCAACAAAGTAAAGAATGCATGGGAATGCACGCGAAATATTACTATCAAGTACTAACAGCCCCAGCCGGAAGCATAAAGAGCATGCTGAAGCCAATCTACGGGGGGCAATCAACCCGTGGCAATGTTACATGGAGAAAGCAGTGGAAAAGTTGGATTTACTAATTGAAAATTGGGACCAAGGGTCGATAAACTATCTGGCCATTAAAAACTCAATTAATAAACAATGTTACCAACTGTCGCATAGAAATGACCTAGCGGAATATGTAAACAGGAAGAGGTCCACCAGGGCTGTTAAAATCATATGCAGGGCACAAAATCCAGCCCTATCTCAATCAAGCTCTGGGAAGGAAAGCACTCAAAAATATTGTATGGGCCAGATTAGTGCCCCTCCCAATTACAGAATTAAACCCTGGGTGGAAGTCCATTGAACATAAAATCAGATGTAGAATCTGCAACTTCAAACATGAATCTCTGCTACACTTGATTTGTTGTTGTCCCGGTATTCTTCAGCCCCGTCAGAACCTTTTAAAACAAATATGGCTTCTTTATGGGGTCCAGACAGTGAAAGAAGCTGCCTTGGTTCTCTTTTTCTGCACCCTACCGCTAGACTTGGCCAGGTTTGGGAGATACATGGCCGAACTCCGACATAGACTTATGGAAGAAGAGGGGCCAGGCAATACAAAAGACAATCTGGTTTATCAAACAAACAGTCTCCAGCAACTAGCCTGTGAAGACACCATTTTAACTACCAAACCTTAGTACCCGTATCAAATTTGCAAAAAGGTTGAACTGGCAATCTCTCGCGGTTTTACTAATGTATATAAGCCATCCATTTATAATGTTTGATAGTACTGTACATAAACTCACTTCTTTTATGAATGCTTTTTAATCAATGGTTGTTTTAACTCTCTTTTTAATTGTATGTAAGTCATATTGCAAATGGTTTTAAGTAACTGTGCAATATAAAATAAAAACTCATTCATTCAAAAAAGACAGAAAGCACACTTGAGATTTAGCATTTCTCAGATTTTTGCCCATTATTATATTCTTCTGCATTTGATGACCTACATTGCAAATGACTTCTATGTAATTTAAGGAGTTTACTGCTGCATATGCATGTTACTATTTCTGTATTGCAATAAACCTTCATGGCATTGCTAAATTCTAATCTCCTAATCTCAATCTCCCTTTTTTGAGTCAGTCTTTTCTTTTCGATTGTATTTTTGAAATGCTGGACACATTGCTTCATAGAACTTGAGCTTAACACCATCCTTACTAGCCCAATGTTTGGGCATGCCAATTTAATACAGATTTCTTAGGGTCCTGGGCACCCACACCAATGTCCCAGCATTACTGATGGTGCTCCATGGCAGTGATGTAGCAGTTCCAATGTCACTGTTCCCATGTCAGTGTTGGTTCTCCTGATTCAGTGGCAGTGACTTTGAATCAGTGTTGATTTGTCTTTGTCCTTATCCTAGTGACAGAGTCCATGTGCGAGTGCTCCCGTGTCAGTGTCCTCTTGTTAGAGTCTATGGGCCTGATTACGACGTTGGTAGTGCGACGATGGGTCTGCCCCTCCGCCGCACTGCCAAAGCCGTGGTCAGACCGCCGTCCAGATTAGGAGTTTCCGCCTGTCTGGTGGGCTTTTTTATATATTCCCACAAAAGTGCCCTGAAAATGGGCAGCGCAATTGGAATGTCAAAAACAAGTCCTGCACGGCATGGATTGAAAAGTCCATGTCGTGTAAGAACTGGTGTGCATGCACACAGGGGGCGTCACATGTTGTGCTCCCCTGTGTGCATCCACTTGCGGAGGAGGCACAGGAGGCCCTGCATGGCTCACTTTGTTTCCTCTCCACCACCGTGTTCATGGAGGAGAAACCGCCATGACACCCCGAGCAGAGAGAAAACTCGTAATATGCCTGGTGGGAGCGCTGCTGTCCCACCAAGTATATTACGGCCTCCTGCCTGCCACAATGCCACAAGTAGGGGTGGGCGGAATTTGCGGAATTAACCTTCGCAAATTATCGCGAGAATGTTTAAAATTATCGCAAACAAGCAGAAATATCGCGAAGATGCGGAAGTTTTTTTCCGGCATGTTCGCGCGATTTTCTGCATGGTTGCGGGTCGCCAACTTACCCATGTGGCTGCTTGCGGGCGCGGCCATCTTGTTTTGAGTTGTTCTCGCGGTGCATGATCGCGAGAAGAAAGACGTGATCGCGCGACGCATGACGTCACTGCGGGCGCGAACTGTCGCGAGACAGCGCAAATGGCTAAAAACAATACAACATCTCATGGAGAACGCGACCGGATCAAGAAAACTTGTCGGCGAACGCAGGGATTCAGGTAAGGCGATCGCGCGCGCGCGAGAATGTATCATTTTACAGCGCGAGCAAGAAACAAATTATCGCCAAGCTGCGGAAACCGGAATTTTTGACATTTTCGCGCTCTCCGCGGAACGCAAAAATGTCAAAATATCGCAATTTCCGCGAACGGAACGAAATTTTTGCCCAGGCCTAGCCACAAGGCAACTGCGGTTCCCTGGCAGCTGCAGTGGGGCTGTGGCGGTTCAACCGCCCAACTCGTAAAAGGGCACTCAGGAGACCGCCACCACTGCGCCCCTATGAGGCTGGTGGTTCGTGGCCTGCCAGACTCGTAATCGAGCCCTTAGTGCCAGTGTACATTTGATGCTGTACCCATATCAATGACCCCATACTAATGTTGGTGCTCCTATGGAAGTGAGCATGTGACAGCGTTGGTGCCCCCTTGTCGGAGGCTCTTGTCAATGCTGGGACCCACGTGCCAGTTTTCTGGTGTCATTGTGAGCCACACTCTCCCTATTCTCAGTGTACAAGCCTTAGCAGGGCTGGTTTCATCGCTGGTGGTGCCCAGTGCAACAATCTTTTTTGGCTCCCCTTGCCCCCAATAACCTCCTCCTCGGATTCCCTCACTAATACCCCACAAATATGCCCCTCATCTCTCCATAGCTCCTCTCTCACATACATTTCATTTGTTTTCAAGCACTGGTAAAGGCTGGCTTTACTAATCCACTCAACTATCCACATAAAATAAAAATCTGTTCTTTGCAGCAGGCATATTAATCCTCTGCGCTACTTTATGGTGAGTCAAAACTGGCACTAGACAAAAAAACAGCAGGAACATTAATCACAAGAGTTATCTTGACATTTTGTATTGCTGCCTGAAAGCTGGGCATCAGGAACTCTGCAGCAGGTACTTTTCAACCCTACATTATTGCTAAACACAGAGCCCCCCTCCAGGTCAGCGCCCAGTGCAGCTGCACTGGTTGCACTGCTCTAAAGCCGGTCCTAAGCCTGCCCTGAGCCTTAGAATACCACATGCTGTCATTTTATGTTTGAGTGCTTAATCTATCCTAAATAAACTGCGGAACGCAACGGATATTGATGTGTCCTGGGGACAGGAAGCATGAGGATAAAGATGGAGAGTTCTGGTGATCTAAAAATGAACCAGGGGAGAGGAGTGTTTGAACAGGATATCTTGAAAAACATTATGAAATAATGGGGCTGATTTGCTGAATTTTAGCGCAACTGAGCGCGTCAAACAAGGTTTCGGTGCACCGTTGCTCAAGGTGGAGAGTGCAGAGCAGAGCCTGTTTTCTTTCCCTGTGTTGGCACACAAACAGGCTGCCTAGCACACACACCTTTGCATCATGTTGTAAAGGTGTGTGATGTCTTGCATAGGTTTTTTGCTGGAAGTTTACTCTTGTAGTGTGAAATCCCATGCTTAGATAATTTTGATAACATTCCACACACTGGACATGTGCTGGACAGTGCAGCACACATGCAATATGTGAAATGTTAGGAGAAATAAAATAAATTCTCCAACTTTGCTCCTGCTTAAAGAAGGCCTACAATGTTGATGCAAAGCCCAGGTAGATCAGGCTTTGCATTAATGAACGAGTGGTTGTGCTGTAATGCCCAAATAATAACCATGTAACGCACCCTTGATGCGAAGTAGTGTAAAGTGCAATTTGTACCAAGAAATAGCACCGTTCCATTGCAATGTTATTTTGCACTGGAAAGTAAACGCCTTCCCCAGATTTTGTGGCAGCGCAAAGTTATAGTAAATCTGTCCCAATGCTTTTCATAGGGAGAGAGAGACGAGTACAACATGCATTACTCATGCATCACAGTGCATTGTGACTATCCCCTATACCACATTATTGTTTTTTAGATGTCCACGCAGGAAATGTTTCACTTATCATTTGGAAATGAAGGAAAGGGCTTGATGATTGCTTAAAATGAATGGCAGGCCGTTAATTAGAACTTGCATGCTGAACATATTCGGAGGTGAAGGAAGTGTTAATAAGAGCCAGGCTTTCGTTTTGAGAGCTATCTCTTTCCCTTGTCCTGTGATCCCTGCCTGCTGCCAGTTTCATTCGTGGCAGGAGATGGGGCAATCATTAGTATAGGGCCCCTCCAGGACCCCCTTGCCTTGTGGATTCGTTCCTGTTGGACCCAGTACTGCAGTCTGCAGTCCAGCCTTTCCTCCACCTTGCAACCCCTATTAAATAGCCTTATGAGTACACCAGATTGGCACCATCCCAAGCTGGGCTTTTCCCCAAGAAATACACAGTGCCAAATGTACTTGTTCTTGAATTGCTTCCCCTCCTCGTGTGCACTTTCTTCAAAAAGTCACCATAAACGGAGCCTGGACTGCGAGGAGTATTACTGTAAAGAAGTTGGAAACTGTCCCTGCATGCAGGGTTGAACCGGTGCCACCGTGTGTGAAGTCTCCTGCCAGCAAACCTCAGGTTCAGGACATTGCTGCCTGGGGAGGTCTGTCCTGGTGTGTTTTTTTATCAGACACATCCAATCTTGCCTTTTGAAATGGGATTCTATTTTCTATTTTTTTGTGCAACCTCACTTTTCAGATGGAACGTAGCTGCAAGGATGTGCAATTTCCCAATTCGCACACTGTCCCATGTAGTCATTGCTCACTTATAATTTAACTTATCTCGGTTTGTGTACTGCAGACGTGAAAATGTTGTTGTTGTGACGATTTGCATCAGCAGGCGAGCCGATATGGATCAAGGAAGAACATTGATGCAAACAGTGAAACAAAAGACTAGGCCTGCGCAGTCCTTATGTTGTTTTTTCATTGTCTCGGAAGGAGGTAAAAGTTTAGTGCTGTCAGATGGGAATGTATGCTGCGAGCGACTGAGGGTGAGAGAGCTCTGCTGAATAACCTGTTCGACAGGGTTCGCTTTGAGAAACCGGTTTCATCCGAGTGTGTGTGTGGTGGTGGGGAGGGGGGACTCTAGAAGGGGTGTGGTCATAGAAGCATAACTAGGAATCCTTTCCAAAAGGTGTGCAATTAAGGGGGGTGTCTTAAAACATGTCAACTTAAATTCTGTGCTGAACACGGCGTGCCCCCTGACCAGTATTTGAGTTTCTTTCTGTAAGTTTTGTATCGCATCCACGCATATCATACAACAAACAAATGCATAAAACAAGCCAGGCATATTAGCGTTGCCAATGCTTGTTAGCAGTATCAGATGAATGAGTAGAAAGGCTTTTGTTGTGAATTATTACAATTGAAAATATTTTAATTATGAAAATATGAGTCTGTGAATTAAACATTACTAAGAGGTGTGGGAGAAGGAATGGTCTTCAAAGTGCCCCGTCACTCCTGATCACCACTTTACTCTTCAATCTGATAGACACTTCTCCACCCATTTTTAAAATCCTTTATCTCCACACCTCACAAGTGAATTTCTTCCTCTTCATCACTGTCTTTTTTTCTCTGCTGCTCTACACGCACTTCCTTGTATCAAGTATTTCAAAAATGTAACCCTGAAAAATATTGCCTGCATGAACTTTTATTGCATTTATCTAAGTGTAAAATATTTGGAGGGCTGCACTATGCTTATTTTTGCCTTCTATCTAACTTTCTCCTTTTTTCTCTATCTGCCTTTCTTTCTATCATTTTTGTTTCTTTGTTTCTTACTTTCTTTCTTTTTCTCTCTTTCTTTCTTTCCTCATCTTTTTTCTCTATTCTTTCTTTCCTCAACTTGTTTCTTTCTTTATCTCTTCATCTTTTGTTCCCTCTTTTCTTGTGTCTTTTTCTCTGTCTCTTTGTCATCTTTCATCCTTTATTCTCTTCACCCTTCTCTTTCTCTTTCTTTTTCTATTTTTCTCTTTCTTGTGTTCTTGCTGTCTCTTCTTTCTCTGCATCTTTCTTTCTCTACTTTCATGCAATTCCTCCTTTATTCCTCTCCTTCTTCCTGTCTCATTTCCAATGTTTTACTTTTTTCTCTCCTTCATTTCTTCTCTTATTTGTACCTTTCTTGAATTCTCACTTTCTTTTTCCTTCTCTCTTGCCTTCCACCTTTTCTTTATTGTCCTCCTTCCCCTCTTCCCTTTTATTATCTTTGTCTCAAATGTGTTCCTTATCTTCGGTTCTTCTTTCCTTTCCTATCCCTCTGCTTGGTTCCTAATTTCCTTTCCTTCTCTTTTTCATTCTTTACTTCCTTTTCTTCTCACTTTCAGTCTCTCTTCCTTTTCCATCTCTTCTTTGTTCACCTTTGTCCCTCATCTCCTTTCTCCAGTTGTACCTTTTCCCTTTGTTTCTCTCTTTTCTTCCTTTCTCTGTGCCTTTTCTTCCTCTCCTTTCTTTCTTTCTTTCTTCCTTCCTTTCTTCTTTCCCTACCTTCCAGCTCTCCTTCCTTCCTTCCCTCTTTATTTTTCTCCCTGCCCCTTCCTTTCTTTGTTGTGTAGTTCCTATAAAACCTATACAGGATCTGTGCGTTCGGACAGCATACACTGTAGGATTGGTGTCGGACTGATTCTGAACACCCCCACCGGGTTTGTTGGCCTTTTGTACCAGCTAGCTCACAGTGCCACTAGAATCCCCTCTGACCAAGGAGAGAATAGTTCTTGGCAAGCATCGAACCTGACAACCCTGATCTCTCAGAACCGTGGAAACAATATACTACTCAGTCACTCGTGCTTACTTAGTCTGTCTTAGAGAGGTACACATAATAAACAGACTGGGCGTTTTCAATAAGTATTTATTGAACAGCTATTATTCTGGTTTAAAATAGATGAGCTGCAACAACTGTTAGACAGTAGCAGATATATAGGATTAGAAGCACTACAAAAGTAAACGGATGATAAAGCTCTACCATCTTGCAGTAATCATAAATACATACAAGTACATAAAATACATGATAATAAAAAGATGCGTACTCCTATGAAGTCCCCCTAACTAGATGTACCTAAGTGTACCTAGCATGTGTGTAGGTGTTAAACCAAGAATCCCTCTAGGATAAAGTCAACCCCATTACCTGAAGTGGGAGACTGTGGGACCCCGTCTTGGTCTCTAGTTGGACACCCCACGAGGGATGTTAGACCACTGCGAGCTGGAGTGTCTGAATGCAGGCGTCTCTGGTCAGTGTGTCGGCCGGAAAGTCCTAATCTCCTCTGGCTATCTTAGCAAGATGTGATGTATATATACCCATAGGTCTCCCCAGGGGTCCTACCTCGCTGTATTACTGTGTCGGACTAAGGATGACGTCGGGCATGAACTTTATACATAGATATTACACAGGAGATGGTGGTCCTGCTGTGCTTCCAAGAATCCCCATGCATAATGTATGAGATTTCGAACTAGGGAAAACCAGCGTTCTGAATGCAGTGTCGTATCTAGGTAAAAGGTCAGTACCTGAAAACCGTTTTAAGTGTAATGTAGGGAAGAATATAGGTGAACGGTTATGAAGTTACTTGGGGCTATATTATGGTACCTATATGGAATATAACACCTTCCTTCCTCTCCTTTGTTCCTTTTCTTCTTTTTTCCTTTTTTTAATTTTTCCAATCTCACATTCTCATTTTTTTGCTTACTCTCATTTTTCTCTTCATTCTTTCTTTGTCTCCATTCTTTCTATGCTCCTTTCTTCAAGAGTGCTTTACTTCCTAAAGCAATCTCTTTGTTTATTAATTTGTGTTTCATTTTTGGCTCAAAGATATACCCATAAACATGGATATGGCTGCAAAAATACAGGTATGAAGCCTGCATGTACATATTTGCTAATGTTTATGCTTAAGGATGAAAAGTATATGTTAAAATAACTGTTATTTACTGTGTGTGTTTCTGTATACGCCCCGGAGTGCTTTGGCATTTTGTCCTACACAGTAAAATGTCAAGGCCGTCCTCGTCAATAATTTTTCACATACTAACTCAACAAGTAAACATTCTTCCTTAAGCTTGAAGGGTGGGGGCTGGTTTTAAAGGGGTGGGGGCCGGTTTTGCAGGAGTGCTGCAATATCGGCCCCCTGTAACAAAAGCAGCAGTAGGTCACCCCCCCCCCCTCCCCCCTCACTGGGACCGGTCCGCCTAAATTGCCAGGGCCTGTTTGCTTTTCCAGTCCAGCCCTGGCTATAGACAAGGGCACTGCAAGGGAGCCATGGGCCCTATTGCAAGGAATGAAAATTGGCCCATCATCCCCTGGTTCGGTAGTAAAAAATACGGTCCTGTGAACTTCTCACACTTCTGAGCACATGTGCCATTGCCCCTGCTTCACCTTTGGTAGCTATGCCAAAGCCCATGGCTTTAGACATCTTTCCTATTTTCGGCTGCGTGACATGACTTCATGGACTGAGTTGCCCTCCTTCTTTTATGTATAGAAACAGTTACTTGAAATACACTGTAAATCCTTCGACTGCACAGGGGCTCTCTAGCGTTAGGAAGAAGGAAAGAGAAGGAGAAGTTTGGAGCCCTGCTGGTACTTGAATTGCAAAGCAACACAACAACTGCAGGATCACAGTTGCCTGGAACATGTTAGAGAGAAACATCATTATACTCTTGCTTGCCCTTTTGGCGTTTTATTTTATCAGCATATGTTATGTGTCCATCAGTGTTATGAAAGTGTCTGTACATTGTCCAAAAATACTTCTCCACTTCTGTTAACATGATAAATCAGAGAAGCATTGGCAAAGCCACTATACCTAACCTTCATAATGCGAGTGTTGGGCTATTGTCACTGCATTACTTGTTTATAAAGCATTTTTTTTAAAGTAAAAGAAAACAATTGAAATTCTGGAATAAAAGCAAACCATTATCCTAAAGTATCTCGAAACTGGACTTTGAATTCAATATTTGAAATGCTTTTTGGCATGAATTATTTTTCATATTTCGCTCCAGAAATTCAGAAGACAATTTGCAGGCACTAAAGTAACTATAACAAATGTAATTCATCAAAATACATGTACATTTAAAATACATTTAACAAATAATATCAACAAATTCTAAAATTAAATTATAAATTAAAATGAATTGATTGCACTAATAAAAATGATTCTTAAGTACACATTGGGTATTAATTGAAAATAAATAATGAAACAAAATAAAATATATACAATACCTAATAATTAAAAAGTGTTGACATGTTATACATGTACCGAACCATTAAAGAAACGTTTTTAAATATATTAGTAAAACTAATGTTTATCAAATACTACAACACAAAAAATAAAAACATTTTAAAAATTAAAACACAATTAAAATTGAAATAACATCTACAATCTTAGTCCCTTTCAGATGGGTCCCACATACCATCAGTTACATTGGCCTCAATATAACTAACTACCTTGATGGCTGGGCCAATGCCAATTTGCTAGAATTTTGCAAAAACATCAGGAGATGGCACGCCCGTTACATATCCTAATTAGTGTGAAACGTGATTAAAATAACCATACGCCCCAGATTGCTCCTCCTACTCCAATCCCTACAGCGGATATTAAACTTTCAGAACAAACACCAAGCATTCTTCTCGGTGGGGGGAGTAGATGACTCAGCACATCAAATACGTTTCTGTTGTCTGTTGCTGAGAGACAAAGGTGGACTGGCCTGCCCTGATCTGTTGAACTACTACTGGGTGGCAAAACATCTCTACCTTTCAGAGTGGGTAGATAAGGAAAGTGAGAAGCCCTGTGTGGTATCTAAGGTTACAGAGTCTTTGGAGTTCAAGGTTCTGTAACCAAGGGTGCGTGGTTCAGAGTGGACACTGGCTTGAAAGCGGTTGGAGGCTTCTCACTGCTTGTGCTGTGGATGAGGTCTATGTGTGAAGCTCTTGCTTTAATAAAGGACTTCAACATCTTATCATCATTATGTGGTAACTTAACACCCTGGTTTAACATGGACTGCGCAGTAGCTTGTTCTGTGGGATCCAGTATGGCTTCCCTGCCATAAACGTCCTAAGAGCTCATACATTGCTACACCCACCAAAACAGTGCTTGAAATTTTAGATCAACTGTCAGCCAGAAAGGGCCTTACCTCGTTCCCCTCTCCCAATACTCCTATAGCAAAGAATCCCAACTTCACACCAGTGAAAGACTATAGAACACTGAGAAGTGATCTATTTCAGAATGGAAATATAAAAACATTGCATGCAAAAACAAAATCCACCTTCCTGAAAAATCCCACCTCCAATACTGCCAAATTAGACACTGGGCACTGCACCTACCAAACGCCCTGGCTACCATAGCATCTCTCCCCCAGTTTGAGAAGCTGATTCAATTGAGTGCACAAAATGGCTCATCTAAAAATGTACAGCATCATCGAAGAATCTAATCCTACTACCAAATATCCATTTCAAACTCGCTGGGATGCAGATTAACCCTGGGCAGTGAACTCCGCTCCGCTCACAGAGTTTTCCGCACACCGCGTTATGCAGAGATCGCGGAGTTCCCCAAAACTCCACTTCACGTTGCGGAGCGGAGTTTTTTTCCTCGCTCACGTTCGTAAATGTCATGTTGGTGAGCGAGGAAAATCCACGTCCTGGCAAGATTTGTCCTCGTTCGCGATCGTCAACATCAAGTTGGCGAGTGCGAGCGTGGAAAATCAACCTCCCAGCGAGATTTCTCAACACGGGGAGGTCAGATTTCTCATTGCGAGTGGTCGTGTATGCTCGCGACCACTCGCGTTGAGAAACTGTCCATTCGCGTTCAGAAAGCTGCAGCTCAAGTAAAAATCTACTCTACCCCTTAATTGTTTCTCTGTTTCCCTACCTATTCCTTTTTGCTGTGTCAGATATTAGATTGGGGAATTGAGGGGGGGAGATTAATAGGGCTATAATTTATTTGATGTTGGCATTCCTTTCCTGCCTGCAATAAGATATCTAAATGCCGGAGAGCTACAACATAGCGTGATTGACAATCGAATCTTTACTTTATTCTTCAACTCACCATCCTGCAGACTCTGTATAATGATATGCTGTATGTAATATTTTGTACTGAATAAAAACTTCAAAGAAAAAGATTTAAGGAAAAAATAACAAAATTGCTAATTTTTTCAATATATATATATATACTTTATAATAAGATACCTTTAATTATTTAAAAAAATAAATAGAATTAAATACAAAATAACTAAATCCAATCTAAAAACAGCAATAAAATAGTGAGCAATTCAAAGACACCAATGTAACTACAATACTGCAGACATTAGGAAAAATACACAGAATAGGGCGGGGGAATCAAGTTTACTATTTGAAGTCCAATCTAACAAACATTATGGAGGGTAAGACTTATTATTCTGGCTCCCAGTCTAACAAAAATCGGAGGGAATACGTGCATTAGAGGCCTTTGGGGGCGATAACATTTACTATTCTAAGTGTAAACATTCAGGGTGTCAGATTTACTATTCTAATTCCATTTTAACAAAAGTTGTGGAAAGAGCATACCTTTGGGATGGTAAGATTTACTATTTTAGCTCCACTCTAACAAACATTAGGAAAAGTGTAAATACTGTTAAATTTACTATTCTAATTCCAATCCAATAAAACTTGGAAAAGGTGTACACATTTAGGGGGTGGGCAATTTATTATTCTAACTCTAGTCTAACAAACATTAAAGGGAAATACATACATGGGAAGGGGTCATATTTTGTATTCTAACTCCAGTCTAACTATCAATGGAGAAAGTGCATACATTAGGTGATGAAGGGATTACATTTAATGCCACTTTATGATGGCAGTCGTATGAGCGCCCGACCAACATCTTTTCGGGCACTCGACTGTTTAACAAGGAGTCAGCGGTCCCGACAGCCCAATTACAATACTACCACCAGGCAGGCAGTCGTAAAATGCTTTTTAATATTGTGGCTGTGCAGCGTCCCAAGAAAAGGGGCCCTGCACTAGCGGCAATAGCAAAAAGCATTTTTTAAACATCCACGCACCGTGTGCCAGGCACCATGTGGTGCCTGGCACATGATGCATGGATGTTTGTGGGGCACTACATGTGCCATCCTGGCCACATAGCGGAGCCCTACAGGTGCCCCCAAAGTCCCTTTCTGTCAGCCTTTCCATGGCATTGGGACCGCCACGAAGAGGATGTTGGAAACTGACATCCTAATCCCTACGGCGGTGCCTCTGCAGGCACCGATTCCATTGTAGGGATTAGGCCCGACTGCCACCCCGAAAGGCTCCTTGAGCCTGTCAGAGGCTATGGACTTTCCCCCCCGCCTGATGTGCGCCAGCCGCCTGTATCATAAATCGGCAGTCATACTGCTGCCCTAGATGTCGTTCGGACCGCCACAGACAGCCTGTTAGTGGAGGTATGCCCAACATCATAATCTGGCGCTAAGTATACTATCTCTAGCACAGCAAACATTGGGGGAAACACATATATTGACAGAGAAGAAAGGCCTACTTTTGTAAATCCAGTCTAACAAATATTGTAGAAAGTGTAAACATGGGGGAGAGGGATTAAGTATACTATTCTGCACTCCTATCCAAAAAAATGATAGCAAAAGTGTGTATACTTGGGGTCATATACATGATACAAGTAAGATGAATTACCCATTTGAATTTTTTTTTTACACATATTAGAAAAAACATAAAAATAGCTTGAAATTCTTAACAAATGTAAAACAAATTACAATTTTAACTATTATTATTATTATTATTTAAAATATGAACAAAACCGATTGATAAATAGTGTACTTCAAACACACCCTAGAAACAAACATGCACATGAAAAATCTCTATCACATGATTATTTGCATAATTATCTTTAACGTAACTTATATACAGTTTTACTTAATAACAGAATAATTTTTAAATTAAGAAAAAACGCAGTCAAACCTGCAACACCCCATCACCTTTAAAATAGTTCAAAGATTATATTAAGAAATATGTTTAAATAAATATCGTTATTGAAAATACAATTTAAGAATTAGAATAATTAATATATTAATTAGTTTCTCAAAATTTATAAATATTTGAAATAAAAAAACTACCCACCCAACCGCCCAAGAAAATGATTAAATGCATAATGTAGTAAACTATTTAAAATCTGAGCATATGACAATTAAAAATGTAAAAAATAAAAGATAAATCAATAAACATTAATCTACATAGCAGTGCTAGTAGATTTTAATCTAATATATGGTTTAGTATTTGACCTTCAGAGTAGGTGGGCCTGGTTGCACTTGTAGTAATCAGCACGGTCCCTGGTATCTCTACCCCTAAGTCCTATATCTGTCATCCTGCACACTGATGTATTGGTTGACCCTTTGGTCCCTGGTCCATAGATATATTGGCTGTTAACAATCAGAGAAAGGAACTGGATAAAGGGGAGGGTGGCCACTGAGATTCTAATAAAGAAGAAACATGGAATAGGGCTAGTGTGAAGAAGATGGAAGACGGGCTTGTGGTTGCTGGCACTGAGAAGGAAAGACTAAAAGAGCAGAAGAACCAATCCTAATCACTCTTTCAGGCAACAATTTGGGACGGGAACTTTCAGGTGACTTTAAGCAGTAGTAGTTACATGATGCCGCGCAACGTGCATTATTGAAAGGTTTACTCTCCACTCAGATAATACACTGTTAGCATTCCTGCACTTTTGTTTTGTTTGCCTTTTTCTCCTCTGTGTTTCCTCTACTTAGATATTTCATCTGCCTGTTGAGTGTTCTATCAAGCATTGTGATGCAGTGAGTCGCTTTGCTGGTTTCTGTACTTCTAGCTTGAAAAGGGTCTCTTGGTACTGTCTGGTTAGTCAAGGTCTGTAAGGTAGAGCATGGGGTAAGTCTTCTGCCTAATTAGAAGTTATGGTGGTTGATTACTGTTGTCATATTTGGAATCTATATTCTGTTGTTTCAAGTCTATATGTACCTTGCTGTTGGAAAAGCATACTCCATGTTGTTGGCACCATCCAACTATTTTCAGGCAATCTTCCATTATTCTAATTGCATCAGCCCAGGCAATAAAATTTGCCTCCAGACCCACCAAATGCTAGACTTCGAACATAAACTACCATTCTCTGGAATCGAATAGCTTTTTAGCATCAAGTGACCACACTGCAAGTGCACCTTCAAGATTTTTTGCCTATTGCAAGCAGTTAGAAATGTGATGGAGGTTCAATCTGGTGGCCTTATATGGTATAAGGCCAGATTGATCTGCATGATGGGGCAATTGCTGACTTGCTACTCTTGCAAATATTTTGCCTCAATATTTAGGAGTGAGATTGGACAATAAGATTCACATTGTGATTTCTGTTAGCATTATTTGTGGTTTGAGAGCTTAGTGACATTGACATATGTTTAAAAAATTAGATCAGAAATCAGTTAGGGTTGAGAACCTTCCCTGATTGCATACCGATCTTTGACTGTCATTATTTCTTCTGTGTTCAGAATTTTTTCTAGTTTACACCTATCTGCGTTTGACACTTGCCCAAACCCCAAAAACATTTTAAATCTAATTCATCGATCTAAAATCCCAAGCTGTACAGTGTCTCATAGTGCTTCCAGAATTCACTTGCTTCCTCCTCATCAGTTAGGCACTTAAAGTCTGACGAGTCTACAATATTTCGTATCCACCTAGGTATCTTTGGCGTCTGCTTAACCATGCTATTATCAATCTAGATGTATTCGGTGATTCGTATATTCTTTACCTTAGCCCATGTAAAGGTCCTAAACAGCTTCTTAGACTAGTTTTTTTTATACTTGTCTCTGTGCCATCCTTGTGTTTTGTTGGTCGTTGCATCTGGGAGTAACAGTACATCCATGTCTGCCACACTCTAAATCTATGACCATCTTTTTTTGAGATGGCTGTTAGAGATGTTTATTGATTTTTTTTCAATCTTTATTTTTTCAGTTTTTCTGAATTAACAACGTAAAAACATATATCATGGCATCAGTAACTGCTTACACATATCAGATATTTCTGACATATAGTATTTGGGATCTATATTCTGTAGCTTTTTGTTCACAGTTACATTATCATTTGATACCACTCTTTAGGTCTGATCAGTACTTATATGGTGCCTTATCTGTTCTCCACATCCCATCCATTGCTGAGTACTGCACGTCCTTCCCCTGCAAAAATTTCAATTATGGGTTCTCAGCCTAAACCATACATTACCCCTTTGGTTCCCCTACTGCGTATCATCCATCATAGGTTCTGTTGATATGTTCATCATTTTCATCCAGTCCGTTAAGTCCCCTTCTGCTTTCTCATCTCTCCTAATATCCCTTATTCTAAGCGACTGATCTTTGGCGGAATCAGTCAGGTGCCACCTGAACACTTGACTAGAGTGGTACTAGCAGGCCCTCCTGGCATAAGGTGTTGCACGTCACTCACGACCTGGGCGCAGGCTCTTCCAATGCGATTGCTCTCAATATGAGAGCCTCTCCTGGCATAAAGGGTCATCAATCTTGGACACGAGTCTCACTATCCTGGCCCAAATAAGTTCAATGGTAGCCCCCGCTGGCATACCTGTTCACCGTGGCAATGCGGTGTGGGTCTGCCACTTTCCACACAACACCCCTTAAATGGCTTAGATCATGATGGCCCTCTCCTGACATAAGGGGGTCACTGGACCATACCTGCACACGGGCAATGACCCAATCAGCTGTTCTACTAACACCTTACTCAGAGAAATATGTCGGTAGGGCTCGCAACTGGACCTCGCTCCCTAATACACCATTGCCCTCAGTGTACATTCAAGGTACACTTACTGTCCAGTACTGTTACCTTCATGCATTGTGCAACCACAGACACATATGCATTCAACACACACATTCAGCCTGCATGCACTGTTCAGGACTGTAGCCTTTTGTATTGTACAAGGGTGTGTTATTTGCAAACATACACTTTGCCAGCACACACACTCACTATGTGCATAATGCACAACACTTCACCCTTCATGTATTGTACTTCATGCAAGCACACATGCACCCAGCACATGCTTTCATTGCACACGCACTGCACAAAGCTACATCTTTCATGTCATGTATTGCTCACAGGCATACATACACTTAGCATATGCACTAATCCCACATGTACTACACTAGACTCCTCTATCCCTCTTCTGTACCATTCCCAGGCACACATACATCCAGCCCAGGGTCACTACTCCTGCGCTGCACAGCACTACACATCCAGCTGTTGTAGGCCAAGGGTGAGTTAAGCATACAGAAGCAGCACTTTTAAAAAAGGTCAGTGGGCCTGTAGGCCTCACTCCAGTAACAAAGGGTAACAAGCATTCTCAATGCAATAGGTCTCGCATTTGTGAGAGTTTCAGATATTGCCATTGTAAATGACACAGCCTTTTATTTCTGTGTTTTTAAAACACACATATAAAAGACATTGATATTTATAATGCCAATAGCTCAAACTCTCGCAAATGTGAGACCATTTTAATTGTGGCCGCGCCCCTTTCTTTAGACGCTGCTCGCTGTATTCAGCTTACAGTGAGCAGCAGCTAAAGAAAGGGACACGGCCAAAATTGAATGGGGTACTTTCACCAAAAAAGGTTCTGTAGTGCGGCCGCTAAAGTGAAAGCAGACGACACTGTAAATTAAATTAATATGCGCAGCCGCTATAGTTAAAGTGGACCGCGCTCTAAAATAAATAAGCGTGGCCGCTATATCTGTAAAATTGGGAGGGGTGAAGGCCGAAGTCATCCACTAACTCTTGGAAGGAGCACATGTGGCCATCCCTCCAGACATCTCCCAATGTGGAAATGCCAAATAAATTCCACATTCAAAACCCAGACAACCCAGCAATCTCAGCCAACCACATACCATGCCAGAGGGGTCCGTGATATCCATGTTCAGCAATTAATTAATATCCATGTGGCAGGATGGTGATGTGATCCAGAGGGAGCCCCAACAAGCTTTTGTAAAGGAATAATACTGAGTTTCAGATTCCACTTCTAAACAAATAAAAATTACAGAGACTCACAAGACAACATGAGCAATCCAGAAAAGCCTGTCCTGCTCCTTTGATTTGGTGCACGAGTACAAATCCCTAAAAACTTTGACAACTGATAAGTCAGAATCAAACCCTTTTGTCGTGCCCCCTAAGAATTCACTAAACCCTTGTCCTGAAGAGAACCCCCAAAGAAAGTGTGGGTTTGAAACGCATAGACCAGGATCAATAGGGGATCCTAGTTCAACCAGTATCAATATGGATGTATAAATTCATTTGTCTAAAGAAACTATTGGAAGCCCATATTAGATACCTTTGCACCCTTTATACGTTCCAGTACTAAGCGGACTTTCTGTGAATGTAATGCTCTGGTCTTGTAAAATCTTGGATTGGTGAAAATGTGATTTTAGCCTAGTTCATGTATACATTTTGCGTTATCACAATGTATATTTGATTTATCTTTACATATTTCACACATTTTTCAAATATTTTTCACAGTATATCCATCGAGTTGAATGTGGATTGTCCTTTCTTTTATTGCACCAAATGTGAAAGTTTAAAAAACGTTCATGTTCAATCATTACTAAAACAAAAATTGAGGTTATGGTTATTGAGTAAAATGTACCTCATGCACAAGTAAAGATATGTTTAAATCTCACAACCACCAGATGTTGTGTATACAATTGTCTAAGGCCCAAGGTGGTTGTTGGTAAGGGCCAGGACCCCCAATTCACACAGTGATATTTCATATGCTGGGAGCCGAATACCAGCAGATGATAGGGACCTGAGTAACAGGCAGCAAAGAGTACAGAGGCCCCTGACCGTGCACCCAGGAGAGTAAACCATGGGGCTGTAAAAGCGCAAGTTCCAGCATATGAGCCGGGTCTCCCCTATCCACCTTGAACCAGTCACCAAGAGAGACCAGTTGCAAGGCCCAGTAATATAGGTGTTTGTCTGCTCATCGAAGGCCAGAATCAAAAGGGGAGTAGCAACACTTCACAAAAGACACCATAGGAATCTTCCCTGCCCAAAGGAAAGCAGCAATATGCTACTGCAAGTTGGTGAAGAAAGTGGATGTTAGGGCCAGTTCCTCTGTGGGCTGGAATTCATGCTCTGCAACAGTATACACAGCTCTAAAAATAATCTAAAATGTGGGCGCTCAGCTCGAAGACCAGCATATCCTGCCAATTTTCTGCGATTAAGGTGTTTTCCGTATTGTCGCTGAGATTTTTATGAACAATCCAGTAGAATTTGATGATCTTTATCCAGTGATGGGGGTTTTCCACATGACAAAAGTTGAGTTGCGGTGTGCAGGAAGTTATCTCAGTGGGTGTGGCATAGACGATGCAGTAATTGAGGCTGAAACCTTTGGAAGCAAAACTGTCCAGTCAGTATTGAGCTGAACTCATTATGTTCGTTCATTGCAAGGTATGCGCATCATATCTGAGGGTATAGAAACATTGCTTTGTAATGTTTTCTGGAACAAGAATGACAAATTAGATCTTAAATATCTTATCTTAGAAATGAAAAAGGCACAGGGTGCACTTCATTCAAAAGAGATAATGCAAAGGCAGGCAATGTGCAATACACTCAGTTCAAAATCGGAAAACCTGAAAACCAAGTTTGTAGAGTTTGTCAAAGAATGTGAAGAAAAATCTGAACTTTGCACATACTGGGGAAATGTTTTACACATGGTAGCTCTAGTGAAAAACTTGGTACATGCTGATAGGGAAGGTCTTTGGGATCTGCACTTGAAGACTGTGGAGTTACTGATTACTGGGTTTCGCGAATTAAGTTGCATAAACTGCCTGAGATATGGGTCCTGGTATTTGGAAAGAGTGAAGAAGCTAGAGGTGGAAAAACCATACCTCTACAGAAAATTCATCCAAAGGCATTTTGTGGCGAAAGACAGAGAGAGAGGTTTCAAGCGGTGGCTCCAGATATGAAACTGGAACAGACGATCCAGAGATCACAGAAAAGCCCAGAGGGAACTGTTAGTCAGACATGTAAATGTGAATATGTTGCTCAATGGCAGCTAGTTTACCATGAAGTCCTTTCTATTTGCAATGTTTTCAGAGAGATGACAAATTCAAAATTAATGGACCATCGTGAAACAGTTCCTCATCACGAACTTGTGGTAAAAAAGAGAGGGGAATGCTTTAATCAACAGGTTGACAGCTTTCTTCATTTTATGTAGCAGCAAGGTAACCCCTTTGAAATGACTGAGTCTGTGCGACTACACAACTTCGTGACCAAATAATATGTGGATAACAGTATAAAGACTAGTCTACTAGACGTCCTCGAGCATGGATCAAAATGATATGCAGAACTGAAGCAGGAGAGATTTGTAATGAAAGAGAAAAAGCTGTTTGACATAATCATTGAAGCTAAACTTTCACACTTTAATTGCCATAGTGAGAGTTTCGTCCAACTGGCCAGTACAAAACAGGTTACAAAAAAACAACTTTTGCAGGCACATATAGAGATGATGTAGCAAAAGAAAGGGGCGAATTTATCAAGGACATTCTGTTGCATGATCTTCTTCCAACAAACGCATTATTTGATGGAGATGCTGCAACCAAACTAGTAAAGCCCAATCTCATACAAGAGCTTGAAAAAAAACTTTCACCTGAAGAATTTCAATTTGAAAAGATGTCCTCATTGAAAACTGCTGGTGTTTTGGACTATATGTCACAATTACGATTGGTCAAGATTTAATCCATGCAAAACTTCAGAGTTTGTTCAGACTGTTCTACAGATATCAAAGTCAGTGTGCATATTGCAAGAACTGCACATTGTCTATGACAGTTATCCTGAACTGTCTGTCAAAGAATGTGAGACAATCAAATGAATGTCTATAAGTGAACAATTGACCATGCCTGCAGCACAAAGTTCAACACCTATACCTGTGCAACTAGATAAATTCTGGTCCTCAACAACAAAAAAGATGAACTTGGAGATGTTAACTTGCCAAAACATTGCTGAAGCTTCAGTCATCACTGGATTTCCAATTATTGCAATTGGAATGATTGTCAATGAAGAGTTGGGTCCTTCAGTGATATATTTAAAAGGTACAGGCCATATTGTTCAAGAACTTAACAGCCAATTAGAGGAAGCTGACCTTCCTGTTTTACCACATATTGAGTGGACTTCTCGCAATGGTTCCAATCGGGTCATTGCACAGTCAAATTACACCGTTGGAATTATTGTGCTACTTAGATTTGTTGCAATGTTCATAAGTCAAGGTTTGCAAGAGTCATGGGGATACGTTACTGAACAGGCGAGAAAAGACACTTAATCCCCCTTCATATTCTGAACGAGAAACTTGACTCGGAGATGCCCAGTGTTCTTATCAAGGCACATATTCTAGCGGGTGATGACACTATTAACAAAACTGAAACAAAGCTTGGAGCTTTAACTGCTGAACCTGTGAAGTTGTTAAAAGGATTTGCTGGGACAGAAGAAGAATTTGACTATAAAGACGTAGAAAAATACCTTGTGCTCGTGACAAAAATGAGTTCTGACTGACTCATTTGTTGATCTCCCTGTCGATATGCTCTTCTCACATTTTCAACATTCTACGCATGTACCAAGAGTGATTACCGAAACAAATAAATAAAGTGAACTATGAAATGTGTCTAAAACAGTGATAAACATTATTTTTTTTCATATTCAGATCATAAACATTGCTTGGTGTATACATAAAAAGATTCAAAACCATTATTATTTATTTCATTTCTATATATGTCTCTTCTTCCTCTATAACAGCCACCATTTTGGTAGATGGCAGAAGGGCTGCTCAGAGGAGTTATTTTCTGTCTCTATAAGACTGCTTGACCCCTAAAAACTATATTCTACACCAAAATGAAGTATATCGGTCCCATGGTTCCTGAAATATCACATCATCAGTGCAACACATCCGCCATTTTTAAAAATGTCGTCCAGAAAAATTTAGTCCAGATCAGCAATGTCTACCCAAGCAAAATTACTTCTCTAATGATCCAAAAACACAAATCAAAAATTAAAATCTCTGGACAATAATTTTTTTACAGAGGTATATCAGGGTCCAGGATTAACTACTAAGAACTTGATGAAATTGGCTATGCATTGTCAAAACAAAGAATGGTATGTTCATTAACAGTAAGAGAGATGTAAAGAGAACATGCTTACAAATCAGCTGCTCGGTCACTACAGGAACTCATGAGGAGGTGAGAGGGATTATTTATATTAGAAAAAGTAAACATAGAATAACAACTTTTCATTGCGTGCTACAACTTTCACGGGAGGAGACAACCCTTAGGTTTAAGGACTGGGATGAGGAGGACCTCCTGAGGGGGTAATGTGACATCAGTGGGATCGCTACTAATGGAATTACTGCTATCTGTGTTAACGCATCCATGCTACAACATGGCAGAGATAACTGTCCTATCAGACATCTCGCCAATGGCAGATTTATGCCATTCGCTGGGAATCAGCAGACTTGACATTGCCACAAACTCTAAATAGAAACTAAAACTCTGATCAAACCAAAAATGTGGATACATATACCCAATGTCATATGTAAAGTCCTTTACCTCCGAAAATACTTTAAATACCCTACTCTTCTCTTTGGACTTCCTAAACACATACCTTTAGTATCACTTTTCCTTCTGTGGTCACTTGATTGAAATAGAGAGAGTGACCAATGAGTGACTTTAAGGGAGGTTTTGGAAAGAGTGCTAAGCCTAATTAGCAAACTTGACATGGATCCAGAAATAGAACTAGGCTGGAAATGTACATCAGGAGACAGCCCACAAAGAGAATTGTCAAACGCAAGCAGGGTAGCAATGCAACAGAAAAAAGGACCGGGCACCAAAATAAAAGTGGCCCACATTAGTAAATTAGAAAGCTAGAAAAGTAATGTATGTTTGTAAATTGGGACTGAGTTGAACTTGTAAATACACTCTGTATAAGGGTTTTGCAAGACTTAACTGACTGCATGCAATACAGGCAATATTTGTGGTAATATTAGGCAAATAAATCAACTGTACGAAGCTGCCCATAAGACAACTAAACAGGCCCAAAAACAGAGAAAAACAGACCAGCACACTGATCTGTCAGACAAGCCTGTCAGACGCTGCGTGATTACCTTATTGGCCAGACTGACCCTGAATGCAAGGTGTATTGGAGATTAGCAATTGCCAAGAAGCTAAATTCACAGTAGCCAGTGAATAACAGAATGCATTTTAAATATCCAAGCAGCAATATAAAGTAAGAATAATATTAGGATGTAATGGCCCTTCAGGCTCAGTTCCCTTTTAGAACATGTCAAGGGGAGAGTTTACATAAACTGGACGCTATAGAGGACAAAGATTTGAAGATAGCAAAGCCTGAAGTAGATTGTTAGGGCCCGATTCACAAAAGTTATCTGAGACAAAATCTTAGCTTTATGACTTTCACTATTCACAGAAGGTATTTAGGAGTAGTAAACTTAGGATTCCTAACTATACTAGTCCTAAACTGAGATGAAATCCTAATTTTACGACTTTCAGTATTCAGAAAAGGCCTTGAGTAGTAGTAAAGTTAGGATTCCTAACTTTACTACTCCTAAACTGAGACAAAATCCTAACTTTACAACTTTTATTATTCACAAAAGGCATTTAGGAGTATTAAAGTTAGGAATCTTGAGGACATTTAGAAAGCTTCCCTGGGAATACATTCCTCCCATTGTTTACCATTGGCTTTGTGGTTTGCAACTGACATTTGTTTGCTTTCTATTCACTGGCTCTATTTATTTTAGGCTGTCCAGCTCGAGTTCCTCGAGTTCGTCCCCTCCCTTGCCCAAACCCTATTTACTGTATTCTTTCAGCAGTGCTAGATTTCTGTATACAGGCCTTTAAATCTTGTTCTTATCTTGTCAAATTTGCTGTGCATTTGAAGACCGAAGTCTATGTCAGACCCTCTCTTTTATGGAGCTTGGTGTTTAATTTTGTTTCTCTAACTTCAAAGTGAGAGGATTTATGTGACAATCATGTTGGATCTGGGGAGTGCTTGAGGAAGGCTGTATGTTATTATTTATTTTCTGGGGCGTGAAAGCAAAAGACACACAATTGATGGACGGAATGCAGAACAAATCAAAACATTCACCCCCAGTCAAGAGATCTGGATTAAATCCATCATTCTTTTGCTTTGCTCACCATGCCACCCCAGTTTAGACCTGGCCATATGCAAATCAGTCTTGACCCTGTGCCTCATGGGAACAGTCCAGCCTGAACTGCCAAGCCAGGTCCTCTCTGGACCGGAAATAAGCATCCTAGGACCGGTTTCAGGGTTTCACCCCTCTTCAGTCAGGGTAGCTTGATTCCAGTGGAAAAGTGACCCCAGCCTGGGCATACCTGGCGCACTTATGGCGAGGAAGCAAAAGACACACAATTGATGGACGAAATGCAGAACAAATCAAAACATTCACCCCCAGTCAAGACATCTGGGTTAAATCCATCATTCTTTATAGCACACAACAAAATGTAAATGTCTGTGAATGAACTGTGCAGATATTTCAGAATGAGAAATGTCCAAATGAAGCATGTTTTTTGGCAATTCTGAAGTGTGGTAAAACAAGTATTTTTAAATGATCAAAACAAATCAATACTCAAGTGGGCACATTTATGACTTTTTTCGTGCAGGGCAGCGCCGTAAGTCACCCTGCTGCACTGCCCTGTGTCACAGGGAATTGGCAGGAAAGTGCTGTATTTATCCAAAATGGTGCATTCATGTCCTTTTCTTTGCACTGGCGTGTTTTGTCAGCCTATCACAAACGCGGGCACATTTGAACTATGGCGCAAGGCTACCTGTGGTGCAAGCAGAATTGATTTGGTGCAGGAAGGGGGGGAACAACCTTTACAACGCAACTTTTACAACGCACTACCATTACAACAAAACTATTACAACGCAAAATCTGTTACAACGCATGCCATTACAACGCAAGTCTTTACATCGACTTGCACTAGATGGCGTGCTAACATTAAAAATAGTGTAGTTGGGAGGAGCCTAGCGCGCAACCAAGATGGCCGCGTAGGTGCGAGGCTCCCGAGGACCTCCGCGACCTCCTACATATATCCTGACAATATCCTGTCCTAGATGAGGGGACTGTGTTGGTGAGCCCGAGCTGAGGTGGCACCCGCTTTCCGCTTCCAAATTGGACCTCGGACTCCGGCGGTAGCACCGATTGAGATTTGCGGCCTTCTCCACGCCGGACCCCGGATTGGAGTTGTGGGGTGAGCCGGAGGCAAAGTCAACAACAGCGGCGGGCTGGGCGCGGCGGCTCGCGTACCCCGCACTTTCACTTTCGCTTTTGCACCCTCCTTGCTGTCTCGGCGAGGTTGGGTCGCGGGGCACTGTGAGGTGGTGTGGCCCCGTTGGGGTGCCCTGCCGGCCCGCCGGCTGTGACTTGCCCCGCGGCCCTGTGGTGACCCCCCCCCCGGATCCCGTGAACCGGCTTGCCCGCCCTTTACGACGTGCCTGGCACGGCTGTGGGACTGGAACCATGTCCACAAAGCAAGATGGAGATCGGGCAAAGGTGAAATCGACCCGACGTGGCGCAGTCCACCAGTCTAACAGCATGGACCGCTATACCCTCCAGAAGGGATCTCCCGAGGTGCCGCGTAGGTCCCCTGAGGGCCCGACTGATGCTCCTGCTCTGCCCGTGGATCTGACCTTGCGGGACGTAATGGGCGGTGGACCAGCGTTTTGATACACTGGCGCAGAAAATTGACTCGGTCCTCGTGGATGTTGGCCTGGTACGGGCCGATCTATCCAAGACTAATGACCGGGTCGATTCTTTGGCCCACACCACATCGGGCCTCACGACGGATGTGGCAGCCCTCCAAAAGGAGGTGCGCCGGCTCGGCCAGGCGAGCGCGCTGATGGATCGTCGCCTGGAGGATTCTGAGGGTCGGGCCCGGAGGAACAATGTCCGTATTCTCGGGGTGCCTGAGGGACGTGAGGAGGCGGCGGCGGATCTATTCGTGGAGGACTTGATTCTCACCCACCTCCAGCCCCGGGGACTGAGTAAATTCTTCGCGGTGGAGCGGGCCCACAGGGTTCCCGGGGGAAGGCCCAAAGCCGGAGCCCCCCCGAGGCCTCTCATCGCCCGGATTTTCAACTTTCGGGACAGAGACGCTATCCTGCAATCCTCCAGACTACAGGGGCCGGTCAGACTCGACAATATGGATATAAATTTTTATCCTGACTTCACCCCAGCGGTCCAAAAGCAGAGACTAAGCTTTCTCGGAGTCAAACGTCGTCTACGGGACCTAAATCTCAAGTACGCTATGCTTTTCCCGGCTAAGCTGCGGGTGGAGTTGGATGGCCGCACGCACTTTTTTGATCGTCCCGAAGCAGCCGGGGACTGGCTAGATACCTTGCCTGGGGATCGGGATCGGGGGGGTGGGGGGGGAGCGGTGGGGGGAGAGGGCCCGCCGGATCAGGACTGAGGGACTAATATTATGCCTCACTCTGGACAAAATTGATGTCACTTTTGACTGTTCGCCTGTTCGAGTCAGTCTCCTCCTGTGGAGGACGTGTGGGGTCTCTTGGGGGTTCTCCCTCCTCCTCTGGGGGTCTAGTTAGTTTCACCATCTATGGGGCGACAGGCACACTGCACTTTGGGGGGGGCTGTTTGGGCTCATGCAGGGGTGCAGGGAGGGGGGAGTTCTGTTGGGGTGGGGGAGTTGGGGTGGGGTGTTGTTCGTTTTTACCACAAGGCAAACCCTTTTCTGTATTGTTTTTAAGGTGCTCTCCGGGGGACGACTGATGGCTCCTGTGTGTGATGGGGGGTAGGGATTTGACTTTGTTGTCTTGGAACGTTAATGGACTGGGGGATAGGATCAAACGAGGTGTGGTCCTGCAGTATTTGAAACCAATCTCACCCGATGTAGTCTTCCTGCAGGAGACACACCTTATTGGAAACTCTTTTTGTGCCATGAATCGGCGTGGCTATCGTTTGGTGGCCCACTCGGGCTTCACGTCGGGCTCACGGGGTGTGGGCATTATGGTGAAGAACTCGCTCCCGTTGGAAATTGATGAGGTGCGCCATGATGATAGGGGACGCTATGCTGTTTTAGTGGGGAGAATGGAAGGCAAAGTAGTGGTCTTTGTATCAGTATACGTCCCACCGGGGCTACAGGCGACCACTTTTGCAGACCTGGGGCGCCTCCTCCTGGGCCTTCCGGGGGGACTCCTAGTGGTTGGGGGGGACTTCAATGCGGTGGTTTCTGGGACTCTGGATCGTCACCCCCCTAGGGACCTCCCCCGGGCCCAGGCGTGGCTATCCGGCCTCTTGGATACACTGGGATTGGTGGACTGCTGGCGCTTAAAACATCCCACGCAGCAGCAGTACACTTTCCACTCGGGGGCCCATGGTAGCCTCTCACGGCTTGATCATGTCCTTGTCCCGGCGGCCTATGCTGGGAGTGTGGGGGAGGTGCGCCATCTGGCGCGGGGTATCTCAGATCATTCCCCGCTCCTGTTCCATTTTGATGTCCTTCCGAGGGGTGAGGGCAGGGTAGTTCCCATCAATGCCTGGTACCTGCGCGACCCCACCATTCGCGCTGATGTGATTAAATCCTTGCAGCGATACTTTGATGAGAATGTGGGGTCCGTCTCTTCGGCTATCTCCTTGTGGGAAGCCTTCAAGACAGTTCTCAGAGGAGAGGCCCTGTCCCTTATTTCCCATGCCCGGAGGCGCGAGCGGGAGGAGGTTACCCGGGTGGAGGCCGAAATTGCTGAATTGGAGGGTGATTTAGAGGGCGGAGTGACGGATGCTGCACTACATGTCCTACAACTTAAGCAGGCGGCCTACAGGGCCCTCGTTACGGAGGCGGCCAGGGGCCTCAGTAGGGAGCAACAGGGGCGACTGTATGATGTGGGTGATAAGGCGGGCAAACTGATAGCGTGGTTGGATAAAAAGGAGAGAGTGAATCGTGTGGTCCCGCTGATTGAGAGGACGGATGGTGTGAGTGTCACCGAGCCAGAAGAAATTGTCTCCTGTTTCGCGGATTATTTCCGCGAGGTGTATTCTCCGGTCTCTCCTTGCTCGGAGGAGGACTCCCATTCCCTGCTTAGGGATATCGCGCTGCCCTCCCTCTCGGAGGAGGACAGGGTGTCGCTGGATGCCGCTCCTACATCCGACGAAATTGCCCTCGCCATACGTTCGGTTGCCTCTGGCAAGGCCATGGGCCCGAATGGCATCCCTATCGAGTTGTATAAGTTGCGACCAGATGTACTGGCACCCCACCTCCGCGTGATGTCTCTGGCGGCCCACTCGCTGGGCTCCCTCCCGCCGGACCAGCGTCTGGCTACTATCGTGGTGATCCACAAGGAGGGGAGGCCTCGGGACCGGGTTACATCCTATCGGCCTATCTCGCTCTTGAATGCGGAGCCCAAAATTCTCGCCAAGGTGCTGGCCAATCGGCTGGTCGGCGTGGTGGGCGATCTGGTCCACCAAGACCAGTCCGGCTTTATCCCCCATTGCAACACGGCCCTTAATCTGCGGCGCTTGCACGGGGTGCTCGCACGTGTCCCATTCGTGCGGGAGCCGGCCATTTTGGCGTCCTTAGACGCCACTATGGCGTTTGACACGCTTGAGTGGCCATACATTTGGGCGATGCTGGCGAAGTTTGGATTCGGCCCGGGCTTCATCAGTTGGGTCAAATTGTTGTATTCGGGCCCATTGGCGCAGGTGGTGGTGAATGGAAGAGTTTCGGCCCCATTCGAGCTGGGCCGGGGCACGCGACAGGGCTGCCCCTTGTCGCCGCTCCTGTTTGCGCTGGCCTTGGAGCCCCTGGCGGAGTGGCTGCGGTGGCACCCCTCCATCCGTGGTCTCCGTTGGACCCCCGAGTATGAGGACCGTGTGTCCCTATACGCTGACGACATCCTTTTGTACCTAGCCTCCCCACGTAAGTCACTCATAGTCCTGGTTGATGTTTTACGTTCATTCGGCCGGAACTCAGGCCTTGTCATCAACTGGGCTAAATCATGCGTGTATGTGCTCTCTGGGGAGGCTCCTGTCCTTCCGCGGGGTTGTCCGATTCAGATTGCCTCTCAGGGGTTTCGATACCTGGGTGTCTACATTACTCTGGACCCAGAGGCCCGCTACGAGCGGAACTTGCTTCCCCCTCTCCAGCGCTTGAAGGAGGATGTCGTGCGCTGGCGGCGCCTGCCGCTTTCGCCGCTCGGCCGGGCGGCGTTGTTTAAGATGATGTCGTTGCCACGTTTCTTATACGCTCTCCAGAACACTATGGACCCAGTCCCGGCGCGCTACTTCCGTGAGGTGGAGAGTTTACAGCGCCGCCTGTTCTGGGACGGGAGGCCGCGCATTGCCCTGGAGAAGTTGACGCTCCCATGGTATGACGGGGGGATTGCCCTCCCGGATATTAAACGGTATTACTGGGCCTCCCAGCTAGCTGCAATTAACCATGGCCTCTATGGGCCCGCCTTGAACCCGGCATTTGAGATGGACAAGATGCTACTGCCCGGTGGCGACTACAATCGAGTGCTCTACTCTGGCGCGCCCGACGCTCGCTTGACGGGACCTACGCGTGTCATGGTCAGAGTATGGCATGCGGCTAATGCAGCTATGGGGTGGAAGGACCGTTTGACCCGGGCGTCACCGCTGTATGCGTCTGAGAAGTTGGGCTCTCTCTGGACCTCGAAGGGCTTCGAGAAATGGGACATGATAGGCATCAGTAAAGTGGGGGATCTCTGGTCGAGGGGAGGATTTAAAACATTCGAGATGCTGCAGACGGAGTTTCAGTTGCAGGGCAGTGAATACTTTCGATACCTGCAGATCCGTCATGCACTGGGCTCCGTCTTCCCAGACGTCGCCTCCATCCCGGAGTCTTCCCCCCTGGAGGATAGAGTGCTAGATGGCCACGTCCCAGACAGTACGATCTCCCTTATTTATAAAAAACTGATTAATGATCGATCGGGCCTGCTGATTGGCCTTCGCGAGGCTTGGGTTGCCGACGGTCTGGAATTGGACGATGAGGACTGGACCTCCGCGGTGGCCTCTCCGAAGGAGGTGGCTATACCGGCTCGCCTTCGCTTCGTCCAGCTTAAGATACTCCACCGGGTCTACATGACGGGGCCAAGGCTTCAGCGTATGGGCTATACTGAGGATGGATTGTGTAAGCGTGGTTGTGGTGCCGTGGCGACCTTCCTGCATATTTTATGGGAATGCCCGAAGGTGGAGCGATTCTGGCGGTGTGTGCACGAGGTCCTGCGAGTGGTTACGCGTGTTGCGCTGCTGCCGGAAGCGAGGAGATGCCTGTTGAATGTGTGGGAACCAACTGACTACTCGGCTCCGCAAACGTGGTGGGTGACTCTGGGATATATGATTGCTAAGCGTGATATTGCGCAACTGTGGGGATCCCAGAACCCCCCGGCGGTGTCGGCCTGGAAAGAGCACATGGACTGGTGCATGTTTCGAGAAAAGGTAGTGTATGTGGCGAGGGGTAAGCCTGGGACATGGGTGAAAGTGTGGGGCCCCTGGAACGCCTACCGTGGGAGTATTTGCGCGCCACCGTTGCTGCCTGCTGCCTCACTAGCCCCGTCCCCTTAGCTGACTCCTTCCCCTAGCCCCGGGCACAGGGTTCCCCCAGTCCTCGCCCTGTTTCCCTTCCCCTCTTTGGACTCCTCTGGATAGTTGGGGTTCCCCATTGGGGAGCACGTGCTGCTACTTTCGACTGTGGGTAGCCTTGTGGGTGTTGTTTTCTTGTTGTTTGTATAAAATGAAACCGTACTGTGGGGTATTATGGCTGTGGCCCATGATGTTGATAACTCCTGCTTATGCTCCTTTGTAACGCCAAGTGTTCTATGAACGTATGCCATATGTTTCTGCCATTCCTAGCGGCCGGCCGGAAGGTTGTGGGCCCATATTTGTATATTCTTGAGATTTGTAATAAACGGTTTAAAAAAAAAAAAAAAAAATAGTGTCGTTTACTATCCAAACACCTTCCCTACTGCAACGTGGACTGGAGTTAGAATAGTAAATTACCCTTTTTTAATGTTAGCACGCCATCTACTGCAAGTCGATGTAAAGACTTGCGTTGTAAATACTTGCGTTGTAACAGATTTTGCATTGTAAAAAATGCGTTGTAACGGCATGCGTTGTAAAAGCATGCGTTGTAACGTCATACATCCAGGAAGGGGCACCCTCATGCACAAAAACATTCTATGAGTGCTACAGAATGCAGCACACATAGATAGAGGAAAAATTAAAGAGAAATAAAGATATTTCTCCTTGTTACGCCTCTCCTAGGGGGGGCAAATCTTTTTGGCGCATGGGACTGCGTCAAAATCTATGGATGTTGCATGGGAACACCCATGCAATACCTACGGAAACGCCTTCCAGGTGCAGAGTAATGCAATGCATCAATTTGCGCTGCGTTACGTTACTGAAGATTTATGAAGCCACGTAAGGTGGCCTTACATGGCATCATAAATCTCATTTTACATTTGTGTCGCTCTTACACCACATTGCATGGTGCAAGAGTGACGCAAAGGGGCTCATAAATATGCCCCTATGTGATTACGTTTCCACACATTATTATTTATGTGCTGTATACATTTGTCAGTGAAACTGCATGTCTGTGCAAATGTAATGGTAATTTCAACTGAAGATGTGTTGTCTGTAATAGAAGTGTTCTACCACACCATGCATATTCCACTCTACGCCACTCCACTCTACTCTGCACCACTCCATGCCACTGCACTCTACTCTGTGCCACTCATTTTACACCATGTCACTGCACTCTGCACCACTGCTCTCTACACCACTCTGAACCACTCTTCACTACTCCATTCTATGCCACTGCACTCTATGTCATTTGACTTTACGCATCTCTACTCTACTCTACACCACTGTACTCTATGCTAATGCTCTCCATGCCACTCTACTCAACACCACTGCACTCTTTGCCACTGCACTCTACACCACTCCAGTCTAGGCCACTCCTCTCCACTCTGCAACAGTCCACTCTGCTCCACTGCACTCTATGCAAAACACTCTATGTTAATACACTCTACTCTGTACCACTTTACTCTACGCCCCTGGAACTCAATGCCAGTCCACTCCAATCTACTCTGCACAGCTTCACTCTGTGCCACTGCACTCTACACCACTGTACGAAGCCGACTCTATATATACTATACCAAAATGGTGTCTAGTGTGCACAGTCCCTGGAGTCCCCAAAGGTATGGCAGAGGTTAAAGTAGATAATACCTTACTCTCAATTTAGTGGTAGCTGGGCTGAGCAGTCAGGCTTATCAGAGGGTATTGTGGGTGCATTTGTTGTACCAACTCATACATGACAGGAATACACACTCAATGACTAACTCCAGACTAATGTTTTCCAAAAATATATCTTTAGTTACTTTTATTTTAGGAACCAAGTTGAACTCAGTTACAGGTAAGTAGACTTTTACGGGAAGTAATACTTCCACAAAGGCAGTGGAATCCTCTCTGGTCTTGGAAATGCTTTGGTATTGTCATTATGAAATAGTAACACTGATTACTTGAAAAAGATAGACAGTTGTATGCAATAGATATAATACTATGCAACCCTAAGGAATGAAAACTGGGTTATGCATCAGCAGGTAAGTACACAACTTACTTTTCCAGTCTTCGGGGGTTTTAGACCGGCCCTGGGCAAGGATCTTATGGCGGGCACTGCACCGCCAGCAGCACAGGGGCGGCCAGGCGCAGAGTTTGCCAATCCCAAGGCTAATCGATGGAGACTAGGGGCACCCAGAATGGAGCAGAGTTCAGTATCTACGCCGTGGCTGTTGGTACCGGAAATGATGTATGAATGGTAGTCAGTAGGCCACCACCGCTGGTACCGTCATGGTCGTCATCAGCGAGTTACTGTAGGTCCAAGGGAGGAACCCCCAGCCCAGCAGTCGCGGTCGTGGGAATGGAGATGTGCAGGGGATGGAGGCGTTCCGCGGATGTCGGCCATCTCGGATTGGCCGTCGTCCAGCTGTGGTGCTTTCTTCTTGCAGGGCAGAGTGGCGTCAACACAATTGACGGTCCTCTACTGCTGAGGTTTTGGAGTTCTTTTGGTAGTGGTGAGTTGCATCGACACAAGTGTCGGTCCTCAACCATTGCAGTATTTGTACAGGGAGATACCGGGGACTAGAGCATCTTGCCCAAAGGAAGATCTTTGGAGATTGGGAGAAGGCTGGAAGGTCTCTGGGGTTTCTTGGAGGCCCAGCAGGGTTTCTGGAAGGACAGCAGTTTCAGTTGTCGAACCAGCTACAGGTGGCAGCACTAAGATGCCCTCTGAGTGCATTTTATAATACATCCAACACTGGCATCAGTGTGGGTTTATTATGCTGAGAATTTTGATACCAAACTTCTCAGTATTCAGTAAAGCCATCATGGAGCTGCGGAGTTCGTGTTGACAAACTCTCAGCCCATGTATTCAAAATGGCTTCACTGCATTTACAATGTCTGTGAATGGCACAGACACTAGGGACATATTGCTCATGCAGCTATGCCCTCACCTGTGGTATGGTGCACCCTGCCTTAGGGTTCTGAGGCCTGCTAGAGGGGTGACTTACCCATGCCACAGGCAGTGTTTTTTTTTTTTTTTTTTTTTTTTTAAAAACCTTTATTTGTGCATAGTAAAAGAACAAATACGGGCCTACAACCATCAGGCCGGCCACAATACGGTTGAGCAGAGACAAACAATACATCCCCTGTGCAGCAAGGTCAAGATTAGCAACGATTCAGGATTCATACACTGGAGGGATCCTTGACACCGGGGGAAGGAGAAGTGAAGGTTAATTTTAAGGTTTTCAAAAAAAAAATTTTTTTATCGAGAATAAAGTCAGTAAAGGATAGAAACAAGGAGATTCGAGTCCGCAAGTCGGCTTCATACACTGGAGAGCAGCAGCATCATTAAAACAGCCATAGAAAATCCCATACAGTAAGGCGATGCAATTAGATAACAGGATCATCACAGTAGCAAATACGCACCCCCTAAAAGCCGCCCCCACTCAATCCACCCCACACCCGGACCCCGAATCGAAACAAGTATAGCGCAGAGACATGAAAGAAAGAGGCCCATAGAACTAAAAAGAAACAGTAAATTACCCCCCCACCCTACACCAATGCGGAGGCTATGGCCTACCCCCCCCCCAGCATAGTGCCTGTCGCCCAATGAACCCGAAATATAGACGAGAGAGAAAGGAGGAATAGAGTAAAGAAACTAAGAGAAGAAAGAAGAAAGGAGGCGGGGAGGAGCCCACGTATCCTCAGGAGCGCCCGACACCACCGGCCAACCAAGCCTCCACACACTGAAACCCCACTACACCCGAAGGCGGTCGTGGGAAGATAGCATGTAACACCACGGAAATGAAGGCAGACAGATCGCGACGAGTGCGCACAACATAAGTAGACAATTCCCGTCCCAGTCCAGCCCGGCCGTGAAGCCATGATGATGGAAAGTAATCTAGCCCTGGCCCGATCGCCGGCGTACGATTAGACCCGCCCCCTCGTGAATGCCCCTCATCCCGAACAGACAAAGACAATATGGCCACTTGGGAGAAGATGGAGAAGTAGAGTCACAAAATGGCCGCCGATCATCTATGGAGGTCCCCTTGCACACCATATAAAATCCAGACCTGGCTTGTAAAGTACATGAGTTCCACATAAAAGGAGTCATAGGCCACCGTGAACGGTTCCTCGAGGTCGCCAGGTGTAGTTCAGCTGGAAACTCCTGCGGGCACGGTGAGGCAGGCAACAACAAAGCAGGCAGCAATGACCGGGGAAGCAAAGTATCTGCCATTGAGCAGGAGAGCGATTGGTCCCGAGCGCCGGGAAAGCCAAATGCAGACACCAGTGTAGCACCGTTATACCCAGTCGTTGCTTCCCCGCAGGAGGACCACAGCACTGGCAGACTCACGTCTTGTTGATCACAAACGGGGCGCTCACGGCCCGCAGCAGACAGTGTAGAGTCGAACCGCTCACTCAGCGTTTGCAAGCCGACACACAATTGCAGACGAAAGTCCCGCAGGGCAGCCAGAACGGAGCCGTATGTCAGCGGAAGCTGCGTCCCCCCAACGGCAGCAATCCGGGACGGCACTGGGGAGCTGGAGTCTGGTAGAGGGAGGGCGAAGCGGGCAGCGGGCGAGACCGGAGCATCACCCCCCAGCAGCGAGCAGGCAATCAGCGCCATGTTTTACCGTTGA